>NC_142872.1:125007500-125715625 GCF_051225735.1 Oryctolagus cuniculus
CTTTAGGCCAGGGCTTTAACCCGCTGCACCACAGTGCCAGCCCCAACCCCTACTTCCTTTTCCAGTGACGAGATCAAAGACTAAAGGATCATTTTGTCAATCCTCTACTTCAGGATAGCTTTTCCAGAAACAGCAAAAGGTGGGGAAAACGCTTCCTGGTTCAAAGACCTACAAAACTGCAGCAGATACAGCATTTCTTGCTGAAGACTCTTATGAGGAACCTTTAGTCACTGTTTCAAAGACACCTTTTGGTCCTGCTATGACATAAGCCTATGAAAGCTTAAGAGAGCAGACTTCCTCTCAATAAAGAGGATTTTAACCCTTGCAACTTCCAGCCGAGGGCTAGACATGCAGTGAAGGATGCAAAATTTCAAAAGGAGAATAGGACACAAGCTCTGCATTCAGAGGTCAGACTCAGTTTCTCCTTCTGCAACATCAGGATAATTGCCCACCCTTTGTCCCTGGTTATTGACAGGACCACGTGACTATGGGCGGTAGGAAAGCTGCAGTCAATATCACTATCACTATTGTTACTGTTGAACATCATGCATTCAACAAACACTGGGAGCCTTGCTCTAGGCTAGGAGGATGTAGATTAAATAATCAGACTAAAGTTTCTGCCCTTTGTGTAGCTTCCTAAGTAATTGTAGGGCAATTTCAGCCTAGATTAGTAGTAGTTGAGAAATAAACAGGGTGACATAATTAAAAAAAAAAAAACCAGCATGGATATGATGGATATGTGAGTGGTTTTGGGATAGTCAAGCCTCTCTGAGGATGGGGGTCTGGGAGCTGAAACGTAAGCTATGGGAAAGAACCAGCTATGAGCAGATGTGGGGAAGGAGCATTCCGGGCCAAGACAGGCACCTGTGCTTCCTGGTCCAGGTCCTGAGATGTGTCACGGGCTGGAGGCTGGAGTATGGTGAGCCAATGGGAGGACAGAAGATGAAATCAGAGAAGAGGTGGAAGGCAGGGCATCTGGGCCATGGCAAAGATTATTCCAGAAATCTGCTGTTCAATTGCCTCAACACACAACTGGTGCTTAACCGATATTTAAAATCACTAGTTTCCTAAAGACATTATGCCTTGGCTACACCTGCATTGAACAGTCGTCTAATTGACCAAGATGGCAACGCAGATTGTGTTCCAGGGGACAGAACCTAGGAAGGCTTCCCAACTAGTATAGATGGGATGCCTGTATTCCACCCCTCACCCCATTCCCATCTTCACAACCCAACCCCGAGTGTCACAGTATTTGGAGATGGTACCTTTGGGAAGTAGTTAGGCCGTAAGAGTGGAAGCCTATGGAAGGGATTGGTACCCTCCTAACAGAGCTCCTTTGCCCTCTCTGCCACCCGGAAACACAGAACCAGGAAGCCAGACCTTACTGGACAAAGACTCTGCCAGCCCCTTAATCGTGGAATTCCAGGCCTGCAGAACTGGGAGAAAATACGTTTGTTATTCCTAAGCTTCTGTTACACAGCCTGAATGGACAGAGACATTCACTGTCTTGGCACAAAGCTCTCCCATTCCATTATAAATTCCAGATCCCACCATTCCACTGCCAAACACCAGAACTAAGCCAAGATTCATGCTGAGTCTTCTGGGTCCACAGATTTAGAAACCAAACCTGGGGGAGTGTGGCAGGGGAAGGAACACCAGTTCAAGACCCATTGCGTGTTGCTCACTGGCCAAGCAAATGAACTATCTAATAATCAAAGCAAATGTTCACATGCGCCTTTCTATGGGACAGGTACTACTCTAAAAACCTCACGTGTATTAATCGACACATTTGAGCCTCAAGAGGAGGTAATAACAGAATGATATTACCTACTTTTTAAAAAATCGTGTTTATTTGTTTTTGTTTTATTTGAAAGGCAGAGATGTAGAAAGGGAAAACAGAGAGACAGAGAGATCTTCCATCCACTGGCCCACTCCCAGTTGTCCACAATAGCCAATGTTGAGGCAGGCTGAAACCAGGAACCCATAACTCAATCCAGATCTTCTACATGGATGGCAGGGAGCCAGTTGCTTGAGCCTTCGCTGCTGCCTCCCAGGGTGTGTGTTAGCAGGAAGTTGGAGTACAAGCAGAGTCAGGACGCTGATATGGGATGTGGACACCCCAAGCACCATCTTAAATACTGCACCAAACACTGACCCCACGAGTGGCTGCTTAATGGCCCCTGATGTCATGTAGAAATTGGTACATTTTAAATGTGTGTTCTCTCTCTTTTCCTCTGAACACTAGAATGGCTACCTTCAAAAGCACTAGGTGAGAGAAAGTTTATAAAGTGCCCAGCACTTATAGCTATCACAATAATGACGTTATGAAGTTTCCCCTGGTGAAGCCAAGCCCTAGTTTATCTCAAGGATCCAAGGTCTGCTAAGCAACAAACAGAAGCCAGCTATTTGGGGTGCATTTTGCTGCTTCCTTACCTAAGAGGCTGCCGCAGAGCTTTGCATATAAAAGGTGCTCACCAGGGGCCAGCTTTGTGACACAGCGGGTTAAACTGCAGCTTGCATGCTGGCATCCCTCATGGAAGGCCCAGCTCTAATCCTGGCTGCTCTGCTTCTTATCCAGCTCCCTGCCAATGCATCTGGGAAGGCAGCAGTTGAGGGTCCAGATACTCACGTGGGAGACCTGGAGGGAGTTCCTAGCTCCTGCCTTCAGCCTAGCCCGGCCCCAGCTGTTGTAGCCATCTGGAGAGTGAAGAAGCAAGATGAAAGATATCTCTTTTTGCTTCTCCCTCTCTCTGTCACTCTACCTTTCAAATAAATAAAAATAACCTTTCAAAAAGACAAAAAGAGATCTTCAACAAATATTCATCCTCTCTACTGACACCCAGAGCTACATCAAAAAAATCACCACCTTATCTCAAGGAAGACAACTCCATACTGTTAACTGTAGGAAAAATACATCCCAGTCTTTGTTGTAGGGGATACTTGCCAGCATTCAAACCCAGGCCTCAGCAGAGAGGTTGACAATCAGAACATGAAGAAGGGGCCTTGTGCCTCTGTCAGCCAGGTCAGGACCAGCCTCAGACTAAGACGCAAGAGCAAGGTCACAGCCAAGAAGGAAAAAAGATCAGGGGAGCTGGCTCAGACAGGTACCAAACGGTGAGAATAAGCCCTGGTGGTGAGGACAGGTGGAAGGGAGTGTTCGCAGACCAGGATTTCCCAAGTGAGATCTGCCTGTATCAGCACATCACCACCTTATCCTCCCTAGCTGGCACCATCTACAACAGGCCCCAGGGCGAAAGTGTTGAGAGGTCTCCACCCCAGCTGGCCATGGGACCCAACCTTGGAAGAGGGAGCCTCTTTGAGACTACTGTCTGTATCTCCAGGGGCCTCAGTGAAATGCTAAGATCCAACAGGAGAGGGGTAATGCGTCCATCCTTTAGCACCTACCAGGAGATGTGGTGTATTGTCTCCGCAGATAAGACATCTCTTGTCTTAGGAAACTCAGAGTAGAGTTCAGAGATAGGGTACAGATCAGAAGAATCTTTGTCAGTTCTGAAACAGGCTGCCCCCCCCCCCAAAAAAAAAAAAAAAAAAACCAGAACAATGGTTGCCTGGGGAAGGTGACTGGGAAGACACACGAGGACAATTTCAGGGGACATGAAAATTCTACTGTGTTGGGTAGAAGTTACAAGGGTGACACAGCCTCCATCAAACTCAGACAGCTAAGAGCTGTACATCTCAATGTGTGTAAATTCCACCTTTAAAACGTGCAAGAAATACAGCAGTGGAGTGAGAGTGAGTAGAGATATAGATATGTAGAAGCAGCAGGATGTGGTGGGTACATGAGGGCTCATTCTTTTTTTCTGTGTGTTTTGTTTTTAAAGATTTATTTATTATTTATTTGAGAGGCAGAGTCACAGACAGAGAGGGAAAGACAGAGATTAAGGTCTTCCATCCCCTGGTTCACTCCCCAAATGGCCGCTGTGGCCAAAGCTGCCCCAATCCAAAGCCAGGAGCTTCTTCCAGATCTCCCATGTGGGTGCAGGGGCCCAAGGACTTGGGCCATCTTCCACTGCTCTCCTAGGCCACAGCAGAGAGCTGGATCAGAAGTGGAGCAGTCAGGACTCAAACTGGTGACCATATGGGATGCCAGTGCTGCAGACAGAGTCCCAACCCATTACACCAAAGCACCAGCCCCATGGAGGCTCATTCTACTATTTGATTTACTTTGTATATGTTTAGAATTTTCCACAATAAGAAGCTCAGGAGCAGAAAAGTTAGGACCAGAGACTGCATCAGATGAGCACACATGGTCAAGGGCAGCCCAGTGAACAGACTAAAATGTCCATGGCAGGGGAACCCTTGGTTTCCTGTGCATTTCTTGTCAAATTTAATCCTATGTGCTATTTTTTTTGTCTTATGAATCAAAGCATCCCCATTTAATTTTCTAACTGTATAAAGGAAAGCTCATACTGTTCAATATTTGCACGGACCACTGTCTTAATAGTTGCAAGCCTTTGAAAGAGAAGGGAAACGAGAAGATGAGAACTGTTTGTGTCCCTGGCAGCCTTGCTCCTACTCAGGGACAGACTTCAGAGAAGAGGGGGCCCGCAAACCTAAACTGAAACTGCTTGAGAAACTTCCACACAAAGATCGCTGTATTCCCAGAAATGATTCTCATCAAACAAAAACTGGGGAGTAGGGGGAGGTGGGTGAGTAGCCTTCGTGTGTAGCTAGGTCTCACCACCAGGGGATGGGGTTGACAGAGCAAGCCCTGCAAGCTCATGGAAATTAGCAGTAATGAGACATAAACAGTCAAACCTCAAAATAACATCTCTGGCCTTTAGAGTCAACACAGCTCTCCTGTCAGCCTGCACCTGGCCCGTCCGGCTGGGTCTGGGAGCCAGTGGGGTTTTAGGCCCCTTTAAACAGCTGCCAAGAGCACATTACTCACGGCCGGGATGTTGGCCTTTTATGTTGCCACAAGTGGCCCAGCCGTTGTTCGGGCCTGGTGGCGTCCATTGATGGTTTTTTTTCCTCAGGGCTGGGGCTTTGCTCTCTGATTTTTCCAGAAGCTCCCGTTTGTCCAAACGTTCCCCATGTACATTGTGCAAGCCCCCCAGGCTCCTGTGCTGGCCTGCAGCCATGCTCACTGCCTGACCACATCCTCCAGCCCCTGCAGAGGGAGAGCAAGAGGCTGAAGTTGGAACAGCAGACGGTTACAATCTCACCCTGAGCGACTGTTTGATCTTCGCTGTCAGTGCTCGGGTTCCTAACACAAAAGGAAACAGTCAGGAAGTACCACGTGAACACAAAAATTGTCCACTGAAGACATACCTGTAAAACTGCAATGAAACCTGATGTTAACATCCAACTTTGAAATACATCCTTGAGAGGGATCGGTTGGTTAGGGGGTCGGTTGGTTCGTTGAACAGATGAGTGGGTGTATCAAGTCAATGAGTGGTCCGTTCTGGGTTTCTATGCTGCAGATGAGGTGGTGCCTTAAATATGAGGTTAAATCCTAATGGGGTTATCAATGTATAGTGATGATAAATTCATCATATTTTACTGTAATTATGTGTTTGTTGTGTGCTTTTCCTTCTAGGCTTCAAGATCTTCCAGGTTAGGAGTTGTGTCTGTCTTTAGGGCCCACCTCACAGAAACATCAAATAAATCTTTACTGAATGAATGATGTTGCCAGGTTTATAGTTCTGCCTAATAAGGCATAAGAGACGTTCTGCTGAGTGTACTTCTGGGAAAGATATTGTGTTTCCTCATTTTAAAAAAAAATCAGGCAGCAAAAGAAAATGTTCCGAGACTGCCTTTTCACCTTTCCTTTTGCTGTAAGTGTAGACTGTAAAACCTTTGTTGTAAGTGTAGACTGTAAAACCAGTCACCTTGCAACCAACAATGATGAGCATGAGAGAGAGAACATAGCACTGAGACTGTGGAGCAAAAGCAAAAATAGCCTGGGTGTACAGGCTTCGCCGAGCTACTGAGTCATCCCTGGAATCACCTACCTCTTGCTTTCCTCTTCAGTGGGGTAAAAGAAATACCTGTAGTGCTTGCTTCACAATTTGTCTCATTCTATTTCCTACTACTGCATTCAAATACTTGAGTATTGTTATTTCCCCTTTTTTAATATTTATCTTATTTTTTGAAAGATTGAGTAACAGAGAAGCAGAGAGAGAGAGGAAAAAAATAGGGGGGATCTTGCACCCACTGATTTACTTCCCAAATGGCCACAATAATAAGGGCTGGGCCAGGCTGAAGCCAGAAACCAGGAACTCCATTCCAGTCCCCCGTGTGAGTGGCAGCAGCCCAGGTATTTGGGCCATTTTCCACTGCTTTCCAGGTGCATTAGCAGGAAGCTGGATCAGAAGTAGAGCAGCCAGGGTTCAAGGTAGCACTCCGATATGGGATGTTGACTTTGCAAGTGGCTCCCTAACCCGCTGCACAACAATGGCCTCATAACTGGTAATTCTCTTACTTCCACACTAGATAGGTAAGATAGAGACTGTGTTTTTTCAACTTCTTTTTCCCAAGCACCCTGCTCAGAACTGGCATGTGGTTGGAGCTCAGTAATCACTGGATGCACAAACAAATAAGGAAGCAAATAAAACAGAATTAAGAAGCTCATTTATTTGGGCTTCCATTACATAAAAGGCACTGGCTGGTTACTGAGTGTGGGCTGGTGTTAGAACTTATTACTTAGTTAAATATTTTAGACATATAGTATTTATAAGACATTGTTTACAAACTATTGTAATTCTTGCTTCTTGCTCTTTGACGTCTGTAAATTATGGTTTATCAAAGTGCATGCTGTTTGCTTATTTTCTTAGTGCACACATATTCGTTCATTTTTGAAGTTTGAATAAAAGTAACTGTTCCTCTGTGTTCCTCTATTATGTTTATTAGCAGAGCCCTTTCTATGAAATATGGAAACTATTTTTCTTCTTTGAAATTAGCTAAAATTGGTTCCGCTGAGGATTGTCAAACTGGCTGTTTGCTGACATCATTTCATTTAGAGCACTAGGATGTATACCATCCATGGGCTTTCCAAACGTTTCATGGTTGGAATTTCTAAATTAAAAAAAAATGTGCAGCCTTGATCAAATGGAAAGGCTTTAAAGATATCTAATGCAAATTGTAATGAAGCAAACTTTATACTAGCTCACAGTCAATGACCCATGTTAGAAGAAGGTCTGAAATAACAAAAAGAGCAGCAATAATGCAAATATTATGTTAATAAGTCTGGGGAATGAGTTTGTGGGAATTACAGTAAAACTTCTCTTTTCCTTTCATGCTGGTCTTCATCAGGACTCAAGTGAAACAAGAGTAATAAATTTTCCATCGACAGGTGGCAACACTTGTACTGTTGGCTTTGTAGAGTGGGCCTTGATTGCATTTCAGAGCCAATGTACTGATAGCTGGTAAGGATGAAGATGGGCTAGTTTTTTTTTTTTTTTTTTTTTAATATAGGAACCAGATCCAGAAATAACATCCTCAGGCAAACATAAAATGAGAGCTGTGACAGAAGAAATCATAAAAACAAACAAGGAAACAAACCTAAAACCTAGCACTACTTGTAAAAGTGGCCTGAGAACCCCCAGGGGCGTGTCCTTAAACACAGGTAGATAGATTCTCCCCAGGCTGTGACAATCAGAGGTCCTCAATCGGAAGATGACCAGTCATGCAGGCTGAGGGCTATAAATAAGAAGGACTGCTGGGTACCCCTTACAAATTTGGAGGTCTGGGGTACCACTTAAGTCAGGCAAACATGCACATGGAATACAATGGGAAAAAGCAGTACATAAAACTGTGTGTACACACAGATTACAGCTTTGCAAAAACTTGTGTGTGTGTGTGTGTGTGTGTGTGTTGACGGTGGTGGGAGAGAATTTGGAAGCATGTCAATGGTTTTATGTTGAGCCAGCCTGTTCTTATTTTTGCTTTCCTATGGAAGTTGTTTAAGATTCATGACATAAGAAGCAAGGAAACCCCTAGCCCTGCCCTGAAGCAGTTGTGCGGCATTTTTACGGGAGCTATAGAGGCTTGAAAGCCCAAAGAGTTCTTGTTCCAAAAGCAAAAGCAGCCTGAAGACAAGGATCCCATCGGTGCCTCTGGAAACTCTCTGCAGCCTGTTGTGCCCCCTTGGCAGGCCTCCCTCCTCTTATTTCTTCAGATTACAGTTTGGACAGCAGGAAGAACCCTTGTCTGTTTAATAAGTTTGTGAACAAAGGTTGATTGCTTCTCTTGTCAATAAACAAACATTATCTGCTTCTGTTTCTCTGCTAAATTGAGTTTCTGCTTACTCCAACTGGTTCTATGAAGGCTCTATGTACACAGGAAAAAGAAATGACAAGGTCATGTAAGCAGGCAGCCCTGGGTTGTGAAGTCAGTCCAGTTTATATCTGGTGGATCCTTGCTTCTGCTTCACTCAGACTTTCCCCTCATGGAAGGCCCAGATGGCTCTTGATGTCATTACTCTCATCTTGCATCAACAGATTAAGAAACCAGTGGATTTATTCTCAGCATTCTTTAAATTAAAAAAAAAATGAGAAAGGACCCAGACCAAAGAATGAATCACGATAAACTGAGTTTGGGGCCTGGGAGTAGGGTTTATACTTGGAAATGACAATGTTAAATCACACCAAGTAGGCAACAGCCTTGTAAGCAGCCAGAAGTGAGGAACAAAGAGTTTAATTTACTGGCTCAAGGTCAAACAACTAAAAAGAGGGAAAGTCAGCATTCCAAGCTAGGTCTGCAGAAAGCGGTAGGTGCACTGAGAGGCTGTGAGAATTCAGAGGAATGTGGACGAACCCAGCTTTCTCTTCCCACAGGGGAGTGGAGCCTGGGCACTGTGCCCCAACATGCCTCAGGCTTGTGTCTGGTGTGTGACACAGCACGGTACCCACCCAGAAGGAAGGAGATCATAGCCTCAGATTTTGACATAGCTGGGGACAAAGGAGGATACCAGGAGAAAAACTCCGCACTCATTGATGGGATCCAAGGGTACCCTGGTGCCCACCTGCTCTCCATCACCCATCAGCCTCTGATTGATACCAGGCTGCCTTTTCACTCTTGGCAATCCCAAAGACAAATTTTTGATCCTTCTTTCTGCTCAATCATCCTAATTTTTCTGCCAGGTTTAATGATATTGGGACTAATCTTCCAGTTGAAAAACTATAAAATAAGGCCTTACAGCAGCAGAAGGTAGGGAAAGACAGTTACTGAAAATCTAAAGCAAGATGCTGTGGGTATTCTGCAAAACAGTTCATTAGCGCTCACAGATCATGGAGCGATTTGGCGCAGAACTGCAGAGAAATGGTTTTCAGTACTGTTTTCCTCATTCACTCATATATCTGAGGACACAGACTTTGATTTCATAGTTTGCAAAATCCTTCACACTCTTTCAGTATAGAAAGCAGTTACCATAGCCTTCAATGTCAAGAACATGAACTCATTCAAATGCCTCCAATTTTCAAGAATTTTTTCATCCCCTCTTTCCATCTGAAATTGGTATTGTTGTTGGCTCAGACATCACTTTTTGATTGCCTCTGCTGCTTGCTGAGAATGCAATCTCTAAAACATTCTGTCTAATCTTTGAATCAGCTCAGGAAGATGGAATTACCGTCCCTGGAAAACTATAGTTCAGTTTCAAGGAACTCACTGCAGCTGCAACAATAAGATGGAAATGTGACTGGTTTGGAGGAGGCAAGGATTAAAGGTACTGGATTAAGAGAGACCAGCTTGCCCCAGTGCGTAGAATGATCACATAAATCACAGGCTAACCTTGGCTCCGCTCAGCTCAGATGCAAGCATGTAGCGTCGCAGCCTCCCGGTAATCAGGATTTGTCATCTTGAGCATCAGAGTGGAAGGTGCAGATGCCAGAGTGGGGCCAGAAGAGGAACAGAGGATGAAGAGGAAGTGAATAATTTTGGTGACAGTGACTACTATTTTGACAGGAACCAGAACGTCTGCAATATTTCAAGAACCTTGTACAAGGGGCAGGAGCTGTTGGAAATGCGCCTTCCTCCAACTTCAAAATGTGCCTGAGCATACGAACACGGGGAAGTGCTGGGGAGAGCAGCTGGAGTTCTGCAGGCTGCTGTGTTTCCTTTCTTGATATTTACTCCTAGACCACATTTGCAGCTGCTTTTATCTGCTCCTTAGAAGTTCTTCTTTTTGAGGAATCATTATTGTAAAATAAAAACTTACTGACATGGAAAGGTAATTTATTAGCCAACTACAGAACGTATTGTTTAGTAATGTGCATATATGAAATCCGGAACTTTCCACTCTTACCCAAGAAGCCATTTATAGAGACTTAAGTTTATTGCACTCCCCACAGTGCCCCCATGTTAGTGATCTGAGACATTGACAATAACAATCTCAGGGCTGGTGTTGTGGTGCAGCAGTTTAAGTTGCTGTCTACAATGCCAGCAGCCCATATCGGAATTCAGATTGGAGTTCTGGCTGCTCCACTTCTGATCCAACTCCCTGCTAATGCACCTGGGAAAGGCAGTGAAAGGTGGCCCAAGTGCTTGGGTCTCTGCACTCACTTGGGAGACCCAGAGGAAGCTCCTGGCTCCTAACTTTAATCTGAACAGCACTGGCCATTGCAACAATTTAAGGGAGTGAACCAATGGATGGAAGTTCTCTTTCTCTGTCTGTCTCTCTCTAAAGCTCTTCCATTCTGCCTTTCAAACAGATAAATGTTTTTAAGAATTAAAATAAAATAACAATATATTCAAGAGAAAGTTATATACAATATATATAAAAGGGGCCGGTGCTGTGGAGCAGTGGGTTAATAACCTGGCCTGAAGCACCAGCATCCCAAAAGGGCGCTGGTTCGAGACCTGGCTGCTCCACTTCTGATCCAGTTCTCTGCTATGGCCTGGGAAAGCAGGAGAAGATGGCTGAAGTGCTTGGGCCCCTGCACCCGCATGGGAGACCCGGAAGAAGCTCCTGGCTCCGGATCAGCGCAGCTCCAGCCATTATGGCCAACTGGGGAGTGAACCATCGGATGGAAGAGCTCTCTCTCTCTCTCTCTCTCTGATTCTCCTCTCTCTCTGTGTAACTCTGATTTTCAAATAAATAAATAAATAAATCTTTAAAATTTATATATATTATATATATAATGTAATGTGAAATATATAGAGGCCAGCACTGTGGCATAGTGGGTAAAGCTGCCACTTGCAGTGCCAGCATCCCATAGGGGCACCAGTTCATGTCCCAGATGCTCCCCTTCTGATCCTGCTCTCTGCTATGGCCTGGGAAAGTGGTGGAAGGTGACCCAAGTGCTTGGGTGCCTGCACCCACGTGGGAGACCTGGAAGAAGCTCCTGGCTCCTGGCTTCGGATCAGCACAGCTCTGGCCATTGTGGTCATTTGGGGAGTGAACCAGCACATAGAAGATTCTTTCTCTCTCTCTCTCTCTCTCTCTCTCTCTCTTCCTCTTTGTAACTCTGCCTTTCAAATAAATAAATCTTTTTTAAAAAAATAAAAAGATACTTTGGGGAAAAAAAAGAATGTGTGTGTGTGTGTGTGTGTGTGTCCCAGTCATATGAATGGGGAAATGGGAAGAGGTGTTTTGGTTTTGTTTTTCATTTCTACTTTATTTGAGAAACAGAGGGAGCAAAGAGAGAGACCAAGAAGGAGAGCTCTCATCTGCTGATTCAATCTGCAAATGCCCACAATGGCCATGACTGCACCAAACAGAAGAGTCGGGAATTTAATCAGGTTTCCCACATGGGTGGTAGGAATATGATTACTTGAGTCATTATCATTGGCTTCCAGGGTCTGCATTAGCAGGAAACTAGAGTGAGACATCAAACCTAGCTTCAAAAGGGCATCAAACCTAGGCACTGTGATGTAGGAAAGGAGTGCCCCAACTGGAACCTTTACTGCTAAGCTAAATGCCCACCCCAGTAAGAGGTATTTGAATAAAAACCAATGCTCTGAAAGAATGAACAACAGAGAAAGGGCAGCATGCAAATGGAGTTTGTAAGAGCAAGGCCATTGAGAACAGAGTCTGACTCTGTTAAAACATCCAACACTTGTTGAGATTTAGGATAACCAAGGAGGAAGTCAGGGCAGGGCAGAGGTGAAGCCATGAGAAAACTGATCTCAGGACATCTAAGGCACTGTGTCTTAGGACGCAATGAGCTTAGGTGTTGTTCAGTGCCAGCTGCTCTAAACCAGTGGGAAAGGCAGGCCAGGGAAATGTTCCAGGCAGCCGCGGTAGGTGGTAGCGTGGGTGTCCATCTGAACCACGGGGTTATATGGGACCAGAATCCAGACTAGGCTGTGTAAGGGCCACAGTGTGCCCCAGCTGTATACAGAGCAAGGAGAACTAGGCTGGGTAACAAAGCAGTTTTGGAGCTGGAAATAAGGCATCTAGATGGGCCCAGTTCTAAGAGAATGAGTGAAGGTGATGATGCTTCCACTTTAGGGCTACAGTAGACCCATGGCTCAACCTCTGAATAGAAGATCGTGCTGGCAGCCCAACTTTTTTTTAAGATTTATTTATTTATTTGAAAGGCAGAGTTATAAAGACAGAGACAGAGAGAGAGAGAGAGAGAGAGAGAGAGAGATCTTCCATCTGCTGGTTCACTCCCCAAATGGCCGCAATGGCCTAGAGTTGGGCCAGGCCAAAGCTGGGAGCCCAGAGCTTTTTCCAGGTCTCCCATGTGCAGGGGCCTAAGTATTTGGGCCATCTTCCACTGCTTTCCCAGGCCCATTAGCAGGGAACTGGATCAGAAGTGGAGTAGCTTGGACTTGAACTGGCACCCAAATGGGATACCAGCACTACAGACAGTGGCTTAACCCTCTGTTTAAGCACCAGTCCAGCAAACCAACAGCAGTGGAGGGCAGCCTGAGGTTAGTTATCTCTTTCCTGTCGTGATCAGGGTTAGACCATGGATTGGCCCTGGAATGGACGTACGCTATTTCTTGGTCCAGTAGTCCTTCCCTTAGGTCAGACTCCTTCGTGATTTGACGCGGTTTGAAGATTGCCCTCCCAGTGCATGGAATGAGACCATGACTCAGATCTGGCCAGTCAGATCAATTGCTTGCCCCTCCCTCAGTGACTGATCTGGAGATAGGTATACAGCACAAACTGAGCCAACTCTTCCTAGAATTTAGTGAATGGTTACCGTGTACTAGGGACTATTCTAAATGCTTCAGATACATTATTTCATTTCATCTTCATATAATTGATAAGGTAATGCTGTTATCTCTCCTTTATAGATAAGAGAACTGAAACGAAGATAGAATGACTTGTCCAAGATCACACAGTGAGGTGCTGGAGACAGGCTGTCCAAATGGGTCGTCTTGTCCCAAAGCCTGAGATGTCACAGGCAAGTAAAGACCCACATGTCTGCCCTGGGATTGTAAACTCTAATGATAATGTGAACTGGAAATGTGAGTGGCCACTTTCCCACACTGCAGGGTGGGAAGTGTGTGCAGTAGAGAAGAATGGGGCTACAAGGTATGAAGAGGAAAGAGAATGAGATCTTCACGACGCAGTTTGAGTTCCTGAATCTAGGTGTGCCTGGAGCTTGTCCACCCAGGGACTTTCCAGTTACGTGCATCATTTAAACTCCCTTTGTTACTTTCATTAGTTAGCGCTGGGTTTTTGTCACTTGCAAATAAGAGTCTTAAGGAATGCTGGCTTCTTCAGTATGTAGGGAAGATGGGAGTAGAAATGAGTCAATGTTTCAACACAGGTTGGCATCCTATGACGTACGTAGGATCGCTGCGACAGGCCACAGCTCCACTTGTCCTTACGTCACCATTGTGCCCTGCAGCAATGATGGCCTCTCAACACACTGATTGTCCCTCCACAGACACAGGCCACTGGCCTCTGGAGAGAAGGCTAAAGTCAAAGCAAAACTGGGCTATACCTCACCAGGAGAAAATGTTTGATCTGCCCTATCAATGCCTGGGTTTAGAGCACACTGCAAATAACCTGTAGAATGCTGGTTGAACACGAAAAGGCCACACCTGTGAAACTGTGAAAAGCAAGATGATTGCAATAGTTGTGCCTTGAAATGCCTCTTCTAAAAGGCTGGGGGTCAGGGGGATTGTTGGTCAGTCAGGCCCTCAGAACAGTTAGAGACCATTACCACCTGTTCTACCTTTGACTAGTTTATTAAAGAGTCTTTTCTAGGTTCCTGGGCTACATAGAAGTAGATTTTTGGTTGGGCTCAGCCTCAAGGTTAATAAACGAAGCCCTTGGAACAGCGTTCAGCACAAACTAAGTGCTCACTAGCCAAACATCATTCTTTTCTTCTCAGTTTTCCAAAGACTCCACAATACCAGTAAGATTTCTCTAATAAAATATATATACATATGTATGTATATATGTGTGTATATAGAGAGACAGATACAGAGAGACAAAGACGGCTGCATCAAAAAGTTCATAAGGGGCCGGCACTGTGGTGTAGTGGGTAAAGCTGTCGTCTGCAATGCCGTCATCCCATTTGGGTGCCAATTCTAGTCCCGGCTGCTACACTTCTGATCCAGCTCTCTGCAATGGTCTGGAAAAGTGGTAGAAGATAGCCCAAGTCCTTGGGCCCCTGCACCCACATGGGAGACCCAGAAGAAGTTCCTGGCTCCTGGCTTTGGATCAGCACAGCTCCAGCCATTGCGGCCATTTGAGGAGTGAATCAGCAGATGGATGCTCTCTCTCTCTCTCTCTCTCTGCCTCTGCCCCTGCTTCTCTGTAACTTTGCCTTTCAAATAAATAAATAAATCTTATTTTAAAAAAAAAGTTCATAAGAAATGCAATCAAAAGGTAAAATGGGTGTGGACGTTGTGACACAGTGGGTAAAGGTGTGGCATGTGACACTAGCATCCCATATGGGCTCCAGTTCATGTCCCAGCTGTTCCACTTTCAATCCAGCTCCCTGCTGGTGGCCTAGGAAAGCTGCATCCATGTGGGAGACCTGCAAGAAGCTCCTGGCTTTGGCCCGGCCCAGCCCTGACCATTGTGGCCATCTGGGTAGTAAACCAGTGGATGAGAGATGGAGGATCTCTCTCTCTCGCTCTCCCTCTCCCTCTCCCTCTCTCCCACTCTTCCTTTCTCTAACTCTGACATTCAAATAAATCAATATTTTTAAAAAAGGCAACAAGCATTTTCTGTGAACTACTCTTCCAAGAGGAAGCACAAACTTTTTACTTAGAAATGGTTCCCCTCAAAACTGGCTCCATGGACCAGAGGACAATTTCTAAACCTCATAACAGATTCTGGGGTGAAATAAGTGAGAAAGTGTTTAATACCTGGATGAACTACTAGAAGAATCTCTAATCAATATTCAGACAGATGGACAAGTGTTAGAGCAAGAAAGGATTTTTTTGTAAAGATTGATTTATGGGGCTGGCATCCCATACGGGTGCTAGTTGGAGACCTGGCTGCTCCATTTCCAATCCAGCTCTCTGCTATGGCCTGGGAAAGCAGCAGAAGATGACCCAAGTGCTTGGGCCCCTGCACTCAAGTGGGAGACCCAGAAGAAGCTCCTGGCTCCTGGCTTCAAGTTGGCCCAGTTCCAGCCGTTGTGGCCATTTGGGGAGTGAATCAGCAGATGAAAGATTCTCTCTCTCTCTCTCTCTAACTCTGCCTCTCAAATAAATAAATAAACCTTTAAAAAGAATAAAAATTAACTTATTTAAAATGATAGGAAGAGATGATATGGAGAGAGAAAGAGACATAGACAGAAAAAGAGATTTATCTTTCATTGCTGGTCAATCCCAGATAGCCCCAACAGTCAGGGCGAGTCCAAGCCAAAGCCAGGAGCCAGGAACTCCATCAGGGTCTCCCACACATGAGTGACAGGGACCCAAACACTTGGGCCACCATCTGCTCCCTCCTAGGGTGCACATTAGCAGGAAGCTGGATCAGAAACTCGCACAGAATCCAGGAGTAGCTGAGACTCAAACCAGTGTGCTACAATCTGATTTTTAAAAACCTGAATTAACCATCACAGTCTCCCCTGTCATCAAATGCACTATCTTGAAAAGCAGAAAGTGTGTGGTCAGCAAGCATCTGAGGCTGAAAGGAACTTCAGAAACCATGTAGGGGTGAGGAAGACTGAATGAAACAGGTGCCTTCAGTGCAGGACTTCTCAGAGCCTTGGTTGTGTCAACACGGGCGTTGATTCTCCAGTGGACATCTACCATCCAGCCGTGCCCAAACTTGTCTAACAGTGGCATTTCCTTTTTTCTTAGCAAAATCATGAAAATGTCGAGGTGTCCTGAACCCCATCTTGGGAAGCAGTGGAGTCACTCTCTGAGAGCTCCTTCTGGGGCCCCCATTTGATGAGGGGCCTTCACAAAGGTCATGGAAAATGCATATTATGGGAAAGCCACGCGTGCAGTTCAAATCTTTTTGCATGCAACTGAAGTTGCCTTTTAATTTCATTTTTTTTTCAAGTGTCTTCATATTCCGTCGATCCTAATTAAGTCCCTTGCAGCTGAGGCCTAAAGTGACAACTCCTTCACCTCAAGTCCCTCACTGCCAGAGGTCCTGCTGGGACCTCCAAGTTCCTGTTCCCCCAGGCCCTCAGCGTGTGAGGGAGAAGCCAGGAGCTGCAGCTGCTGCCCCAGGCCCCCAGCTTTGAATTCCCCCCGCGTGTAATTATAAAGTCCGTGTTCAGTTATTTACTTTCCCTGCTCCGTGCACAGTGTGTGACTGAATAATGCAGTTCACAAGTAAACCCAGCTTTTCTGCTGCAAGGTCTGAATTAAGAAGATTACAACCCTCCATCCCTCCAGTTTAAACAGAAACCACTACTTATGTCGCTTAAAAAAAAAATGGAAACAATGATTCTCTGTCCTCTCGGAGATGCAAGCAGAATGGGAGAATTAAGACGTTTGCATGGATTTTGTTGTTTCTGACAGCCCTAAATTGCCTCATTTAAAAAGGTAGAAAATAAAATGCGTGTGTTTCTTGAATATCCAGGAACCACGTCTGGCAGCTGCTTCCCTCCTGTCTTCTAGTATTTGAAGCAAGAAAAATTACAACCAAAGTGATGTCAATTTGCTCTATTTATCTTGGGAATTAACTTTAAAGCTTAATTGTCAGAGACAGTGACCTCTATACTCACACGAAAATCCCCAGGGAATTACAAAAGCTGACTACTGGAGTGCAGTGTGAGTGTCATTCCAGGGTGAAGACGCGGAACCTGAGAACGGAGTTGACCCTGCTGGCTTCTCTAGGCCATTTCTCAGCGCTCAGCTTAAGCTCCCAACGCACTGCTTCTGTCTGACCCAGGTTGTCACCGCTGAACAGGTCCCGGAGTTGCCTGTGGATGGACCCTGCCACCGAGAGAGGAGGCATCCCTGACATAAGCTGAGCTGGGGTCCAACTGTCGATGCTATGCAGACTCCTGGGGGAGGGGGTGGGGGCGGGGCTAGTGCAGTGGCCAGGGCATGGATTGAAGACGTTCTGTTTGCTTAGGAAGGCCCCTGGGCAGGGTTTTGTCTGGAAACTTCTTAATCTGGCAGAATTTGGAACAAATGTTTGGCTGAAACCATATGCTATCAAATTAATAGAACAATTGTAGGATAGAGAACAATAAGTCAGAAAACAAAAATGCAAGCGTCCAGCTCATAAAGTCTACTTTATAGAAGTAGTACAATGCTGAAAAAGTTCTCATTGTCCTTAGCCGAGTAACCACCCCCACCCCCCACCCCTTGCCTGCTGCAGCCCCATCCATTTCACAAAAATTTAACTTAAAAAAAAAAAAGGAAAGGAAGAGGAGAAGAACATCATTTGAGCAAATAATGCCCAGGCCTCTGCTGTGGTCAGTGGTAAACCCAGATACCCAGGAGATAGCCCTGTGTTGTCATGGGGTAAAGTGGAGAGCAGGGTAGGACTGGCTTTTTCTAACAGGCTATTACAAGTACTGAAACTTTGCTATTGCTCCCTTTGACCAAGGCACAATTTCAGGAGGGACTCTGGTGGAATGATGAGGTAGGTGGACACCTGTACTTAGCCAACAAGATCAGCAAAATCAGTCTTGGTGAGCAGTGGAATGACAGATGTGGAAGCCAGATCAACCCAATGCCAGGATCTCCAATTGCTCTAAACAGGACTCCGGTATGGTTTGCGCCTGCTGGCAATAATAATTAACAGGGTGAGTGGGAGAGGTAATTTGGGAACCCAACTGGGAGCAAGGGAGAACTCAACAAAGCTGGGGGGGTGGGTATCAGAGGGAAACTATTATCATTAGGAAAACAGCTTTTGTGATTTGGCATCTGAGAAAAAAGAAGGGAGCAGAGAGCAGTGCTTGCTGGTTTTGCAAGATTCACCTATTCTTAGTCATTCCCAAGCAGCATTCTGGATCAATAGTTCTTAAAGGGCGAATTTAAGCCCTTGTGAAGGCCGGTCTCCTGGGGAGGTCTTTCCACAGCTTCATGCCCAGATCCAGCTCTAGACAAAGCCCAGGCTAGGACCAGGGAATAGCGCTCCTCAGGTTTAGTGAATAAATTGATTGAGACTAGACTTTCCCAGCATCGGATGGGAATAGACACACGGTGGGAAGCCATCACCGATTTGGGAGGCCTCAGAGAAAAATGACTTAGAAGTGTTTTAAGGAAAGACTCTGTGGCAGCGGAGGCACAAGGGCCCACAGCCGTTCTTCCCACACTGCATCCGTAGGCCAATCACCGAGCCACCAGGCTTGCTGAAATGCAGATCCTGAGTCCCTCACCAGTCCCGGAGTGAGGATAGAGCTGCTTTGTCGAACTGAGCCCTGGAAGGCAGCTAAGGCTGGAGTTCTGGTAGCAGAGGCTCTTGGTATGGCACAGTACCCTGCTGGGATCAAGTCAACACCTTTTCCTGGGGCCAAACTCCAGTTTCAACCTGGCTGAGATTCTGAGCAAACTAGAAAGAGGCTTGAGAGCTGGGGGGCTGGCACTGGGGCAGAGTGGGTTAAACCTGTGATGTCAGAATCCCATTTTGGCACTGGTTCATGTCTGGATTCTCTACTTCCGATCCAGCTCCCTGCTAATAGCCTGGGAAGGCAACAGAAGATGTCCCAAGTGCTTGAGTCCCTGTACCCACATGGGAGACTCAGCTGAAGCTCCTGGCTCCTTGCTCCTTTGGCTACGACCATCTGGGGAGTGACCCAGCAGATGGAAGGTCACTCTCTGTAACTCTGACTTTCAAATAAATAAATAAATATTTAAAAAGAAAGGGAAGTAAGGGAGAGAGGGAGGGAGGGAGGGAAAAATGGGAGAGAAGGAAGGAAGGACCATCGCCTGAAATCAGGAGTTCCAGGTCACACTGTGGAAAAGGCAGGCAGCTTGAGAGAAGCATTTTCTTCCTGAGCCTCCGTGGCCACCTGGGTAAACTGAGAGGGCTACTCAGAAGAGCTCTAAAATACTTTCATATTCTATTATCATGAATCCTCTAACCCCAACATGTGGAATAAGGTCAGACCAACTTAGGTGGCCTTGTCTCACTCTGCAGGCCATTAAGTACTGTATTTTAAGGAATCAACACAAGTATTTTCCACCCTTTGGTATGTTTGCTGTAAAATGCACACGTCCTTCCTACCCATCAATTGTATACATTACTATTTAGACATGGAATGACGCCCTGGAAGAGGGAAATGCATGTGTGTGTGAAGGGTTGATAAAAGAAAATGCTATTGTATACAGACTGAAACACATTATACTTTATTTTTAAAATATTCTAAGGGCTGGTGTAAACAACCCATAGCTTACAGGTGTGTGCAAATCTGCCCAAATGTGCACATTGACAATTTGGAATGAAAGAAAACTCGGTTTTTAAAATTGTTTGGACTTTATGTTCTCTTCCTTTTTAGAAGGCTGGGGAGCCAAAAAGAATTGAATTACAGGGTAGAGTATAAAATATCTCCTTTAAGGAAATCAGTGTGCAATAGGAACTATCTAGCCAGTTTTCTAAGGCACAGGAATCCCCCGGGGCTCACGTACATGTGTGTGTGAGTCTGTCCTCGGTGGCGCTCCAGATGTTTCTGCAGGGAAAGGCTCCCTCTCCCTGCACACTGTCACAAATGCCCCTTTCCCCAAGCCAGTGAGACTGACGAGCTCCGGAGCCCTCCCACCCCTCCCTCTCCACCTGCAAGTGCGGGTGACTGAGTGTCCTTCGAGGCCTGAAAGTGTTAACACAGGATAAGGCTCAGAGGCAGAGTTAACCCGAGGCAGAGAGGTCAGGCCAGAACAACTTTCAGTGGTAATTAAGCCTCTCCACACTTATCTTCAGAGATTGTCCTTGGCTCTGGCTGAGCGGGCCCTTCCCACCGTGTGTGAGGTCTGCCTGCATTTTGACGGTGCCCCTCCGGGGACCCTGAGCTGCACATGTTTGCCAGCTTACAGAGACTGGAACAAAGCCATGTTACTGGCTTTTGCAGTCGCCCCCAGCTTGGCTTTGTACGGCAATAGGGCCAGGAAGAATGTGGAGCTTCACTACAGGGGCTTTTCCACGAGTAATGAGCTGTCCCTTTCCTTAACCCAGCTCCTGGGGGAGACCCAGGCAGTCAGCCTACCTGACCCCCAGGATGCACCCCGCAAAGAGAGCACGGCCCCGTGGTATAAGTGGCCTTACAAGCCACAAGATCTGCCCCAGTCAGGCTACAGATACCTCTTCTCCCCAAACCTGACCCACCTCCTTTGTTCATGCCTCTCCGTCTAAGCAGAAGGTTGCATACCAGCATCCACAACTACCAGTGAACAAGGAGCAAGGAGTGGCGATACGCCCAGAGGTTTCCAAGTGGAATCCTGCTAATACACATAATGCTTCAAACTCACAAAGCAGCAAAGGAGACAGTGAAAACCAACTAGAACCTATGGCAGTTGAGTATGGTGTCCACACATACAAAGAACAATCACTGGGGCCAGCGCTGTGGCATAATGGGCTAAGGTTCCACCTGTGGCACCAGAATCCCATATGGGCGCCAGTTCAAGTCCTGGCTGCTCCTCTTCCTATCCAGCTCCCTGTTGATGGCTGTGAAAACAGGAGAAGATGGCCCAAGTCCTTGGGATCCTGCACCCGTGTGGGAGACCGGGAAGAAGCTCCTGGCTCCTGGTTTCAGATTGGCTCAGCTCTGGCCACTGCAGCCATCTGAGCAGTGAACTAGCATATGGAAGACCTTTCTTTCTGTCTCTCCCTCTGTCTGTAACTGCACCTCTCAAATAAGTAAATAAAATTTAAAAAAAAGAGCAATCATAATACTTGTGTAAGAACCAAGCACCAAGCCTACACATCCTATGGCCAAGATCACTGCTTTTTCCCAGCATTCATTCTCCTTTTTTCTTTTTTTAAGATTGATTTTATTTATTTGAAAGGCAGAGTTACAGGGAGAAAGAGAGGGAGAGATTTTCCAACCGCTGGCTCACTCCCCAAATGGAGGCCACAACAGCCAGGGCTGGGCCAGGCCAAAGCTAGGAGCCAGGAGCTTCTTCTGCACATGGGTGCAGTTGCCCAAGTATTCGTGCCATCTTCCACTGCTTTCCAAGGCACATTAGCAGGGAGTTGGATTGCAAGTGGAGCAGCTGTTATTTGAACTGGTGCCCATGGGGGACACCAGCATTGCAGGCGCCTGCTTAACCCATTATGCCACAATGCTGTCTCCCTCCTTTTTTTCTTTTTAAAGGTTTATTTTAGGGGACAGCATTTGGTGCAGTAGGTTAAACCACCACCTGTGTTGCCAGCATCCTCAATGAGCAGACTGAAGCCCTGGATGCTTTCAGCTAATGTGCCTGAGAAAACAGCAGAAGATGGCTCAAGATATTGGACCCATGCCACACATACGGGAGACCAATTTATTTTAATTGTTTGAGTAGGCAGAGTAGGAGAGAGAATCTTGCATCTCTTGGTTCACCCCCTAAATGACCTTAACTGCTACCACTGGGCCAGGCCAAAGCCAGGAACCCAGAACTCCATCCGGGTCTCCCATGTGGGTGGCAAGGTCTGAGCACTTGAGCCATCTTCCTCTACTTTCCCAAACGCATTAGCAGGGAGCTGGATCAGAAGCACAGAAGCCAGGATTTGAACCAGTGCTTATATGGGATGCTGTTGGTACAGGCAGCAGCTTAACCCACTGCACCACAATGCTGGCCCCACTCTTCTTCTTTAGCCATGTAAGACTGAGTTTTAGCTGGCCATATGGCCACCCATGTGACTAGGTTCCAGTTGCCAAGGTCTTTCCTTAGAGAGGGGGGGCTTGCCCTCTTCTGGACTTCCTCCTTGCTGGTAGCCAGAACACAGCCACCTTGGACCATAAGGCGAACATAGTGTCTTTTTTTTTTTTTTTTTTTTTTTTTTTTTTTTACAGGCAGAGTGGACAGTGAGAGAGAGAGACAGAGAGAAAGGTCTTCCTTTTGCCGTTGGTTCACCCGCCAATGGCCACTGCGGCTGGCGCATCGCGTTGATCCGAAGCCAGGAGCCAGGTGCTTCTCCTGGTCTCCCATGGGGTGCAGGGCCCAAGCACTTGGGCCATCCTCCGCTGCACTCCCGGGCCATAGCAGAGAGCTGGCCTGGAAGAGGGACAACCGGGACAGAATCCGGCGCCCCAACCGGGACTAGAACCCAGTGTGCCGGCGCCGCAAGGCGGAGGATTAGCCTATTGAGCCACGGCGCCGGCCGAACATAGTGTCTTGAAGGTGATGAAACAACATGACAATAGAATCCCAAGTATAGGAACTGACAATCGAGGATCTGGCCACCATCTCGACACTGGCTAGACTGTATTTACATGTGAGAGAAGTCAACTTCTCTGTAGTTTAAATTTATGTTATTTTGAATTTTCTGGTATTCCCAGTTCAATTGTATTCTGTTGCAATTTTTCTCATGCCAATGACATACCAAAATTAATTGCATCATTATTACACTAGAGAGTATTTCCAAAAACAATGGCTTCCAGGCTGAGAAGTCTACTAATCATGGATTCACCCCATGTATTCTCTGACTGCCATAAAAACAAGTGTACAATGAAATGAAATGCACAATATAAAATAAATCTTGAAAAACTTTGTGAGAATGTGCATTATCTTTTAATTCCATTTTTTCCAACAAACTTTGAGTACCCTCACAGTATCCCTACTTCTCAGTAAACAATGAACTTGTAGGCATTTTTCTCTTGATAAAAATCTCACTGTCAAAGAAGATGACTGACTTTTCCTCTAACACGTGTTGCAGCGACTTAATTTGCATACTTTCAACAACTAGATACAGGCCCTGGGTTAAATTTCTTCTACTGTCTCTTCTCCAAGTCCTTGCAGGAATAGGAGGAATGATTTCATGCTGACAGGTCAGTTCATGTTAACGGGCAAGAAAGAGTCAGAACTACTAAGAACATTGCTATGCACCCATGTCATTTAACCCTTTGAGTATCCTTAATTTGCAGATTCAGAAACTGAGGCTTTGACAAGGGGTATGACTCGATCAACATGATAGAGCCATTAATTAGGAAGCTTACGTCTATGTTCCTGATTTAAACTCTATCATAATTGCCTGCTTACTTATCCATCTCTCCACGAGACTGCAGATCCTTATTTCCTGTTGCATCCCTACCTACCACTTGGTAGGGCCTGCCTATACCAAATAGCCACAATAAATAGATGTTACGTGAATTCATAGGTCTCAGATCCCACCCTGCTATTGCTCCCTTGCTCTGCAGGGATTCCACAAGCCTTAATATATTCCAGGTCACTCCCAGGACATATGGCTTGTCAAGGGAATGTGGTCAAGGATGAGACAGAGGGAACGAGACTAGAGCACACACCCTTATGACACACTCATGTTCTCCCCCACTCTCTCCTGGGCCTGGGCGGGCCCTCCACATAGGGCATTTGGATGGTTGCCTCAGGGCCTGGGAGACAGCTTGCACTGTGTGTTCTTTTCCAGAGAAAGGAAAAGGCAACCATGGCCTAGCACATGTTAGAAACGCTGCTGCCTGGTGTCCTGCCATCACAGCATCCACCCAGGCTGATTCCTGGAGGCAAGCCCACTTGCCAAGCATGGGTCGGGAAGGGTCTGTGGAGAAGACATGGCAAAAGGGGTTAGGTGGCTGTAAAACAGAGTATATGGCTAAGACACAGTGCCATCAGGCATCATGGAACAGCACGTGAGCTAAGTCTTCTCGGCCTCTCATGCTAGTACGTTGAAGTTGCCTGTGTTTGGGGCTCAGCAGCAAACGTAACAGAGCTCATTACTTCTGGTAAGACCTGGATTTTCTGAAACTTGGATCAGAGCTGGTCCTGGTCCAAGTTCTACCAAAGAACTACCAGGACTGGGTGAATGCAACCAACTGCCAGTGCCTTGTCTCCTCCCTTCAGCAAGGGGGCAAGGGGCAGAAGGATCTGTTTCCTCTACACAGTCAGGAGGTGAGAACAGGCTTGAGTGAGCTACGGTCACCAATCATAAGGAATCTACAGTTGAATTATCACCTGGCATCATGTGAAATAACATTATGGTAAAATGTTGTCTTCCAGTTGGAAAGCCAAAAGTTAAGCCTGTGTTGGCATTCACTTTCCAATAAATGAATGAGTTGGCTTAAATGCTGATTTTCTCTCCTTGACTTGTAAAAATGACCTAAAAATGTAAGAGAGAGTTCAGTAAATGTTTTAACGATTACTGTTAAGTACAAATACTTTAACAATTTAACAAAACCGGGGGGAAATCTACCTTCAAATCCCACTTTTCTTGCCTCCCCCCCCCAATCCCCAAGTCAGGATGAAAGTCCAGGATTTCAAACAGTAACACAATTGCCTAGTACCTGGTACATAGCAGACACTCAAATATATTTGTCTGAAAGGAACTATATGTGCCTTATGAGTTGGCACCTCACAGATGGTAGAGTTTGCTAACTTGGATTGGATTCAAGAATAGTGTATTAATCCTCTGGGGAATATTCGCAGGCAAACAGCTACAAGGATATACGTTTTCCTTTGTTAAAACTTGTATCTGAATTCAAATATTGGCCTTGGCATTTCCTAAGTGCTGGCTGGTTTGAATGTTACTATGTCAAACCATCTGCACTGGGAAGAAAATCCTGTTGAGAAATATGATCACTGGTTGTAAAGAGATTATCATGTTCCTGACCATTATACATTTTATATTTTGAAAATCCCATAAGGAAAGGTCACCTAAAGATAGCAATGCTTTGTCCAAGCAGAGATGAACGCTTGTGGACAATTGATGAGGGTCAGTGAACACATTCTTTTTGTGTGTGTTTTCCCCTGCCCTGACTCACTAAAATGAAACCTTTTTTTAATCTGAAAACAGACCGGAGGCTTCTAGTGAGACTGGATTTTTGAGGAACTGGATACTGTCTGGAGGGAGAGGGAGGGGGGCCAAGAAGAGCCTTCTCTGGCTCTCGCTGCCCACACCAGAGAATCTCCGAGGGAAGCAAAGGGTCCATGGTGGCTGCTGTTTTTCTGGCTGAGCTCAGAAGTCCCCACCCAGAGTTGTGCACAGAGAAATCTGCAGGGTGGTTGATCTGGTGCTTGCGAAGGCTGGAAAGATGTTCAATTACTCCGGGGAGAGGTACGGGATGGGTGGACCGTGTTTTACTGCCTAGAGAAAGGAAAAGGACTTGGTCCAAAGTTAAAGTGCCAAATCATCGTGTCCAGAGTCGTACTTCAGCGCCCTTCCCGGGCTGCCTGGGGCTGGCCGATTGGGGCAGCCGGACTCAAGACGCCAGCAGGTGGGAGCCAGTGCGCTCTCGACCCGTGCGTCCCTTTCGGCTTTGCTCAGCGCGTCCCGAGCAGCACCAGGCGCAGAGGCTGGAGCCCTGGTCCGCTCAGGATCTGCGGTTGAGACACTCTCCTCGCCCTCCTCACTCTCCCCTCCCCCGCCCATGCACTCTGACCCTACGCACAGAGGGTAGGCGGGGTGTGGACAGGGTGTGCGAAGGTGAGTGTGCAAGCGCGTGCAGGATGCAAATGGCAAAAGACTGGCATCTGTCTGAAGGCGAGGGCACCAAAAGGTTGGAAACTAAACTCGGCTGGGGTGCTCTTGTTCCTTGAATGCGACCAAATTTGGTGTTCGATTATAATAATTAACAACAACCAGCCATGAAAGGGAAAGGTACCCGGGCTGCTTTTTCCTCCCTCGCTCTTCGTGCACCGTCCAGGGAGGGGCCGTGTTCGGTTCACCTGCGCAAACTTGAGCACCTTTCCAAGGACTTGTGAGATGCTTCCGCAAAATGAGATGCATGAGCCAGAGTGAGTGAATGAATGAATGACCTTCTCCATGCCAGATGCCTACCGGGCATTCTCCCAGGGGAAGGCAAAAGGAGGAGGAGGAGGGAGGGAGGGAGCCGGAAAGGTAATCGCACGCCCGCGGTTGCTGTCCAGGGTCCATTGCGGGGAGGTCAGTGGTTCTCAGGCTCCCCTGCGCATCACAATCACCCGCAGGCTCCGGACTCCGGAGGTGGGACCAGAGAACTAGCTTTTTGCGGCACGTTCCAGACGCTGCTGCCGCTGTGAAACCACACTTTGAGGACCGTTGCTTTGCAGGGTCCCTCTAGACCCATCCCAACGCCCCAGAAACACGCACTTCGCAGCGAGAACCGGAAACAACAGGGCACTTTCCAAACGGGCGTTCCTAGAACGCACGTCGGAGGCAGGAGCTCAGAGCTAACCCAGCAGCATCCCGCTCACTGCCGGGGACCGTGACTTCCGCTAGAATCTCCCCGGAGTTTCAGCGTGGGCAACTGTGGGTACGCACAAAACACCGCGAGGACCTCAGAACAAAACCCACGCTTGCACACCGGAGTCTTTTCTAAGGATGATCTTTTGAGAGCTCGGCAACCGGGCCCGTCCCACACCGCGCTAAAGCAGCTGCCCCGCAGGGACGTCCACCGAAGAGCCTTCCTCTTGGAACGCGCCGGGGTCCGGCCCTCGGTAGCCCACGTCTTCCCGACACTGATGGAATCCGTTAGAAGAGCAGCGAGAATTTTCGAAGCTGTGCTTTGCTGTAGGAGCTAAGATTTGGCCTGGCTCTCCCCGGGGCACGGGCGCTGCCCGGTCCATGCGGCCTGGAGGCTGCCCAGCCGCGCGGGGCAGCGGGCAGTATCTCGCGGCGCGCCACGGGCTGGCGGGTCGTCAGGGTACCCGGCCTGGGGTTGGCTGTGGGCTTCGCTGCTACCGCGGCCAGAAGATCTCACCCGGGAAATCTAAAGTCGGACTGGACCCGAACTTCAGGAAGGATCTGCTCCCAGGATCGGCTCCGGAACGTTCCCATGAGATAGCTCCTCGGCTTGGGGAGAGGAAGCAGGCATCTGGAGAGCGCCCTTGGTCCCAACACGTCCTCTTCATCTCTCCCCCAAGTGCACGGCACAGCCAGCCCCGGGCTCCGGGAACTAGCGGCCTGGCCGGACTCTGGGATAGCTGGGCCGCAGGACTGGTTGGCAGGGGCAAGGAATGGTGCGCACGCCCCTGCCGAGCCCCGCGCCCTCGACACGAGCCTGCGCCCACTCCAGGCAGCCCAGTCGGGGATCCGTGCCCTACAAGGCCTTAGAGGCTGGTGCCGTGAGGCGCAGGCCGCGGGGTGTGGGACCGCTGTGTAAGGAACCTTGAGAAACCCCTTACATCTCACGCCGGGACAATAGCCCTGGATTTGGAAGCCGCCGCCTGCGAACTCCCCGCGCTGGGGTCAGAACTAAGCGTCTTTCTCCTGTCCTGGGAGAGTCAGGACAGTCCGGACTGGTGCCGTGGGTCCGAAGCTCCATCTTGGAAACTGGTTTGTCGAGACGTCGTAGCCGCCCCACCACCACCACCACCACCACCACCACGTGGAGCGCCTGCAAAGGCCTAGCGGGGAGGGCGGAGTGGTTTATTGGCGCTGACGACGTGCCCAGGCCCTCTCCCAGGACCCCTGCCGCGCGCATTGCCCTTTCCCTGCAGTGCGGGGGCTCGGGTGCAGGGGAACGGGACCCGGCCGACGCCGGGGTCGCTGGCGGCCACGCACTCACACCCCGGGGCGCGTCGCCCAGGTGGCTGCCCCTTGAGTCCGCGCCACAAAATGCTCAGCCTGCGCCTCCAGGGGGCGCTGCGGCCCTTCCCGCCGGCTGCCGAGCTCCAGCCAGCGGCTGCGCTTTCGCACCTCATCCCAGCTCGGACGCACTTTGGAAAAAGATCAGATACTTCATCTTCTCCGCCCCTCCCCCTTTATTCGCCTACACCCTTTCACCCTCCTTTCTGAGTCCAGTGCCTTCGATCCTCCCCCGCGTTCCCCCGGCCTCTCACTACTCCAGGACCGGAGGGAGTGCATACACCCGGGGCAAAGCTGGGCTGCTCAAGCCTCCAGGCTCTGGGGGAAAAAAAAAAAAAAGCAGCACACAGTGCGCGAAGTTCAAATACAAAAGGTGTCCGCCCCGCAGAGGCAGAGAAAAGTGGGGGAGTGGGTCGATGAGACCTCAGAAGTAGAGCCAGCTGGGATCCCTGGAAGAAAAATATATATATAAGGTTTCCATAAGCTGTGTTGCAAAAATAATAATAATAATAAAAGCGTTTAGTGTGTTCTCGGCGCGCGGCCGGAGAGGGTCGGAAACAGCTCCGGGGAAGTCCTTGTCTGACACCTGCTCGCCGCCGAACTGGCAGCGCCTCCTGGGTGGGCCGGGGGGCCGGGACCTGCGCGGCGTGCCCCCTCCTCCTCCAGCTCTTCGGCGTTTCCTCTCCCCGGCCTCCCGGGGCGTAAACCTGCAGCGGTCTCGCGCCCCTGGTCAGTCTGTGAGCCGTCCCCCTTGCAAGCGTCCTTGGTGTGGAACGCCCAGAGCTGTGAGGATAGCAGATGACTCGTCCGCCGAAGCGCAGAGCGATCCGGCCGCCAAACAGCTGCCGAGGGCGCAGGGGGAGTGGGACGGCTCCGCGGAGACCCAGCCCCCCGGGGCGCGGCGGGACCGCAGCCGGCTCTGGGACTGACTGCCCTGGCCGCACACCCAGACCTCGCCGCCGGTGGGCCCGGCGGCCTCTCTTCCGCGCCGTGCGCTGTAGCCGGGCGGGAACCTGGCCGGTGAGCTGCTGGTTTGTGGGCCCCTGCAAGGCGTGCGCCGCTGACGCGAGAAGGGACGTGAAGTTCTCCGAGTCTGAGCTCGGAGAATCTCCAGGGCCGGCCCCGGGTGGGCGCGGAGGTGGCTGGGGTTGGGGGGGAGCCCCTAGCTCAGTGCGGCGCGGCGCTCCATCGGCAGGCGCTCGGCCGCTCCGGGCGCGCACCTGCGCCTCGTGGCCGCAGAGGCCAGAGGCCGCCGAGGCGCTGCCGGGCCACGCGGCTCTGCCCTACGTCGGCTTACGGATCCTTCCCTACCTTCGGAGCGAATGCGGCGGCGCTCGTGGCCGCCGTGGCCGGGCCTCCATTTTGGAACCTTGGAGGCTGGGGTGGGCGAGGTAAACGCGTGTCTGCAAAAAAAAAAAAAAAAAAAGGAAGAAAGAAAGAAAAATCCGGTTCGGGAGGTTTGTGGAAAGAGGGCGCAGCTCGTGGGTGGTTGGAAGGTCGGGTGGTTCCGCACCCAACGTACACACGCGTAGGACGGGAAAGGTGTGAAGCCCGCCGCCGGCGAACTGCCTCCGCTGGGGTGGAGAGGAACTACGAGGAGTAGGAACGTGCTTCAGGTCACCACGCCGCCGAGGGTGCGTCCCGGGGACTCTGAAAGAAGAGAAAGTTCCCTCCAAAGCTCCCAAATTGAGAAAAGCTGCAGAAGGAATGAGGCGGTTGGAGAGAGGGGACCGCAGGCATCCCCGAAGCTGAGGCTCGGTACCGAGCGCTAAAATGAAAGCTCCCCTCTGGAACCCACCAGGGAAAACGGTTGTTTTGTTTTCAACTGCGAACTCTTAGCTACTTCCTTGCTATTTGTTAAATTTACCTTGAAGCAGCTAAGCACTGCACGCTCACTTTTTTTTTTTTTTTTACTCTTTCAGAAGTTGGAAAGAAAAGGAAGGAGGAAACTACTGTTCTTGAATTATAGTTAAGCAGAAGAACGAAAAAATCGATCCACCTCGGCATAAACAAGATAGAAAGAGTTTTATCTTACTAAAATAATACCTTGTAGGTTCTACCCGGCTCCCCAATCCGTGCATTCGCCTGTTGGCGGTGTTCAGCCTTCCACGTGCGTTTGTCCACTGCCCCACAGGATTGAGATGATTTTCAGAGCCCTCTGGGGAGGCTCATTCAAAGCCATCTTTTGGTGGAACCGGTTCAAAGTGCACGGCCTTTTGGGCAGGAAGACCCGCACCCCTGAGCGCTGGCTTGCCGTGGGCTGACGCCCAGTCCCCTCTGGCGACTCTTCTGGGACGAAAGGCGGTTTTTGTTTTTTTGTTTTTTGTTTTTGTTTTTGTTTTTGCAGAGCGTTACTCACGCACATCTTCTGCGAAAAGAGGCTGCTTAGAGCGGGTGCGTGCTGTTCTCTTTCTGTCACTCGGTCAGCCTATTCCAGAGGGGCCGAGGTGCGTTTTTGCAGTTCTACTCACGCTTGACCCAACGTTGGGGAGAACTTGAACAACCTATCACTGCACTTGAAATTCGGTTAACTTCCCTTCTCCAACGGTGAACTCAGTTTTCGCTGGGGATGAAGATGTATGCGTCTTGAGAAGCCAGGATCGTCTCTGTCAAAAGGTTCTCGAAGCTTGCTCACCCAACGCAGTTGGATTACTTAATTTTTTGCCAATGGGTTGCAGATGCCCACCCATTCTAACCAGGTTGGTTAACTGCGTATGAAATATACACGCGCTGATTAAAACTCAAATACTGGGAGAAATTTCTTCTGGTGCATTCCACATGTCTCTGTAGTAATTACGAAATTAGTCAATTGTCACCTTTATAAACAAACTTCATTTTGAAACCAGCGGGGGAAAGCAGACTACACATATCGTCATAATTGATCAAAAGCATGTCCAAGACTGTTTAAAATTGGGGGGAGGGTGCTAAGTGCCGGAGGATGTAATCTAGAACTGATTGCCTTTTACCCTGTGAAGAAGGTCGTGTTAAACGTGTTAAGATGTGGAAATGAAGCCAGGGCGCGCACAGAGTAAAACCACAAAATGCCCTTTGGGCTTCTCTGCGGGGTCTTCGCCTAGTTTCTAACACCGTAAGGCAAAGTGGCACCAAGAAGGAAGGGGGTGGGCGTTGTGTTTGTGCGTGAGTTTCGAACTGAGTCACCTTGGGCTCCATCTCTCTAACAGGGACACCTCAAGCAAACCTGTGCCTTTAAGACTCAGTTGCTATCCAAACACAAGTAAACAGAGTGGACCATTAGCGGGCGCCGGGCGCGGAGGCGGAGCCAGGGCGCAGTGGGCCCGGCTCGGCGGCGGGACGCCCGCCCGGAGGGGAGGCGGGGCCGCTACTAAAGCCCGGGACTCCCGGCCCGGGGCAGCCTGGGGTGGGACGCGGGCGGGGACGGAGCTCGGCGCGCTCGCTCCTGGAGGGGAATGGCCCTGCGAGGCTGCGGGCTCCGACCTCACCCGGAGTCGGCGGCGAGAGGCTCGCCTGGGCGCGGAGTTTCGGGGGAGTGCTGAGCGCCGGCCCCAGGCACCCCGCGTTTTTATACGTTCCGCGTACATTTCCGACGAAAACGAGGATCCACTCTCGCTTTCGCTGCCCGCCGTCCGTCCTCCAGATCATGTCCACGGCTCCCGGGACTCCGCCGGGAAGAAGAAGTTTGTCCGGCGTGGACCCGATGACCTTTCCAAGCCTTGCGCCTCGCAGCCGGGACCTGGTCTGAGAGGGGCTTCCCAGGCAGATTTTTCTGCCGGAGGTGAGTGTCTGCTCTGGGAAGGGTCTGCAACGGACCCCTGCGGCTCCCGGGAAGGAGGGAAGGGCTTGGGGTTTGCAGGGGGCGCTCAGGTTCTCGGTCTGGCGTTGCCGCAAGTTCAGACACTGTGGAAAGAAATCGTACGGATGAGATCCTGGGGCATTGTGCTCACTTCCTCGGATCCCTGGGAAGCGACTTCCAGCTAACACCCAAACCACACACACACACACACACACACACACACACACACGTAGGTGCTATTTCTCTAGTTCTGTTTGGGGGACATTTAAGCAGGAAAGACTTACTTATAAAAGCCGATCGACTTTGGCTGAGATCAAACCCACAACCCCATGGAGTTTCTGTCCCCGCCCTAGGACACCCGAGTGGACCTGTCCCGGAACAGCAGCGGCAGCGCAGCGCGAGGGGCCTGGACGCGCCGTGCCCGCATGGCCCGCGCAGCTGCAGGCACGTTTCAAGGGGGAAATAGTTCAGTGTTAGGTTAATTCTCCAACCGCCTGCTGGCTTTCTGATTTTCCTTCCACTCTTCAGTCCCGGCGGAGGAGACAGAGGCAGACTCCGCAGGGGCTTAAAAACACTTGGCTCGCGACAAATAGCCACCGAAAAGGGAGTTGCGGTTGTAAGAACGAGGGAGGAAAAGGTGTTTGCGGAGGGAGCGCTGGCGGTGTCTCCATTACCTGTTAGTAGAAGACAAAAGAGGGCCGGGGCTCCCCGGAGCAAAGCGGCGCTGACGACTACTTTCTCTGCTAAAGGAACTACAGCCCTGAGCAGAACGAGAAAATTACTCACGCAGGGGCAGCGAGGGAACAGAGAGAAACAGAACCCAGATTCTGCGGAAGGCATCTTAATTTAATTAACTCCTCGGGAAGGCAGAGGCGCTGTGAAGGGGCAGGAACCTCCAGTCTGCAACCTCTCCCCTCTTGCCCCCCCCACCCCAATGATCTAAGATCGCCTTAGACTATTGCTTTTCCATCTACTTAAAATTCTATTGTGGTTTGGGCTGAATTTTGTAAGCCTACTGATCCATCAGCCACTTCTCTCAGGTACCCATGCACAAGTTTCAGCAGATGATCCCTGCCTGTGAATTATTTTTAGATAATTCAGTGTAATAACACCATTTCCAAAGAGGGAGACTCCTTATCAAGTTACCGTGCTACCTTTTACCTCCCATGGTTTGAAAGCTTCCCTGAACTGAAATTAGTATGTAGACATCTCCTGTGTTGACAGCCAGTGGATCTCACAAAACTCATGTCGGTGCCTGGAAATCCTTGTGAAGGAAGCTGATGACAGAAAAGTAGCCCCAGCCCCACCAACATGCTTTAAGTTCCCTTTCTTGCAAGATTAAGAGTAACCAGTGGTCCCAGGAATGGGATGGAGGAGCAGTGACGGGCAGGAGTGAGCGTCTGTTACCAGGAACCCAGGGTGGGAACTCCATGGCTCAACTGTGGACAAAACGAAAGTAGTTTAGATGTCTGCACTGACTGCAAACATCTTTGGACAGACATTTCCAGCAGCTAAACGGGCAGCATGTAAATCTAAACTCCCTAACTATGTATGGCCAAAGCATTGGGCCGCTGCTTAGGGCAGCTCTGTTTGTGAACGGGTTTCAGAAGGCACCCCTGGTTTGCTGTTTGTCCCTGAAGAAGCCATTAGCTCTGAAAAGTAAAGTTTACAATTCTGTGACATGCACTTTTGTGCCAACATGATGCGGAATTAGAATAGTTACTAACTTTTGTATCATGAACCGTTCAGGGGAAAAGGAAGGAACATGGCACTCAACTCTACTGGAGAATTAATGTTGTAACCTTTATGGCAAAGTTCACTCTGTGCCCTTGGAATCCCCACAAAATGTGGCAGCGATATCTATCAGTGGACAACACTCCCCCCTACACGCACACCCCAGTGCACACTTCCCGTGGTGAGAGTTGGGCTTCTGCCTTCAGTATTTATAAGAAATCTCGTCTGGGAATACACCCAAATAATAATTTCGGTTTCCTCTCTATGGGAGAGAGATTGCTTTTCAACACTAAGGGAAAATAATATTTTGAATTTCTGGAATATCCTCATTATGCAAAGAGAAGCAAATGAATGTGGAATTTATGGTTCTTAATCGGAGGAGAAATAATCAGATGGGTTACCAGCGATGTTAACAGAATCTTCTTTTCCTACCCCGCCAGGAGAGAGGGCTTGAGGGTTGCCGCTGAACACAAATGCATCATGATTTGTGGTGGGAAAGTTTCCTGCTAATGGGGGTTTACTGATTCGGTTGAATGGTCTGACTGAGACCCTCTGTTAACACACCTCTCATTAACTCCCAGCCTGAGCTCCCAGACCGCATACCACCGGGCAGAAGCGGTTCGTTAATAAATCCCTGTCTCCGAGTTGTTCCAAACGGAGGAGGAAGGTGTGGGCCCCACGGAGACAGCCAGATTCGGTCTTGCCAGCGCGCGGTGTCATTAGCGCAGCCCCCTCGAACTACCCTCCTGTACAGCCACGGGCCACACCTCACAACGATTGGAGAAGAGAATTCAGGCGCAGTAAGGGTTGGCTGGGGAAGGGAGGCTGCGTAAGGCCTCCTACCTTTCTGTCGGGTTCGAAGGCGCCACAGACAGGCCCGCCTGCGCTCACCCGGGGTAGATCGAAGCTCTGAGTCCCTGGGAGGCCACCTGCGGGGGAGGGGGGAAGGCCCAGGACCCCAAAGCCGGCTGAACTCACTTCTGAAGGGCGGGAGACTGTGGCCCACGGTGAAGGCAGGTGAGGAGCCCGTGTGTTTCCATTGGGGGCGCAGGGAGCTCCCTGCGTGCGCTCAGGCCGCAGACCTCAGGGACACCTTCCCGGTGGCTGGAGCCCCAGTGCACACCTAGGAGCGGTTAAACAAGGTTGTTCCACTAGGGTCGGGCTGTTCTGCACCCGGCCTGCGGCGGCTGCCCTCCCCCCAATCCTCGCCCCACCCAGCTCCTTCTCTTTTGCTCCCCAGGGAGCCCTCTCCTCCCCTCCGCTCTCCAGGGGGCCTTCCCAGTGTAGGGGCTGCTCCTTGTGCCAGGCCGGGCAGCTGCTCGGGCCTTGGGAGAGTTTGGCGCTCAGTCTGGGAAAAGGGGTTCCGGCTTCAGGCACGTTCTCCGCCCCCATCTCACACTACCCCCCCCCCCAGCCTGAACCATCTGGAAGGGATCTTGGTGGTGGTGGGGAACGGGAGGGAGGGAGCAGCCCCTGGGAAGGAGGAGGGGCGATTCGAGGCTGGGCCCGGCCGCCGAGGTGTCACTTTCTTTCCTGTGGCCCGTCACGGCTGATAAATGGGACTGAAGCGGAGGAAGGAAAAAAGCAAGCCTCCAAGGTCAACGCGGGGCGAGGTGGACCCCTCTGCTGGCCGGAGGGCCCAGGAGGATGAAGCGTGCCCGGTTTGCGCTCCAGCATGCCCGGCGTGGTCCGGGTGAACACAGGAAAGGCGACCACGCTGCAACGCAGCCCGCGGGGGCGCAGAGGGCAAGGATTCGCCGCACTTGAGCTGATTCCGGTCCTCGGGCCCAAGGTCGGACCCGCAGCCTCTAGTTCCTCCCACGAGCACCGAGCGACGGCAACTCGATTCCCGGCCTGCGGCCCTTGCTGTCTCCAGCGGTCGCGCTTGACTGAGCTTCGCCTGGTTGGGAGGGGCTGGGTGGGCTGGGCCGGGTGTGGACGGAGCTGGAGCCCCCTTCCCACCTTTCTTCCTCTGGGATCCGAGTCTCCTGCTGTGTGCGTACGCGGAATCCGACCTCCCCTAGGGCGCCCAGGAGGGCGGCTGGGGCGCTCTGCTCGCCAGGAGTTACTTCCTCCCCGGGCTGGGCCGAGCTCGGTGCGCGCTCGCTGGACAGACGCTGCGCTCTCTGCTCCAGGTTCCTTCAGGGGGTCTTGGGGTTGGAGTGGGCGCGAGATTGAGAGGGAAGGTGCGGTAAAAGCCCGTGCTAGCGCCAAAGGGCCCAAGGAGCCGGCTGGGATAATAGTCACGGTTTCGCCCTCTCTCCTGCCATTTTCAGGGCTATTTTCTACGTGTTGTTGTCGCCACTTTGCGTTTTTGCTGGACCCCACGCCCATTCGCCTGTGAGACCTGGAAGAAAGGGGCAGCTCCCTGCGCACCCCAGCATCCCGGAAAATGGGGAGCAAGGCCCTGCCGGCGCCTATCCCGCTCCACCCGTCTCTGCAGCTCACCAACTACTCCTTCCTGCAGGCCGTGAACACCTTCCCCGCCGCCGTGGACCACCTGCAGGGCTTATACGGCCTCAGCGCTGTGCAGACCATGCATATGAACCACTGGACGCTGGGGTACCCCAACGTGCACGAGATCACCCGCTCCACCATCACCGAGATGGCGGCGGCGCAGGGCCTCGTGGACGCGCGCTTCCCCTTCCCGGCTCTGCCCTTCACCACCCACCTCTTCCACCCCAAGCAGGGGGCCATTGCCCATGTACTCCCAGCCCTGCACAAGGACCGGCCCCGTTTTGACTTTGCTAACCTGGCCGTGGCTGCCACCCAAGAGGACCCCCCTAAGATGGCAGACCTGACCAAGCTGAGCCCGGGGCTGGGCAGCCCCCTCTCCGGCCTCAGTAAATTGACTCCGGACAGAAAGCCCTCTCGAGGGAGGTTGCCCTCCAAAACGAAAAAAGAATTTATCTGCAAGTTTTGCGGCAGACACTTTACCAAATCCTACAATTTGCTCATCCACGAGAGGACCCACACGGACGAGAGGCCATACACGTGTGACATCTGCCACAAAGCCTTCCGGAGGCAAGATCACCTGCGGGATCACAGGTGAGGGGAAGGAGGAGGCAGGGAGGGCAGGCGAGTTGGCCCCGACAAGCTTGCCAAACGCCTCTAAAATCCCCTGGGAGCCAGAATCTGTCTCCAAGGTCAGCCAACCGCCGGCAGCGGCATCCACGCTGCTCCCCAGCCGGCCCGATGCTGCCTTCTTGTCTGGGGTGAGGCGAGGCCTCCCCACCCCCCCACCCCCGTCGTTGGGCTGGAAGAGTCTCTCGAGTTGGCCTTGGTCCTGGGATGGGTGGTCCTGAGGAGTGGGGAGGAAAGAGTGGTGGGTACTGGAACCCTGGGTGGGTGCTGGTCCTGGCTGCCCTCAGACTATTCTGGAAGTCCCCCACCCACCCACCCCGGGGCCATATTCCCTCCCTTCCCTTCCCAGGTGCGCCCCAAACGCCCTTCTTTTGAGTTGTGTGCGAGGGTCTTAAGGTCACTGAATTTAGCAGCAGCAGCTCCCGCCTCCCCTCCGCAGCCTTCCGCTGGGCGTTAGGAAACGGCCATTAGAGAAATCCTGTACCGCAGGTGTTTGCCTAGGTGCACAACGCCCCAGAGGCGGCAGAGGGAAGGTACTTTCTGCCAACTCCCAGCTACCTGCTGTTGCCAGAGGTGGGCGTCTGTACCCACCCTGCCTTGCTGTCAAGGGATTCCCGAGAACATGCCCCCCACCCCCAGCCTGGGTCTAGGTGTAGGTTCCGATTTGGTCAGCCCGAATCCCAGAGAACACGAAGCGCTCCCGCGGGCTCGGTGCGCAGCGCCTGAATAGCCGGAGAGGGCGATCCAGTGTACAGAAAAGCCGGCAGCCCGGCGTGTTTCCAGGCGTCTGTTAGAGGAGGTTGACCGTAAACAGAATTACACAGAGGGGAAAAGTCTAAAAACAATTACAATGGAAATTGTTTCTTTTGTCCTTCCAAGTGAGACAGCCCGGAGTGGACTCAGTAATTGTCAAAAGAAACTCAGGTGGGGGGGGGGGGGCATCCATGTCAATGAAGCCTTCTGTTGATTTTCAGGTATATCCATTCCAAAGAAAAACCCTTCAAATGTCAGGAGTGTGGGAAAGGATTTTGTCAGTCTAGAACGTTGGCAGTCCACAAAACTTTACATATGCAGGTAAGTTGGTTTTTCTTGTTTAAAAGCAGTGGCTGGTTCGGTTATATCGTGACTAATTTACAAAAGGTGTTCAATCGCAATGTCTTTCTCTTAAAAGGCTCAGAGGTCTGTAGGTGGGGAAAGGCAGCACTCCGTATTTTTTTTTTTGAATATACAAAATCAAATTTTATATTTTTCTGAAAGTACAGGCCAGTGTTTATGGCAAATCATACTTTTGGAATTTTTTTTTCAACCGATCCGCCTTGCATTGAAAACTTTCGTGTTTGGGAGGAAATAAAGGTAATTTTGATAATGGAGGCAATGGTGAAATCCCATACGCGCTTTTTTTTCCCAGGGGCCTCATAATTTGTAGCTTTCGGAACGTTGAGGAATAGTTTAATTTTCCAGCAAAGAGGAGCCTTATTACCCGGGAGAATGTCGTTCCTTAAGAGAGGATTAGAGTTTTTCCTTCCCCCTTTTCCTGCCTGTGACATGGTGATGAAATGGAGGAGCCAGGGATCCCCCACACCGCCCGCCGCGGCGGCCGCGGGTCTGCTCCGCAGTGACCAGCTCGGCGGGGCCGCCGTGTGCGCCTGCACGTGTGTTTTCGTGATTGGAGGATTAGGAGCCCAGATTTGTTCCTGCAAGTCCCCTCTTTTGTTGTCGCGCGCTTGTTATGTTAACGCTTGTGATACCGATAAGACTGGAACTATGGCGGTGGGAAGGATTAATCCTTTGCTTGCTTCACATCTGAACAGGAATCTCCACACAAATGTCCCACATGTGGAAGAACCTTTAATCAGAGAAGTAATCTGAAAACTCACCTTCTCACCCATACAGACATCAAGCCCTACAGCTGCGAGCAGTGCGGCAAAGTGTTCAGGCGAAACTGCGATCTGCGGCGGCACAGCCTGACTCACACTCCGCGCCAGGACTTCTAGAAGAGCCCCGGCTCTGGCCCGGGCGCGCCGCTCCCCTCCCCACGCGCAACTCCCCAACCCTTCACTGACCCCAGCTCTTCCCTGGCTGCAGCCGCACCTGCAGCTCCAAGGAGGGAACTCTTCTGGAGGACTGAGAACTGTAGCAAGCTACGCACTGCGTCCCTTCACCAAGAGCCTATGCTGGTTTCCTGTAGATATTCACAGCTCATTTTAGAGCTCTGTACATATTGTCGTGGGTCTTTGTTTTGTTGTTTTGTTCGTGTTTGTATCTTGTGGGATGCACCTAGATAATGGAAAATGGAAACCAAGTTTATCTTTAAGGACTGTATTTTCAAAATAAAACTTTTCCTTGTTTGGTTTCAACCCTCCTGCCCCAGTGTCTTGCTAAGTTAACTTCTGTTTTCCAGTTGGATTCTGGAAGGCTGGGCTGTCTCTAAAAATTCCGATGCTGAGGGGGTATTCTTTGTTCCTAACTTTTAAAGAGAAGACTTCTCATGGCTTTCTTACTGAAACTTCAGCCCTTCCCTGTTTGACCGTGGCATTTAGAATTGGACAGTTGTGCTGTCTCTTTGTTTTTCAAAGACATTAAAATTGATACCCCTGAGGTCGTATCCCCTTTTATTCCAATTCTTTGTGTATTATTCCCCCAGATAAAAGTAATACACTGATCATGGTTAATAAGAGGCTGGAAAAGCCAGGGTGGCAAGTAGCATGCAGCAAAGGAAGAGAAGGGAGCTTCTTGCCACTTCATTTTTTAAAAAGTCCTTGACCCATTGTCAAAGTTTATGATGGGCAACTTCTCTTACCATCAGACTTTGATCTCTCTGATTTATCACTGTAGACAGACCTTATCCTGCCTTCAGGGCAGAAGTCTAAAATTCTACTAGAGAAGAGTGCAGGAAGATACAGCTTTCAAGAAGATGGGGGAGAAGAGGAGAAAAGAGAAACTATTCAGAAAAAAAAATATTTCTTTCCAAAGGTGGAGCTCCTTGGAGGATTCGGACTTCTCTGCAAAGCTAGCCGAATTAGGTCACCAGTGTGGCGTCGCCATCTCTGGTTGGTCTTTGGTCCCTGGGAAAATGCCAGGAGCGCAGGTTTCTCCATGTACAGAACTCAGGGCAGATATGTAAGCACCTGCTGAGGCATTCCAGCCTTTCCCGAATGGGTCCTGGGGGATTTGACATCAGTATAATGGTCACTGTGAAGTGTAGTGTAGGGTTTGCGTAGAAGGCTCTGGATAGAGAGAAATGGGCATGTTATGGAGAGACTGGAAGGAAAATGACTGAACTTAAAGAGGGAACAGCAGAGGAAACTTTAGCCCTGAGACCCAGTAGGTTCGCACAAACTCTTTAATACCAAACAACAGAGTGAATGAAGTATTCTCAGATTTTAAAAAAAATTTTGTATATTTATGAAGTGATAGCATATTTCACCTTCAGAATAATACCAGAGAACATGTCCTATGTTTGTACTTTAGAATCTTCCAGAAAGATATGTACTAGGAGGTTTCAAAAATGTTTCCCATTCACTGCTTAATCCTGTTCTCAAGGGAGCTGGCTGAAGTCACTTCGGCTTCTCGAGGGAGATAAGTCTCTCCAGCAAAGTGGAGTGGTGTAAGTGCCTAATGCTCACACAAGTACATTCTCCAGCCAGGGCTGAGCCCTAGGGTTTCACTACCGAGAAGGGGCAGGGATGGAGCCTGGCGTGTGTGTGTGTGGTTCTTAGAAGAATGAAACAGTTGTTTGTTTTCTTTGTTTGTACAGAATTAACTCAGTGACCTCCCTACCCCTACTCTCTCAAAATCCTGCCTGCCTTCGTACAGAAGATTTGAATACTTTAGGACAGGGTTATATATTGACTGTCCCAGAGCCCCCTAATCCCGCAGGCTCTTTCTGTGTAGTCAGTCTCACGGCCACACCCACCCTCACTGACTTCAAGCGCCACAGTTTGATGGCATAGGGTTCAGTCGAATTATCAAAGACTGACCCTTGCTCACTACCAAGCTGCAGGCATATCCTTGAAGTCCCTGCCACAGGGATATGTAGATAGGTGTAACCAGAATGCTGTTCCTCTCTATTTGTTTGATTTGTGTGTGTGGCGGGGCGGGGAGGATCAGAAGTGAAAAAGAAAAAAGGGGAAAGTGGAGAAAGCAGCTTCCCTTGCCATACTCATACTATTTCAAAAATTAAAGTTAATTCATCTATTCATTAATTCAATAATTGCTTGGATGGGCTCTTCATGTGCCAAGCCCCTGTCCTGGTTTCCACTGATTTTCATGATCAGTTTCTGCTTTTCGATATCTAGTGGCACATTTTTGGAATCTTGACTCCTGTGACAGGAATTACTGCCACAGTTCCCCCTCAATTTATATTCTTAAATCCAGGTCTGTCCATCTAGATTCCCAAAGGATCTAGCTTCTATCAGAGTTGACTCTTCCCACATATTTTTCATGCTCTCAGGTGAACTTTTGAACAGTGGGTTCCTCTCCAAATTCTGGGTTTTGTTTTCTTCTTCAGAATGCCAAGTTTACAGGAAATGAATCCTACCTGAAACAAACTTATGAGACATCGTAGGGAAAATGACATCTTGTACCTTAGGAAACTGACCTGCTGGTTTTCGTGGTTCAGAGAAGAATCATTATTTGAGTTTTAGATTAGCCTGTGTTTTCCTTACACCCCCTATCATAGTCAACTTATGAATCAATACTCCTGGCAAGAGACCAGGGCCAGGCAGTATCACGAGTCATAACCACAGGCTGAAGAACTTCATGAACGTGAATGGAAGGGGAGAGGGAGTGGGAAAGGGGAGGGTTGTGGGTGGGAGGGACGGTATGGGGGGGGGAAGCCATTGTAACACATGAGTCGTACTTTGGAAATTTATATTCATTAAATAAAAGATTAAAAAAAAAAAAAGAACTTCATGAACAACAGTTAGATGTGAGTCCTGAGCTGCGACTGTCATTGTGTTTTGTCATCTCTGTGGGAGCTTTAAAAATAATTTCTAAAAATGAATTTTACTGTAATCAGTCATTAATGTAGAACTACAAATGTGTGTTAGGTGCTCTTATTAATGCTCATGTTGAAATGCAGGTCCCTGTAGCAATGATGCTCTCTAATTGTAGTCATTAACATTGCTATTGGGTGCAGGCACATTTCCTTTTATGTAAGGAGGCCTTTCTAAACTTGACTCCAAGACAACGAAATATTTTAAGCATCAACTAATCCAAAATCGCAAATTGTAAAATAGGCCCAACTACTGTTAGTGATGGAATACAAGGCAGTTACCAGGATTTTCTTCTGCTCATTTGTCAGATGTTACCATAGACACTTGGATCCCTTCACTTAAATACTGTTCAATCAGATACCCTTGCCCCAACTTTGATTGCAGGGAGCAGCCTGTTCATGGAAGGCATTTGAGAAATGCTAGTTGTGGAAGACTATCAACAAGACAAAGCAGATTCATTTGGATTAAAAACTGTGTGGAATCTATAGCAAATTTTAATATAAGAAGAGTATTGGCACAAAGGACTGCCTTTTGTATTTTAATAAGGAAAGATAGACATGATGAAATCATATAACACTTTGCAAACAGGAACGGCTTTTGTATTTAGGAGGATTATTTGTGTTCACCTTCATTCGAGTCTTGTATAGAGACTGTATTTCTCAATTTTTCCTCCTAAAATGTAACTTGCCACTGATAACCACCTCTGCTGACAGCAATGAGCAATAAAGGGAGTGGAGATTCAGAGTGATTCAGCTTTGATGACCTGAGATATTTCAAGTTCATTCCTGTTGTTTTTTTTTTTTTTTTTACTTGTTGAGTTTTTCCCCTGAACATGTTACTTAATTATCTAAGCAACGTAATTTTTTTCTTGAAACTATTCAAGGCAAAGACTGACAACGAAAAATGTAAGCAAACTAGCCCACAAGAGGAAACTTGTTAAGTAAATTTTAATGCTATAACTGTTAGGATGCTTCCTACTTTAAGAAAAGAAATTCCAATTAAACAGGGCTTGCACGATAGGGGATTTATTGACATCTTAAGGTAGGGTCCACTGATGCACAATTATTTTGAGTGACATCTAGGACCCAGATCTTCCCATTTTTCTGTTCTCAGTCTGTAGACTCAGCTCCCTTCATGGCCACAAGATGGCTGCAACAGCTCCAAGCACCAGCTCCACCACCGCCTCCTCACACACATTCCTTAGGCAAAAAAAGGGGTTATCTTGTCCTTGCATCAGTTTTTAAGAACTAAGAATCTGCCCCACAAATCCAACCTATATACTTGCCCTTATATCTTATTGATCAGAAGCGAGTCACTTGCCCTTTTCTCTGACTGACCAAGGGGAAAAGAATTATACCATGATTGACTTAAACTACAGAAAAATCACCTTCCATGCATGGAAATGGAGGCAGCCTTCCTTGAAGCCCTTGATTACCTGAAGAACCCTGAGTTCTGTTAGCAGGGAAGGAAAACTGACTATTGTTAATATCAGGCAGATGTTAAAATGATATTTCCATTAATAATCTTAGTTTAGGAGGTACTGATGTTAGATGCAAGATATTTAATGTTATATGAACCATTATATCAACTATATAAAACGAACAAAAGCCTCCAGAAACAAAAACCAGCAGAAAATATAGCAAAATGTTAACAGCAGCTGTACATGAGTGACAAATTAAGATATCTTTTTCTTCTCATTTTCTTATTTTTAACTTTTTGACCATGAGTACATATTACATTTGTAAAGGAAAGAGGTGATAAGTGTTATTTTTAAAATCTGAGATAAAGTCTTAATTTGCTCAGTGTTTTTCTTTTAATTCTTTTATCTTGATTTATTAGCTCTGACCAGTCTTTGCTTGTCTCTCTTCACACACACCCACAGAAACCCTTGTACTTCTTCTAAATCATTCCTCCAATTCTAGTTTCCCTTTCTTCCTTGATTTCCATTCAGGTCTCCTTTCCCTGTTTTTTTTTTTTTGTTTGTTTGTTTTTTTTGTTTGTTTGTTTGTTTTTTGTTTTTTTTTTTTTTCTCCTCTTCTCCAGGTTTCTTCATCCAGGTTCTGTTTCTGTTTTCCCCCTTTGAAGAGTTTCAATAATTCTAGTGGTAAGCATTTGAATTACCCAAGGTACTTATTTCTAGGCCCTCCCTTAATGCAGTGGGTGAATTGGAATTTCTGGCAATAAAGACTAAAGGGCTCTGTATTTTAAACAAACACTTCAGGTAGTTCTTATGTGTATTAGAGACTGAGAACTTCTGCGTTAGCCTTTGACACCATCATTCCCTTTATCTTATCCATCAGCCATTCACTATGTGCTTACCATAATAAACATAAAACAAATCTCAACCCACTTTTCTTTACTTATTTACTCACTGTCCTTGAAGTTGTCAAACTTTCCTCTGCTTTGATTCTTACTGCTCTTCCACGGTCTCTCCCACCAACTTTGCTTTTCTACTGTTGTCCCAGATTTTAATTTTTCTTTTTTATGTTTATAGATATTTCAGGTTTTGAAACTTTATATCTTTAGTCTTTATTGTTCTCTTAATTCACTCACTAATTTAAAAAGACAGAAGAGAGAGAGAATGAAATAATTGATTAAAATGAAAAAATCACAGAGAGTAAAATTAATTTTCAACTTGCTTATTGTACTTGTTGTATTTGGTTGTCACCAAATGACTTCCTAATTCATTTCTATGATTATTAATTTGCCTAAGTAATATCTTGTGTATTGTGGTGTGGATATATTATGCTGGTTTTCAGATCAGAGCTAATCTAAATTGCTTTTTAGATTCTTTATATTATTATTATCACACTAAGATTTCAGAGCAGGGAGGCCATTTTGTAATACAGCTATGACCATGAAATGAAATGAGAATATGAACTTAATTTTTTTTTAAACCCTGCAGGTGTATGGACAAGATCTTTAACCTCTCTAATTTCTCATCTGTAAAATGAGAATTTACATAATTTGTAAAGCCTCTATATTGTAAGATTTATTGTTTCACTAAGGACTACCTAAGTGCATTTTCAGTAAAGTATGTTTGACTTCACAAAAGCAAGAAAATATCAAGAAATTATGTCACTTCTGTCCCATAAAAATATGAATTCAATAAAAATAAACATGAACTCATTTTTTATTAGAACTACAAAAGTTTACAACTCTCAAGACTTGATTGGAAGTGATGTTTTACACTGAAAAGTAAATGTATTTTTTCATGTGATAAAAACAATCATGCTTATTGTAAAAAAAAAAAGTCAAACCATATACTCATAGAAATGCATTTGTAAAAAGTGAATCTCTTTATCCCTGCTCTCACCCTCTACAGATGAATCCCCTTAATGCCTATCCCCAGATGCAGCCACTGTTAATATTTTTGGTATGTGTCTCTAGATATTTTGCTATGCAGATACAGATAGAAGTGTATACTTACACACACACACACACACACACACAAATAGGATCATACTATTTTGCAACTTGTTCCACCACCCCATTTCTGACCCATTTAACAGTAAAACAATATATATTTGGTTTATTTTTCCCAGGGAGTATATTCCTAATATAATGGGAAAAAATAAACTAAGGACATTTAAACTTGAGAATTAATAATCAATCGTTAGAATTTAACATGGAGAAATAGAAAAACCATTCTGTTACTACAATTATTTACAAAACACTGCCCTTAACTGGCAACCTTTAGTCCCCTATTTTGTGAAGGCAGCTGAGAGAGTGCCTGAAGGGTTTTGCGGACTCTTCAAGGTGTGTCATATTATGGTTCACATCAGTGCACATTGATATACCTCCCTGGCAAGAACTGAAAGATACAGTTCTTAAATCCCCTGGTGACCCATTATCCATGGATCATTGACAAGATAGAATGTAATAGCTCCTGTCTTTTTACCAAGGTAAACTTCCCAGTGAAACTGGACTGTTCATGCCCTATATCTTTCATCTAAGTAAGACAATTAAACTAGGAAAAAGAAACTCCATTAAGTAGATAATACAAATGCTCTCATATTGTCTTTATATTTTAGTGTTTATTAAATCAGGAAACAGTAATTGTTTAATTGCAGAGTGAGACTGAAGAACTTTTCCCACAGCCTACCTTTCCAAATGACCGTCAGAAATACACAGGTAAACGAATTGCACAAGATTGAGCCTTTGGAACACCCAGTTAAACCAATAGACACTTTGCCTACTTGAGGACAGAATTAAAACAGTAGTTCAGTTGTTATCATGGGTCAGAATTCAACATTTCCCATAATCTTGTTCTTAAAAGTCAGTGCTCCTCTGTCCTAAAAATCATTTTGTTTGTGAACTGGGTCACACAGAGTCGTGAGCTCTCAGAGGGACTTATTCACAAGCCTCTGCAATATTTACCACGTGGCACTGTGTTTTTGCAACATCACATATTGACAGTGCTGTGTTGTAAATATCATAATGTGATGACAGAACGTTGCCATGTTTTTATGTGGTTCTCATCTAGATCCATCTGAAAGCTCCTTACTTTGTGTTAATCTTCTTGACTTCTAAAATGATTCTGCCCCATTTCTATCTGTTTAGAGAAAGTTTGGAAATGAAAGGATGATGCTCTTGTCAACTTGATTAACACTTCATTTCCTGCCCAGGCCAAGGAATAGAAGAAATAACTTGACCAACCGTTTCAGTAAGAATATGAGCAAGCCAATCAAATACTGTGACCTGGACTAGCGAAACTGAAGACATCCCTTCAACCCCATGATTCCACTAGAGATATTCAAGTACATCTGCAGAGACACAGAAGAGGATATTTTCTGAACTGTTGCTTATGATGGAAAAAACCTCAGAAGAACATAAATGTCCACCAACAAGAGAATGGTTATATAAATCATGTATGTGCATGTAAATGATGTACTAGAGAGTGGTTAAAATGACCAGACTAACACAACATGTATCAGTACAGATTCATCTCAAGCACATAATGTTGTATGTAAATAAAGCAAGTTACAGAAAGACAAGTGCAAGTTATTCCTGTGAAGTTTGAAGAGATGATATGGAGTTTATATAAATATAATGAAAGTATGAAATGTTCTTGGAAATAATAAACACCAAAGTCTAGATCATGGTTACCTTTTAGGAGATAGGAGAAAGAAATTAGGGACTAGTACACATTGAGGGGGGATTCCACTTATACTTATGATATGTGACTTCCTAAAATAATATCTGAAGCAAATACAGAAATTAAGACTTGTCAAAAAATTGAGTGAAGGGGCCGGTGCTATAGTGTAACAGGTAAAGCCACCGGTACCCTTATGGCACCACTTCGAGTCCTGGCTGCTCCACTTTCAATACATCTCTCTCTGCTAATTGCCCTGGTACTTGGGCCCCTGCACCCATGAAGGAGACCTGGAAAAGGCTCATGGCTCCTAGCTTTAATGTGGCTACTGTGGCCATTTGAGGAGTGAACCAGCCTGTGGAAGATCTCTCCCTCTCTCTCTCTAACTTTGCCTTTCAAACAAACAAACAAATAAATTTTAAACAAAACAAGAAAACCTGAGTGATAGACATTTGGGCGTTTATTATATTGGTCTCTGTACTTTTGAAAATGTTTAGAAATTCTCATAATTTTTTTTTTCAAAAAGAATGTTAGAGCTGAAAGAAACTTTATAAAATTTCTAGTTATGAATACTTAATAAACAGTAGCTCTGTGATGCTAGAGAAAAACACTGGAACACCAGAGAGACAAGGTCACTGTTGGAGCTCACATTCTACCTGAAAGAGACCAAATTTCTTTTAAAAAGAGGATATTAATAAGGACTACATGGATGATTTTATGTCATTGGAGGATGAGAAAATTGAGGCACAGAAAAGTTAAATGATTTTCCCAAGATGCAAGCCAGTTCTAGAACCTTGCTTGCTTTCCCTATTTGTCTTTCTACATACTTCTATTTCTCTCTAGAAATACTAATTATTGACAGTGTTAGGTCCAACCACTTTGTGTCTCACTTGCTCCATTGCCATCTCTAATTTGAGAAATAAAGCATAAGGTATAAGTTTATCAAATGTTAAAGCTTAACTAAATAGCCTTAATGTTATTGGAATATTTTAACATGACATTACATTTATATAACCTTATTAGGTAGGTCAGCATTATATTCATTTCATCAGTGAAGAAAGAGATGAATGGGGGAGTAGCAGTTAGGTGAAGGGAATTGCCTAAGACTCTGTATGTAATAAGAGTGACAGAATCTGGATCAGAATTCAGAACCCTGATCTAATCTAAGGCAGAATCTTGACTCTCTTTCTGCTCTTCCCTTCCAGGTTAATGTGTTTCACTTCCACACACTGCTGTAAAGCCAACATCACTTGTTTGAAAATTATAAGAGCCCTTGGAACTAATATCTTGTCAGATAAATTGAGTATTTTTTTCACCTTCAAAATTGCAAATTCATTGGTAAAAGTATTAATGCAAGCTTTTGTGTCCATCTACATGTGCAAATTCTTCTTTCCAGATGGTCTCAAAGAATGTTTAGGGAAATCACTTCCCAGACTATAACTGTTATATTTAGAGCTTTGAAGGTAGATTTCAGGTGAGCTTTTATCTGCTGCTGGCAAGTAGAAGAAGAAGAACAAAATGGTTATGGTGACCTAATTTACTTTGACAGCATTATGACATCCATTCTTCTTACACAATTCTAGCATTCATAAAGTTTCTATTAAAGTGATTGTCTTAATTTCTATTAAAATCATTGTTTTAACATTATGATAACTGAAGGTGATTTTTTTCAACTTTGTCATCCTGCATTCATTAAAAAAGAAATGAGCACGTGTAGAATTGTGTTATGGGGAAAAATATGAGCAGAATTTAAATATTGAACATCAGAAGATAGAATGGCCTAACACTATTGCTAATCAGGATTCCACGAGCAGATTTTACCCTTGTGCACCATATACTTCCCTACAAAACTGATTATAGGTTCATGTTGTAAGTGTGCAATATTGACTGCTACAGGAACATTCTGGAATTACTCATTATCTTTATTTTCCAATGAATCCTTTCTTCCCTTGGCTGATGTGTGAAGCTAGGCTTCTAAGGACTTCTTCAGTGTCCTTATTAAGAACATCTGTAAAGAGCATCAGAATGAAGTGTTGAATTTCACCCATTTGGATTTCATTAAAGTGTCTATAGTTGTCAAGCATTTAGAAAGTCAAGACACTAAGAGTTTGGGGTTTGACCCAAAGGAAATTGGTCCTCATTTTAAGGCTAAACAGGAGGAATAACTGAGCCAAAGTTTTTTATAGAGTAGGGGTTTAAAAAAAAAATTCCTTTCAGATATATGCCCCAAAGAATGAAAGATTAAGCAGTTGTACTAATACTACATTTTCCATTTTGCAAAAACAAAGTATGCATTTATTGTAGAAGTTCTTAACCCAAAGTTCATGGACTTTTAGTAGGTCTATAGGCAAACTTCAGACAGCCCATAAACTCTGAGATCATAAGCAAATTTCATGTGCATATACACATGTGTATTTTTCCCTGAAAAGAAGAAGCTGTATCTTTCATCAGATTTTCAGAAGCATCTGTGATTCAAAAAAGGTTAAGAAAAATTGGTTTAATTCTTCAATGTATCTAAATAAGCAGTTTAAATTTTTTCTTTTTATTAAGAAGACATTATATACATAAATTATCAAAACCTTCTAAGGTAGACTTATTTTAAAATATTAACAAATGACCAGAGTTTTGGTAATTTGTGCAGTCACAATTATGACTGAATTTACCTACAGACACACCATGATCTGTCCAGGTTTAACCATAAGACAAAATCAAAAATCCTGACTGGTTTCATGGAACAAATAATGTAAAAAAAAAAAGTAATTTGAAAAGTGAAAAGATGTTGTTTTGGTGGTGTAAGTGAGAAAAAACAAAATAGCTTTAAAAATTTCAATTACATTTAGTAACAGTAAGTTTTCTATTTGGTTAATTAAGTAAGTTCTAATTATAGTAGTAAAGTGCCCTGAGTTAATTTATATGGTGACTCATATTTATAATGAGTAAAAACAGAAATTTCATTTGATAAATAACAATAAAAGAGATAAATTCTGAAAAAGCTGCCAGATATTTTTAAGGTTTGTAACATCTAAAATGGATACCAAGGGCCGGTGCTATGGTCAGGCAGGTAAAGCCACCACCTGCAGTGCCGGCATCCCATATAGGGACCGAGTTGAGTCCTAGCTACTCCACTTCTGATCCAGCTCTCTCCTATGGCCTGGGAAAGCAGTAGAAGATGGCCCAAGTGCTTGGGCCCCTGCACTCTTGTGGGAGACCAGGAAGAAGCTCCTGGCTCCTGGCTTCAGATTGGCGCAGCTCTGGCTGTTGTGGCCATCTGGAGCGTGAACCAGCAGATCTCTCTCTCTGCCTCTGCCTCTCTGGAACTCCGCCTATCAAATAAATAAATCTTTGAAGGGCTGGCTCTGTGGCATAGCATAAAGCTGCCACCTGCATTGCCAGCATCCCATAACTTCTCTCTCTCTTTCTCTCTCTCTCTCTCTCTCTCTCTCTGCCTCTCCTTCTCTCTCTGTGTAACTCTGATTTTCAAGCAAATAAATAAATCTTAAATAAATAAACCTTTGGAAAAAAAATGGATACCAAGTAATCTGATCATCATTACTTTAATCCTAGCTCCATTTATACCTGGTAAAATTTAAGGAGTCATGCTTTAATTTTAAATAAAATATGCTATTTCTTCTCTGCATGTAATTTTTAAATAAGTGACTTTTAACTGGATCCTACAATTATGATGGGTTTTGAAAATGGGTTACTTAGGGTCCTATGCTGTGGTGCAGTGGGTTAATGCCCTGGCCTGAAGCGCCGGCATCCCCCATGGGCACCCGTTCAAGTCCCAGCTGCTCCACTTCTGATCCAGCTCTCTGCTATGGCCTGGGAAAGCAGTAGAAGATGGCCCAAGTCCTTGGGCCCCTGCACCAGTGTGGGAGGCTCTTGGCTCCTGGTTTTGGATCGGTGCAGCTCTGGCCGTTACGGCCATCTGGGGAGTGAATCAGAGGATGGAAGACCCCTCTCTCTGTCTCTACCTCTCTCCATAACTCTTTCAAATAAATAAAACAAATCTTTGAAAAAAAAAAAAGAAAGAAAGAAAATGGGTTACTTCGTGTATGTTGAACTAACAACATTTTTTTCAGTGTGGTTTTCCTGATGAATCATCCACTTTAGACTGGAATCAACACACAGAACGCAGAAACACAACACATATCTGTGATTAATAGGCTGCCACTCGTCTTTGTTTTGCATCACAGGAGTGTGTACAGGTTATTTCCCCCTTGAGCTGAACTTCAGACATCAGCCTACTGTTTTATCTTCACTCCTTGTGTGGCAAGCCTTCCCTGGCCACCTTCTTGAATTACCTATCCTTTCAGACACTTCTTCAGCTCATGATACGTGAACCTGGCTTCTTTCCAAATTAACTTGGCTGGTCTCTTAATCTTTCCCATCCTCTTTCAAAAGCCCCGAGCCACCCTCATGAAATTCACCGAACCAAACTTGGTTTCCAGGCGTCACACTTCCCTGACATATCTGTACTACCTGTCATCAACGTCTCTTTTCTCATAGTTTTTTGTCAGATGCCTTTATTGTCTCCTACGTTTTTGTCTCTAATTTTCCCTTAAAATGCTTTCTTCTATCGATTCTGTTTTTAAAAACACACTTATCTTAAATATTAGTGAAACATGGACCCCTGAAGACTTGCTAATTTGTTTAACAGTTAAGCCTTTTTCTATTCTTTACATCAACTTTATCTCTTACTATTTGAAGAAGGTAAGAATCAGTAAAGGTCATAAGACATGAATTATATATCAAAAAAGATACTGCAAAAAACAAAGAATAAATTAAAGGAATCTTCATAAAAGCATTTTGAAATACATAACCTGCAATATGGACCATATATATTTACCATAATTACAATTACTGTTATCTTCAGTATTTAGCTTTATGGATTTCATAAAGTCTCTCTATAAACTAGTAATTTAATCTCCCCTCCTAACTCATTGCCCTAGAACTATTTATCCAAATACAAACTATGTGAAAGCATCTAGTACAATGGTTAGCATATAATAGATGTCCAATAAATGATAGCAAGAGAAAAAAAGGTTAAAGTACAATTGATGGAGTCAATTACATACATTAGAATAGGGTTTAATGACTAAAATAACTTAGGCTGTCTAAAACAGGAATCAATTTTACATTTTAAATATACTATAATTTCCTATTAGAAACAACATATTCTGTTGGTACAAATAACAGGATTAGAAAACATGAAATTAAAAATTCATTTTTAGGCCAGTGCCATGGCTCACTTGGCTAATCCTTCGCCAGTGGTGCCGGCACCCCGGGGTTCTAGTCCCACTTAGGGTGCCGGGTACTAGTCCCGGTTGCTCCTCTTCCAGTCCAGCTCTCTGCTGTGGCCTGGGAGGGCAGTGTAGGATGGCCCAAGTGCTTGGGTCCCTGCACCTGCATTGGAGACCAGGAGGAAGCACCCGGCTCCTGGCTTGGGATTGGCTCAGCGCTGGCCGTATCAGCCATTAGGGGAGTGAACCAATGGAAGGAAGACCTTTCCCTGTCTCTCTCTCACTGTCTAGCGCTCTCTCTGTCTCTCTCTCAATCACTAACTCTGCCCGGCAGAAAAAAAAAATTTTTCATTTTAGCTCCTTCTTAGAGGACTGTAATTAAATACAAGTTCAAAACTGGTTTTGTAGAATAATATCATGATTTCTGGTCAGCTTTCTTATTATAGGGATCTCACAACTCTAGCGACCAAGGAGCATTTATTCCAATGTGGTTCCTTCTTTTGGAAACAGAACAACATTTAGCATTTCAATAAAACCTATGCAAAAGTGAATATGTAGTTCAAAATATTTTTGTTGCTCAGGAAGTGGTTTGGCTTTTCCACATTTCAACCCCATCTCTTACTCAGGTTCTCAGAACCAATGAATAAGGGAACATCACTTCTCAAAAAAGATGTGGTACACAACTGATGGGCCATTGATTTGCCTGTCAGGACAGCTAGCACATTTTCAAAGTTGTGATCCTTAGTGTACTTCAAGGATAGCAATGTTTTTGGGTTAGAAGGAACTTTAGAAATATCTTTTTTTAAAGTGGATACTTCTTTTTTTAAATTTTAATTTATTTATTTGAGAGGTAAAGTTACAGACAGTGAAAGGGAGACAGAGAGAAAGGTCTTCCGTCCTCTGGTTCACTCCCCAAATGGCTGCAATGGCCGGAGCTGCGCTAATCTGAAGCCAGGAGCAGGAGCCTCCTCCCAAGGACTTGGGCCATTTTCTACTGCTTTTCCAGGCCATAGCAGAGAGCTGGAAGGGAAGAGGAGCAGCTGGGACTAGAACGGGCGTCCATATGGGATGCCGGGGCCACATGTGGAGGATTAACCTACTGTGTCACAGCACCAGCCCCAAGAAATATATTTTTTTTTAGATTTATTTATTTATTTGAAAGTCAGAGTTACACAGAGAGAGGAGAGGCAGAGAGAGAGAGGTCTTCTATCCAATGGTTCACTCCCCAGATGGCCGCAAAGGCCAGAGCTGCGCCGATCCGAAGCCAGGAGTCAGGAGCCTCCTCCGGTCTCCCACGCGGGTGCAGGGGCCCAAGAACTTGGACCATCTTCTACTGCTTTCCCAAGCCATATCAGAGAGCTGGATTGGAAGAAGAGCAACTGGGACTCGAACCGGCGCCCATATGGGATGCCAGCACTTCAGGCCAGGGCATTAACCTGCTGTGCCACAGCGCCAACCCCTGAAGAAGTATCTTTGTATGTCCTTCACATATTACTACTAATGAGAGAAGCACTTGCTATTTTGAAAATCTGTTTTGTTTGATAACTCTGAATGTTAAAAAATAGTCTTATGTTTAAAACTCTACCTCATTTTACCATCCAGTGATTGGTCCCAATCCTGCCTTAGATTTCTCCAAGCTACAAAACTTGGAAGAAATCTTATCCAAACAGTTGAAAAGATGTGTGTGTTGAATTTTGTAAGATGTACAGAATTGTTAGAGAATGGTGTCACCTTATCAAGTCCTCAGAAAAATACATTGCTAATTCCTTTCTTGTTTAGATTCTGCACCAAAAAAATCTTATCTTTCACCCAAATATGCCAATGAATTTAGAGAATTTTCATTCTTCCTGTGAGCCCTGCCAATAATTACCAACAAACCAAGACTAGCATACCTTATGGGAGGAGAGAGAAGGAATTAGGAACTCATGGTTTTATTTCCTCCTTTGGTGGTGTGGTAGGAAGGAGGATTAACTGGTTTGAAATGAAACTTTGCTAGGTATGAGTCTCTTAAATCCTTGGCCCAGATTAAATGAATGATCCCAGAGTTGAGCACACAAGTTGTCAAGTTGTGTGTTTCCATCACACTGATTTGCCTAATAACTAATCTGATTGCCACCTCCTCCACCTCTAAGCAGGAGGTTCCATTGTCTTCCTCTTGCAAGTTCTAACATGCTCTGTTCCCATCTTGATGCAAAAGGGCCTGATTTTTATGATAACATCTCAAGTTGCTAAAGGCCATAGCTTCTTTATTTTTTTAGAGGAATGATTTATTTTAAAGAGAGAGAGAGAGAAAGAGAGAGAGAGAGAGAGAGAGAGAGAGAATGATTACAGATCATGTAGCAGGACTCTTGGCACCTACACCTGGCTGGTCCTGGCTTGGCACATCCTCATCTACTTATTCATCCATATATTACCTTCAAAAAACGTAAGAAAAAAAAATGAGTCACCCTGGTACCAAGCCTGAGATAATGTGTATCAGCTTTGATCACACGCTCTGAGGTTTGGGAAAATGAATTATTATAAACCGGGTGTCATCCTCAGCTCTTCCCTGGAAACACTTTTCTTAAATGTTGCTTTTGATCATATTTTTAAGATGTAATTAAGGAGTCCTTTTCCCTAGTCATGTTTTCCCTCTTGAGCTAAAACCTTATGGAAACAATCCAATGGAATTACACAGCTATGGTTCCACTCACAGGAGCTCTTGGTAATGATTAAGTTTGCCTGGACAAAAGAATATGGAATAGGTGTTTGCCTAGTGGGTGTGTCAAGGGGGCTGTCCTTTTTATTTTTCTACAACCTGTGGTCTTTTGAGTAACCCAAAAGCATATCTGTAACTGAGAAATTCCTCTGACTGAATTTTATTTTTTCCCCAATATTTCTCATTTATTTGATAGCCTCTCAACAAATATTTGAGTATCCCTACATTTAAAGTGCTTTTAAAATCTAGTAGGGTGGACAAATACAGAAGAACATGAATAAAGAAATATGTATGTTGCGGTCTAGGTATGTCTAGGCTTCTATGGAAGTATGTGGAAGTTTCCTCTATCTGTGAGGAAGGAGGGGGAGAGTCTGGGAAGACTCAGTGGAGGAGGTGAATGTGTTATCAATAATGAAAGACTATTCAAATAGCTTTCTCCAATGGAGGCATGATATCCTGGATATGATCCAATAGAAATGGAACAGCAGCTTTCTTTAAAGCATAATCTGCTACACAAAATTTTCTTCAGATACTTTGAGACAAAAAGATTTTGTAGTGAAATACATCTGAAATTTCACTATGTCATTTAACAACTAATGTCTCTGAAGAGTCTGGTAATAAAGAAACATGATTAATAAAGTATAACCAGGCATTTCCCATACCACCACTACTTGCATTTCTGGATGGAGAGAGACCTATTGCCATCCTGATAGATACCATTAACATTCTTAACCTAAAAAGCATAATTTCCCAGGAAAAACAAATCTGTTAGGCCAATGACATGAAGTCTAAGAGTACATATTGACAAAAAAGTACATATTGGCTTTTCCATGTTTCATAAGTAGCACCATAAAAATAGAGAGCAATTTTAGAATTGGCAAACATGGGCCATGACTTGGAGTCTTTTGCATACTGGAGTTCTATGCCTAGCTCTCAAATAATCTGCATAGAACCCTCTCCTTAGAGGGAAGCAGACTGAAGCCCTAAGGCAGAAAATATCTCCACATTCTTTGAAACAAACGTAAAGAAAAAATTTAAAGAACTTCCATTATGAATTGAACTAGAATGTGATCAAAAGTCTCTATGCTTTGAAACACTGAATTCATATTAGAAGATTAAAAACACAAGAGTGGACAGTAACCAATAATTTATTCATTTCTGCATCTATTTTAATCTTGTGAACATAAGTATTATGGTTTCTTTTTCTTCCATTATACTGACAAAATATTTATCTTCAGTCAGTTAGACTCCTTTTGCTATAATGTCTAGTACTTGATTTACAATCAGTTTCTGGCTCTAGCCAAACTCACTTTTCACAGTGACTTTGAATATAAGACCTAAGTGTCAGGGTGAGCTTTGTGGGTATGGGTGCCGGCTCAAGTCCTGGCTGCTCCACTTCTTTTTTTTTTTTATATTTTATTTATTTATTTGACAGAGTTACAGACAATGAGAGAGAGAGAGAGAGAGAGAGAGAGAGAGAGAAAAGTGTTCCTTCTGTTGGTTCACTCCCTAAGTGGCTGCAATGGCCAGAGCTACGCAGATCCGAAGCCAGCAGCCAGGTGCTTCCTCCCGGTCTCCCATGCAGGTGCTGGGACCCAAGCACTTGGGCCATCCTCCACTGCCTTCCCAGGCCACAGCAGAGAGCGGGACTGGAAGAGGAAAAGGCAGAGGATTAACCTAGTGCGCCATGGCACTGGCCCCTGCTCCACTCCTTATCCAGCTCTTTGCTCCTAGAAAAGCATGCAGAAGATGGCCCATGTCGGTGGGACCTTACACTCACATGGGAAGCCTGGAAGAAGTTCTGGGCTCCTGATTTCGATTGGCCCAGGCCTGGCCCTCGCAGCCATTTGGTGAATGAATCAGCAGATGGAAGCTCTCTCTCTTCTTGTGTCTCTTCTCTCACTCTGTAATTGTCTTTCAAATAAATAAACAAATCTTAAAAAGAAAAAAGAACTAAGGGTTATGAAAAATTAGAGTTCATACAAGAAATCTTGTCTTTTCTGGAAATAATTAAAAGTGTATAACCCCTATATGAACCTTGGGCTTATTTTGTATTCTAATATACTTGTCTTATTGAGGCCAAAGAGTAAGGCCACAACTCTAAAGGCAGACATGACCATCTCTGAATAAAGTGTGCATTCCTCATATCAATTGTCCAGAAAGGGTAGGTTCTCTGGTAAGTAATAAGGTCTTAGAAGGTGGGTCTTAGGCTTGAGAGTGCACCTCTAGCTCCCTCTGGGACACACTGGTGTTGCAGTTTCACGTAGACTAAATTCTTTGACGATATTCTCTGGTGATATGGGAAGTGTGCCTTCTCCCAGGGGCTAGACAAGAAGGTGGTCTCTCACTGGGACTCCTAAACACAAGTGATAAACTTTCAGGTTATCTAGTTTCACGTTGTTCTATGTGTTCCTGCTCATGTAGCCATGCCCAGACTGTTAGTGAAGCCTCAGCATTTTACTTTAGCCTCGCTTAGGTCTCAGTTGTCACTAAGGACCCTAGGTAAGAATTTAAAGACCATGCTTGGACTGAAGGGCCAAAGAAGAGACAGCAGCACTCAAGTCAATGTATGATATGTAGACCCAGCATTCCTCTTCTGGATGGATACCAAAGGAAATGAAACCACCACCTTGTAAGGATATCTACTCACACGTTCACTGCAGCATTATTCACACTGGCTAAGATGGGGGGGTGGACATTATGCACAGCAATTGTTGCCACTTGGGATGCCTGTATCCCATATTCGAGTGCCTACTTTGAGTCTTGGCAACTACTTCCAATCCAGTTTTCAGCCAATACAACAGATAGCTCAGATACTTAAGTCTCTGCCATCCATGTGGGAGACCTCAGTGGAGGTCCAGGTTCCTGGCTTCAGCTTAGCTCAGCTACAATTGTTGGCCAGGAAATCTCTCTTTTGTTTATATCTGTTTCTCTGCCTTTCAGACCAAATAAAAATAAATTAAAAATAAAAAAACAGTAGACAAGATAGAAAAATAACCTAGGTATGCACCAGTGGATGAACGGCTAAAGAAACTCTGTGTGTGTGTGTGTGTGTGTGTGGAGAGAGGGAGAGAGAGGAAGGGAGGAAGAGAGAGAGAGAGAGAGAAAGAGAGAAAATGAGTACTATTCTGCCTTGAAAAGGGAAGTGATGATGCTACCTGTCACAACATGGATGGACCTGGAAGACATTAGCTTAAGTGAAATAAGCCATACATAGGAAGAAAAATATTGCATGATTTCACTTATATGTGGAATCTAAAGAAAAAAGGTCAAATACATAGAAATTGATAATAAAGCAGTGGTGGAATGGGAGGAGGAAAGAGGGAGATGTAAATCAAAGGATATAAAGTAGCAAATATATGAGATAAGCAAATGGAAAGATCTAATGTACAGCATGAGGAATATAGCTAATAATATTGGCTTATATTCAGTATTTTTGAAAATGAGTAGACAATAGTTGCTGGGGAGGAGAAATGAGTAACCATGTGAGATGGGAGATATGTTAATTTGTTCCACTATAGTAACCATTTTACTATATGTGATTGTGTGTGCATGTATGTGTATGTGTTCATGTGTGTATCTTATAACATCATGCTGTATACCTTAAATATATACAACATTTATTTAAAAAACAAAGTAATATGTGGCTGTGGTCATTATCGAGGGTAATAATCATCAGTCACGTACTTTGTGTGGGGCATTTACACATTTTCTCATCTAATCTTCAGAACTATCCTCAGAGCTAGTAAGTTGTATAAACCCCATTTTTGTGAATGAGGAAACTGAAGTTCAGGGAAATGAAGTATTGACATGAGCTCAGCTATTGGGAGGTGGGATTTAAACCTAAGTTTCATCTGACTTCAGGGGTTCAACATATTCTAGTCCAGTCATTTAACTTCCCAGGAGTTAAGTTTTTCTATTTAAACCTCTACCTTTGTAGGGTTGCTATAAGTATTCAATAAAATAGTGTATAATATAAAGACCCTGGGCTAAAATATGACAGGCATATCCTAAATAGCGCTTATCTTAACGTTTTCTTTCTGCCTGTCTAGCTGTTCTTTCTTCATATCTCTCAAGGGTTCCTTTTCCTCTAATGACCTGTTAAATGGATGTTCCCTAAATTTGTTCTTTAACACTCTTTTTGAGCAACTTCATCCAAATCCAGAGTTTTGACTACTTTTCTCTTCTGGTGACTTCTAAATCTGAAGCTTCTGCTCAGATCCCGGCTGAATTCCAGACCCAGCTACCACTTCCTCTGACATCCCCATGTGGTCAGCTCACAGACTACCAAACTCAGTATGTCTTAAAGCAGCTTGCATCTTTCTGCTCTCATCTTAGCTTCTCTCCAAGTGGCATCATCAAATCTCCAGATGTCTAACCCAGAAGCCTGGGAATCTTGCTGCAGTCCTCATTCTCACTCATTCCCCACACTCAATTAGTCATCAGGTTCTCTCAAGTCTCCCTTCTTATTATCTCTTGTATCAGTCCCTCCCTCTCTTCCTGGCTTCTTTCAATTTCATTTTCACAGTCACTATCTCTGCCCAAACTCAGACTCTCATCACTTCTATCAGCATTACTACAATAGTCTCCTAACTGGTTTTCCTACATCTAACCAACCTGTCCTCACTATTACTGTCAAAATGATGTTTCTGAAAAGCAAATAATATCCTGCATTTCCCACTGAAAGTCTTTTAAGGGCTTCCTGTAGCTTTCAGAATAAAATTCAAATTCAACACACAATGACCTTCAAGACCCAGGTCCTACCTGCTTTTTAAGCTATGTTTCCCATTGTTTTATTTTTCCATTTATATTGCTTCTGCTTTAAAGGATTGTTTGAACTTCTCCAAAGAAGGCTATCTTTAACCTTGGGTCTTCCCCTGTTCTTGGCTGCTCAACCCTTCCCCCAATTGACCCCTTTCAATTCTTTCCTTAAAGCTTAGCTCAAGGAGTGTTCCTCTGGATAGCTTTTCCTTGATCCTACCTCTGGTGTTTCCCCTTAATTATATGCATGTGTTGCTCCATAACTGCATTTTCATAATATCCACATCTATCCCTAGTTTGTAAACTAGTGATATTATTTACGGCAGTTTATTATTTATAGTTGATTGTGTTTAGTGTTCTCAGTGCCTAATCCATAGTGCTTTGCTTATCACAGATGCTGACAGTTGGTTAATGAAGGAGTGAATTCAGGAAGAGAATTTTTAACCTTTGGCTATGTTGTCTGTAAACCCAAGAAACCAAGGGAAAGACAGCTGGAGATTCTCTAAGCCTCATTTCTCTCTTCCCAGTCCTTTCTTCTTCATTTTAAGCATGGCCAGGTTCTACCACTCAAAGAACATTAAGACACACAATTTAAGACATTCTATGGGACACACAATTAAGACCCAGTGTATTCTATTTGGCATCCTAGGGAAGGAGATAAGATAGTGTGATCAGGACCTCCCAAGTAAATACACATCCTGCCCCTACAAACTTGAGCCTCAGTGTTCCTGCAGAACCTGAATCAAAGGGTGAGTTCAAACGGGATCTGGTTTTACTGTCACTGGGGAAACTGAACATATTTTTATTAATTACTCTCCATTTTCTCAGTTTCCACTTTTTCAGACTTGCTTTCTCCTTCTAAAACTATTTCTCACCTATCTCTGTGAAAATAAAAAACTTTCAAATGACATTTTAAAAGGTCTCTAAGTTGAAGGACCTTAAGAATCATATAGCTCACTCAACAACTTTATTTCATAAATGACAACAAAAGGGAAAGAGGGGGTTAGTGACTTGCCTGGAAACACCCAGCTGAGAGCAAGACTTGTATTTTGGCCCTAAGACCCCTAAGTTTCAAGTCTTTCCTTGGAAACTGTCTTACACATGTTCTTACAGCAAATACATTCTGTCCATGCAAGCCAGGGTAATTGGTAAAAACACACTTATTATATTTAATGTGCACCATACATAATTTTAAAGAACACGAAAGGTTAACAATACTAATTAAAGTAGAGAGAGCCCAACGTAGTCCATGTGCAGGGCTCGGGGGTGGCTCTCTATTTCGCCCCTAGGAGAATAAGGGCGGTCGCCAAGAGACTCCACCCTCGAAGACTCCTCCCGGCCCTTTATCCACAGAACGAACTGTACTTAGGAAAAGCCTGAGCCGGGAGTGCAGGGACGACCATGGCCTGAGCAACCTGGAGGCGCTCTCTTCTCTGGTGCCTAGTGTGAGACCCTGGAAGTCCGGGCTGGCCTCAGCTTCGGCCTCCAGTGGCTGGCTCCTGGTGGGCATTCTGCGAGCACGACCCCCAGCCCCCAGGTCCCACAGCCCCGCGCCCGGCTCGGAGGAGCCCCGGCCTTTTCTGGGGATCTCCGGACCGAATGGATGACGGTCTTAGAAGCAGAGTAGCCATCTTCGACTTGAGCAACAGAGGAAAGCTTCGTGTAGAGATCCATTTCCTTTCTTTTTGAGCGTTTATTCGATATTTATGCTGCTCTCCACGTGTACCAGATACTATATTCTAAACTGTGGGCTTTAAAAAAAATGCAATTAGACGAATATCCGAGAGCAGTTTATTTTCAAGTAAACTAAAAAAAAAAAAAAAAGTGAGAAGGGGTGGTCGCCAGTGGCACGGGGTGGTGGTGGTGGTGGCGGGGAGAGACCGGGGTCGAGTGGGAACGGGACAAATAAAGGGAGGGATAGAGGATTTGGGAGAAGCCAGCCTCCGTGCCTGGGGCCTCGCGTCGTTGCGCGCTTCCATCAGAAAAGTCTCCCGGACACGCTGCGGTTGTGCCTCTCCGCTTCGACCCACGCCCGCTCTCCCCGTGACAACCCTTCTCTCGGGAGCCTCGGGGTCCCCGTGGCGGACGCACTTCCCGCTCCCCAGCCTTCGACCAGGCTAGAGGCCGCGCGGGCGTCGACCCCGACGCCGTGGGCTTCCCTCGACGCCCTCCCGCGCGCACAACGCCAGTGACGCAGCACAGGCCCACGACCCCGCAGGAGAAAGGAAGGTCCTGCGGCATCCGAAGGCGCGGGCGGCGACTGGCCTCTCTCAGTCAGCACTTAGTGGAGTGTTTTTCTTTACCCGTAGATCATAGGAAATTCAAAAGGCCACGCGACCGGCAGTGCCTCCGCGGGAGGCCGCGGAAAGCAGAAGAAATGAGACACAGGCAAGAATCTGGCGGGACGCGGGCTGTGGTGCGGAGGGTCGGGGGGCAGCAGCCACGCTCTCATTCCGGCCCTCAGCAGGTCTGGGGCTGTGCGCGCTGGAGGGAGGGCGCGGCCGAGGGCACGGTCGCCCGAGCTGTGTGGCCACAGCCAGCGCGAGCGGGGAGACCGCGCGGCGCCCTCGGTGAGGCGTTCGGTGTGGACCGGGCAGAAGCGGCTCTGGGCGACCGTGGGCGCGGGTGAGGTTCAAGGCCGCTGCCTTCTGGGTCCGCGTGCACGACGGTATAAACTGGGACACAGACGCGAGTTTCGGGGCCTCGTTCCCTTCCCAGGTGGAAGCCATGCCCTTCGTCTGGCGCTTGCTTGCGACACCAGGTGGCCAGCGCCGAGGCCGCTTCCGTTTTCCCGCCTTCTGCGAGCAGCCCGGGTCGGGAAGAGGGGAGGGTGTCCGAGTCCCGGGTGTCCACTGTCTCCGCGGCCTTTGGGGTCTGGAGCAGCTTTTGAAACCGGCAGGAGGCGCTGCGCCGACGAGTTCAAAAAGAAGACAAGGGGCCAGCAATGTGGCATAGCGGGTAAAAGTGGCCACCGCGGTTCCGGCATCCCATAAGGACGTTGGTTCAAGTCCCGGTTGCTCCACTTCCGATCCAGCTCTCCGCTGTGGCCTGGGAAAGCAGTAGAAGATGGCTCAAGTCCTTGGGCCCCTGCAGCCGCGTGGGAGACTCGGAAGAATTTGAATTCTTGACTATGAAGGGCTCGCCTATTATTGCCATTTATTAAAAATCCTAAGACTATCAACACTTGCATAAGATGGGCTCGTTGGTGAGTTTTAGTTGTAAATTACTTATTGATAAGGTGTAAACCTTTCTGCTTATTACTCTCCACGAGATCACATATCAGTAGTAGGAGTCAGGCAAAGTAATTCCAAAATATAACTGAACTGTGTATGATGGTCAGCATCAAATTGTACAAATTCTGTTTGTGAATCCATAGTAGTCTGAGTCATTAATCAATCTTGCTGGCATTAGAGAAGTTATGCAAAATTTGTCCCATGTAAGTGTTAGGTCCAAATCATACCAGTGAGTAATCTGAAAACAAATCTGAAATCAAAGGAGGGGCCAGGTACTGTGGTTGGTGGTTGGAGTCCCTGATACCCCACTTTCCATCCAGCTCCCTGCTAGTGGGCCTGAGAAAGCAGGTGATGGCCCAAGTACTTGGTCTCCTGCCTCTCAAATGGGAGACCTGGATGGAGTTGGTGACTATTGGCTTGCATCTTGCCCAGCCCTGTTGATTGTTCAGGCATTTGGAAAGTGAACCAGCAGATGGAAGGAGTCTGTGTCTCCCTCTCACTATCACCCTGCCTTTGGAATGAATGAATCTTTAAAAACAAAAACAAAAATGAGGACATCCCTGAACCCATTGTCCATGGGCCAATTTAGACTTTTCAATTTTGTATGACTGATGGGGTGATGAAAGGATTAAATGGACCTGCCTCAGTCTTTTTATTTATTAGTTTGAGAGGTAGAGTTACAGATAGTGAGAGGGAGAGACAAAGATAAAGGTTTTCTTTCTGTTGGTTCAATCCCCAAATGGCAGCAATGGCCAGAGCTGTGCCGATTGAAACCAGGAGCCAGGTGTTTTTTCCAGGTCTCCAATGAGGGTGCAGGGGCTGAAGCACTTGAGCCACCTCTACTGCGTTCCCAGGCCATAGCAGAGAGCTGGATCGGAAGTGGAGCAGCTGGGACTCGAACTGGCGTCCACATGGGCTGCCAGTACTGCAGGCAGCAGCTTTAACTGCTATGCCACAGCGATATCCCCTGCCTCAGTCTTTTTTTTTTTTTTTTTTTTTTTTTTTTTTTTTTTTTTGACAGGCAGAGTGGACAGTGAGAGAGAGAGACAGAGAGAAGGGTCTTCCTTTGCCGTTGGTTCACCCTCCAATGGCCGCCGCGGTCGGCGCGCTGCGGCCGGCGCACCGCGCTGATCCGATGGCAGGAGCCAGGAGCCAGGTGCTTTTCCTGGTCTCCCATGGGGTGCAGGGCCCAAGCACCTGGGCCATCCTCCACTGCACTCCCTGGCCACAGCAGAGGGCTGGCCTTGAAGAGGGGCAACTGGGACAGAATCCGGCGCCCCGACCGGGACTAGAACCCGGTGTGCCGGCGCCGCTAGGCGGAGGATTAGCCTAGTGAGCCGCGGCGCCGGCCCCCTGCCTCAGTCTTAAGAGGTTTCAGCCTCAGTAAGAGGGGCTTCTTTGTAGAGGCTGGCACTCTTGGACTTTGAATCTCAAAAGCAATTTGTGCCATTTTGGAAAATTCTTCAGTGATTTTAAATGTCTATAATGTATGGAAAAATAGAGACATCTTATACTCTGATAATGTTTAATGAATACAAAAAACTAATTTCTAAAGAAAGCTTCTTTAATTAATAAAGCTTTCAAAAATTTCCATCTTTCATGGGAGTGTGATTTGAAAGTGCTGCAATTCTAGCTAACACATAGCTGTTTCAGGACCTCAGGACATTAAACTTAAAATCTGCATGAATTTTGGGGTAGAAATGAATAGTTACAGTTTAAGAAGATGTTGGTACCTGGGTAGGCAATCCTTCCCAGATTTGCTGAAATACAACATTTCAACCTGATGTGCAAGTTTCTTTTTATGGGTGTATGTATGTATATATTTTAATCTTATTAGAAAAGGGGGGTGGGGCTGGCACTGTGGCCTGCAGTGCCAGCATCCCATGTGGGCGGTGGTCCTGGCTGCTCAACTTCTGATCCATCTTTCTGCTGTGGCCTGGGAAAGCAGTAGAAGATGGTCCAAGTCCTTGGGCCCCTTCATCTGCGTGGGAGACCCAGAAGAAGTTCCTGGCTCCTGGCTCCTGGCTCCTGACTCCTGGCTCTTGGCTTCAAATCAGCTCAGCTCTTGCTGTTGCGGCCATCTGGGGAGTGAATCAGCAGATGGAAGACCTCTCTCTCTGTCTCTCCCACTCTCTGCCTCTGCCTCTCTGTAACTCTGCCTTTCAAACAAATAAATAAAAATCTTAAAAAAAAAAAAAAAAAAAAAAAAAAAAGAGGGACAGAGAGAAAGAAAGAAATCTGCCATCTGCTGGTTCACTCCCTCAACTGCCTCCAACAGCCACAGCTGAGTAGGCCAAAGCCGGGAGCCAGGAACTCAATCCCAGTTCCCCGTATGTGGATATCAGAGACTCAAGTATTTTAGCCATCATTTGCTGCCTTCTAGGAAATAGGATCAGAAGTGGAGGATGTTGTACTTGAACGAGGCACTCAGTTATGGGATGCTGTTCCAAGCCACGTCTTAACTGCTGAGCCAAGAGTCCACCCCTGATGTGCAAGTTTCTAATGAGATTCTACCTCTTTGAATGGGCTAACCCCAAAGTAGGTATAAGGTAAAACCTGGTTAGATGGAATAATACATTTTATTTGCTAAGGAGTAGGCTAGATCGATGGGTAATTTAGATTATTTTATTGAGTAAAATTACATGGGAGGCTAAATACATAAGAATCACATCATGTTACATTTGTGTAGCATTATACAATTATCTCATTGAATTCTCATAGTAAATCTTCTGAAGTAGAAACTGTCGCTCCCTGTCTTTGCGGAGGAACGACACAGGATTCTGCATTGTTCTTTCATCTGCTCGGCCCTCCCCGGGTTTGCTGCTGGTTCTTCCCGGGTTGGCTGCCGTCCCTTCCACCTCCGTGGAAGGGCGGTTCCCCCTGGCCACTTTCCCCACTTCCACGGGGGAGCGGCACATCGCCGGCCGGCTCTCTCGGGGGCTGCACAGGTGTTCCTTCAGATAGATGTTCCCCTTAGATGTTCCTGGTGCATGGTCTCTCTCTCCTCCTTTATAGTCCTCTTCCACCAATCCCAACTCTGCTACCCACACGCCGAGTACGCTGCTCTCCTCCAATCAGGAGTAGGTCCTACAGTTTATTGGTTGAACTGGAGGCAGCTGTGTAGAAGCTGGTTCTCCCTTCTCAGCGCCATATTGTGGGAGAGCAGATGCATAGAATAAGTCTTTTTTTTTTTTTTTTTTTTTTTTTTTTTTTGACGGTGGCACCAGGGTTTATTAGGGTGTGCTTTAGTACAGGCGCTGGGGCTTGCCCATGGTGCTCTTGATGTACAAAGCCCGGACATTCTGCCAATTCTTCTTCAGCAGTGACACCAGGAAGTTGACAGCCAGGTGGATGTTGTACACAAGCTCATCATCTGTCATCTTCACGTGGCCAACTGCCACGGCCAGACACAGCACCTTCTTCATCTGGAACTTGATTGTGGACTTCACCTCATCGACTTTGGCCACCATGTTCTCATTGTGTGTCAGCAGGGAGGGGAACTTGCCAGCCTTATTTAGGCCTGGGCCCAGGATTCGTGGGATCTGCTTAATCAGAGACTCTGAGGCCAAAAAGGCGTCATACTTCTTGGCCAGCTTCTTGACTAGCTTCTTGTTCTTGTTGAGCTTCTTGAGCGCCTCGATGTCCATGTGGGGGATGTCCACAGCCTTGGCCTCGTCGCAGTGCTGCTGGTCGCCCAGGACACACACGGAGAACTTGGGGCGGGGGGTGGACTTCAGCCTGACGGTGCCCGAGAAGCGTTTGTCTTTCTGGGGGTCATAATTCTTCAAGCTGATCTGCAGCTCCACCGTCTCCAGAAACTTCCGGCGCTTGCGCTGGTTCCCGTGCAGGACTTCCCGCACCGCCTCGTACAGGGTGTCGCGAGAGACTTTGCTGCTCATGGCTCCTCGCGCCGCGGTAACCGGAAAAGAGCAGAATAAGTCTTAATTCCAGTAACTTAGTCTAGTCTGAGTTGCTCCCAGTTGCTCCCCACAGAAACCTTTATGCTTGTTTTAAAGATAGGGAGACTGAGACAGTGTTGGCTTCAAGTCCACCTAGCTAGTTTGTGTTGGAGTGAGGACTCAAATCCTAGATATGGGTGGAAACTTCTTTCATATATTCACCTTTTAAATGGTATACTTTAAAAGCGTGTGTTTTTAAATTAATCAAATTCCTTTCAAGTTAATCTAGGTATTTAGATATATATTTTACTTCAGTAAGGACAACATGAAGGGACATGACGTTAAATCATGTGAATGACTTAAGAAGCAAAAACTCAGATTCAAAATGTTAAATCAACTGACACTTAAACTCCTTCTACATTAAGTATGCATGATTCTGCAACATCCCTCCTGCTATTATTTTGTTGGCCTTACATAAATTAGATTAGCATTTAAAAAGTTATTTATAAAAGTACAACATTTCCATCTGCTGATCTCCCCAAATGCCTACAATGGCCAAAGCTGGGCCAGACCAAAGCCAGGAGCCAGGAACTCAGCCCAGGTCTCTAATGTCAGTTGCTGGAATCCTAGCACTGAAATCATCACTGCCCCTCCCAGAGTCTGCATTAACAGGAAGTTGGAGTTAGGATCCAAAGAAGGGTATTGAACTCAGGCATTCTGTTTCGGCATCTTAATTGCTATGCTAAACACCCAGTCCTAGAGTACTTTTTGTTTAGTATTTTTTTTTAAATGTTTCCCTGTGATAGATTCCTGGACATGTGCCCAACAGACACATGTACTATCAACTTTTTTTTTTTTTTTAAGATTTATCTATGTATTCAAAAGTCAAGTTACACAGAGAGAGGAGAGGCAGAGAGAGAGAGAGGTCTTCCATCCAATGTTCACTCCCCAATTGACCGCAATGGTTGGAGCTGTGCCTATCCGAAGCCTGAAGCCAGGAGCTTCCTCTGGGTCTCCCACGTGGGTACAGGGACCCAAGGACTTGGACCATCATCCACTGCTTTCCAAGGCCATAGCAGAGAGCTGGATTGGAAGTGGAGCAGCTGGGTCTCAAACCGGCGCCCATATGGGATGCTGGTGCTTCAGGCCCGAGTTTTAACCCGCTGCACCATAGTGCTGGCCCCTGTTTAGTATTTGGGTATGTGTTCCACTGTACTACAAATTTGGTGAGTTCAGAGTATATGAGATATTTTCAAAAAATTCATGGAAAGTGCATATTATGATAAAAACACACATGGATTCCAAATATTTTTTGCATTGAAATAAAATTTGTTAATTAAATTTTTTTCACAAACTTTTTCAAGTGCCCTTATATGTTTATCCATCTTGTTAATATTTTTAAGATTTATTTTATTTATTTGAAAGAGAGGTAGAGCCAGAGAGAGAGATCTTCCATTCTGCTGGTTCACTCCCCAAATGACTGCAATGGCCAGAGCTGAGCCAATCTGAAGCCAGGAGCCAGGAGCTTCTTCTGGGTCTCCCACATGGGTGCAGGGGCCCAAGGGTTTGGGCCATTGTGGGGAGCAATCCGGACTAGACTAAGTTACTCGAATTAAGACTTATTCTATGCATCTGCTCTCCCACAATGTGGCGTTGGGAGAGAAGTAAACAGCTTCCGCACAGCTGCCTCCAGTTCAACTAATAAACTGTAGGACTTGCTCCTGATTGGAGGAGAGCAGCGTACTCGGCGTGTGGGCAGCCGAGTTAGGATTGGCGGAGGAGGACTATAAAGGAGGAGAGAGACGGCATGCACCGGGAACATCTATGGGGAACATCTAAGGGAACCTGTGCAGCCCCCGAGAGAACCGGCCGGCGGTGTGCCGCTCCCCTGCGGAAGTGGGGAATGCGGCCAGGGGGAACTGCCCTTCCACGGAGGTGGAAGGGATAGTAGCCAACCCGGGAAGAACCAGCAGCAAACCCGGGGAGGGCCGAGCAGACGAAAGAACAGCGCAGGGTCCTGTGTTGCTCCTCCACGAAGAGGGGGAGCGACATAATGGTGCCGTGACTCGGATATGAAGCCTAGGCAGGGCTTAGTGTCGTTCCCCCACGAAAACGGGGAGCGACATAATGGTGCCGTGACTCGGATATGAAGCCTAGGCAGGGCTTAGTGTCGTTCCTCCACGAAGAGGGGGAGCGACATAATGGTGCCGTGACTCGGATAGGAAACCTAACTCGGATAGGAAACCTAGGAGGGAAGAAATGACTCGGATAGGAAACCTAGGACGGATATGAAACTTAGGAGGGAAGAAACGGGAAGAAGTGGAAATTACCGGAGAGAGAGACTAGCAAACAGCCTAGGGAAAAGCCGGACGAAAAAGGTGCCGGAGGAAGCTATTGAAAGCCTAGGCATAGATTCGGATACGGACTACGGGGGGAAGCTGGGAGAAATCTCTAAGGTCGAAAGCGAAAGTGAAAGCTAGAACAAACAGACTCGGATGCGGACTGTGGGGAGAGGCCAGGAGAAATGAGGGAGGAGTATTGTTGGAGGAAAGCTTGGGGAAACATACCGGGTAGAGAAAAATGTTAGGGAAATTGAAGCCGCGGGGGGCAGGCCGAGGCGGATACGAAAGCCACTTTGGGATTCTCAAGTTAGCCCGGGAATAGGGGGCGAAAAGTTGAAACCAGAAGCTGAAACGTGAGCCTGGTTGGGATCCGTCTGATTAGCCCGGGGAGCAAAGGACGGGAAGCCAAACCGTGGGGCGGAGACGTACGCTGGGTTGAATTCGCCAGGCTAGCCCGGGGAACTTAGATTGAATGCTAGTGGCGGACACGTAAGCTACACGCTGTGTGACTCGCGGAGGCTGCCGTGCGCAGAGAGAGCGTGCGGGGCACAAGTAGATAGGGAACGGGGCTGGTGTAGGCCGTGGTGCAGACGCGAAGGGCGTGGAGACCGCGGAGCGCACGAAGCCAAGCCGCGCAAAGCCGGGAAGCTGCGCAGATGAGAGAGGCGCGGGCTGAAGCGGCTCAGCCGGGAAGCCGCCGAGAAGTAGCCTCGGGGCGGGCAGCGGGAAGCTGCGGGGATAAGAGAAACAGAAGTTTAGAAGTAAAGTGAGAGAAATAGGAATGTTGGCAGACAGAAGTAAAATGGGAGAAATAGGAATGCCCGGAGATAGAGAAATAGAGAAAAATAAGGCCTCCCCTCAACATGGCAATGAGAAAGCTTGGATTCGGCCTGCCTGATTAAGTGAGGCGATGAGCACCTGGGCGGCTAGCAGCTTATGCGCCGCAGGTCACCGAAGACAGGCACGAATTAACATCAGTAAGGCTTCCCCACAATACAACCATTAGGAGGCTTGGATTCGGTCTGCCTAATTAAGGCGGTAAGCGCCAGCAAGCAGCTCGACCAGAGTATGAGCTGCAGGTCACCGAAGATAGGCACAAACCAACACTAATAAGTCTCCCCCACAATACGGCAATGAGAAGGCTTGGATTCGGTTTGCCTGATAGGTTTTGTAAACACCTGCAGGCAGTTCTAGCAGAGCAGAGTATGCGCTGCAGGGCACCGAACACAGGCACGCATCAGCGCCTAAAAACCTCCTCACAACATGGCGAAGAGAGGACCCGGATTCGGTTTGCCTGATAGGACTTGTAAGAGCCTGTGGCAACTCTAGCAAGTAGAGCAGAGTGTGTGCCGCGGGACACCGAAGACAGGCGCGTATCAACGCTAAAAAATAAAAAGAAAGGGGGATCTGTGGGGAGCAATCCGGACTAGACTAAGTTACTCGAATTAAGACTTATTCTATGCATCTGCTCTCCCACAATGTGGCGTTGGGAGAGAAGTAAACAGCTTCCGCACAGCTGCCTCCAGTTCAACTAATAAACTGTAGGACTTGCTCCTGATTGGAGGAGAGCAGCGTACTCGGCGTGTGGGCAGCCGAGTTAGGATTGGCGGAGGAGGACTATAAAGGAGGAGAGAGACGGCATGCACCGGGAACATCTATGGGGAACATCTAAGGGAACCCGTGCAGCCCCCGAGAGAACCGGCCGGCGGTGTGCCGCTCCCCTGCGGAAGTGGGGAATGCGGCCAGGGGGAACTGCCCTTCCATGGAGGTGGAAGGGATAGTAGCCAACCCGGGAAGAACCAGCAGCAAACCCGGGGAGGGCCGAGCAGACGAAAGAACAGCGCAGGGTCCTGTGTTGCTCCTCCACGAAGAGGGGGAGCGACATAATGGTGCCGTGACTCGGATATGAAGCCTAGGCAGGGCTTAGTGTCGTTCCCCCACGAAAACGGGGAGCGACAGGCCATCCCCTACCATTTTCCCAGACCATAGCACAGAGCTGGATCGGAAGTGGAGCAGCTGGGACTCGAACCTGCACCCATGTGGGGTGCCGGCACTGCAGACTGGGGCTTTAACACGCCACACCACAGCACTGGCTCCCATCTTGTTAAAAGAAGTCATTTATGTGTTGGGTGTTTGGTGCAGCAGTTTATACTCTGCTTGGGAACCCACATCTCATATCAGAGTGCCAGATTTCAAGCTCCACTCCTGATTCTAGCTTCCCACTAAAATGAGCCTTTGGAAGCAGCAGGTGTTTCCTGCCACCCACAAGGGAGACTTAGCCCAACCTCAGCCATTGTGGTCATTTGTGGAATGGACCAGCAAATGGAAGTTTTCTGTGTCTCTGCCTCTCAAAAATTTTTTAGATTTATTTATTTACTTGAGAGACATAATTATAGACAGAGGGAGAGACAGAGAGATTTTCAGTCTGCTGGTTTACTCCCCAGATGGCCACAAAAGCTGAGGCTGATCTGATCTGAAGCCAAGAGCCAAGAGCTGCTTCTGGGTCTCCCACATGGGTGCAGGGGCTCAAGCACTTGGGCCATCTTTGACTGCTTTCCCCAGGCCATCAGCAGGGAGCTGGATTGGAAGTGGAGCAGCCGGGACTCGAACCGCCACCCATATGGGATGCCGGCACTGCATCCTACTATACCTACTATACCAGAGCACTGGCCCCTCAAAATTTTTTAAAAGTTTAAATTAAAATAATTCCGTTAATTGCAATGCAACTGGAGTAACCATAAACCAGTAATACTGTTATTTTTAAAGTAGATAGAAAACTTTGGTGTCTTTGGAGCTAGAAGAATGCAGAAACAAAGTTGTGATATAGTTTTGAAGTGGGAATGGTGTTGGTGGTGAGGTGTTACTAGTCTAAGATTTAATGTAGAAAAGTATAATTTGTGTATATTCAAAAAGCAGTAGTATGATAGGTTTATAGCTAAAATAGTTCTGCTTTGTTTTCTTTCTTTTTTTTTTTTTTTATCCTTTTATTTATTTGAAAGGCAGAGTTACAGAGAGAGAGGGAGACCTTCCAGCTGTTGGTTTACTTCCCAAATTGTCTGCAAATGCTAGGGCTGGGCCAGACCAAAGCCAGGAGCCAGGAACTTCTTTCAGGTCTCCCGCGTGGGTGCAGGGGCCCAAGCACTTGGGTCGTTTCCTGCAGCGTTCCCAGGAGCATTAGGAAGGAGCTGGATCGGAAGTAGAGCAACTGGCGCCCATATGGGATGCAGTCTTCATGACAGTGGTTTTACCTACTATGCCACAATGCCAGCTCCAGTTCCGCTTTCTTAAAAAGGAAGAAACAACCCTATACACCTCAAACTTTAAAGTCACAATTCTAGAATGCCTCTTTTGGTTGATTTAACTAAATGAAAACAACAATTAAAAGTTTATTTCCTTAAACTTTGAAATGTATTTTGGCCAGGAGACTTGAAATAAAAAAACAGATAAAGATGACTTAGTGGTTGGTGAAACACCAGCCCAAAACAGCTCACTTTTTTTCCCCCTCTTCGTTTTCCTTGGACCAGCTGTTTACGTTTAACCTTCATTTACTATTTCAAGAGTCATATTTACACTTTGCCAGCAACACTTTATCCATATGTTCCTTGGCCTTCTGTGTTATATAAGGTTCTTTTAGGGCACCTTCCTAATCATCTCATTAAGAAAATGTCACATTCACCACAAATAACCCTACAGAAGATGTCAGATGCTATCACTATTGAAATAACCTCCTGGAAATGTCATCTGATATCACTTATAGGCTTCCCTTCATTTTTGCCAGTAATAGTCTTTGCCAGGTTGTTCTTCCCTTTAGGCAGCCAGGATATTTCCTTTTCTTTCTTCAATTGGTAGAAAAAAAGTTCTGAAAAATGCTTAATAATTCACTTGATAAGATAATGAATTTAGTTTCCATAAGAGGATTGTAATGCAAAGGTATTTTTTCTTTGTTATAATCAATAGTCTTACCTAAAACAAATGATCATTATTGGTTTGTAAGTTTATATTGGAGTTTTATTGCTTTAACACTAAGAAGAGAATATTGCAAGAAACAACAGAATGGACTTTACCCTCTTATGATTTGCTTATTCCTTTAAGTTCCAGAAATGTGAAGAATTAACAAGTAAGGCTTTGGTAATGTTTCTATGGGCAAATCAATGTGATTATTTTTATTTTCTTGAGTACTGATGTTAGTTACACATATTTATTAGAAAAATCAGGACAGTGAATTTCCAAATTGCTTTGTTTAGGGTTAGTTTCTGGTGGTTAATGGTGAGTTCAGTGAAGTTGGAGTTAAGATTTTTGTATCTGAATCTTAGGTGGGCCTTTGACACAGGGGTTGAGATGCATCTTAGGAAGCCAAATACCCTATTGGAATGCCTGGGTTCACAGTGCAGCTCTGCTCTAGATTCCAGCTTCCTGCTAATGCAGACCCCAGTAAGCAGTAGTGATGATTTAAATAGCTGGATCTCTGCCATTCATATTGAGTTCTTGCTTTAGGCTTTGAACTGGCACAATCCTAGGCCCAGTGTGGGCCACTGAGGGTGTTTGGGAAGTGAATCAGAGGATGGGAGGTTTTTTTCCTCTCTCTGCCTCTCAAATAAATAAAATTCTAGAAAAGAAAATAAAACCTATCATAATAGACTAATTATCTAGTTGACCTTTATTCACTATCACAAGGCTCAAGATTTTCATCTGCAAAATAGACCTAATTATATACATTATCAGCTTTGAAGAATATTTAACATTTCTTTTTTTTTTAAGATTTTATTTATTTATTTGAGAGGTAGAGTTACAGACAGTGAGAGGGAGAGACAGAGAGAAAGGTCTTCCTTCCATTGGTTCACCCTCCAAATGGCCACTATTGCCGGCGTGCTGTGCTGATCCGAAGCCAGAAGCCAGGTGCTTCTTCCTGGTCTCTCACGCGGGTGCAGGGCCCAAGCACTTGGGCCATCCTCCACTGCCTTTGTGGGCCACAGCAGAGAGCTAGACTGGAAGAGGAGCAACCGGGACAGAACCGGTGCCCTAACCGGGACTAGAACCTGGAGTGTCAGCGCCGCAGGCGGAGGATTAGCCTAGTGAGCCGTGTGCCGGCCTGCCAGATAAGTTCTATTGTAAAAATAAATGTAATATATTACAAGTAATTATTAGATCACTTGTGTCTTTAAAGTTGCTTAGTGATTTATAAATAATGCATGATCAGAATGTGTCTCATTCCTCTCTGATTTGTTCTTGGCTCAAGAAGATATTAACTTTTACCAGAATCTACCACTCCTTTCAAAGTAGGACCGATTGACAAAAAGCCAAGTTGAACTGAAACTTCATTTTGTCAAAAACAATTTCCTGTTTGCCTAGAGTTATATTGTTTCATCCAGGGCAGTGCTGTGTGATGGTGTAGTTCTGAATGTACACGTTCTTAACATCTCTACACTTTTAAGTCTGAAGAATCATCTCCATGAGTGTCCATTTCTGGAACCAGAGTGAATGAAACTGCCTGAAAAACCACATAGCTGAAGCAAAAGTTGCAGTAATTTTCAGTAAAATCCTTTTACGACTAATAGACTTCTCTAACCAAATTACACACTACTTCCTCTCCAGACTATAAAATCATGATGCCAGCCTTGACCCTTGTGAGATATTGACAGCTTCTGACTGTTAAATTTTCACTTTTAGACTTACTACTCCCAATTCTGATAGACTTATTACCTGGATCACTAGTTTTGGTGCTTAATCGCAGGCTTGCATTTTAGCATTTATTTTATGTTTTGTTCCTCTTGAGACTGCAATGCCCTTTAGGGCAGTTTCTGTGTATTATAAGATATTTTTGTTGCTTCACAGTTCCTGAGTATAGTTTTGGTACATGGTATGAAATCAGTAAAGAATGATTCAAATACACATTAACTGTTTTTGTTGATTGTTGTTGAAGGGACTTTTCTAGAGATATAAGGAATTAAAATACATGGTCTCTCTCCCTATAATAATCTGCAGTCTAGCCAGAAGACAGATAATCAAAACTAAGGGCCACATTACATATTGTATCTGTAATCATTATGTGTAACTCTGAAATCCAGCAATCCCTGAAAACATACTCTTTTTAATAAGTAATGCACTTGGCAGTAAAATATAACCCACCATTAACTCTTTTGGCAGAAAATCCTTTCTTGAACTGATGTGAAGCTATTTATAGTCTTCATGTGTTTCCCTGCAGAAATATTAGTGCTTTTGATTATGATGTATTTTTTTCAGATTTATTTATTTATTTGACAGACAGAGTTACACAGAGAGTAAAGGAGAGGCAAAGAGAGAGAGAGAGAGGTCTTCCAAATGCTAGTTCACTCCCCAACTGGCTGCAATGGCTGGAGATGTACCGATCCAAAGTCAGGAGCCAAGAGCTTCTTGGTCTCCCACGTAGATGCAGGAGCTCAAGGACTTGGGCCATCTTCTACTGCTTTCCTAGGCCATAGCAGGAAGCTGGATCGGAAGTGGAGCAGCTGGGTCTCCAACTGGCATCCACAAGGGATGCCGGCACTGCAGGCGGCAGCTTTACCCACTATGCCACAGTGCCAACCCCATGATGTGGTACATGGTATATGTGCTATATATTTCTTTTTGAAATCTGAAAAATTCTTAATTCCAAAATACATCTGACTTAATGAGTTTTGAGGATTATGGATCTGTATAGCCATACAAAAAGTTAAATGATAAAATACTTAATTAACAACCAATGTCATAACAGTAGAAACATCTGAAATCAGTATTTGAAAAATTATCAGTTCTTGAGTCATGGTGTCTTTGTTGGGTGTCCTCACAATTAAGTAGGTACTCGATGTTAGATCCTAAGGGACAGAGACAGATGAAGTGGAAATATTTTCCTGACATGTTCAGGGATAAGAGGATTCAGAGTATCTGTAAAAACTGAGTCCTTCAGAGGCCACCCAGGGTTAAAAACCAGAAAACAAATTTAGTCATCAAGAGGTAAGAGAGGGCCCCAAAAAAGGAACCAGAAGATAGTGGAAAGGAAAGATGAGCATTGTTACAAACAGGGGTGGAACATCTGCAACGTATGGTGCATAAGTGGATGGCTTTAATATATAAAGTTAGAATAAACTGGCACAGACAGTGCTAGGACCTTAGATTTGGAAAGGGCCTATATAGATTGTTTACCTCTGTATTCTCTGTTTTACAAAGGAGTGCCTTAAAGTGCAATACTTTTTTTTTTTTTTTTTTTTTTTTACAGAGTGGACAGTGAGAGAGAGAGAGAGAAAGGTCTTCCTTTGCCGTTGGTTAACCCTCCAATGGCCGCCGCGGCAGGCGCGCTGCAGCGGTGCACCGTGCTGATCCGAAGGCAGGAGCCAGGTGCTTCTCCTGGTCTCCCATGGGGTGCAGGGCCCAAGCACTTGGGCCATCCTCCACTGCACTCCTGGGCCACAGCAGAGAGCTGGCCTGGAAGAGGGGCAACCAGGAAAGAATCCGGCGCCCCGACTGGGACTAGAACCTGGTGTGCCTGCGCCGCTAGGAGGAGGATTAGCCTGTTGAGCTGCAGCGCCGGCAATACTTATCTTTCTAACATCTACTTTGTGGTTGAGCTACGACACAAATCATGTTGTGTATCTAGTGCTCTGTCTACTACCATAGGGAGAGAGTATTTCCATGGGGAGTGGTCAGCACTTGACTTTTCAGAGATTATGGGTTTTGAATTGAGTAAACTAATTTGTGAAACTAATTTGTGAAAACTTAACTCCTCATAAATCTCTGAATGTTTTTGTGTTTATTTTCCCATTTTTGAGTACCTTGATACCAAAGATAGTCTTAATTTTTGTAATCCCCAGATCATATAGGCAGTGTTTTGCGTAGTAAGGAGTAAAAAAAAAAAAAAGGTTCAAATAGAGACAGACCAAAATTAAGTGGTATTATCTTGAAAAGAATACCACTAGGAATCGTGAGTTCTAGTTCTAGCCCTGCACTGATCATCTGCACAAGCTTTGTGCAAATCATTGAACCTCTCTGAGACCCAGTTTTTATTCTTAAAGAGGGTAGAGTTGGGTGACTTTTTAATTCTTTAATCTGTGATTTAGGTCTGTGTCTTGTTTGTCAGAACACAAAAATTGCCATTACTACTCACTGATTTTAATTGTTTAAGGGTTACAAAAGCATAGTTCATACATTTAGATTTTTCAGAGAATCTCTGTATATAGAAATATCTGTCTTGGTAAAATATAAAAAAATTAATATGAACAACATATTCAACAATAATCATTCAGAATTCACTGTGTGTATGCAAAACATTGAATAAAATGTGTTCTTTGTCTTCAAGTTGTTTAGAATTAAGAGTTTAAATAGTTAAAAAAGTAAGTAAACATAACAAGCTCTGTAGAGCTCAGATAGGTTTGGCTGAAATGAATCAGCTTCTAAAAGTGTGGTATGACTGGCTATTCAACCTTTTGTTGGGACTGTTTAAATTACTTAGTATTTCATAATGTAAATATTTTGATACTGAACACTCCTTGATTCATATGAAGGTAGTTTACCATCATTGAAGAAAACCTACAATCCTTGCAAATCGACTCAGAATATAATGTTTCTCATTGACTATCACCAAGAATAAGTAACTGTATTCCTCACCTCCCTTTTCTGAGTTCCAAGCATATACTATAGCAATATCAACTCAGCTCACATTATGCTGTATTAACTAATGGTAAAAGTATTTGGTGCAACTACATAGCATTATGATTGACTGGTGAACATTTTAATAAAGGAGATCTAAATAAAGATAACATTTTTCAAAATAAAGGCATTGCTGGTGCTTGACTACCTGTTCTGTAAGATATTTCTTTAGCCTTGTCAGTTAATTTAGAGCATTTTAAGTTATTAGTTTGTGACAGTCTGTATAGAATGAACTATTTTGTGAAAAGTTTTTATAGGTACTTTCCTAATCAAGTAAACTTTTTCATGCTTTTTTTTTAAAAATTATTTATTTATTTATTTAAAAGAGTTACAGAGAGGCAGAAGCAGAGAGAGACAGAGAGAGAGAGAGAGAGAGAGAGAGAGAGAGAGAGAGATCCTCCATCTGAAGGTTCACTCCCGAGATGGCTGCAAGGGCTGGAGCTGTGCTGATCTGAAGCCAGAAGCCAGGAGCCAGGAGCTTCTTCTGGGTCTCTCACAAGGGTGCAGGGGCCCAGGGACCTGAGCCATCTTCTACTGCCTTTTCAGGCCACAGCAGAGAGCTGGATAGGAAGTGGAGCAGCTGGGACTCGAACTGACGCCCATATGGGATGCTGGCACCGCAGGTGGCAGCTCTACCTGCTACGCCATGGTGCAGGCTTCTTTTTCAAGCTTTTGACAGCAACCCACAGTAGAAAAAACATTTTATATTGTGATCCAGTGTACTCATATGTATACAGGTAACAAAAACAAAACTTTCATGGAAAAACACTTATCCTACTATGTATGATGCATGTGAATTTTTAAATTTTTAAACATTTAAAAATTGTGTTTAAACATTGTTAAATTGTGTTCTCATTTATTTTAAAAACCATTGGTCAGAAAACCACTGAATTGATTCATAGAACTCCAAAGGATCATAGTCAGCATTTTGAAAAGCTTAAACTAAACACTTTTTGAGGGCAGTCACTATGTTTTATTTATCTTTTATTCTTTAGTATCTAAGTCTGTACTTTAAATTTAAATGTTATTCAAAAGTATTATTTGAATTGTTCATGATAAAGTTTCAGAAATGTTACTGTATTAAGGAGTTTATCCATCTGGGCAGAATGAAGCTGTTGAAAGATGAGAAGAAACTTAGTAGTAATTAGAAAATGAAAGTGAACCATATACTTGTATGAAAAATAAAAGTCTCTCCATTGTTTCCCAAGCAGTTAAGATGCCAGCATCCCTGGGGGTCAGCACCATGGCAGGGTAGGTTAATCTTCCACCTGTGGTGCTGGCATCCCATACGGGCAGGAAGAAGCACCTGGCTCCTGGCTTTGGATCTGTGCAGCTCTGGCCATTGCAGCCTTTTGGGGAGTGAACCAACAGAAGGAAGACCTTTCTCTCTGTCTCGCTCTCTCTCACTGTCTGTAACTCTACCTGTCAAATAACATTGGAGTACCAGTGTTCAAATCCTGTCTGTGGCTCCGGATTCTGGCATTCTTGATCATGCAGACCTGGAAGGCAGTTGTAATGACTCTGATTCCTGCCACCCATGTGGGAGACCTGGATTGAGTTCCTGGTTCCTGGCTTTGACCCCAGCCAATATGTGGCTCAGACTTGGGCATGTGGGCATTTGGGGAGTGAACCAAAGGATGGGAGCTTTTTCCATCTGCCTACATATCTCTCTCTGAAGCCACAATATCAATTGGAGATCCTCCATAAGAAGTTAAATAAAATAATTAACTCTTTTTCTGAAGCCACTGTTTTAAAGTCAGAATGAATATTGTAGAATGAATTTACTCTTCTAAAAATTTTATCGTGAAGCTGTCACTTCACAACTGTATAATAACTTTGCCTAGTTGTTTTTATATGTATTTAAGAATATACGAAGCTTTACTTTGATTAGATATTCTATTTTCTAAAATATAATATAAAAATAATCTCTCTTATATACTTTAACTTATTCTTTATTACCATTCTTCAAATAATACTCAAACTAATAATATGTGTGTATAGATCACTTTTTTCTCTTTTGTCTAATAGTACAAGGATTTTTCTCCCCATAGTAATGTTGACTTAATTTATACCTTAGTATGGTAATTAATAGCTTAAAAAAAATTTTTTTTTTGACAGGCAGAGTGGAAAGCGAGAGAGAGAGAGGGAGAATGAGAGAAAGGTCTTCCTTTTTTTTCGTTGGTTCACCCTCCAATGGCCGCTGCGGCTGGTGCGCTGCGACAGGCGCACCGTGCTGATCCAAAGCCAGGAGCCAGGTGCTTCTCCTGGTCTCCCATGGGGTGCAGGGCCCAAGGACCTGGGCCATCCTCCACTGCCTTCCCTGGCCACAGCAGAGAGCTGGACTGGAAGAGGAGCAACCGGGGAAGAATCCGGTGACCCAACCAGGACTAGAACCTGGTGTGCCAGCGCCACAGGCGGAGGATTAGCCTATTGAGCCACGGCACCGGCCTAATAGCTTAAATTTTGTTAACCATACCTATTAATATATGTTTTATGGGGATTTGATAAGTATTTTGACACCTTATAAACTCAACTTAAAACTTTATTATAGCAAATACTTCTAGAAGAGGTTTTCTGGCATAGCAGGTGAAACTGCTACCTACAGTGCTGGCATCCCATGGACACAGGTTTGAGCTCTGGCTGCTCCAATTCTGATTCAGCTCCCTGCTAATGCACCTGGGAAAGGCAGTAGAAGATGGCCCAAGTCCTTGGGCCCCTGCATCCACATGGGAGACCTGGAAGAAGCTCCTGGCTCCTGGCCTTTGACTGGCCCAGCTCCAGCTTTGCGGTCATTCAGGGAGAGAAACAGCAGATGGAAGACCTCTCTATCTCTCTCTGCCTTTCAAATAAATAATCTTTAAAAAGAAAAAAAGAACAGAAGTTTCTGGAAAAATTGCCAGGTATCCTCCAGTTGTAGACCTTTTTCTTTGTGGCAGTAATTTACATAATAGAGTTTCTCAAAAGCCAAATAATTAGGTCAATTCAATAAAAGTTTCTGGGACTAAATTAATTCAGATAGATAAAAGATACATAATTTATTGCCTTCAGACTTGGATAGGGTTAAATTACCACAGGCAATTTTGACAACTGTTATATGGTGTTTAATGATATCTTGTCTTATAATTATTTTAAAAATTAATATTTTCTTCTTAGCCAGATACTAAATTCTTCAAAGGAATCATCTGTTTCTTCCTTTATGTTTCACATGTTCCCTTTCTTTCCCAAATCTTTTTTCTGTTTCTTTTTGTATTATACATATACTTCTGTGCTTCTTAGGATATAAAAGCTCACTCAATATTTGTGATTATGCTGTTATTTCTTAGAACATTTAGGATCACTAAGGCTTTCTGATTTTAATGTTGTCTAGTGGATAATTAATTGGGGTTAGATGTTAGAAAATCAAGTCTGGCTGGCGCTGCAGCTCACTAGGCTAATCCTTTGCCTGCAGCGCCGGCACCCCGGGCTCTAGTCCCAGTCGGGGTGCCGGATTCTGTCCCAGTTGCTCCTCTTCCAGTCCAGCCCTCTGCTGTGGCCCAGGAGTGCAGTGGAGGATGGCCCAAGTGCTTGGGCCCTGTACCCGCAAGGGAGACCAGGAAGAAGCACCTGGCTCCTGGCTCTATGGTGCGCCAGCCGTAGCGGCCATTGGAGGGTGAACCAACGGAAAAGGAAGGCCTTTCTCTCTGTCTCTCTCTCACACTGTCCACTCTGCCTGTCAAAAATAAATTAAAAAGAAAAGAAAACCAAGTCTGTAATACTGTTTCCTCCCTCCCTTCCTTTCTTTTAAAACTAGTTCCAATGATTTTTAAAAAATATTTATTTATTTATCTGAAAGTCAGAGTTACACAGAGAGAGGAGAGAAAAAGAGAGAGAGAGAGAGAGAGAGAGAGAGAGAGGTCTTCCATCTGATGATTCACTCCCCAGCTGTCCCCAAAACCTGGAGCTGCACCGATCTGAAGCCAGGAGCCAGGAGCTTCCTCCAGGTCTCCCATGTGGGTGGGACTTGGGCCATCCTCCACTGCTGTCCCAGGCCACAGCAGAGAGCTGGCTCAGTAGTGGAGCAGCCAGGTCTTGAACCGGTACCCATATGGGATGCCGGTGCTTCAGGCCAGAGCATTAACCCACTGTGCCACAGCACTGACCCCCTCAATGATTTTAATCTCCATGTCCTTCCATGTTTTTATCTGTAGTTTACATGGGGCTGATATTTGCTTTTGTTTTTGTTTCTTTAATAATATAATGTGAAGGTAATAGGAGATCATTATAAGAATGCTCTTTGTAAGTTTAAAAATGCTCTACATGTATTAATAATTAGTGAGGTGGTGATGGTGTAAGATGATATATATATGAAATGCCTAGCACAATGTTTGTTTGACACAGTGAATACTTAATAATGGTACTGCTGTTAACATTATCTACTTGTATATGTCTCCATAACTTTTCAATCATTTTATATTTCACATATTAAAATTTAATAATGGGGGCTGGCCCTATGGAAATGTGGGTGAAGCTGCCACGTATAATGCTGGCATCCAGTATGGGCACCAGTTCGAGCCCAGGCTGCTCCACTTCCAATCCAGCTCCCTGTTAATGCATCTGGGAAAACAGTGGAGGATGGCCCAAGTGTTTGGGCCCCTGCACCTGCCTGGGAGACCGAGAAGAAGCACCTGGCTCCTGGCTTCAGCCATTTGGGGAGAGACTTGGAGATGGAAGACCTCTCTCTCTCTCTCTCTCTCTCTCTCTCTCTCTCTTTGCCCCTTTGTAACTCTGCCTTTAAATAACTAAATATTTTAAAAATTTAATAATCTATTAGCATAATTTTTACAGATTATTTTTCATGCTTCACATTTTCTGTGGTTCTCTTAAGCAGAAACTCTTGCCCCAAATATGATCTATGATTTCTTTCTTTTTTTTTTTAAAGGTTTATTTATTTATTTGAGAGGCAGAGTTACAGACAGAGAGAGGGAGAGACAGAGAGGTGTTCATCTGCTGGTTCACTCCCAAATGGCTGCAGCAGCTGGAGCTAGATGGATCTGAAGCCAGGAGCCAGGATCTTCTTCTGTGTCTCTCATGTGGGTGCAAAAGCTCAAGTACTTGGGCCATCTTCTGCTATTCTAGGCCACAGCAGAGAGCTGTATCAGAAGAGAAGCAGCTGGGACATGAACCGGTGCCCATATAGGGTGCCAGCACCGTAGGCAGAGGTTTAGCCCACTAGGCCACAGTGCTGACCCCTTTATGTTTTATTTACTATACATTTTTTCCATTTTGTAAGTCTTTATGTAAAATAATATTAATATTTATAATTGTATAATTTGAAAATAAAAATTTCAAACTAATTGTTTAACAGTTATTCTATGATACTTAATTCTTTTTTAAAAAAAGATTTGTTTATTTATTTGAAAGGCAAGGTGACAGAGAGGGAGAAAGAGACAGATATTGTCTATCTATTTGGGTTCACCCCCAAATACCTGCAATGGCTGGGGTTGGGCCAGGCTGAAGCCAGGAGCTAGGAACCCCATCCAGGTCTCCTACATAGGTGGCAGGGGCCCAAGCATTTGAGTCATCATCTGCTGCTCTCCCAGGCACATTAGCAGAGAGCTAGACTGGAAGCAGAGTAGAGAGGACTTGAACCAGCGCTCCAGTATAGGATGCAGGCATTCCTAGAGGTAGCCTAAGCCACAGGTACAATGCCTGCCCCTGAATATTTTGAATTCAATATTTTAAAGTATGTCAATCTGGATTGTTCCATACTTGATCATATAGTAATATCACATTTAGTTATTTGAGTAAAAGCAGATGTTTTGAATTATACAATTTTGACTAAGTTTTATCTTGATGTCAGGTAAATATAATTTATATTTCATTTTTATATAAGCAACAGATATTTTGCCCAGAAGGAGAAATTTTAGCCAATTGAAGATAACAGAGTAAAATAGTTTATTTTTATTTATTTATTTATTTTTGACAGGCAGAGTGGATAGTGAGAGAGAGAGACAGAGAGAAAGACCTTCCTTTTCCGTTGGTTTACCCTCCAATGGCCGCCATGGCTGGCGCACTGCAGCCTGCGCACCGCGCTGATCCAAAGCCAGGAGCCAGGTGCTTCTCCTGGTCTCCCATGGGGTGCAGGGCCCAAGCACTTGGGCCATCCTCCACTGCCTTCCTGGGCCACAGCAGAGAGCTGGCCTGGAAGAGGGGCAACTGGGACAGAATCTGGCGCCCCAAGCAGGACTAGAACCCGGTGTGCCGGCGCCGCTAGGTGGAGGATTAGCCTATTGAGCTGCAGCGCCAGCCAGTAAAATAGTTTAAATGTAACAGTTTAGAATTCATATGGATAATTGTTTGACTTACTTTTAATATTGCTAGGACTTCCTTAATATTTTTTCTCAAACTGTTTTTTTCTTCCTACCAAAAAAATGATTCCCTAATAGTGATTAGAGCTTTTACGGGCTGGTGCCACGGCTCACTAGGCTAATCCTCCACCTTGCGGCGCCGGCACCCCAGGTTCTAGTCCCGGTTGGGGCGCCGGATTCTGTCTTGGTTGCTCCTCTTCCAGGCCAGCTCTCTGCTGTGGCCCAGGAGTACAGAGGAGGATGGCCCAAGTCCTTGGGCCCTGTACCCACATGGGAGATAAGGAGGAAGCAGCTGGCTCCTGGCTTCAGATTGGCACAGCGGCCACTTGGGGAGTGAACCAATGGAAAAAGGAAGACCTTTCTTTCTGTCTCTCTCTCTCTCACTGTCTAACTCCTTTCTTTCTGTGTCTCTCTCTCTCACTGTCTAACTCTGCCTGTCAAAAAAAAAAAAAAAAAAGAGCTTTTACTTAAACGTTAATGACTCACTTCAAAATTAAAATGGATGTTGTTATTCAGGTAGTTTAATTCTTCCTAAGGAGGAATAAAAGTATTTTTCTATGTAAATGTGATTCAAATAATTATTATTCATTCTTTTTTCCTTTCAGGAAACTTGCCTTTGATAGTAGAAGAGGGGTAGAAAAACTTTTGCATTTTTTGTTTCATTTAGTGAACGAGTCAGGGACTGTTTACGCACAATAATCCAATGTTAGTTTAAGGTTTTTGGCTATGTTTCCACATGAGCAAGAAAAGATTTTGCTTCCAATTCCTGCACATTATTTTTTTTATTAGTTGGTTGGATTTCCTATTCAGCAGCATTTTGCTTTCTTTCCTTTGGTCATTAATCTGTTCATTTTGGAAGGCTAAGTAATTAAAACAGTTTTGAAAGGGTTTGTATGTATGTCAGATCATTTGTTGGAACATCTACAAAAGCAATAAAATCCTAATCCAAATCCTCAAGATGCAGATGGTGTCATGAATGTTTTGAAGGCAGGAAACAATACAATCCTATTTTGAGAAATTCTATTGATTTTTAAGTCAAATAAATTTTCTCCCTACTCTTTAAAATACCTGACTGGCCAGATAATTTTTATGGCATCCGTTTACGGAAAAAAAAAAGTCTTCTAGTAGATTGAGATTTGAGTACTACAGTTCCTGAGGCCTCAGAAAGCTCAGGCTTAATGTGGAGTTAACTTGTGTTTTCACCTGCCTTTTGCTGACTTCTGTAAAATGTGTTAATTTTTTCATCTGCTTTTCCTGTTTCCTTCAGTGTAATTACCTCATCTCCTTAACTAGTTACTGTCTGCTCCTCAGCTCTGTGTGTTGGGTTTCTTTGGTGCTGGTTAGTGCCTGACTTGGTTTGCTACACAAATATGAACAGATCATTCTGCCTTTAAAAATTTTGATAACTCTCTGTGAATTACCAAAAAAAAAAAAAAAAACCCACAAAAGCCCAAACCAAAAAACCAAAAAACAATCAATGAAGCAGCCCCTGCCTACCTTCCTGATGCTTATATAGGATTACAATGTAATTTCCAAAATTTGCTAGGCTATTATCATTCCTCTGCGCTTTTGCTCGTGTTCTTCCTTGCCTAAAATTTTGATCTCTTCACTCCTTCCTTGCCTGGGTAACCACTGTTTATCTTTCAAGACTCTGCTTGGATGTTATTACTTCCAGGAAGTCTTACTGGTTTACCATGTGGCCCTGTCTTATCTTCCATGACAGACTTTGCTGTTTCATAGCATTTATCTTTTTACCGATGGCTACCATTCAGTAGAGAATGAGCTCATTGAGGACAGGAGCCAAATTATAGTTTGCTTTTTGACAGAAAATTTTGTAAACAAAAAATCTGTTTTATTGACCTTTTCTCAAGTCTATGTAAAAAGAAAAAGTCATATGTACTAAAGGGTGCTGATAAAAAGGAACTCTACAGCAAACATGAAGGCATGTTATATGTCTTGAACAGCTTTATTGATAGAAGGCAACTCATCCAATAACATAAACATTTAACTGTTTTTTACTCTGAATCCATTCATGGTAAGGGAGTGAGCCACATCATTACACCCTGAAGCTTCTGTATCCCAGGACTTTTCTGTTTGTTCTGTGGAAATACCTGACTTAGACAGTTTGGCATGACTGGTCAACTCTCAGATCATTTCAGATATAAGTTCTGTGTAGCAGGTGCATTTCCCAGTGTATGTTGACAACAGGGAGAAAAATACAGCTAACTGATTCCAGCTCTAGAACAACCTCAGTCTGTCACCATTCTCCAAAAGCCTTTGGCAGGAGATATATTGGAATGCTCTGACTGTCCACAGGCTTGGAAAGATGGCAATAGGAAAAAGTTGCTTTCATCCAGCCAGCTTTCTACATTTCTACAGTTCATGAAGTTTAACCTCTCAAAGAACTTTTAAAAGACAACAAAAATTTAAACACATTTAAGGAACATATTAATGCTAATCTCTACTTCCGCCACTTCTCAGAAAACTTGGCTCTTTCCTCCCTATATTTCTGGAAGAAGAATTTCCCTAGAATTTGTGAGAGGTAAGCATTTTAAAAACAGTACAGATCCCAGGAGACAAACAAAACCAGAGAAGATTTATTACCACCAGACCTGTCCTATCAGAAATGCTAAAGAAAATTCTTCAAACTGAAAGAGATGCTAAAAAGTAAGAAAAAAATATCTGAAGGCATTAGTGGTGAGGGTTAACTACAGAGGCAAATTGAGAATGCTCTAATATTGTGCAAATGTAGAAACCATTTATATCCTTAGCATGAAAACTAAAATAAGTAAAAATAATTATATAATATAATAAAAAAGAGGCCATAATAAACAGTTGTCAAATAGGACAACAAAAATTCACCCCAAATAGCCAAAGCAGTCTTTAGGAAAATTAACAAGGCAGGAGGCATTACACTAACTTAAAACATGTAAGCAGGGGCTGTAGCTGTAGCTCAGCAGGTTAAAGCCCTAGCCTGTGGTGCCAGCATCCCATTTGGGCATCAATTCAAGTCTCAGTTGCCCCACTTCTAATCCAGCTCCCTGCTGATGTGCCTGGGAAAGCAGTAGAAGATGGCCCAAGTCGTTGGGCCCCTCCACTCACATGGGACACCTGAAAGAAGCTCTTGGCTTCTGGCTTTGGATCGGTTTGGCTCCAACTGTTGCGGCCATTTGGGAGCGAACCAGCAGATATAAGACCCCTCTCTTTCTCTACCTCTCTGTCTAACTCTTTCAAATAAATAAAATAAATCTTAAAAAAACATATTACACAGCTATAATAATTAAACCAGCATGGTATTGTCATAAAAACAGATATTTAGACCAATGATATTTAGAACCTAGAAGTGAGCATACACATTGATAGCCAAGTGGTTTCTGATGAAGGTACTAAGAATATGCATTAGAAAAAGAACTATTTTTCAGTGGTGCTGGGAAAAGGACATCCACATGCAGAATAATGAAGATAGACCCTTATCTGTCACCAAATCACCAAATCACCAAATCAACTCCAAACACCTGAAAGATTGAAACTAGTAGAAGAAAACAAAGGAAATATTTCAGGATAATGGTTTGGGCCAGGATATTTTGGGAGGATCAGACCCTCAAAGCATGGGCAACAAACGCTTTTGAAAAACAGAGAAATGGGATTTCATTAAACTAAAGACCTTCTGCACAGCAACATAAAATCAACAAAGTGAAAAGACAGCTTACAGAATGGGAGGAAATATTTGCAAACTATACATCAGACAATGGATTAATAATCAGAATATATATAAAGAACTCAAACAACTCAAGAGCAAACAAAAATAATTCAATTTAAAAATTGGCAGTTGATCTAAACACATTTCTCACAGGAATACTTATAAATGGGTAATAGGTATGTTAAATAATTTCCTACATCATTAATCATATGGGAAATGCAGATTGGAACCACAGTGTGACCTCAGTTATACTGGCAATTATCAAAAAGGATGTGGAGAAAAGGCAACCCTTGGGGCCAGGACTGCAGGTTAGCATTGCTTGCGATGCCAGCATCCTATATGAGTGCTGGTTCCAGTCTTGGCTGTTTTACTTTTGATTCAGCTTCCTGCTAATGTGCCTGGGATAGCAGCAGAGGATGGCCCCAGTACTTGGGTCCCTGCTGCCTACATGGGAGACCTGGGTGGAGTTCCAGGTGGTCAGTACAAACATGGTTTTGGCCTGGCCCAGCCCTGGCTGTTGCAGCCATTTGGGGGAGTGAACCAGCAGGTGGAAGATTTTCTCTTTCTCTCCCCTTCACACCTTCTTTCTTTTCCTGTGTCTCTCTCTAACTCTGCCTTTCAAATAAATAAAGCTTTAAAAAGAGGCAACCCTTGTACATTGTTGATAGGAATGTAAATTAGTACAGCCATTGTTGAAAATAGTATTGGGGTCCCTTAAAAAGCTAAAAATAGAACTACTATATTGTCCAGCCATCCCTGCTACTTGGTGTATATTCAAGAGCATAAAAAAAATCAGTATGTGGAAGACATATTTACACTGTCATGTGTATAGCAGCACTATTCATAGCTAAGAAATGAAAACAACCTAAATGTACATACACTGATGAGTGGATAAAGAAAATATGGTATATGGCCGGCGCCGCGGCTCACTAGGCTAATCCTCCGCCTAGCGGCGCCGGCACACCGGGTTCTAGTCCCGGTCGGGGCGCCGGATTCTGTCCCGGTTGCCCCTCTTCCAGGCCAGCCCTCTGCTGTGGCCAGGGAGTGCAGTGGAGGCTGGCCCAGGTGCTTGGGCCCTGCACCCCATGGGAGACCAGGAAAAGCACCTGACTCCTGGCTCCTGCCATCGGATCAGCGCGGTGCGCCGGCCGCAGCGCGCCGGCCGCGGCGGCCATTGGAGGGTGAACCAACGGCAAAGGAAGACCTTTCTCTCTTGTCTCTCTCTCTCACTGTCCACTCTGCCTGTCAAAAAAAATAAAAAAAAAAAAATAAAAAATAAAAAAAAAAAAAAGAAATATGGTATATATACACAACAGAATACTACTTAGCCATAAAGTGGATAAAATTTTGTCATTTGCAACAACATGGATGGAACCAAAGGTTATTATGTTATGTGAAATATAAGCCAAGCACAGAAAGACACATATCACATGATCTCCCTCATATGGAAAGCCTAAAAGAGGTGATCTCATGGAAGTTGAAATATGGTGGTTAACAGAGGCTGGAGAAAGAAGGGTGGAGGGGGGGATGGGTAAAGGGTGATTAATGGGTATGAAGTTATGGCTAGATAGAAGAAAGTTTCTGGGGTTCTACTACACAGTAAGGTGATATATATAAATGTTACTATAGTGTATATTTCTATCTTAAAAATGAGAAGATAGGATTTTGAATGTTTTCACCATAAAGATGTTAAACATTTGAGAGGATTGATTGTTTACCCTCATCAGACATTATACAATGCATACCACATATACGTCAAAACATCACATGGTACCTCATAAAAAGTATAATTTTATTTGTCCATTAAAATTTATTGAAAGATTAATTAAAAAAGAGTTAGACAGAGTTAGAAGGGGAAAGAAAGAGAGAGAGAGATCTTTCATCTGCGGGTTTGCTCCCCAGATAGCCACAATGATCAGGAATGGGCAAGACCAAAGCCAGGAGTCAGTAGCCAGGAACTTCTGGGATTCCCACATGGATGGCTGGGGCCCAAGGACTTGGGCCATTTCCAGGGAGTTGAATTGGAAGTGGAGCAGCTGGGATATGAACCAGTGCTTCTGTGGAGTGCTGGCATCATACCCATTACGCCACAACAGTAGCCCCTTAAAATTGTTTTAAAAACATTTTTAAAAATTCAAAATGTGGGAAGGGATGGAATACAAGTATAGTTTTTGTTACCTTTTTACTTTTTTTGTTTCTTTTCCTATCTTTATGATCATTGTTGTTACTATTATATCAAAATAGGTTACTATAACCCAAAAGATACTTTTATAACCTTATGTAACCACAAAGCAAAAATCTATAACAGGTACACCAAAAATAATACCCATGGAATCAAAACACATCACTAAAGAAAATCATTTAACCACAAAGTCTCTAAAAGAAAAAGAAACTTCAAAAACCTAGAAAACAAGTAACAACATGGCAGTAATAAGATTTTAAATTTATGTTAAATGTAAATGTATTAAATTCTCCAATTAAGAGACATAGACTGGAACAGGCATCTGGTTTAGCAGTTAAGATGCTAGGTTGAGGGGCTGGCGCTGTGGCATAGTGGGTAAAGCTGCTGCCTACAGTGCCACCAGCCCAAATGGGTTTTGGTTTGAGACCTGGCTGCTCTACTTCTGATCCAGCTTTCTGCCATGGCCTGGGAAAGCAGTAGAGGATGGCCCAAGTGCTTTGGTCCCTGCACATGTGTGGGAGACCTAGAAGAAGCTTCTATACCTTGGCTTCAGATAGGTCCAGCTCAGTCTGTTGCAGCCATTTAGGGAATGAATCAATGGATGGAAGATCTCTCTCTCTCTCTCTCTGCCTCTGCCCCTGTCTCTCTGTAATTCTGCCTTGCACATAAATAAATAAATCTTAAATAAATAAAAATATTTTTTTGAAAAAAAGAGATGCTTGGTTGAGGGGCCAGTGTTATATAATGGGTTAAGCCACTGCCTGTGATGCTGGCATCCCAAATGGGCACTGGTTTAAGTCCCAGCTGCTCCACTTCAAATCCAGGTCTCTGGGAAAGCAGAAGAAGATGATCCAAGTCCTTGAGCTGCTGCACCCAAGTGGGAGACCTGGATGAAGTTCCTGGGTCCTAGCCTTGGCCTGGCCCAGTCCCCACCATTGCAGTCATTTGGGGAGTGAACTAGCAGATGGAAGATCTCTATGTCTATATCTCTCCCTCTCTCTCTCTCTCTAACTCTGCCTTTCAAATAAATATAAATAAATGAATAAATACAAAAAAAGATGCTGGGTTGAGATACCTACACTCCATATCAGAGAACCTGGGTTCAAGTCCCAGCTCTGCTTCTAATTTCAGCTTCCTTCTGTTGTGCATCCTGGGAGCCAACAGGTGAAGGATAAAATATTTGTGTCTCTGCCACCCATGTGGGAGACTGGGCTAAGTTTCTGGCTCCTGGCTTCAGTCCCAGCCCAGCCACAGTTGACTCGGGCATCTGGGAGAGAGCCAGTGGATGGGAGCTATCTCGCAAAAAATAACTTGTTTAAAAGGTAGGTTAAAAATCCCATTTTTATATAGTTAAATTTTACTTATGGCTAACAATTATGTCAATAATTATCTGATGCTATATTTAATATATCTAGACTAGTGCTATCTGATAGTTTCCTGTGATGATATAAATATTCTATGTTTTTGCTCGCCAATAGGGTAGCTGATGGGTATATGTGGCTGTTGAGCACATAGTAGCTGTTGTGGCTGAGAAACTGAATTTTTACTTTGATTTCATTTTAATTAAAATTAAAATTTAAATTTAAATCTAAATAGCCACATTGGCTAGTGGCTATCAAGTTGGACAATGCTATTCTAGGCTATACAATATCACCAGAAAGGTTGCCTTTTTTCTTTTTAAGTAAGTAATGTTGCAATTCTTTATTTTCATTTTTATTTAAAAGTCAGAGAGAGAGAGAGATTGAGATTCTCTCTGCTGCTTCACTCTCCAAATGCCTGTAATAGTTGGAACTAGGCCAGGCAAAAGCCAGGAACCTTGAACTCAATCCAGGTCTACTGTGTAGGTGGCACAGACCAAAGTACTTGAGGCATCATCTACTGCTTCTCAATTTATGCATTACAGGAAGCTGGACAGGAAGCAGAGGGGCCAGGACCTGAACCACACACTTCACCATGGGTGTGGGAGTCCCAAGTGTATCTTAACTACTGAGCCAAACACCTACCCCATTGAGGTTTCTTAAAATATGTGTTAAATAGAGGCCAGTGCTGTGACATAGCAGGTAAAGCCACTGCCTACAGTGCCAGCATCCCATATGGACGCTGGTTCAAGTCTGGCTGCTCTACTTTTGATCCAGCTTTCTGCTATGGCCTGGGAAAGCAATAGAAGATGACGCAAGTTCTTGGGCCTCTGCACCCACGTGGGAGACCCAGAAGAAGCTCCTGGCTCCTGGCTTTGGATTGGCACAGCTCCAGCCATTGCAGCCATTTGGGGAGTGAACCAGCAGATGGAAGACCACCCCCCCCCCCCATGCCTCTGCCTCTCTAAAACTTTGCCTTTCAAGTAAATAAATAAATCTTTAAAAATGTGTTAAATAAAGCACTTGGGTGTAATAAAAGTGTTACCCATAATCAGTTGACACATAATCTATAATACTGATTATATGTCTCTACTGAATGGAGATTTTTGTATGAAAAATACCTTCATGGCCTAAAAATTCAATGTGCTTGATAATGTTAAGTGAACAGATCATCTTAAAAGAATACTATCATTGTTCTTAAGGGATTTATAATGTAGATACAGAAAAGATGATGAATGGAGCTAGTTCATATTAAGAATTTTAGTGTAGACTAGTTGGTATATTTTGTAATATTCTTTCATTATATTTGCTGAGAATCTCTAATATTTGACTAACCTTTTTGGAAACTTGAGAGACAGAAATTTTACATATTAATAATCATCTAAGAGTTTCACCACCATAAGGATGTAATAAAAAACTTTTTGTTATATTGAAGTCTCTGCTTTGGGGTTAACAGTGGAGAGAGTTACCAAAAGGAAAATGTTAAAGGGCAAGGGTAAAAGAGGAAACAAAGTAAATGTAATTAATTGGATTTAAGAAATCTAATTATCTAGAGTGGGTACACAGATTTTTAACCAGATTCTAGTGTGATCCCCGGTTACTTCATAGTTCTGGGAAGAAAGATATTAGGAAACTGAATGACCACAAAGGAAAATTGCTTGGAAGACATTGTTGCTGTGTGGGAGGAGATGAAATTAATGGATAGCCTGAACAGTTCAAATTAAATCAGATGTATGATCTGGTCTAACCCCATTTAGTGCTTCTGTTAGATTGGAATGAAAATCACCTTTAATTGTCACTTATATTTTAATTTCACTTGGTTCTTTACATTTTGTAGAACATCACTTTCCTCAACTAAACATATGACCTGCTTGCTATGTAACATTTTACTGTTTCTTGGTTGGTACCTAAAAAAGTTTTACTGTGTGAAAAGCCTCTATAACCTGTAACTGAAGCATCCTTCAAAAGAATAAAGAGGTTTCAAGTAAGGAAATCAATTACAGTGAATTTTTTACTACCCTTATAGGTGATTGTTCCACCCATCTGAATTGTTAGACATTAAAAACAGTAGGAATGCATTATTTCCAGCTAAATAAAAATGAATCCAAGTCTTTACCATTAACTTAAACAATGCACATTTAAGATTTGGGTTAGCTTTCTCTTTCAGTCATATTAAATTTTGGTGATGTGTTTGTATCTCTGGGAAGGCAGGTTCTATTTAGATTTTCAAGTGGAAAAGCCAAATAAAATGTCTCAAGACATTCTTGGCACAGTTGGAAGCATGAAGTGCCAAAAAATTTCATGAGAAAAAGACAACCTGTTTTCTCAAGGTTTCTAGTCCAGTTAAGGAAATTCAAGAAGGAAGATTCTTAACCCCTACTATTATCCTCAGTTTGTGCAAGAGAAATTGAAGACCTGAGGTTAAATACCAGAAAGCAGAGTGTTAAAAGGGTGTTACTACCTCCTCCTTTGCTTGACAGAAAAGAAAGATAAGGTGTGCATGTGTGTATACAAGCACGAACATGGGTATAAAGTATAAGCCTCAGGGTTTAAGGTCAGGCAAAGTAAGGAGTATTGAGGCTGTTTTGCTCTGTATTCCCAAGTTAAAAAAAAAAAAAAACAGTTTGATGAAGAGAGAAGTTATATAACTTGCCTAAGGGCATTAATCATGGATGAGTGTGCTTTAAATCTACATTTGCCTGGCTCTAAAACCTTCCCTCTTCATTTTCCCTTTCTTTCTTTCTTTCTTTCTTTCTTTCTTTCTTTCTTTCTTTCTTTCTTTCTTTCTTTCTTTCTTTCTTTCTTTCTTTCTTTCATTTTATTTATTTATTTGAGAGGTAGAATTACAGACAGTGAGAAAGGTTTCCTTCGGCTGGTTCACTCCCCAAATGGCCACGACGGCCCGAGCTGCTTCTTCCTGGTCTCCCACGCAGGTGCAGGGGCCCAAGGACTTAGGCCATCTTGTACTGCTTTCCCAGGCCACAGCAGAGAGCTGGATTGGAAGAGGAACAACCGGTACTAGAGCCAGCGCCAATGTTTGATGCTGGTGCCGCAGGCGGATTAACTTAGTGCGCCATGGCAGCAGCCCTGCTTTCTCCCTTTCTAGGCATTGTCCAACCGTCTTCATGCGTCCTGCTCTTCTTTCCCTTCTTACCTTTCTGCTTTGACTCCAATTATTTTCTGAATTTTACTTCTTCTATTTGCTTTCCTAGCTTTTCCTCAGTACCTCTTAAACATTTTTCCTTTTCTCTTAAATTACAGTTTTGTTTTTCTTCTATGGAGAAAGTAGAAGTGGCATCAAAAAGTGATTACATTATGGTTTAAAATCTTTCTTTATGGACAGACATTGTGGCACACGATTTAGGCCACTGCCTGGGTCACCAACAGAGTGCCAGTTTGAATCCCAGCTATTCTACTTCGGATCTAGCTACCTGCAAACTGCCTGGGAAGGCAGCTGATGATGGCACAAGTGTTTGGGCCTCTGCTACGGATATGGAGATCTTGGTGGAGTTCTGGGCTTCTGGCATTGTTTTGGTTCTGATTATTGTGAGCATTTGGGGAGTGAGTCAATGAATGGAAAATTTCCTTGTCTCTCCATTCTCTGTCACTCTGCATTTCAAATAATAAATAAATAAATAAATCCCTTTAAAAAAGAAAATACTGCAGGCAGAGTGCCAGCAGAGGATAAAAAAAAAAAGAAAAGTTCACTTGTTATGAAAACTCATATTATAGTTATCCTTTTAAAGTTGAAGAAAAATAAGCATATTTCTATCACAACTATTGAAAAGAACATTATCAATTTGTTTAAATGCCATTTTACAGTAAGTGAAAGAAACAAAAATGATCCTAAAAATAGTAAAATATAGTGTGGTCAATATAATGTAAATTTAGTGAAAAAAATGTATGTACAAGAGAAGACTGTCAATATATGCACTAAAATATCACCTTCATGCTTAGTGAAATAAGCCAATCCCCCCAAAAACCTAAATATCATGTTTTCTCTGATTTGTGGAAACTAATATACAGAGTACAAAAAAAAATGAGTGAAATTTACATCATTTTTTTCCCACTATTTTTCATTTTCATTTTAAAAGCATTCAAAATGTACCTTATGTGGGCCGGCACCCTGGTGCAGTAGATTAATCCTCTGCCTGTGGTGCCAGCATCCTATATGGGTGCTGGTTCTAGTCCCAGCTGTCCCTCTGCCAATCCAGCTCTCTACTATGGCCTGGGAAAGCTGTAGAAGATGGCCCAAGTGCTTGGGCCGCTGCACCCATGTGGGAGACCAGGAAGAAGCTCCTGGCTCATGGCTTTGGATCGGCTCAGCTCTGGCCACTGTGGCCATTTAGGGAGTGAACCAGTGGAAGGAAGATCTTTCTTTCTGTCTCTCCCTCTCACTGTCTTGTAACTATACCTCTCAAATAAATAAAATCCTGAAAAAAAAAAAAAAGTACTTTATGTAATGGTATAAAAGGAGTGCAGTGAAACAAGCAAATGAAGGTACTTCAAAAAGTTTATGGAATACGGAATTAAAAGGTAGGTTTATTTTAGTTTCAAAATGTTTTGAGATCTTTGTGGCTTTTTCATAATATACATTCTCCTTTTTAATTTTTCCTTTTTTATTTATATAAAGGAAACAAATTCCATGTATTTCATAAATACAGATTTAAGAGTATAATGATACTTCCCACCCTACCCTCCCTTCCCCACTCAGTCCCAGCCTCTTTCCCTCCTTCTCCTTTCCATGTTTCTTTTTAATTTTTGCAGTAACATACTTTCAATTTACTTTATATACACAAGCTTAACCCTAAATAAAGAATTTAACAAGTAGTTTGTAGTAAAACCACTGTTCCTCAAGAGGAACTATAAACAATCAAATCTCAAAATGTCAATTTCATGCATATACATTAGCTTTTTTGTACTGTGTCTATTAGTTACCAAATTAGGGAAAACGTATGGCCTTTGTCCTTTTGGGACTGGCTTATTTCACCAAGCATTATGATCTCCTGTCGGGGTCTCAAGTCTGAGGCTGGCCCCTGACCAGCAGGGGCCAGTACAGACACTTCCCAATAAGGCGAACGGGAAGGGTAAGGTCGACGGATGATGAACACACCACAAGCACCCGTGACTTCTGTCGAAGCAGGAACCGCTTTATTGAAGAAGTGTACAGGCTTATAAAGCTTACGAAGGACATGTGCAGTAGGGGAGCCAATCAGAGAAAAAGTCATGCAGGCACGGGTGGGGCACGCACGGGGCACTTTAAGTAAAGTATAGGGATCACGTACTGTCCATGTGTCTGGAACTAAAGCGGACCTAACCTGCTGGTGGTCTGATCTTAACCGCAGCAGCCACAGACACGCCCCTCTAACATCTGCCAGGCATCATATTGTAATGGAGATTTTAGGCAATGCCCAACAATCTCCAGTTGTGAGAGACAGAATTTCATTCTTTTTTTTTTTTTTTTTTTTTTTACAACTGAGTAGTAATCTGTCATGTGTATATACCACAATTTCTTTATCCAGTCATCAGTTAATGGACATCTGGCTTGATTCCCTATCTTAGCTATTGTGAATTGAGCTGCTATAAATATTGGGGTATAGATAATGCTTTCATATGCTGATTTAATTTCCTATGGGAAAATTTCCAGGAGTGGAATGGCTGGGTCATATGGAAGATCTGTTTTTAGATTTATGAAGAATCTCCATACTGTCGTCCATAATGCTTATATTAGTTTACATTCTCACCAGCAGTGTATTAGGGTACCTTTTTTCTGCAACATCTTCACCAGTATTTGTTATTTTATGATATTTGGATGATAGCCATTCTAACTGGGATGATGTAAAACCTCATTGTGGGAAATTGACATCTTGAGATTTGGTTATTGTTTACAGCCCTTGCCTATATTCCTGAGGAACAGTGGTTTTTCTGCTTAATACTTGTTGAATTCTGTATTTAGTGGAAGATTAAGCTTGTGATTACAAAGTAAATTCGAAGTACGTCATCACAAAAATTAAAAGAAAAATAAGGGGAGGAGAAAGGAGGGTGGGAAGTATCATTATGTGTTTTTTTTTTTACAACTTTTAAAAATTTATGTAAGGTGTGGCCGGCGCCGCGGCTCACTAGGCTAATCCTCCGCCTAGCGGCGCCGGCACACCGGGTTCTAGTCCCAGTCGGGGCGCCGGATTCTGTCCCGGTTGCCCCTCTTCCAGGCCAGCTCTCTGCTGTGGCCAGGGAGTGCAGTGGAGGATGGCCCAGGTGCTTGGGCCCTGCACCCCATGGGAGACCAGGAAAAGCACCTGGCTCCTGGCTCCTGCCATCGGATCAGCGCGGTGCGCCGGCCGTAGCGCGCCGGCCGCGGCGGCCATTGGAGGGTGAACCAACGGCAAAGGAAGACCTTTCTCTCTGTCTCTCTCTCTCACTGTCCACTCTGCCTGTCAAAAAAAAAAAAAAAAATTTATGTAAGGTGAACAAATTTCATATATTTAATACATACAGATTTAGGACCATAGTGATACTTCCCAGCCTACCCTTCCTCCCACCCTCCTTCCTCCTTCCTTTCTTATCCTTTCTTTTAACTTTTATGATGACATACTTTCAGTTAACTTTATAATCATAAGCTTAACCCTCTATTAAGTAAAGAATTCAACAGCTAGTAAGAGGGAAATACACTGTTCCTCAACAGTAGAGAAAAGGGTTGTAAACAATAATCTCCAGTTCTCGAAATGTCAGTTTTGCTCATATGAGTTACATTTTTTGTTACTCTATTAGTTACCACAGATCAGGGAAAACATGATAGTTGTCTTTTGGGGACTGGATTATTTCACTAAGAATGATAGTTTTCAGTTGCATCCATTTTGCTGCAAAAGACAGCATTTCATTCTTTTTAGGGCTGGGTAGATTTCCATAGTTATATATATATCACATTTTCTTATCCGGTCATTGGTTGTTGGGCATCTGGGTTGATCCATATGTTAGTTATTGTGAATTGAGCTGCAAAATACATGGGGGTACAGATAACTCTTTCATATAATGATTTTGGGTAAATTCCCAGGAGTGAGATGATGGGGTCATATAGTAGATCTATTTTCAGATTTCTGAGGAAGCTCCATACTGTCTTCCACAATGCTGTACTAGTTTGCATTCCCACAGTGTATTAGGGTACCTTTTCCCCCACATCCTTGCCACATTTGTTGTTTTTTGATTTCTGTATGAGAGCTATTCTAACTGGGAAGAGGTGGTATCTTATTGTGGTTTTTACTTGCAATTCCTTAATGGTTATTGATCCTGTTGTCTGTTGGCCATTTGAATTTCATCTTTTGAAAAGTGCCTTTTTAAGCCCTTTGCCCAATTCTTAACTGTTTTGTTTGTTTAGTTGTTGTTGAGTTTCTTGAGCTCTTTATTAGATTCTGGATGTTAATCCTTTATAAGTTGCATATTTTGCAACTCTTTTCTTCCATTCTGTTAGTTGCCTCTTCATTTTGTTGAGTGTTTCTTTCCTTTGCAGTGCAGAAGCTTCTCAATTTGATGTAATCCCATTTGTCAATTTTGGTTTTGATTGCCTGTGCTTCTGGGGTGTTTTCCAAGAAGTCTGCCTATGTCAATGTCTTGCAGAGTTTCCCCAGTTTTCTTCTCTAGTAATTTGATGGTATCATGCCATAGATTTAGATACTTTATCTATTTTTAGTTAATTTTTGAATAAGGTGTATGGTGAGGTTCTTGTTTCATTCTTCTGCATGCAGAGATCCAATTTGCCAAGCACCATTTTGTTGAAAAGACTGTCCTTTCTCCAGAGATTGTTTTTAGCTCCATTATCAAAGACTAGTTGGTTGTAGATGTGTAGATCGATTTCTGTGGTTTCTAATCTCTTCCATTGGTCTTCACGTCTATTTTTGTGCTATAACCAGGATGTTTTGAAAGCTGGTATTGTGATGCCTCCAGCTTTGTTTTTGTTGTTTAAGATTATTTTAGCCATTCAGGGTCTCTCATGTTTCCATATGAATTTTGGCATCTTTTTTTTTTCTAAATCTGAGAAGAATGTTGTTGCTATTTTGATTTGGATAGTATTCAATCTGTAAATTGCTTTTGGTAGTATGGACATTTTGATGACATTAACTCCTCCAATTCACAAACATGGAAGATTTTCCCATTTTTTTTTTGCATTGTCTTCTATTTCTTTGTTTAATGTTTTGTAATTTTTGTTATAGAGGTCTTTGACATCCTTGGTTAAATTTATTCCAAGGTATTTAATTTTTTCTGTATCTATTGTGAATGGGATTGATCTTAGAAGTTCTTTCTCAGTCCTTGCATTGTCTGTGTATACAAAGGCTATTGTGTGTTAATTTTATTTTTTATTCTATTTTTTAAGATTTATTTATTTATTTGAAAGGCAGAGTTACACAGAGAGAGAAGGAGAGACAGAGAGGGAGAGGGGTCTTCCATCCACTGGTTCACTCCCCAATTGGCTGCAACAGCCAGAGCTGCACCGTTCTGAAACCAGGAGCCAGAAGCTTCTTCCAAGTCTCCCACGTGGATGCATGGGCCCAAGGACTTGAACCGTCTTCTACTGCTTTCCCAGGTCATAGCAGAGAGCTCGATTGGAAGTGAAGCACCCGAGAATTGAACTGGCACCCATATGGGATGCTGGCACTGCAGGTGGCAGCTTTACCTACTACTCAACAGTGCTGGCCCCCATGTGTTAATTTTGTATCTTGCCACTTTATCAAACTCTTTTATGAGTTCCAGTAGTCTCTTAGTGGAGTCTTTTAGTAGTAGACATTTTATGATATTAATTCTTCCAACCCATGAACATGGAAGATTTTTCCTTTTTTTGTTTCTTCTATTTCTTTTTTAAAAATTTTATTTAAGGTGTACAAGCTTCATGTATTTCATATATACAAATTTAGGAACATAGTGATTCTTCCCACCCTACATTCCCTCCCACTTGCACTCTTAACCTTCTTCCTCTTCTCTTTCTTATTCCCATTGTTATCATTACAAATATCTATTTTCAGTTAACTTTATACTCATAAACCCTACACTAAGAGTTCAACAAATAATATGAAGAAAAAAAAACATTGTTCCTCAACCATCAAGATGTCTTATATTTCTTTCTTCAATGCTTTGTAATTTTCATAGTAGAAATATTTCATCTTCTTGGTTGAATTTATTCCAAGATATTTAATTTTTTTGTAGCAATGTGAATGGGACTGATCTTACAAATTCTTTCTCTGCCATGGCATTGTCTATGCATACAGAGGCTATTGATTTTTTTGTGTTAATTTTATATTCTGCCACTTTATCAAACTCTCTTATGAATTCCAATAGTCTCTTAGTTCCCCTCTGTATAGAATCATGTCATTGGCAAATTGGGATAATTTGACTTCCTCCTTTCCAATTTGTGTCCCTTTGATTTTTTTTTCTTGCCTAATGACTCTGCCTAAAACTTCTAGAACTATGTTGAATAGCAATGATGAAAGTGGGCATCCTTGTCTAGTTCTGGATCTTAGTTTGAATGCTTCCAGCTTTTCCCCATTATATATGATGCTGGCTGTGGATTTCTTGTGTATTGCTTTGGTTATATTGAGGAATGTTTCTTCTATACCCAATTTGCTTAAGGTTTTTATCCTGAAAAGACGCTGTATTTTATCAAATGTTTTCTCTGCATCTATTGAGATAATCATATGGTTTTCATTCTTCAATTTGTTAATGTGATGTATCACATTTATTGATTTATATATGTTGAACCATCCCCACATACTAGGGATAAATATCACTAGGTCTGGGTGACTGATCTTTCTGATGCGTTGTTGGATTCTGTTAGCTTATATTTTGTTGAGAATTTTTGCATCTATGTTCTTCAGTTATATTGGTCTGTAATTCTCTTTCTTTGTTGTATCTTTTTCTGGTTTTTGGATTAAGGTGATGCTGGCCTCTAAGAAGGAGTTTGGGAGGATTCCTTACCTTTCAGTTGTTTTGAATAGTTTGAGAAGTATTGGAATTAGTTCTTTAAAAGTCTGGTAGAATTAAGCAGTGAAGCTATCCAGTCCTGTGCTTTTCTTTGTTGGGAGTGTCTTTATTACTGATTCAATGTCTGTCTTGGTTATTGGTCTGTTTAAGTTTTCCATGTCTTCATGACTCAATTTTGGTAGATTGTATATGTCTAGGAATCTATCCATTTATTCTATATTTTCCATTTTGTTGGCATGTAGCTGTAGTAATTCCTGATTCTTTTTATTTATGTGGCATCCATTGTTACATCTCCTTTTTCATCTTTGATTTTATTGATTTGGGTCTTCTTTTATTTTTAAAGATTTATTTATCTGTCTGAAAGTCAGAGTTACAGAGAGAGAGGAGAGACAAAGACAATGAGAGAGAGAGAGAGAGAGAATGAACTTATCCATTGGTTCATTCCCCAAATGCCTGCAGCAGCTGGGGCTGGGTCAGGCCAGAGCCAGGAGCCAGAAGCTTCTTCTGCGTCTCCCACGTGGATGCAGGACACAAATTCTTGGGCCATCCTAAGCTGCATTCCCAGGTACATTAGCAGGGAGCTGGACTTGAAAGTGGAGCAGTTGGTCTTAAACTGGGCCCATATGGGATGCCAGCACTATAGACAGTGGCTTAACGCACTGTACCACTGTGCTGGCCACTAATTTGGGTCTCCTCTCTCTCTCTCTCTCCTTTTTTTGTTACTTGGACCAATGGTGTATCAATTTTGTTTATATTTTCAAAAAATCAGCTCTGTTGCACTGATATTTTGTGTTTTTTTCGTTTTAAATTTTGTATATTTTTTCTCTAAATTTAATTATATCTTTCTTCCTACTAATTTTGGGTTTCATTTGTTATTGTTTTTCTAGGGCCTTGAGATGCATAGATAGGTCATTTATTTGATGCCTTTACAATTTCCTGATGTAGGCACTAATTGCTATAAACTTCCCTCTTAATAGTGCTTTTGCTTTATCTCCTAAGTTTTGATATGTTATATTGTCATCTTCACTACTTCCCAGGAATACTCAGAGGCATGTATGTGCTGAATGGGGCTGGGAGCTCTGGTCAGTGCTCTAGTATCCAGGTGACAACCAAGTTGGGCTTGGTAGATCTCCTCTATTGTCAGCAGGGGAGAAGGTGCTATCATGCCTATTGGCGTACTCACAACCTCATTTCATCTCTTCCAAGTGATCAATTTCCCCGGGTTAGCCCACAGTGGATACAACCCTCACCCATGCTGGCACATGAACTGCACAGTGGATTGTGCAGTCCTCAATGTGAGCATGGAACCCTCTGCAATGACCCACCCCAGACAGTCAGGGAGCTCTGAGCCTCTGATGCCAGACACTGTGATTGCCTAGAGACCCAGCTACATCCCATACCCTATAGTGCAGTCATAGCGCACAAGGCACCCAGAGTCACTGGGTGAAGAGGATCCACTCTCAGCCCCACAAGCCTGCCCTGTCCACGGAGATATCAGAGACATTCCCAGAGCCAGCTGCCTGTGGGCATTCTGCTTTGGCAGTTTGAACCCCAGAGCCTGTGATATATTGAGTGGATGGGAGCACCCCACAATCCTAAGTGGGTGCCGACACCCTGTCATCCTCCCAGGGAGACTCAAAGTCAGTGGGAAACACAGCTTTTTCCTTCTGGTACAGTCTCCTGATTGCACACATAAGAGCCACCGCAGCCTCTACTGTTGTCATGATATGGCGCCTTCTCCCTGCTGGTTGAAGGCACCTTTGTAGGGGGATGAGGATAAAGAAATGTTCTTTTCGTTTGCTGGACTAAGTGGGTACCCTGCCCCCTGCTAGGGCTCCAGGCTGTATTCAAAGTCAGTGTCGTCTGCAAGACTCTCTCTCATGCAGTCTCATCAGTGGCAATGGCTGCCACAGTCTGCTCTCACCTTGCTCTCAGAAGCTGGCATCTCCTCCAGACCCCAGCTGCAGGAGACCTGCGTGGTGTCCCTGTTGCTGCGTATCTGCTCTTTCCATGTTGCTCCTCGGCATTCCTCTTGTTTCTGTAGAATTTCCACTGCAAACGTCTCTCCAGTTCTCCCTTTGGAATACACTTCCTCAGCTTTTCTTCTGCTATCGTCCCCTGGTCAAAATCAGCACATCTGTGCCCTATTCAGCTATGTCAGAAACTCCTGAAAATAATTTCTAATAATTAAACATTTGTCTCAAATTCTCCAATACTTTGTTAGGAAAGGGTTATGAATGTTGCAGCAAACCCTTGGTGCAGGAGGAAAGACTGTAATAACAGTGATGTCTATAAAGTCAGTATCATTATATATAACTGTATTTATGAAATACATGAAACTAGCTCCCTTTATCTACCTACACATATATACATGTACTAAAATATTAGAAGGGGAAAGTTGGTACAGCAGTTTAGATGCAGCTTGGGATGTCTGCATCCCATATGGGAATGCCTGGGTTCGAGTCCCACCTCTGCTTCCAATTCTAACTTCCTGCTATTACATACCTTGGAAGACAGCAGGTAATGGCTCAAGTGCTCAGGTCCCTGCCAGCCATGTGGGAGACCTGGATGGAATTCTAGGCTTCTGGCTTCAACCTGGCCCAGCCCTGCTGTTGTGGCCATTTGGGGCATGAACCAGCAAGTAGACAATGTCTGTCTCTGTTTTTCTCTGTCAGTGTCCTTCTCTCTGTCACTTCTGCCTTTAAAATAAGTAAAAATCAATAAAACATTAAAAGCTTAAAACATCAGCAGTTGTCATTTCAGGATGATGGCATTGTAGGTAGATTTAATATTTTAAATTTATATTATTTTATTACATTCTTTTCAAAGGAACATTTGTCAGATATAAAATTCAAAAATCATGACAAATATTATATACATTTTCATTAAACTTTCTTATTATTTTCCTTAGGAAAAATGTATATTGAAAAGTCTAGAAAAATTATTTCCTTTCATGATGTGAAGGCTATACTCAATGACTAGAATATATGAAGACTGTTCATGATTCACCATCAAACACATAGGTCTTTTTTTTAAATTTATTTTGATAGGTAGAGTTACAGACAGTGAGAGAGACAGAGAGAAAGGTCTTCCTTCTGTTGGTTCACTCCCCAAATGGCCGCAATGGCCGGAGCTACGCCAATCCGAAGCCAGGAGCCAGGTGCTCCTTCCTGGTCTCCCATGCGGGTGCAGGGGCCCAAGCATTTGGTGCCATCCTCCACTGCTTTCCCAGGCCACAGCAGAGAGCCGGACTGGAAGAGGAGCAACCAGGACTAGAACCCGTGCCCATATGGGATGCCAGCGCTGCAGGTGGAGGATTAACCAAGTGAGCCATGGCACTGGCCCCCACATAGGTCTTTAATTATCATTCTTCAACAATGTAGCAATAAAACTTTTTTGGCACAAACTCTTACAGGTGAATGGTATGAGAAAGCATAGATGTGTGAGTATGTATATTGAAAGTAGACAAAGAATAGTATCCTTTCAAGTGACAGCAATCTAAGAACTTATCAAAGCAGAAGCTTTGATTTGGATTTTTAAAAAATGATTATTTATTTGAAAGTCAGTTACATAGAAAAAGAAAAAGACATGGAGAGATCTTCCATCCACTGGTTCACTCCCCAGACGGACACAATGTTTGGGGCTGGGCCAGGCTGAAGCCAGGAGCCAGGAGCTTCATCCAGATCTCCCGTGTTGGTGGTAGGGATACAGGTATTTGGACCATCTTCCACTGCTTTTCCCAGGCCATCAGGATTGGAAGTGGAGCAGCTGGGACTCTAACTGGCTCCCGTATGGGATGTCAGTGTTGCGAGCAGTGGCTTTACCTACTATACTATGTAGCTGGCCCCTTAATTGGATTTTAAAGGATGCAAAACATTAAGATCAATTTTGTCAAACTCTTTTTTCCTTAGAATCCTGGTATAATATTCTTCAAAATTATTAGGACCCCACGGCACTTTTGTTTTTTCATTTTTAGGAATTAAAACTGAAAATTTAAAATTATTAATTTAAAATAAAATTTCATGTGAACAAAAATAATATATTTTCATGAAGAATAACTATTTTCCCAAACAAAAACAGTTAGGAAAGTGGTGTGGTTTTACATTCTGTGTTTTAATATATGGTTTAATAAAAGACACCTGAATTCTCATTCTTCTGTTGTGATATCACAAGCCATGTGGCCTCGGGAGAACTGCACTGTACACTTGTAAGAGAAAGAGGTCTTAGTATTATTATGAACGTTGTGTTGATGTTGTAGGCCCCCTGAGAACCACTTTAAGAACCACAGATTAAAACAGATGGCAATTTACAGTGTAATCTCAGAAGTGGGAAAGCGTGACATGTATCAGAAACAGTGACCAGACCAAGCTGATAGCTGTCACAGACTCAGGGGGGATGTGGAAGAGGTATGACTAGAAATGTAGTTTGGGGATCATAGTACATAAATTTAAATAATATCAGCATCTTGGTTTATGACCATCTTTACTGACCTCTACTTTTGGCTTCAGAAAGCTTCAGTGCAGCAGTGATAGAAAAGAAATGCATATTTGGTCCCAGGAAATTCTAAAATAATATGTGTGGCAGTATTCTTATTGAGTGTGTTATTCATTCACTTTATTTAGTAGTTATTACAGTCTATGGAGCAAGGTAAAATGAGAGATACAAAGATGATAAGGACACTATCTCTAACTTATAGGACATCTCAATTTAGTGGGAGAATCAGATATTAAAAAGGTAATTATTACATATGTTACTCTAGAAGAACACAGAGAAGGCTATTAACTGTGACTGAGGGTATAGTAGACAGTTTGTGGATTGGACAGGAAATCTTTAAATGAAGTTCCAAATATAACAAGTGATAGCTAACCATGGTGAGAAACACTAGAAGTGTAAGGATGATAGATACTGTACTAGAGCAAATACAGTAGATTTGGGGAAGTGGTCAGATGGTACTATAGAATAATTTGAATATATGTTCTCTTTTGAAACCATAAATGTGCAAAGCCTCTTTCTCCTGAAGCCCATTAGCATCTTTCTACCATTGGCATGGGAGACACTACCAATTATTTTATAATCTCCATTTTCTTCATTTGAATCACTTTCTTCAGTCTTTACACTTTTTTCCCCCTGTGGTTCAGTAACTAGAGTAAAGGAAAGGCCATAATTTAGGTAATTACAACAACTTTAAACTAAGTACTGAGAACTCTTACTAGCCCAAATAATTCTGTAAATAAATAATTAAATAGAGAACCTATCTCCCAGCACCACCTGCAGGGGAGGAGGAAGTCTGCAGCAAGATCCACCACTTCCTTCTCTGCCAGAGTATCATCAATCAAACACTTTATTGAGCATCTACTAAGTAAACAGCTTGATATTAGTGGTTGGGGGAATACAAAGATCAAGGAGAGAGGCTGGCTTTATGGTATAGCAGGTTAAGCAGCTGACTATAGTGCCAACATCCCATATGGGTGTCAGTTCGAATCCTGGCTGTCCCACTTCTGATTCAGCTCCCTGCTAATGGCCTGGGAAAGCAACAGAGGATGGCCCAAATTCTTGGGCACTTGCACCCACGTGGAGAACCTGGTTGAAGCTCCTGGCTCCTGACTTTAACCTGCCCCAGCCCTGGGCATTGTAGCCATTTGGGGAGTGAACCAGCAGATGGAAGGTCTCTCTCTCTCCCTATGACTATCCCTCTCTCTCTCTGTGCCTTTCAAATGAATAAAATAAGTATTAAAAAAAAAACAAAGCTCAAGGAGAATATCCATTTGTATTATAAAGGACATTGTTAGAGCTTGTGGATGTTGGTAATGATTAGAGCGCCTTGGAATGAACTGATGACACCTAAGACAATCTGTTTCTATTGTGAAGATTGAATAGTAAAGCAATTATTGCATTGCCTTTTTCCATCCTCCATTGATACAAACTAATAAAGGGGATTTGACAGTTTTAAGAAGTGGAATAATGATGTCTCTTTTTGCGGATTCAAGTCTGTGAAGCTGTAACATGATGAGAAAGGCTAGGTTGCACACTACTTTATGTGAACCAGTTAAGGTTGTTCTTTTCCTAATCAAATCAAATCAAATCATAAAGGGAAGAAGAATGACATTTTCAAACATTCCTAGTTTTTACAGTCTTGTAAACAAGTACACTTTTTTTATTTCTAGAATTTAAAAATAAAGCAGCATGCACCAGACAAACCAAAGAAATGAGCATTCATCGTAATATTCTCAGAGCAAAGAAAAGACTTCTGCTGTGTGAATGATCAAGAATACGAATGGTGTTGATCTGCAGGATGGCTTTCAGTGGTTTTCTTTGTCTAGGTTTAGAATCTTTGATACACACAGGCAGGATTTTTAGGAAGAATCATCATCAGCCATCATCTCTATAACTCATCCAACAATCTTAGGCAAATCCTCACATGAATTGAAGTAGTCATATTCCAGAGTCCTTTGTCTTTTTCACTAGGTATTTGAATTGTCTAATGCAGATAAAAGCTTGAGTCAATGCTCCCAATTATATCACTTTTCAAAATCACAGGATAAGTTATGAAAGCAGTGATTTGGATGGGTGAGTAGAAAAATGCAGTCAGAAATACAGGGGTCTCAGATATCACATAGTCCAGTATTAATTTCTTGTTCCTTATAAATGTAGACTATTGGGTCCCAAACTAAAACTAATCAATATCAATCTCCAGGGCTGGCACTGTGGTGTAGCAGGTAAAGTCAGCCACCGCCTGCAGTGCCAGCATCCCTTATGGGCTCTGATTCAAGTCCTGGCTGCTCCATTTCCAATCCATCTCTCTGCTATGGCCTGGGAAAGCTATGGTAGATGGCCCAAATCCTTGGGCCCTTGCACCTGGTAGGAGACCTGGAAGAAGGTCCAGGCTCCTGGCTTCAGATCGGGACAGCTCCGGCCATTACTGCCATTTGGGGAGTGAACCAGTAGACGCAAGACCTCTTTCTCTCTTTCTGCCTCTCCTTCTCTTTGTGCATAACTCTGACTTTCAAATAAATAAAAAATATAAAAAAAAACAATCTCCAAGAATCGAATCCAAAAATCTGCATTTGTAGGAAGCTTTTTAATTTGCTGTGTTCGCTAATGTTTGGGAACCACTCATATAGTTAAACTTCTTCATATGGCAGATGAAGAAATGAGAAAAGTGAAATGATTTAGCCAAAGTGGCACAGCCAATCAGAGTTAGAAACTGGACTGAGACCCAAATCTTGACTCTCAAGTTAGAATTTTTTCAATTATAAGTAGTTTGTGTTCATTTGTAAATTTCCTGTAGACCTCGGTGAAAAGGGAATTTTAGTTCTTAATTCCTTGACATTCCCCTAAAGAGTTAATACCAATAATTTACCATTAATGGGCTCCTTCTACTTGCTAAGTAGCTGCTGCCTTCAAATTTAGGTAATATCAACTATAGAAACTTGTGGACAAAGGTATATTGTTATCATGTTACCATCTCACTCCCCCTCACCATAAGACATGCAAGATAATTTATCTAAAAGAATATTTACTCATTTTTCTCAAATCATTAGAGACAACAATAAAAAGTAAATGGAAAATCTTGCTACTAGTGTTGAATAAGAATATCCTAACCTCTATAGCAACATACCATATGGCATTTCCCTACCTTGTTCAGTATTTAACCTAACAATTTATTGCTAGGCGTCTTGGCAGCAAGCTGTGCAAGTTGAAGTGGAATCTGATTGAGGTGAGTTAATTAATGTGGTGGCAGCGTGGAATGTTGTCCAGCTGCCAGTGAGAATTATGTTTGTTTGTCTTTGGCCCAAGTGTGAAATGGCTGGCTGTTGATTTCAGAAGTGTGAGTGTACATTTTTATATCTTACACGAATGAATACATTTTTTGTATCCTACACATTTGGGGAAATGCTAAAATTTATTGGGTAATGTTATTTACCACTTGTGTGGTAGAAAGAGAAAGGTGGAATTTTGCCCTAAAGGTTGATTTTGCATCCATCAAAAAGGCAAAAGCAGGTGGCATATAAATCCATGAGCAGGTAAATAAGCCATCTGAAATTAGCTCATCTAGTCTAATGCTTTAAAGAATAACTTTTAAAAAAAATTTAAAAATTTTTTCATTTTTTTATCCCTCCAAAGAAACCTTTTATTTAAGGAATACAAGCTTCATGCATTTCATAATTGCATCTTTAGGAATATACTGATTCTTCTCATGATACCTGCCTTCCCACCCACTCTCCCACCCCTCCTCCACAAGGAATAACTTTTAAAAGGAGGTAAGTGCAAAGGAACTGATTTTCAGCAAATGATGGGAACCTTTCTATATGAGGTACTTTGAAAAGGAGATTTTGAGTCCATTCTAATCCTTTATTTACATCATTAGCTCCCTACTGATATAAAAATAATGGAAATGTTTTTTAAAAGATTTATTTATTTATTTGAGAGGCAGAGAGAGAGAGAGAGAGAGAGAGAGAGGTCTTCCACCCACTGGTTCACTTCCTAAGTGGCCACAATGGCTGGAGCTGGGCCAATCTAAAGCCAGGAGCCAGGAGCCAGGAGCTTCTTCTGCGTCTCCCACAGGGGCCCAAGGACTTGGGACATCTTCCACTGTATTCCCAGGCCATAGCAGAGAGCTAGATCAGAAGTGGAGCAGCTGGGACAATATATAATATCAAAACTTATGGATGCAAAAGCAGTGTTAAGAGAGAAGTTTATAGCAATTGATGCCTACATGAAGAAATTGGAAAGGTACCAAATAAATGAGCTGTTGATGCATCTCAAGGACCTAAAGAGACAACAACAAACCAAACCCAAAAATAGTAGGAGGAATGAATAATTAAAATTAGAGGAGAAATTAATAAAATTGAAACAAAAAATACAGAAGATCAGTAAAAGGGCTGGTTTCTGAAAAAATAAACTAAATTGATACAACACTGGACCAACTAATTCAACATAAAAAAGGGGGAGAAGAGCCAAATCAATAAAATCAGAGATAAAAAGGAAATGTAGCAACAGATATCACAGAAATAAAAATAATCACCAGTAATGACTACAAAGAGCCGTATACCAACAAATTGGGAAACCTAGAAGAAATGTATAGATTCCTAGACACATACAATCTACCAAAATTGAGTCATGAAGACACAGAAAACCTAAACAGACCAATAACCAAGACAGACATTAAATCATAATAAAGATACTCCCAACAAAGTAAAGCCCAGGACCGGATGTCTTCACTGCTGAATTCTACCAGACGTTTAAAGAAGACTAATTCCAATTCTTCTCAAGCATTTCAAAACAATTGAAAGGGAGAGAATCCTCCCAAACTCCTTCTATGAAGCATGCATCACCTTAATTCCTAAGCCAGAAAAAGATGCAACAGAGAAACAATTATACACCAGTATCTCTGATGAACACAGATGCAAAACTCCTCAACAAAATACTAGCTAATCAAATCCAACAACACTTCAGAAAGATCAGTCACCTGCACCAGGTGGGATTTATCCCTGGTATGCAGGTATGGTTTAACATTCTCAAATCAAGCAAAGTAATGCATCACATTAACAAACTGAAGTACAAACACCATATGCTTCATGCTGCAAAGGGTGTCATTGAGGGGCAGCAGTAGGGTAGTCTTCTGAGGGTCAATCTAAGGGTCCTTCGTAGAAATGTGGATTTCCTAAGTGGCATTGTCTGAAGCATCACGTGAAGTTTGATGCCTTCACGCTGTTTAATCCTGGATAACAAAAACATAAGGCACTTAGCATCTCTTTTTAGAGTTCCAGGGATCCTGCTGGAAGCCTCAATACCAGAGACTCCGTTTTAGAGCTTTAGATGTAAAAGAATTATCAAAGTAAGTTAAAATCTGAGCATCATAAACAAAGCTGTGAACCACATCTATTCAGATAAAGTTGACTCCTTTAGGATTCAGATTTCTAAAGCAATTAATAAAGGCAACAGAAAACACATGGAACTTTCCTCAGACACATAAAACTTTGTTACCTAGGTCAGTTAAAAAACATGGAAAAACTTTGACTGAAAAGGATCAGCATGTGATATCGGCATGAGCCCATCACTTAGCACACTTTAAAAGAACATACATAATTTTAACCCATGGTTATTTTAAAGCCGCTTTTGAACTTTGAAAACATTAAAGTGCTTTTTTATTAACATTGGAAACATTAAGTTACTTTACCAGAGTGTTGTGAACTCTTAGGAGTCTCAGGAAAATATTTAGCCTAGAAAACAAGGCATTTGAGAGTAGTACCAATAACACTTTGTTAACAGACATAATATTTTTGAGAATCACATGTGGATGGTCTTTTTAAGTTTAATACATTTACATTTAAGGTGATTATTAATAAAGATGGGCTTCTGCAATTTTGCTGTGTCTACTTTTTAGTTTATTTTCTTAGTTACCCTAAGGATTACAATTATCAACTTTAATTTATAACATTTGAATTTATACCAGTTTAGTTTTAATAGCAAGCAAAAACTTATACAGCTTTTGTTTCCTTGCTTGTTGTGGTTGTCATTGTTTCCCATTAACATAGACTTATAATTAGTTTTTTTAAAGATTTATTTATTTACTTGAAAGGCATAGTTTCAGAGAGGCAGAGGCAGAAAGAAGTCTTCCATCCGCTGGTTCGCTCCCCAAATGGCTGCAATGGCCAGAGCTAGGCTGATCCGAAGTCAAGAGCCAGGAGCTTCTTCTGGGTCTCCTACGTGGGTGCAGGGGCCCAAGGACTTAGGCCATTTTCTACTGCTTTCCCAGGCCATGGCAGAGAGGTAAATTGAAATTAGAGCATGGGGACGGTGCTGTAGTGCAGTGGGCTAAGCCTCCACCTCTGGTGCTAAAATACCATATTCTGGTTAAAGACCTGGCTCCTTTGGAAATTTGTATTTTAGTTCCATTTTTTCATGAATATTTTGAAAGAATATTCATCTAGGAGACAAAAACAGTTTCAAACTAAAAATACATAAAAATAGCTTTTACATTTCCTTATGTAACTATGTAATTACCTCTACTGGTATTTATTTTCTATATTTTGAGTTATTGACTGGTGTTCTTTCATTTCATTCTAGATGAGTCCTTTTAGCATTTCTGGTAGGGCTGGCCTACTAGCAATGAATTATCTCAGCTTTTGTTTACCTAGGAATGTTTTAATTTCTTCTTTATTTTTGATGGTTTTCTGGGGCTGGTGCTGTGGCGTAGTGGTTAAAGCTGCTGCCTGCAGTGCCAGCATTCCATATGGGCACCATTTCAAGTCCTGGCTACTCCACTTCCGATCTAGCTCTCTGCTATGGCCTGGGAAAGCAGCAGATGATGGTCCAAGTCCGTGGGAGACCCAGAAGAAGCTCCTAGCTCCTGGCTTCTGGCTTCAGTTTGGTGCAGCTCTGGCTGTTGCAGCCAACTGGGGAGTGAACCAGTGGATGGAAGACTGCTTTCTCTCTTTGCCTCTCCTCTCTCTGTAATGCTGACTTTCAAATAAATAAATAAATCTAAAAAAAAAAAAGATGGTTTTCCAGATATAGAACCCTTGGCTAACTTTTTTTTTTCTTTCACCACCTGCGATATGTCATCCCACGGCCTTCTTTAATCTTATTGAGGTTGCATGGTACATGTTAAACCACTTTTCTCTTGCTGCTTTCAATATTCTGCTTTTCAACAATTTTATTATATGTCCTGGCATCGATCTCTTCTGAGTTTAATTTGTTTATATGTGGGATTTTTATATATGGGATGCAAGTGTCCCATTATTCCTTTTTTTAAGATTTATTTATTTATTTATTTATTTGAAAGACGGAGTTACAGCCAGTGCTGCGGCTCAATAGGCTAATCCTCTGCCTTGCGGCGCCGGCACACTGGGTTCTAGTCCCAGTCGGGGCGCCGGATTCTGTCCCGGTTGCCCCTCTTCCAGGCCAGCTCTCTGCTGTGGCCTGGGAGTGCAGTGGAGGATGGCCCAAGTGCTTGGGCCCTGCACCTGCATGGGAGACCAGGAGAAGCACCTGGCTCCTGGCTTTGGATCAGCGCGATGTGCTGGCAGCAGCGCGCTGGCCAACGCGGCCATTGGAGGGTGAACCAACGGCAAAAAGGAAGACCTTTCTCTCTGTCTCTCACTCTCATTGTCCACTCTGCCTGTCAAAAAAAAAAAAAAAAAAAAAAAAAAAAAAAAAAAGACGGAGTTACAGAGAGAGGTAGAGACAGAGAGAGAAGTCTTCCATCTGCTGGTTCACTCCCCAGATGGCCACAATGGCTGGAGCTGCGCTGATCCAAAGTCAGGAGCCAGGTACTTCTTCCGGGTCTCCCACCTGGGCAGGGGCCCAAGGACTTGGACCATCTTCTATTGCTTTCCCAGAGAGCTGGATTGGAAGAGGAGCAGCTGGGACTAGAACCGGTGTCCATAAGGGACGCCGGTGCCTCAGGCCAGGGCTTCAACCCGCTGCACCACAGCGCCAGCCCCCCGTTAGTCCCTTTGACTCTAATTTTTTTCCACTATGTTTTCTTTCTGCTCCTCAGACTGCGTAGTTTTAATTGTACTATCCTGTAGTCTGCTTATTTTTATTCTGTCTGCTTAAATTTGTTGTTTGGTTAGTTTTCTCTTATTGCAGCTACTGTACCTTTCAGCTACAGATTTTTATAATAATTTGTCTATTGATATTTTCTATTTGTTCATACATTGTTCTGCTTTTCTCCATTTTTTTTTATTTGAGTATATGAGGTTACTTCCTAAAGTTTGTGGGAAAATGGAATTAAAAATAAGTTTATTTTGGTACAAAAATTCTTTTTATTTTATTTACTTGAAAGGCAGAATTATAGTAGTGGTATGGAGAAAGAGAGAGAGAAAGAGAGAGAGAGATCTTCCATCCACTGGTTACTCCCCGAATGGCCACAATGGCCAAGACTGGGCCAGGCTGAAGCCAGGAGCCTGGAGCTTCATTGTGGTCTCCCAAGTGGGTAGCAGGGGCCCAAGCACTTGGACCATCTTCTGCTTTCTCAGGTGCATTTGCAGGGTGTTGAATCTAAAGTAGAGCAGCTGGGACAGCAACTGGTGCCCATATGGGATGCTAGCATTGCAGGCAGTGGCTTAATCTGTTAACACCACAATGCCAGCCCCGCTGCAAAAAAACCCCAAAAAACCAAAAAACCAAAAAAAACCTCTTTGAAATCTAATCACAGTTTTTCTTAATAACATGCATTTTCCATGAACTTTTTGAAGATTCTTGATATACAGGGATTTCAGAGTTTGTTTGGTTGTCTGTTTTTTGCAATTTTGAAACTTTTTCAAGTGTGCTTATATTGAAAACAGTTGACTTAATGCCTTTAGGTATTAAGTCTAATGTCTGGGCTTCTTCATATTTGGTTTGTCAGCTCCCCCCCCCTTTTTTTGCTATGTAATTGGCTATACTTTCTTGTTTCTTTGTATGCTTTTTGTTTCATTTTATTTTGTTTTCTCGAAAATTGGATATTTTGATATTGCAATATAACCCTGAAAATCAGATTCTCTCTTCTTCGCAGGATTTATTGTTGCTTTTGATGGCTGTAGTCATTCCACACTAAATTTGCTAGCTGTAGCCGTTGCAGTCATCTGGGGAATGAACCAGCAGATGGAAGCCCCCTCTCTCTCTGGCTCTACCTCTTTCTGTAACTCTATCTTTCAAATAAAATAAATAAATAAATAAAGAGTGAAATGTGACTAATAATTTCCCACTCAAATGCTTGAAAAAATTTCCCTTGTTTGATGACAGGAACAAGCAAGAGCATTGTAGTGATAGAGAAGGTCTCTCTGATAAAGTTGTTTTTCCCCTGGGGAGGGGATTTATCTGCTAAAGCTTTGGCTGAGTTTCTTGAAATACTGTTAATAAGTTGTTACTGTTCTTTTTAAAAATATTTATTTATTTATTTGAAAGTCAGAGTTACACAGAGAGAGAAGGAGGCGGGGGGGGGGGGGGTCTTCCATCCGTTGGTCCACTCTCCAACTGACCACAATGGCCAGAGCTGGACCAATCTGAAGCTAGGAGCTAGGAGCTTCTTCCAGGTCTCCCATGTGGGTGCAGGGGCCCAAGGACTTGAGCCATCTTCTGCTGCTTTCCCAGGACATAGCAGAGAGCTGGATCAGAAGTGAAGCAGCTGGGACTTGAACCAGCACCCATATGGAATGCTGGCGCCGCAGGTAGTGGCTTTACCCACTGTGCCACAGCATCAGCCCTGAGATGTTTCTGTTCTTTGTCGCTTTTAAGACCAACAAGCAAAATGCCTCAAATATCGAAAAATCTGCAATAACCTTGCTCCTAACTGGTCTGCTTTTGCTTTGAATGGACTACTTCCACTTTTTGGTAACCACTGCTTTGATTGTGTTTTGTCTTCAGGATCATACTGATAAAGCTCTGTTTCATTTCCTTTTGACATCTTTGAAGAAATGCTTTAGGATCTTGACCATACTCATTTAAAATTTCCATTGAAAGACCTATTCTTGTTGACAGCTGATCTGGGTGCAACAGTGTTGGCACCTATAATGTAGAAATAAATTTATTTGAAAGAAGACAGAGTGAGCAAGAGGGTAAGAGAGAGTACTCCTCTTTCTGCCGGTCTACTCTCCAAATACCCACAACAGCCAGGATGGAGTCAGGAGGTGGGAACTCAATCTAGATCTCCCTATGGGTGGTAGGAACCCAAATACTTGAGCCATCACTACTGCCTCTCAGCATCTGTGTTAGCAGGAAACTGGAGTCAGTGGTCAGAGCCAGGAGTCAAGCTCAAGCACTCTGGTATGGGACACAAATGCCTTAACTGCTACCTTAAGTGCCCATTTCTAAATCTTGAGAATTTCAATTGATCATGATCTTAATATGTGCTAAATTTGTATTATAGTTAATAAATTCAGGCTATATTTATGGGTATATTTTATAGATACTAAGAAGCATAATTCTTAGTAGTTAGATTATTATTTTTTAAAATTATTTATTTATGGCGCCGTGGCTCAATAGGCTAATCCTCCACCTTGCGGCGCCAGCACACCGGGTTCTAGTCCCGGTCGGGGCGCCGGATTCTGTCCCGGTTGCCCCTCTTCCAGGCCAGCTCTCTGCTATGGCCAGGGAGTACAGTGGAGGATGGCCCAGGTGCTTGGGCCCTGCACCCCATGGGAGACCAGGAAAAGCACCTGGCTCCTGGCTCCTGTCATCGGATCAGCGCGGTGCGCCGGCTGCAGCGGCGGCCACTGGAGGGTGAACCAACGGCAAAGGAAGACCTTTCTCTCTCCCTCTCTCTCTCACTGTCCACTCTGCCTGTCAAAAATAAAAAATAAAAAAAATTATTTATTTATTTATTTATTTAGACAGGCAGAGTGGACAGTGAGAGAGAGAGACAGAGAGAAAGGTCTTCCTTTTTGCCGTTGGTTCACCCTCCAATGGCCGCCATGGCCGGCGCACCGCGCTGATCCGATGGCAGGAGCCAGGTACTTCTCCTGGTCTCCCATGGGGTGCAGGGCCCAAGTACTTGGGCCATCCTCCACTGCACTCCCGGGCCACAGCAGAGAGCTGGCCTGGAAGAGGGGCAACTGGGAAAGAATCCAGCGCCCCGACCGGGACTAGAACCCGGTGTGCCGGCGCCGCAAGGCGGAGGATTAGCCTAGTGAGCCACGGCACCGGCCCAGTAGTTAGATTATATCACAGTACTATTTTCAATCCTGAGGCTTAATTTTAAGTAGAACATTGTCAAACTTAAATACATTTATAGGAATTAGATTAGCACAAAAAGATGGGGAGAAGGAGGATTGGAGGAATGTGAGGTAATCTAGAAATAAAAAGACTAAGTGGACATAGAAGTTCTAAAATATTTGGTGCTGATGTTGTGGTACAGCTGCTTCAGCTGTTGCTTGCAGTGCCAGTATCCCATATCAGATGCTGGTTCAGGTTCTGGCTGCTTTGCTTCTGATCCAGCTCCCCGCTAATGCATCTGGAAAGGCAGGAGAAGAGGACCCATTCACTTGGGCTCCTGCCACCCAAGTGGGAGATCCAGATGGAGTTCCTAGCTCCTGGCTTCAGCCTGGTCCAGCAAGCATCCTGCAACCATCTGGAGAATGAACCAGCAGATGGAACATTTCTTTCTCATTCTGCCACTTCCTCTCTCTCTGTCACTTTTCAAGTAAGTAAAATAAATTAAAAAAAAAAATTCTAGTCATAGTACTCAAAGGCTGAGTTTTCTCATTGGTAAAATTCATAGTACGTGGTACTTACTAAGCAAATGTTATTTTGTAAAAAAAAAAAAAAGTTATTTGTAAGAGAGAGAGGGAGACATATACATACACACACACACACAGGTCTTCCACCTGCTGGCTTACTCCCTAGATGGCTGCAACAGCCAGCACTGGGCCAGGTCAAAGCCTGGAGGCAGAAGTTTCACCAGTGTCTCTCACATTGCTGTTTTCCCCAGGCCATTAGCAGGTGGAGCAGCTGGGACATAAATCAGCGCCCATGTGGGACGCCAATGTTGCAGGTCATGGCTTTTTTGTTAGGCCACAACGCCAGCACCTAAATGTTATTATTTTCATTTATTTAAATGTATTTGAAATAAATAATTAGAGATAGAAGATTGATCTTCTATTCACTGGTTTACTCTCTAATTGGTTCCAATATATAGGGCTGGGCCAGGTTGAAGCTGGGAACCTGGAATTCAGTCTGGGTTTCTGATATGGGTGGCAGGGGCCTAAGTACTTGAGCCATTATCTGCTGCCTTCTGTGGTGCACTTTAGCAGGAAGCTGGATTGGAAATGGAGGTGGGACTCGATCCCAGGTCACCTGATATGGAATGTGGGTGTCCTAAGCAATGACTTAATTGTGTTGCCACAAAGCCCACCTGACTTGTCTTATTTTTTTTTTTTTGACAGGCAGAGTGGACATGAGAGAGAGAGAGAGAGAGAGAAAGGTCTTCCTTTTGCCGTTGGTTCACCCTCCAATGGCCGCCGCGGCCGGCGCGCTGCGGCCGGCGCACCGCGCTGATCCAATGGCAGGAGCCAGGTGCTTCTCCTGGTCTCCCATGGGGTGCAGGGCCCAAGCACTTGGGCCATCCTCCACTGCACTCCCTGGCCACAGCAGAGAGCTGGCCTGGAAGAGGAGTGACCGAGACAGAATCTGGCACCCCGACCGGGACTAGAACCCAGTGTGCCGGCGCTGCAAGGTGGAGGATTAGCCTACTGAGCCGCGGCGCCGGCTTATTCTTTTTTTTAAGATTTATTTTATTTATTTGAAAGTCAGAGTTACATAGAGAGAAGAGAGGCAGAAAGAGAAAGAGAAAGAGAGAGAGATATCTTCCATCCGACGGTTCACTCCCCAGATGGCCGCAATGGCCGGAGCTGTGCCGATCCGAAGCAGGAGCCAGGAGTTTCTTCCCGGTCTTCCCATGTGGGTTCAGGGGCCCAAGGACTTGGGCCATCTTCTACTGCTTTCTAGGGCCATAGCAGAGAGCTGGACAGGAAGTGGAGCAGCCAGGTCTTGAACCGGCGCCCATATGGGATGCTGGCGCTTCAGGCCAGAGCGTTAACCCACTGCGCCACAGCGCCGGCCCTGGTCTTATTCTTAAGCTCACTATAAGACAGTAGTGACATCAAGAGTCATTTTGTATGTGACAGCTTCTAATGATTCACTGCTGACTGGGACATTTGTTTTATTAAAGCCTTCTGAACAGTTTATTTGGAAGGTGCATCAATGCATTAGCTATCTGCTATGTAAGAATTTATAATCCCCAGGCCGGCGCCGCGGCTCAATAGGCTAATCCTCCATCTGCAGTGCCAGCACCCCGGGTTCTAGTCCTGGTCGGGACGCTGGAGTCTGTCCTGGTTGCCCCTCTTCCAGTCTAGCTCTCTGCTGTGGCCCGGGAGTGCAGTGGAGGATGGCCCAAGTGCTTGGGCTCTGCACCTGCATGGGAGACCAGGAGAAGCACCTGGCTCCTGGCTTCGGATCAGCGCAGTGCGCTGGCCGCAGCAGCCATTGGAGGGTGAACCAATGGTAAAGGAAGACCTTTCTCTCTGTCTCTCTCTCTCTCCACTCAGCTTGTCAAAACACACACACACACACACACACACACACACACACACACACACACAGAATTTATAATCCCCTTCCAGGGGCCATCATTGTGACGTAGCAGATAAAGACACCCTCTGCATCACCAATGTCCCATATGGGCATTGGTTCAAGACTCAACTTCCTTACTTCTGGTCCCCCACACCCCGCGCCTGCCACTAATGCTCCTGGGAAAGCAGCAGAGGATGGCCCAAGTCCTTGGGGTCCTGCCACCCACATGGTAGACTCGGAAGAAACTCCTGGCTCCAGATCAGCTCAGCTCTGGCTGTTGAGGCCATTTAGGGAGTGAACCAGCAGATGGAAGAGTTCTTTCTCTCTGTCTCTCCCTCTCTCTAACTCTACTTTTCAAATAAATAAATCTTCAAAAAATAACCCTAAAATTTAGTAGATTAAACAATAAACATTTATCATCTCAGACTTTCTGCTGTGGTTCTGGAATTTAGGAGCAGCTTATCTGGTGAGTTCTGGCCCAGCCTCTCTCATAAAGTTGTAGTCAAGGTGACAGCCACAGCTGCATTCATCTTGTGACAGTCCAGAAATAGGGACTTGACTCACAAAATCAAGCCCTTCCAGACCTGACCATGTATCCATCTGCAATCCGACCATCTATCCATTGCCCACCTGCAACCACAGACTGCTCCATCAACGCTCAGCCAATTGGGAATAAGAAACTCCTAACTTGTAGCTACAGAAGACCCTCTTAGCTCCATTAGGGACTTTCCCAACTTTTGTGTGGGCCCAGAACAGCCCAGTACAACTGAAGTACTGTAGTTGTACTGAAGTTGGGAAGTGTTTGGATGGGATTGAAATGACTAGGGTGGAACTTGTAAGATTAAGTCCTGATAGTTTTATATGATACCATATAGATAGATACTTTTGCCATGTGATAGTCTATGCTGTGTTGGTACCACCAGAGACTGAACCAGTGGGGCCTGTCTTATCTTGGACTGTGACCCTATAAAATTTTATTTTTCTCTTTATAAGTTAGCAGTCTCACATATTTTGTTATAGTAAGTAATACAAAATAAGCTAATACACAGGTTCTGGAGATTATCAGGATGTGGCCATATTTTTTGGTGGGGGAACCATTCTGCTCACTAAACTAGCATTACTACTAATGAGTTGGGAAAAAAAGATCCTTAAGACAACTTCTCAAGTATGACTAAAGCTTTTGTTTCTTTAAAATTTACTCCAAATGATTAAGATAATCAAATGATTGTAAATGCCTTCTTAGAGACTCATGATTCTTCAAAGTGTGATGTAAAGTTGAGAAATATTACCCTTTTTAAGAAAATATTTTGTATATATAAACAAATCTATGTACTCAATGCCTATTAAGATTAATTTTTCCTATTTAATATATTTAAAAAATTTATTGGAGAAACAGAGAGAGAGGAAGGGGCAGGGGAGAGAGGGAGAGGGAGAGAGGAAGTGGGAGAGGGAGAGAGGAAGGGGGAGAGAGAGAGAGAGAGAGAGAGAGAGAGAGAGATCGATCTTGCCCATCTGCTGGTTCTTTCAGACAGGGCTGGGTCAAGTGGAAGCTAGGAATTAAATCTGCGTGTCCCACATGGGTGGCAAAGACCAAACTACCTGAGCCATTAACTGCTGCCTTACAAGTAAGCTGGAATCAGGAGCACAGCCAGAAATTGAACTCAAGCACTCTGAAATGGGATGTGGAGATCTTAACTGTTGTGTCAAATGCCTATTTTGTTTTCTCCTTTTTAGAAGACATAATTCATAATAAAATCATGGGAACTTCAAAAATTAATGAAAAATGGAATTAAAAGATAATTTTATTTTGGTACAAAATAATTTTGAAATCCATGCATAGTTCTTTCCTAATATACATTTTTCTGCGAATTTTTTTCCTTGTTCATTTGATAGAGACAGTGAGAGAGAGAAAGTTCACTTCCCAAATATCCATAACAGCTTGTGGTGTGGTGTTGGCAGGCAAAGCCAGGAGTTAGAAAATCAGTCCAAGTATTTATGTGAGTGGTAGGAACCCATCACTTAGGACATCATGCTTCCTCCCAGGATCTGGAATCAGGGAGCTGGAATTAGTAGAGATGGGTATCAAACCCAGGTACTATAATGTGGGATGTGAGGGTCCTAACGGGTGGCTGAACTGGTAGGTCAAATGCCCACTTTGTGATGACCTTTGTAAGGAACCTTTGTCTAATTGAAGTACTCTGTTTTCTTCCTAATTATCTCATCTCTTGAGTAATTACAATCCTGAACTTAGTGTTTATGAAAGTTTTTTTTTTTTTGCAGTCCAGAGGTCTTTTATTATTATTTTTTTACACTTATTATGCCATGAATTCATAGGGAGTGGGTTCCAGCAGCTCAGGCTGGAACTAAAGCTGGTGCTTTAGTCAAACCCAGGTACCTTTCTCTTTGGCTTCCTTTTCTGATCATTTTCCTTTACATGTTTCAGGAAGCTATCTCAGCTCTTAGAGTGCTTAATATGTTTACACACATTTACACACATTTATTCTCTCAGCAAGAATCCTGCCCTTCACTTGTTTGTTTACAACAATGCCAACAGCCTGCTGGGTAACATTGCAGACTCTCCCAGTGGTGCCATGGTAACATTTAAGGGGCATTCCTTTTTGAACAGTACCTATTTCCTTGATGTCTACAATGTCACCATTATTGTAAATGCACATCTATGTGGCCAGAGGAACAACTACATGTTTTCTAAAAAATATTTTCTATTTAATCATTTATTTGAGAGGCACACACACAGAGAAAGAGTTCTCATCCACTGTTTGGAACCCCCAAATCCTGCAATGGCCAGGCCTAAGCTGTGAGCCAGGATCTTAACTCAGGTGTCCCATATGAGTAGCTGGGACCTAACCAACTTGAGCCATGTTGTCTTCCACGATGTGCATCAGGAAGAAGCCACAATGTAGAGCTGAGTTGGGATTCAAATGTAGGCACTCCCACTGGGGACACTGGTGTCCCAACCATCATGGCAATCACTAGGCCAAATGCCTTTCCCTCATTAAAATTTCAAAAACTAGTTGTAAATATATATGTAAGTATCACAGTATAATGCAGTTCTTGGAATGTAAATGTATTTACGTATCTATGACATGCTATACTTATTTGGTTACTTACGTTTTTCTTAATATTTTCAGGTTTATTAATGTTGACAAATATGTAACTTTGTTCAATGTTTTTCAGACTGTAGGTTAGAAATCATTAGTGACTGAAAATCACTTTAACAAGTCATGAGCTTAATGTATTCAAGTATTATTTTGTGAAAATCATTCTGCATACATACATATGAATATGTACTACTGTCAATATAACCAACTCTCTTTACAGGTTTTCTTCTCAAGATTTAAGATCTTACTAAGATATGGGAAAGGCTCTCTATTTGACATTTTTAAAAACATGAGCAATGAAACATTAATAAAAAGGAATTAAATTTATCTTCATTGCTTATAGAAGAGGGCACTATGGAAGACAAGGTTGAAAATTACTAATTTTTGATACTTCAGAACAACAACAACAAAAAAAACCAATGCCCAGATAATTTTCCCAAGTTAGGAATTCGGCAATTTTTTTGGGTTGGCTCCAAGACCAAAATGGGATACTAGAAAAACAAAAAAAAAAAACTCAGCATTCTATATATTGTTCAGATATCTTAATCACATATTTTCTGTTTATTTGAAATACCTGGCTAATTTCTCGATACAGTATTTTTATTTATTCAGTTGCTACACAATAAAACTAGGTCTTTTCTTTCTTCAGAAAAATGGTAAGACCCGGAGCTCAACCAAGAGCTCAGATTTAAGTAATTATGGAAACCACTCTCTTTATTAAGCCCTCTCAGTCATGGCTTCAACCTGTTTGCTTTTCAAGTGAAGCAGATAACTAAAAATTTATTTATTTGGTTAATTTACAAGGTCTTCATAAAACCCAAATTATTTGAGTTACTCATTAAGGCTTTTTCTTAGGAAACAGCTGCTCCGAATTAGCTGCTGCTTTTTTTGGGGGGGTGAAACATAGTTCATTATTTGCAGTAACAAATCTGGACACCTGAACGGCCTCACGTACGTCTTTTTTCTATTGTTACTAAAGCTCTTCCAAGAAGCTGTTTTTAATTCCAGGGAAGAGCTTTAGGCATTTCCCCACCCTCTAATAACCTTATAAAGAAAGTACTTTAAAAAAATTCGGTGGTAGCTGTCTTCTTCAGGGGTTACCAAAAATAAACTGGCCAAAAATTAAGCAGCACGTCCTACGCTACTGCTTTAAGCCATTTTCTGAACTGGGTGTTTTCAGTCCGGCTTCGTGAACTTACAGGCGACTAGAAGATAATATTTTACATAGCCTTCATCAAACCAACGCTGACCGCAGAACTGAACGCATTTCTTGTCAGCTATTTTCCCTGTGTCTGAGTGGCTCTGCTTCTCCACAGCCGTCTCTACCATTCCTCGCCCGCTGCCCATCAGCTACCTAGGGAATATTTCACCGCCGCTTCCCGAAAGCTAACACTCCACGAAGCTCGTCTACTCCTTTGGTTACAACCAAACATGCTCAAAAGCTGAACAGCCTAAGCCCGCGATTCTCCTTCAGCGCCCACACTCCCTCCGGCAAATAAACCTCGGATCTAATTTTAAGTCGGCCCCCTATCTTGCTCCTCCCACCTGCGGCCTACCGCCATGGCCCTCCCCACGGACCCGAGGTCCTCTTCCCGGTCCGTCCATTTCTCGGAACAATAAGCTCTTTTTCAGCGTTAAGGACCAGGAACCCAGCCTGGCCCGTCCGCCAGCTCTGGAAGCATGGCGTGCGCTCGGGCCTCGCCACCCGCGGTCACCCTCTGGCCGGAACGCCACTTCCGGATCACTGGTGTCTCCACTTTACCGGTCCGCTGCCACCCCACCTCCGCCCCGGCACTTCCTAGAGCTTCGCCCTAGCCACTGGCCTGGTCGAAGCCGGGGCCGACGCTAGAGGAGCGCCAAGAGCTCTGCGGGAGAATGCATCAAGTGTCTTCTCCAGCGTGAGGGACCTCTATGGGCTGCGAAGGCACGGAGCGGTGGCGGTGGAGGGACAGTTTGTTCTGAGTTCCGAGCGGAGCACACCCGGAAGTGGCGCGGTACGGGAGCGGTGCGGCCGCCGGGGGGGCGGGTGCCAGGTATGAGGTAGGGGAGAGGAGACGCCACGGTACTCTTTGGCGTGGGTGTCAGCGCAGAGTGGAGTGTGGTGGCAGGGTGGAGTGTGGAAACGGGCCTGGCTCTAGCTGCAGCGCTGCTTCTACTGTGGTAGATCCGTCCAGGTTCCGGGAGGCGAGGGCCTGGCTGGGCGGCTGCAGCACCCGCACGGGAGCCCAGCGCTCACCCACTCCGGGGGACCTGCTCGCTTCAGGTCACCGCTGCTTCCTCCTGACCCTCTCCAGGCAAGAAGTCGTGGCTGGAGCTGGGAGACCGCTGGAGTGTTCCGTGCCGCCTCTTTGGTGGGGTCTGTTGCTTTTCCGCCTCTCCAAACGCTCCTGAGAAATACTTTTTCCTTCGCCGCACTGCTGACTCCTTGATGTTTCTGTCTATCCCTTTCAGCTTCTGACGTTGGCTCCTAGCGTTAAAATATGCTGGAGTCCTATGTAACTCCAATTTTAATGAGCTATGTGAATCGCTACATCAAGAACTTAAAGCCTTCCGATCTGCAGCTTTCACTATGGGGTGGAGACGTGGTTCTGAGCAAGCTCGAGTTAAAGTTGGATGTCCTGGAACAGGTAAGCTGGGTAGCTGGCGTGGACTGGAAACATTTTTTAATATGCTAGGATGTAATCCATTTCCTTGTCTTTGATTTCTGTGTTACAATATGGTAATTTTTTCTGCTGTCTTTTGGGCTACACTGCAGCTAGAGACCTTGTTTTACAGAATTTTAAGAGAAGGTTTATTATAGTAGACGTCGAAAAAGTTGCTTGGACTGAAAGGAAAACAATTTCATTGTTCTTGTCGGAATTGTTACCCTGTCCTCAAATCTCAAGCATTACCGAATATGCTAAAGGTACATTGTCCAAATTCTGTATGAAGTTGAAAATAATACATCTTCCTTTGTGGACAGTGTGAGGAAGGGTATGAAAGAGAGCAAGGTCAGCTCTTGAGGGACGTTCTCTCTCTCTCAGAAGGAAAGATGACATTAGCTGTGGCATCCCCACAGTGTTGAATAGACACAGATTGAGAATGGCAGTACAAGTGGACGTTTCTCTAACTGCTGCTTTTTAGTTTCTTTCATTTAACATGAGAATAGTCCGATGTAGATGAACTGTTACTTCAAAGTTCACATGTTCATTCATTTAGTACTTTTATTAGTAACATATGTTAAGCAATTCTAGCAGTATTGAGGATGGGAAATATCTGTGGAAGCTCAGAAGTCAGACTTTTTAGAAGATAAAGTGGTGGCTTAATCTGAAGGTCATTGTTATCAGTAATCTTTAGTTATATTCCCCTGCCTCTTCTAGTTAACACTAGGAAATAATACTCTTAGCGCCTTCTCCTTTCTCTCCCAAGGTTAATTGGATGCCTTAGTATTTTCATTTTACTGTAAGTGAACATAAATCCTAAGAGTAGCAATGCAACTTGTAAATATGTGTACACCTGTGCAACTACTAGCCAGCTCAAGAGAGACTATTCCTTAAAAGATTCTCATTGTAATTAGTACTCCTCAGTGGTAAAAAGAGAGGACTACTAATCTGACTTCTGTCAGTATAAACTTTACTTGTTCTTGAGCCTCTAATAAATTGGAATCATTTGTGTAGTTTCTACCACTTGCTTGGCTAGCAATCGGCTAAGATTAACCTGTATTGTTGGATGAACAGTTTGTTTTTTGCATTGCCTTGTATAAAGAGTCCACAATTCAGGTCAAGCTGCCACATAGTATGTCGACATCTTGTATCAGAGTAGTATGGCACAGCAGGTTAGACTGCCACATAGTATGTCCACATCTCGTATCAGAGGATCAGTTCAGGTCCTGGCCACTTTGCTTCTGATCCAATGTCCTGCTGATGTGCCTTTTTTGGAGGCAGCTCATGATGGCCTAGGTACTTTGGTTTCCTTCACCTGTGTGGGAGACCCAGGTGAAGCTCCTGGCTTCAGTCTGGCCCATCCTGGGTATTGTGGGCATTTGGGGAGTGGATCGGTAGATGGAAGATCTCTCTTCTCTGTTTCTCCCTCTGTCACTTTGCCTTTCAAGTGCAAATAAATTAATCTTTTAAAAAAAATCCACGATTTACTTATCTATTCTCCTATTAATGGATATTGAGTTATTTATACAGTACATGATGGTTCAGGTACTTGGGTCCCTGCCTTCCACATGGGAGACCTGGGTGGAGTTCTGGACTCCTGGTTTCAGTCTGGCCCAGCCTGGCTATTGTGGGCACTCTGATATGCGATGCAAGTGTCCCAAGTGGTGACTGAACTGCTGTGCCACAAGTGCCACACACCCACCCCTGGTAGTACCTATTAAAGCTAAACATGCCTACCTCCTAGATACCTAGCTAAGGGAAAATAATATTGATGTCCATCAAAATTCATGTACAAGAATGTTTGTAGAAGCTTGCTTCATTACAGCTAGAAGTGTGAACAACCTTGGGAGTGGGTGTTTAGCCTAGCAGTTGAGAAGCCAGTATCCTATATTGGATGTTGTGGGCATGTGGAGAGTGAACCAGCAGATGGAAGGTTACTCTCTGCGACTCCCTCTTCCTCCCAAATAACATGAAGAAAATAATAAAATAAAAGATAGTGATGAAGTAGTTGTCTTAAGTGGCTATGCCAGTTTACAAGTTTACCAACACAATGTGTGAGTTCCAGTCATTCCATGTTTTTGCTACTTCTTGGTATGTTTGTTATTTTAGCCTTTCTGCATAGTGTGTTGTGATATCTCATTTCAGTTTGCATTTCCTTAATGACTAATGAAACTGAATATTTTTTCATAGGATTATTGGTTAAATTTTTATTTATTTGAGGGGTAGAGTTACATACAGAGAGAGAGAAAGAGAGAGAGAGGTGTTCCATCTGCTTGTTCACTCCTTAAATGACTGTATCTGGAGCTGGGCAGATATGAAGCCAGGAGCTTCTTCCAGGTCTCCTACGCGGGTGCAGGGGCTCAAGCACTTGGGCCATCTTCCGATCCAACTCTCTGCTATGGCCTGGGAAAGCAATGGAAGAGGAGCAGCCAGGACACAAACCAGCGCCCATATGAGATGCCTGCTCTGCAGGCGGTGGCTTAGCTTACTTTGCCACAGTACCAGCCCCTGTTACTTTTCTTAAGTCTTGCCTTTTTTTTTTTTCTTTAAAGATCTATTTATTTGAGAGGCAGAATTACAGGGAGAGATAGATCTTCCATCCACTGGTTAACTCCCCACATGGCCTTAGCAGCCACAGCTCGTGCAAGAAATTGGATTTTTCTGTCTTTCCTATTGATGTGTTGGGATTCTTTGCCAGATTATGGCTTCTCTCTCAGTTAATGGCTTATCTTTTTACTTTCTCCAAAGTATCCTGATGACAGAAGTTTGTGATTTTATTGAGGTAGAGTTTGTCAATCTTGTAACTAGGGCTTTTCATGTAGTACATAAGGAATCTGGCTTTCTAACTTGTCTAACACATTTTGGTAGATTCCTTTGGGTTGCCTGTATACACACTCATGCCATCTACAAATAATGACAGTTTTATATCTTTCTATACAATACTTGTACCTTTAATTTCTTTTTCTTTCATTATTGGCACCAGCAAGGGTCTCATATCATTTGGAGTGGAGGTCATGAGAATAAATTTTGTTGATATTGTCTCCACCTTTGGTGGGAAAGTGATTGTATTTTATAAGGAGGTATGTTAGTTGTAAATGCTCTTTATTGGGTTAAGGAATTTCTCTTGATTTTTCCAGTGAGTTTATAAAATCACTGATGGGTGTTGAATTTTACCACATGAGTCTTTTAATGGTTACCTAATTTAAAGAAAATTGTTAATATGGTAAATTATACTGATTGAGTTTTTTAAAAGATTGATTTATTTATTCGAGAGGCAGAGTTAGAGGCAGAGAGAGAGGTCTTCCATCCACTGGTTTACTCTTCAGCTGGCTGGGATGACTGGAACTGGGCAGATTTGAAGCCAGGAGCTTCTTCTGGGTCTCCCACGTGGGTGCAGGGGCCCAGATTTGGGCCATCTGCTTTCCCAGGCACATTAGCAGGGAACAAGATTGGAAGTGGAGCACCCAGGACTTAAACTGGCTCCCATATGGGATGCCACAGTGTGGGCCCCGAGGTGGTTTTTATTTTTATTTTTTCTAAATTTATTTGAGAGGTAGAGTTACAGCCAGAGAGAGGGAGAGACAGAGAGAAAGGTCTTCCTTCCACTGGTTCACTTCCCAAATGGCTGCAATGGCTGGAGCTGGGCTGATCTGAAGCCAGGAGCCAGGAGCTTCTTCTGGGTGCAGGGGCCCAAGCACTGGACCATTTTCCACTGCTTTCCTAGGCCATAAGCAGAGAGCTGGATCAGAAGAGGAGCATCCAGGACATGAACTGGTGCCCATATGGGATGCTCGTGTCACGGGCGGAAGCTCAATCTTCTTTGCCACAGCGCCAACCCCACCAATTCAGTTTTTTAAAAAAAGATTTATTGGGCCAGAGCTGTGGCATGATGTTATTAAGCACCGCCTGTAGTGCAGGCATCCCGTATGGGTGCCTGTTCAAGTCCCGGCCGTTCCACTTCTGGTCCAGCTCCCTGCTAAAGCACCTGAGAGCAACAGAAGATGGCTCAAGTCCTTGGGTTTCTGCATCCACGTGGGAAACCAGGATGAAGCTCCTGGCTCCTGGCTTTGGCCTGGCCCAGCCCTGGAGGTTGCAGCCATTTGGGGAGTGAACCAGTGGATGAAATATTTCTGTTTTTCCATCCCCCCCCCCCCGCCCCGATTTAACTGCCTTTCAAATAAATAAATAGAGTGAGAAAGAGTTATAGATGTCTTCCATCTGCTGGTTCTCTCCAGATGGTTGCAGTAGCCAGGACTGGGCCAGGAGAAGAACTCCATCTGGGTCTCTCATGTGGGAGGCAGGTATCCATGTATTTGAGCCAATATCTCTTGCCTCCCAGATGCATTAGCAGGGAACTGAATGGGAAGCAGAGTTTGCTGGGACTTGACTTGGTGCTATAATTGCGTCTAGCAGCTCCTTAACTTGTGCTGCAGTGTCTACCCTTAATTGAGTTTTTAAAGATTGATTTATTTATTTGAAAGAGTTACAGAGAGAGGGAGAGAAAGAGATCGCTCTTCCATCCACTGGTTCACTCCTCAGATAGCTGTGATGGTCAGGGCTGGGCCAGGCTGAAACCAGGAAGCAGGAGTTAATCAGGGAATTTTTCCCAGGCCATTAGCAGGGAAATGGGTCAGATGTGGAACAACCAGGACATCAGCAGGCGCCCATAAGGGATGCTGGCCTTGCAGGTGGTGGCTTTACCTGCTCTGACATAACCCTGGCCCCCTAATTGAGTTTTTAAACATTTGCCTTGCATTCTGAAGTAAATCACAGTTGGTTATTTTAAAATTATTTTTATATGTTATTAGGTTTATTAATTTTGTATGCTTCTAAGTGTTATCTGCATGTGATTTTCTTTTTTTTGTAATGTCCTTGTCAGGCTTTGAGATGTACTTGCCTCATGAAATTATTTGTGAAGTATTTCCTCATTTTATAATTCTTGGAAGAGTGTATATGATTGATATTGCTAGTTTTTTTCTTTATTGTTGCAAAATATATATGACTTTAAACTTATCATTTTACTACTTTTAGGTGTATACTTATGTGGCAGTGATTCTATTTATATTGTTGTACAACCATTACCACTGTCCATATCCAGAACTTTTTCTCCTCTTCACCCCTTCTAACCATATTCTGTTTTGCTTCTATGAATATGGTTGCTCTTAGTACCTTGTATAAGTAGAATCATTCAATATTTGTCCTTTTGTGAATGACTCATTTCACTTAATTCATTATCTTCAAAAGTTAATCTGTGTTCTAGCATGTGTTAGAATTCTCTTAGATTTTAAGGTTGGATGATATTCCATTGTACATCTGAGGATACTTCAAAAAGCTCAGGAAAAAATGGAATTAAAGTAAACTTATTTTGGTGCAAAAATTTTTTGAAATCCATGACTACTTTTTTCTCATTGATCTGTTGATGGGCATTTCCATCTTTTGGCCACTGTGAATAAAGCTGCTATGAGCATAGTTGTTTAAATATTTTTTTGGAACTCTACTTTTAGTTCCTTTAGGTGTGTACCCAGAAGTTAACTTTGTAGATGATATGGTAACTATGTTTAATTTTTTGAGGTATTACCAGTGTTTGTACCATTTTATATTCTTGCCAGAAATGCACAAGAGTTCCAGTTGTTCCTGTAATTCCATATCTTTGCCAAAACTTTTTATGTCTCTTGTTTCGATTGCTATTCTAATGAGTATGATATGTCATCTTATGGATTTCTATTTTTTGAAAATCTAGCTTTTATCTGTTGATTCACTTGTCAGATACCTCCTGTATCCTGGGCTGGGCTGGGCTGGAGTAGATGGAACTTAATCTAGGTCTCATGAGGGTGGACAGGAACCCAATCACTTGAGCCTATCACTGCTGCTTCTCAGGGTCTGCATCAAGAAGTGACGTCAGGAGGCAGAGCTGAGCATTGGACCCAGGTACTCGGATCTGGGTACGTTAGCATCTTGACTGCTAGGTTAGATGCTTACCCCTCATAGGATTTTTTTTTTTTTTTTTTTTTTGAAAAGCAGAGTTACAGAAAGAGAAGGAGAGACACACATAGAAAGATCTTCCATCAACTGGTTCACTCTCCAGATGGCTGCAATGGCCAGGGCTGGGCTAAGCCAAACCCAGAAACTGGGAGTTTTATCTGGGTCTCTCATTTGGGTGGCAGTGTCCCAAGCACTTGGAAGAGGGTACTGGATAGGAATTGGAGCAGCCAGGACTAGAACTGGCGTCCGTATGGGATGCTGGTGTCACAAGTGGTGGCTTAACCCGCTATAGCACCATGCCAGTCCCCCTCATTATAGTTTTAATTTACATTTCCCTTATGATTAATGACATTGAACAGCTCATGTCCTTGGTGCATTTTTTAAAAAGACTTATTTATTTTAAAGGCAGAAATACAGAGAGAAAGAGTGAGTTTCCATCCGCTGGTTCACTCTCCAAATGGCCACAATGGCTAGGGCTGGACCAGGCTGAAATCAGGAGCCAGGAGCTGCTTCCCTGTCTCCCACATGGGTGCAGGGATCCAAGTTCTTGGGCTATTTTCCATTGCTTTCCCAGGTGCATTAGCAGGGAGCTGGATTGGTAGTGGAACAGCTGGGACTTAAGCTGGTGCTCATATGGGAGCTGGCACTGCAGGTGGAGGCTTACCTTCTATGCCACAGCCCCAGCCCTGCTTGGTGCTCTTTTGAATCAGAGTTTTGTTAGTGTTGAATTGTAGGAGTTCTGTGTGTAGTATGGATATTAATCTCCCTTATCAGATATCTGATTTGCAGACCTTTCCTCCCATTCTGTGATTTGTCTTTTACTCTGTTGATGGTGCCCTTCGTTGCATAAAAGTTTTAAATTGATTAAGTCCAACTTAGGTGATTTTTCTTTTGTTGCCTAGGACTTTGATGTTGTGTCCAAGAAATTATTGACAAGTCTAATTTCATGAAGCTTTCTACTATATTTTCCCCCTCATTTTTAGCTCCTATGTAAAGGTTTTTGATCCATTTTGAGTTAATTTTTGTGTATGGTAGAAGGTAGGTGTTAAATCCTATTTATTTATAGATATTCTCAGCATCATTTGTTGAAGACTGTCTTTTTCTCTGTTGAATGGTCTTGGTACCCATGTTGAAAATCATTTGTTCTAGGGACTGGTGCTGTGGTGTAGCGCTGGCATCCCCTATGGGTGCCTGTTCGAGTCCTGGCTGCTCCACTTCTGATCCGTCTCCATGCTAATGTGCTTGAGAAAGCAGTGGAAGATGGCCCAAGTGCCTGCACCCCCTGCGCCCACATGGGAGACCTAGAAGAAGCTCCTAGCTCCTGGCTTCAGATTGGCCCAGCTCTGGCCATTGCAGCCATTTGGGGAGTGAACCAGCAGATGGAAAATCTTCTCTGTCTCTCTGTCTCTTTTTCTCCTTCCCTCTCTCGCCTCCCTCGCTCTCTCGCCTCCCTCGCTCTCTCGCCTCCCTCGCTCTCTGTCTCTGTGTCTGTCTCTGTCTCTCTCTGTAACTCTGCCTTTCAAATAAATAAATACTTAACAACAACAAAAAAGAATCATCTGGCTTAGATGTGAGCATTTTTTTTCTAGGCCCTGAATACTGTTCTATCAGTTTACATGTATGCCTTTATGTGTAACTAAATCACTATCAAACTGTTTTGATCATTGTAGCTTTTTAGTAAGTATTGGGACAGTGTGAGATATCGGCTTCTTAGTGTTTATATTAAAAATGAATCATGGAGTTCGCTGGGTCATTTTGGAAAATTGTAAATTATTGACAATTCTGTAACAGATACAGGACTATTTAGATTTTATTTCTTATTATATTGGTGAGTTCTGTTTTTCAGTGAATCTCTCCTTTCTCTGAAATCTAGCTGTAAGCAAACTGTGGCCAGGTTTATTGTAAATACAGTTTTATTGGGACACAGCTGCCCTCATTTGTTTACTTATTGTCTGTGGCTGCTTTTGCATGAAAATGGCAAAGTTGAGTAATTGGGACAGAGATGGCATTGTTTGCAAAAGACTAAAATATTTACTATCTGGCTGATTAAAAAAAAAAAACCTACTTGCTGCTGCTCTAAATTGACATATTTAAAGATATGAAATTGTTTGGTTTGTTTTTAAATCAGCGTGCTTTAAATAATCTGAGTCTGCAGTGGTATCCTCTTTTCATTCTTGATATTGGTAATTTGTATTCTTAAAGATTTGTGTATTTGAAAGGCAGAAATAAGAGAAGGAGAGAGAGTGAAGGAGAGATTGAGAGATCTTCCATCTGTTACTGATTTGCTTATTAATAATTTGAAACATTAATAAGCTGTGTGGGCTCTTGCCATATATTCAAAGAATGCTGAATACTGGCACAAATAAATCAGGGAATATGGTAAGTTTTAAGCTTTTTATTCAGTGAGAGAAATGCGTAGAAGAGTGGGGACCCTATCTAAGAAAGAAAGGGAAATCTGGATTCATACGGAGCGGTAGGAGCCAGCCATGTGGAGCATGCAGGCCAGAAAGCTTGGAGCGGGTGGCCTGAAGGCACAGGCCACAAGGGGATCAAGGGCAGGGAGGGAAAAAGAAGGGCAAAAAGAAAAAGGGGCAAAAAAGGTCTGGCCCACCGTTTTTTCAGGCCTTTAATCCACTTCCAAAGGGGAGTGGTTAATTAGTCTGATTGGCAGGTGGGTGCACAGGTATGGTCAGGTAGATGCACAGGTGTGGTCAGGTAGAGATGTGAGATCACAAAGGGGGCGTGCTGGATCTTCCAGCTCACGAATCTAATCAATTTTACCCTGTATGCCTGCCTACATCACATCCACTGATTCAGTCCACAAATGGCCACCATGGCCAGGGCTAGGCCAGACCAGAGCTGGGAGCTAGGAGCTAGGAGCTTCATCTGGGTCTCCCACGTGGGTGCTTCTCCTGCTTTCCCAGGCACGTGAGCAGGGAACTGGATTGGAAGTGGAGCAGGTGGGTATCAAACAGGCACCTATATAGGATACCAGCACTGCAGGCAGAGGCTTAATTTTCTACGCCATAGTGCTGGCCCCAATTTGTATTTTCTTTATCAATATTTCTAAAGTCTAAGGGTGGGTGTTTGGCTTGGTGGTTAAGGTGCTGATTGGGATATCTGCTTCCCACATTCTAGTACCTGAGTTTGAGTCCTGGCTCTGGCTCTGGATTCTAGCCTCTTGGCAATACATACCTTGGGAGGCATCAGATTGGTTGGGTCTCATGTGGGAGACCTGGATTGAGTTTCCTACCCCTGGTTTTGACCTGGCCATTGTGGACGTTTGGGGAGTGAATCAGTGGATGGAAGATTGTGCATGTGTGTGTGTGTGTCTGTCTGCCTCTTAAATTAAAAAAAGCAGAACCAACCCTGCATTTTGATGCACACACACACAAAACAAAGGTCTTATCAATTTTATTAATATTTTCAAAGAATTTTTGTTTTGTTTTTGCATCATACTTTGTCATTTTTTTGGTTAATCATCTCATTTGATTCCACTTTATTTGTATTTGATTCACTATTTTTCCTTTCTTCCTGTGATAAAAACTTAGATCATTGAGTTTTTTTTTCCACTTCTGCCTACTCAAATACACTTGTATGCAGTTAATACTATAAATTTCTCTGTAACCATATGTTTAGCTCCATTGAGTAGAATTGTATATTTTTTCAGTTAAAATTTTTTTATAATTTTTGGTTTGATTTTTTTTCCTTGATCAATGATTGTTAGAAAATGTGTTGCTTAATTTCAAACATTTGGGGATTTGCTAATTATCTTTGTGTCATTAATTTCTCATTTAATTCCACTGTGGTTAGCACATTCTCTGTGATTCCAATCCATTAATATTTGTGACTCATTATATAGTCTATTTTTGTAAAGTGTTCCATGGGCAATTATCAGAAGAAAATAAATATTTTGCAGTTGTTGCTGCAGTGTTTTAGAACCAAATAAGTTACCAGAGTAAGTTCTTCAAATCTTGTAAACCCTTATGGATTTTCACTATCTAGTTATTGTACTGAATATTGGGAGAGTAGTAATAATGTCTTCTATGATTGTGCATGTCTGTTTCTCTTTTTTAGGTTTGTCAGTGTTCACTTTCTTTGTCTTAAGATTATGTTATTAAGGCTGTACAAATTTAGTATTTTGATATTTTATTGTTGAATATACTTTTAAAATATTCTGAGATAGTTTCTTTTAAAACTTTAAAAAAAATTTTGAGAGGGAGATAAATAGAGTCAAATAGACTACTCTCATTGGCTGGTTCATTCCCCAAATGCTCTCAGTGGAGCCAGGAATCCAGTCTAGGTCTTCCACATGGGTGCCAGGGACCCAACTTTCTTGGGTCATCATTGCTGCCTTCCAGGGTTCAAATTAGCAGGAATCTGGAGTTAGGAGAAGAACTGGGCATTAAAACCAGGTACTCTGATATGGGAAGTGGGTGTCTTAACTGGCATATAAACTATTAGACCTAACACTTGCCCCTGACATTTTATTCTAGTGGTGGTTCTTTCCATAAAGATTTTTAAGTATGTGTTATTAAGTGATGGAGAGGGAGAGACACAGAGAAAGAGATCTTAAATCCACTAATTCACTCCCCAAATGACCACAACCACTGTGGCTCCACCAGGCCAAAGCCAGGAGCCAGGAACTCCATCTGGGTTTCCCACATGGATGGCAGGAGTCCCAATACTTGGGCCAGTTTCTGCTTTTCCTGGCACTTAGCAGGGAGCTGGATCAGAAGTGGAGCAGCAGGGACTTAAACTGGGATGGCTACATCACAGATGATGGCTTAACCCGTTCTGACAGAACTTTGACCCCTATTTTATATATATATATATATATTTTTTTTTTTTTTTGACAGGCAGAGTGGACAGTGAGAGAGGTTGGTTCACCCTCCAATGGCTGCCACGGTCGGCACGCTACGGCCGGCGTACCGTGCTTATCTGATGGCAGGAGCCAGGTACTTCTCCTGGTCTCCCATGGGGTGCAGGGCCCAAGTACTTGGGCCATCCTCCACTGCACTCCCTGCACTGCTTGCAGTGGCTCTGGGCTGGGGTGGGGGAAGGCTGGAGTCAAGGTCTGGGAACTCAATCTAGGTCTCCTGTGAGGATGGTAAGAGTAAGAACAGTTACTTGAGCATGCTCCTTTTTAGGATCTGCATTCTCAGGAAGCTGGAGTCAGGAACTTAGGCCAGGTATCAAATCCAGGCACTCTGAGATGGGTTGCAGGTATCTTAACTGATGTCTTACCTCCTTGGCCAAATTCCCTCCTGAAGAATGTATTTTTACGTGGTAGAATTGTATTTCAAGAAGGGAAAAGAATAAACATAAAAAAAATTGTTTATGATAACTTCAAGGAGGACATATTTGTTAAAAACAATCGGCATTCATGTTTTATCTTTTGCAAGATATATATATATATATATGTATGTTCTTGTCACAACAACTCTGATGAGGAAGCCATCTTCTAACAGATGAGTAACAAGTGTTGAACTTCAGTGGGACTTTCAGCATGAGCCATAGGTCTCAAAATCCCATGTTCTTTTTTTTTTTTTTTTTTTTTTTTTTTTTTTTTTTGACAGGCAGAGTGGATAGAGAGAGAGAGACAGAGAGAAAGGTCTTCCTTTGCCGTTGGTTCACCCTCCAATGGCCCCCCCGGGCAGCGCGCTGCGGCAGGTGCACCGCGCTGATCCAAAGGCAGGAGCCAGGTGCTTCTCCTGGTATCCCGTGGGGTGCAGGGCCCAAGCACTTGGGCCATCCTCCACTGCACTCCCTGGCCACAGCAGAGAGCTGGCCTAGAAGAGGGACAACCGGGAAAGAATCCGGCACCCCAACCGGGACTAGAACCCAGTGTGCTGGCGCTGCTAGGTGGAGGATTAGCCTATTGAGCCGCGGCGCCGGCCCCCATGTTCTTTTGAAGAAATTATTTTATTTGAAAGACACATACTCGGATGAATAGACAGAGATCTCATATCTGCTGGTTCACTGGACTAGGGCTGGGAAATCAATCCTGATATTCCATGTGGATGGCAGGGATCTAACTGATTTGAGCCTTCACCTGCTACCTCCTAGGGTCCACATTTGCAAGAAGCTGTACTTGGGAGTGGAGCAGAGACTTGTTACTCAGGCATTTCCTGTATGGGTTGTGGGTGGGTGTTCCAAGCAGCATTAGTGTCTTAACCTCAAACACTTGCCCTCAAATTCCATACTCTAGTGTGGGAAGCTGCCTTTTTTGTTAATATTTGGTTAGCATTCTGCTAACACTGACTTCTTGAATTTGATTCAGGTCTTTTAACTTCTCCCTGGGAAAATCTGATTTGTGACCATAGACTTCAAAACCGTGGGTAGCCATCTTGAAAACATAGCATTGTTTCATAGGTCAGAGGGTGACAGAAGTGTAGATGTCATTTGCTTATTGTTCAAGTAGATCCTTTGCGGGTGGGAACATTGAATGCTCATAATGCAAGTGAAGAGGCTGTGTACTAGTGGTTAAGGGCAAGGCTCTGGCATACTATTTCTCAGTTTTGAATCCTAGCTCTCCCAGATGATACATTGTGGTAAGTTACTTGACCTTTCTTGCCTCAGATTCTTCATTGTAAAATGAGAAAAGTATATATTCTTATGAGGATTTAATAATTGTATGCAGGTAAGGTGCTTAGAATAGTACCTGGGATGTAGTCAGTGCTTAGTAGGTATTGTTTTGATTGTAGACCCTAGTCATTCCTGTGCCAGCTGAATAATGCATGAAGAAATTGCTGCATCTTTAAAATTAATGTAATAATAAAAATAATAATTGTGACATTCCATTAAAGAATAGTAACAGTAAGTATTTAGTATTTTGACTTTAAGAAACTGGAAACATAAATTAGGCTCACATGTTTGTAATTAAAATGACATTTAGCATCTTTATAATGATTTCTCTATGAGCAAGACAGTGTTCTAAGCACTTCAAATAAATAAGTTCATTTAATCTTCAATATATTTTCCAGATAATGAAACTGAGGTACAGATAATGAAACTGAGGCACAGTGTCATTGGATTAATAAATGGCAAATGGGATTTAAATTCATGTCTGAGGGCTCCAGAGTTATTGGTCATAACCACCTTGCTGTACTGCCTGTAGTTAGCTATTGCATTCCTGATATGTTGCTAAACTAAGTAGATAGGCAAAAAAAGGAATGAATAAACTATTATAATTTTCACAAATAACTAAAGATATTGTGGGGAGCAACTGGGAGCAACTCGGACTAGACTAAGTTACTGGAATTAAGACTTATTCTATGCATCTGCTCTCCCACAATATGGCGCTGGGAGAGGAGGAAACAGCTTCTACGCAGCTGCCTCCAGTTCAACCAATAAACTGTAGGACCTGCTCCTGATTGGAGGAGAGCAGCGTACTCGGCGTGTGGGTAGCAGAGCACGGATTGGTGGAGAGGACTATAAAGGAGGAGAGAGACAACATGCACCAGGAACATCTAAGGGGAACATCTAAGGTGAACACCTGTGCAGCCCCCGAGAGAGCCGGCCGGCGGTGTGCCGCTCCCCCGCGGAAGTGGGGAATGTGGCAGGGGGAACCGCCCTTCCACGGAGGTGGAAGGGACGGTAGCCAACCCGGGAAGGACCAGCAGCCAACCCGGGAAGGACCAGCAGCCAACCCGGGAAGAACCAGCAGCAAACCCGGGGAGGGCCAAGCAGATGAAAGAACAACGCAGGGTCCTGTGTCGTTCCTCCACGAAGAAGGGGAGCGACAGATATGATGGAAATAGAATTTTTTCTTTGGTTTATAAGAATAATTTTATATGGAAGTAAAATAAGTATAAAGTGATTGTGTTGAAATTTGTGTTTTCATTTCTAAATTCTTTAATAATGGAAGCAGTCAGAAAACATGTAAAATTTGTGACTAAAGTATACAGGTATAATATATAAAAAATTTTTTTTATTTGAAGGAAAGGCAGAGATTTCCACCTACTGGTTTACTCCTCAAATGCTGGCAAAAGCCAATAGCCAGGAACTCAATCCAGGTCTGTTGCATAGAGGGCAAGGACCCAAAAACTTGAACCATCACTTGTTTGCCAAGGTGTATATTACCAGGATGTTGGAAATGAGAGCCCATCCACTACTGGAATCGTGGTACCCTAACTTGGAATGTGAACGTCTTAATTGCTAGTCCAAATGCCTACCCCCAGTTATATAAATCTTTAATTAGGTGAAGAATTATTTATATTTAGGTTGGTCAGCTTTAATTTGTCAGGTAATTATCCTATCCTATTAAGCCTCCTTCTGAACTTGCCTCACAATTGTATCCTGCTAATTTGATTCACATTTTGATAATGTGATAGTCTTTTTGGAAGATCTCTCTCTTTCTCTGTCCCTCTTTCATTAAATAAGAAAATAAGTCTTAAAACAGTGAAAAATCTTAAGCACATACTAACTTTATTTAATGTTTTATGTTTTAAGGAACTGAAATTACCATTCACATTTTTAAGTGGACATATTCATGAATTGAGGATTCATGTACCATGGACAAAACTGGGTTCAGAACCAGTGGTAATTACCATCAATACAATGGAATGCATTTTGAAACTTAAGGATGGAATGCAGGTAAGAAATTATTGAACCCAGTTATTTCTGTTAACTAATCTTAATGGTTATTAGTATTTGATGTTTCTTTAAATTTTGGAATATGTCAGCCATGACATAAATAAAACTTAGCTTATGCACTTATTATATTTTTCTTTTTAAAGGTTAATTAGTTTGAAAGTCATAGTTACAGAGGGAGAGAAAGAGGAATTTTCCATCCACTTTCTCACTCTCCAGATGGCCAAAGGGGCCAGGGCTGAACCAGGAGCCAGCAGCTTCATATGGGTCTCTCATATCGGTAGTAGGAGCCCAAACACTTGAGTCATCTTCTGCTTTTCCGAGGCCAATTAGCAGGAAGCTGGATCAGAAGTAGAGCAGCAGGGACAGGAACCAGTGCCCATACTGGATGCTGGTGTTGGAGTCGATCATTTAACTTCCTATGCCACAACGCCAGCCGCATGCTAACTGTTTTTTACATGCCCATTTCGTAGTAACATAACCATTTTCAAAAGGGTGTTCTTAGATTTATATAAAACACCTAAAGGATCTTTTCAGATTACTTATACTTAATTGGTTATAGCCTTACTGGGGATCAATTAGATTGCTTATTAATTATAGAAGTGGGGACTGATTGAGTCCAATTTTTGAGAGTTTTGAATTTTTGCAAAGTAATTTATTTATATGATACATCTACGTAAGAAAAAATTTTAGGGAAAATGAACATGTATTTACCTTTATTTCAAATTTCATTGGCGCTGTTGAAGTTTTACTATCAGAAAGTGATATTATCCAAAAAATTTTTATCTATTTCTTTTCTGGTCCATTTTACATTTCTTGTTAGTGGTTTTGGCAGATGTGTAATATAGGTTCTAAGGAGCTTATACCAAAATTTTTCTAATCTAGAGAGCAAGTAGGTCAGGACAGCAGCATTTTGTGAAGACATTTTTATTTTCATGTTGCAGAAAAGTAATGCATCTTTCATTCATTTTTATTACTTTAGCACACATTAAAATTTAACTGAGTTTTAAGGAAAGTGTCTAGAATTAAGTGAATTGATAAATATTGTTAAAATGACTTTTCATAAGAACCTGAAAGCAGTGTTAGTAAATATAATTTACTAAATATAACTTCAGTTGCTATGAAATTAAGGTTATTTATGAACTGCTAAAATTATTTCCTATTTTAAGTACCTTCTTTTTCCTGTTTATGAAATCTTTGTTGGGAAACTTGTACAAATATTATCCAATTTAACATAACTAATGTAGTTCCTGGAAGTAAATAGACCAATGTTATATTTCCTTGGAAATTTATTTTGTGAACTTTGAATATTTCAGAGATTTTGAAATCTAGAGATAGTTATATTACAAAATTTTATTTTACATTTGTATTTGGTAATACTTAAGTGGTTCTTAATCATTTGTTACTAGATTTTTTTTTTAAGAGTCTGGATTTGGTTATACCACCCATGTAGTGTTCCATATTAAAAGAAAAGAAAATCCAGACACTAAGTATTATTTCAGTGGAAATGTGAAAGTTTCAAGGCCAGATGTCCCATAAGAAACACATTTTAAAAGAGGCAAATTACAACTAATTATAGAGGCTGCAGAGAAAGATTTGTAACACATGACTTTAGTGCAACCTAGAACTAATATTTGATATTGGGCCATGCAGATGGCTACTGCAGGAATGATCAGATTTCCTACTTATATGGCATTTGAGACTTAAATTTTGTGGTGTGTACAGCAAAAGGTCAAGTGTCATGAATGTAAACCACTCTCCAAACAAGTATTTTTTTTACAGATGTTTAAAATTTTGGTGTAGAAAGGTGTTTTGAAAATTGCAGTTGACATTTGGACAAATTATTTAGTAGTTTATACCCCTGGAGAGTAATACTTGTACTCATAGTAGTGATTGGAATGAAATTCTGAGTAAAACATTATGTATGAAACATTTAAAATAGTTTATTTTCCAATTTTAAGCTTTGATTAGTATGTAATTGTTCAATTATACATGTATTAGTAAAACTGAGTAACTCCAAATTTAAATTATTTCAAGTTATTGCATTATAGAATCACAGTGAAACAAAGACTTACTTTCTAAATGAAACTGGGATGGATGATAGAGAAAGTGCCTTTTAAAGTTATATGTAGCTGAAGATATGAATATAAAAAAAACTGTTACTACTTGTATATGGGAATATATTAGAAATAATGAGAAGATAGAAATATGAGGCTTAGGGGATGGAGCTGTGGCGTAAGCGGTAAAGCCACCACCTGCAGCACTGGCATCTCATATGGACACTGGTTCAATTGCTAGATGCTTCTCTTCTTTTTTTTTTTTTTTTTGACAAGCAGAGTGGACAGTGAGAGAGAGAGACAGAGAGAAAGGTCTTCCTTTGCCGTTGGTTCACCCTCCGTGGCTCACTAGGCTAATCCTCTGCCTTGCGGCGCCGGCACACTAGGTTCTAGTCCCGGTCGGGGCACCGGATTCTGTCCTGGTTGCCCCTCTTCCAGGCCAGCTCTCTGCTGTGGCCAGGGAGTGCAGTGGAGGATGGCCCAAGTGCTTGGGCCCTGCACCCCATGGGAGACCAGGATAAGTACCTGGCTCCTGCCTTTGGATCAGCGCGGTGCGCCGGCTGCAACACGCCGGCTGCGGCGGCCATTGGAGGATGCTTCACTTCTGATCCAGCTCCCTGCTAATGTGCTGGGGAAAACAGCAGAAGTACTAAGGCCATTGCACCCATGTGGGGGACCCGGAAGAAGCTTCTGGCTCCTGGCTTCAAATTGGCCCAGCTCGAGTCCTTGAGGCCATTTGGGGAATGAACTAGTAGATGGAAGTTCTCTCTGTCTCTGCCCCTCTTTCTCTCTGTAACTCTGCCTTTCAAATAAAATAAATATATCTTAAAAAAAAAAAAGACATGAGGTTTAGTTCAGATAAGATCATTCCAGAAGTACAGAATTAAGTGCCTTGATAGGGAGTCATATCTAGTTTGTAAGGCTTAATTTAATTCTGTTAGTATTGTTGATTGTTTTATGAACTGGAAAGCATTGCTAAGACATTTATATTCTTAGTAAAAACCACTCAGAAAAAGATGTTTGATTGTGACTTTGTCATCACTTTTGATGACACTTTGATGGTTTTTCATCAGTTTTAATTATAAGGATTTTTAGAATTGGAGTGCTGGTGAAAAAGTTGTGGTGTTTGGAATAACGGCCACCTTGATGTCCATTATGAATTCTTTTTTTAATTGCTCAAAAGCTTCATTGTTTTTTTATTTTGCCTTCTGACTCTGTGCTTCTACTGTCAACACTTTCACAATGATTTTTTGCTCTGTGATAAGGAAAGTGCTTTATTCCATCACAGATAGATTTAGCACTCATGGAACCATCATAGGTCCTGCTGACATGTTTTTTTGTTATAGGCAATCTCATCAGCACTTTAGTTCTCACAGCATGAATCCCTGGAAGTCTGCCCAAGCACATGCCTCATACAGAGTTTTGGTGCCTTCCCAACATTCTTAGTATGGTGGTAAACAATTCTGTTACCATGAGTTTGGACAGTCTAGTTTTGTTGGAGGCTGTATTGTAGGTATTGTTTGACATACTACAATATGTCAAATGCTGGACCACTCTGACCATCTCTAAACACTGTTCTGGAAGAGATACTCTGAATTATTTTTGGAGTTGAAACTTTACTCATAAAATATTTAACTGTATGCTCAGAGTGTAATATGTGTCAATCATGTCCCTACCTTTAGATCATGTGGACTTAATAGTTGTGAACTGTTTTTCTCTTTTGTGGACTTCAGATACACAGATTGATTCATGAACACATTATGCTATGGTAATCTAATCTAAAGAGCTACAACGTTACTGGCAACTTAGATTTGACTATGTACTTTTCTTTTTTGTCATCTTGCCTGTACAGCTTCTGTGGATTTTATCTGCAAAAAGGGCAGAATGCTATGCAGTTGTTTATTCTGTGATTGATATGATTTCTTTGTGCATTGTATTAGATCTTGTGAAAAATATTTCTACCTACAGAGAACTGTAAACTTTTTGAGATTTACTTATTTATTTCAGAGGCAGAGTTATAGACAGAGCTATAGAGAGAGGTCTTCTATCTCCTGGTTCACTCCCCAGATTGCTGCAATGGCCAGAGCTGGGCTGATCCAAAGCTAGGAACCAGGAGCTTCTTCTGGGTCTCCCATGTAGGTGCAGGAGTCCAAGCACTTGGGCCATCTTCTACTACTTTCCCAGGCTGTTAGCAGGGACCTGGATTGGAAGTGGAGCAGCCGAGTCCTGAACGGTGCGCATATGGGATGCTGGCACTATAGGCAGAGACTTTACCTACTACGCCACAGCACTGGCCTCCTAAATTTTTTTTTAAAGTGTTTATATATTCTGGTTTTGATGTTTCTTGGGAAGTAAATGTTTTAAGATATTTTAACTGAATAAATGCAATTGTTTGTAAGACTGTTTATGGAAATAATATGTGTTCATGAAAAATTTTTATAAAAAGCTTTGAACCAAAACTTCAATTTTATAAAATACCACTAAGAACTTCAGTTAAAGAACTAAGATTTTTGTTAATGTATATACTTTTAAACCCTAGTTAATGCCTAAAGTTAAAGGACAATTTTGCCTGCATTCTTTCCTTGCATCTTAGGTGCTATGAAAATCCTTCGCTGCCTTCTCTAAAAAAGAATAGAGAAGCTTGAATAGTGAAGCTGTGTTACAGCCCTACTTTGCTAGAAGTATTGGTAGGGCAATTTACAATGTTTTCATGGCTTAAAAAATAAAGGACATTTAAGCTTCTTAAAGAAAGTTGGGTTCATTTGATTTATTATCAGAAGGGGCTCAGAAATGCTGATTTAGGCTGTGGAATTTATTTTACTTTTATTGGTTCTTTCCTTTTCACTGCTGTTGGTTAATAATGAATGTGATGATAACTTAGTCCATATTCAGTGTATAGCTTCCTTTTCTCAAAACTAGGAAATAAGTGTGTTTCCTATAAATTATGGCTAATGTATTTGCTTCCGCTGGGAAAACCCCTATATGTTGTGAAGGAGATGAGTAGTCTGGCACATACACCTGTGAAAGAACTCAGACTGTGTAATTGTTAATAAACTTTATAACTTTAGTTTCATATGTTTACGATCTGGTTGAATGAATGTCTTAGTTGGAGTGTGTGGCTAAGTAATTCCAAGCCAATGACCATATCTGTTACCTATAAACTTTAGACCTTGAGTGTGAGTTCTTGTTTCTGGTGTTGTAATTGGTATGGTAAAATAGGGTTGGTAAGTAGGGCTTCTGACTTTGTGCAAAGAAGATGGAGGATTCTGCAAAGGTAGAACCAAAAAGTAGATATAAAATTTTGGAATCTGCCCTAGTATTGGGTTCAGACAGAAGAGTGAAGGAGTTGTTCAAATCAAAACCAAGTAATGGGAGGGTGTTTGGTAGAGCAGTTAAGACACTCTTTGGGGTGCTCAGATCCCATATCTTGAGTTCCTGGATTTGAGACATGGATCTGCACCTGCTTCCTGGTAATGCAAACTCTGGGAGGAAATAAGTGATGGCTCAAGTAGTAGAGTCCTTGCCACCCATGTGAGACTCTAGGATTGAGGTCCCAGCTCCTGGCTTCAGCCTGGCCCAGTCCTGATTGTTGTGGGCATTTGGGGAATAAACCAATGGATGGGAGATTCTTTCTCTCCTCCCACCCCCACACACTGCCTAATAAATATAAGTATCTAAACCTTTAAAACAAAATCAAGTAATGTAGCAAAATGAGGGTACTTCAAAAAGTTCATAGAAAAATGCAATTAAAAGAAAATTATTTTATTGTAAAATTTTGAAATTTGCGTTTTTTCCATAATATTCATTTTCTAAGAACTTTCTGAAGATCCCTTATATGTGTGGATTTCAAAAATTTTTGCTCCAAAATGAAATTACCTTTTTTTTGTTTTTAAAATTTACTTCAGCAGCTGGGACCACAGTTGTGGCATAGTGGGTTAAATCACTGCCTGCAATGCCAGCATCCCATATGAGTGCCAGTTTGTGTCCAAGTTGTTTCTTTTGTGATTCAGCTCTCTGCTAATGTGCCTGGGAAAGCAATGGAAGATAGTCTAAGTGCTTGGGCCCCTATGCTTAACCTGCTACGCTACAACATCAGCCCTGTCTCATTTCTTGATTTGGTTTATAACTCTTGTTAATTTTTGGAACTGTCCTTTAAGATTATCTTAGTAGGAATTGCCTTAAATGTTTAGATGAAGGCAGGAGAATTGGCATCTTTGCTAAGAAAGTACTTGAGAGGCCGGTGCTGTGGCTCAATAGGCTAATCCTCTGCCTGTGGTGCCGGCACCCCGAGTTCTAGTCCCTGTCGGGGCGCCGGATTCTGTCCCAGTTGCTCCTCTTCCAGTCCAGCTCTCTGCTGTGGCCCAGGAGTGCAGTGGAGGATGGCCCAGGTCCTTGGGTCCTTCACCTGTGTGAGAGACCAGGAGAGGCACCTGGCTCCTGGCTTCAGATCAGCACGGCATGCTGGCCGCAGCAGCCATTGGAGGGTGAACCAATGGAAAAGGAAGACCTTTCTGTCTCTCTCTCACTGTCCACTCTGCCTGTCAAAAAAAAAAAAAAAAAAAAAGTGCTTGAGAAAGTTTATTGAAATATTTTGATGCATTTTTTGCAGTCCAAGCATAGATTTTTCATAAATGAATTTTCTATGAATTTTGGAAGACCTCTCATGTTGAATCTGCCAGTCTTTGAACACCGTATGTCTCTCCAATTATGTTGTTTGATTTCTTTCATCAATGTTTTGTGTTTTCAGAATATACATACTTTTAAAATACTTTGGAGCAGTTACAAATGTGTAAAGTTAATAATTTTGGTTTGTTTGGTATTAGGTTATTGAAGTATAGTTGGTTTTTGTGCATTGATCTTGTGTCCTGTGAACTTGCTTAACAATAATTCTAAGAGATGTTTTTGTGGTAGATCCTTTAGATTTCTGACATAGATAATGAAAACATCTATAATAGATGCCATTTGATTACTTTGTTTCCAATCTATATGCTCTCTACCTGTTTTAAATTTACAAGTTGGCGTTATACCTCTTTTTACTGTGCCTCTACAATGCTGTTTTAAGCATTTTGGTATAGGTCATTTAATAATATTGCTGCAAAATCCAGTGAACACTTGTCATTTATTTTTAAATTTCCACTTGCAGCCAGTGTTGTGATGCAGCCTGTTAAGGTGCCACATGCCAGTGTCCCATATGGGCGCTAGTTCATGTACCAGCTGCCCCTCTTCCTATCCAGCTCCCTGCTTATGTGCCTGAGAAAACAGAAAAAGATTACCCAAGTGCTTGGACTCTTTCACCCACATGGGAGACCCAGATGGAGTTACAGGCTCCTGGCTTTGGCATAACTCGTTCTTAGGCATTGTGGCCATTTGGAGAACAAACCAGTGGATGGAAGATGTCTTTGTCTCTCTCTGTAACTGCGTTTCAAATAAATAAATAAATAAAAAATGGTAGTATCACCTCAGGCATCATGGAGGAAAAAATGGCTTATTTTAAAATTATAAAATGTATATACAAATATCACTATGTTATGACTTTTTCTACTTTTTTATTTCTAATATGGTAAATTTGGGTGAATATAGCACACAAATCTAAAATGTCTATGTAATTCTCAGTAATTTTTAATAGAGAAAAGTTCTGAGATGAAAATGTTTGACCACTGGTAGAGTAATTTTTTGTAGATCAGTTTCCTCATTTGCTCACCAAATAGTTTGTAGTTTACTAGGCATAGAACCAGGCATGGAACTCTGGAACCAACACAATTGCAACTCTATAGTTTGACACAATAACAATATTGTTTTCTTTTGTAATATGAAAGATAATACTCTGATATTTCAGGATATGAATATAACTATTTTAAAATTAAAAAAATTGTTTTTAAGACTTATTTATTTGAAAGAGTTAGAGAGAGAGAGAGATGTAGAGACAGATCTTTCATCCAATGGTTCACTCTCCAAATGGCCTCAATGGCCAGGTTGGGGCCAAGCTTAAGCCAGGAGCCTCATCCCGGTTTTCCATGTGAATGCAGGAGCCTAAGAACTTGGACCTTTTTCTGCTGTCTTCCTAGGCACATCAGCAGGGAGCTGAATCAGAAGTGGAGCAGCAAGGACTCCAGCTGGCACCCTAATGGGATGCTGACATTGTAGGTGGTAGCTTAACCCTCGGTACCACAATGCTGGCACCTCAAGCAGTGTCTTAACCACTGCGCCAAAAGCCTACCCCTGCATCATAATTTTTGATATGTAGAAAATCTTAAGGCTCTATGATATAACCATAGTATATCAGTAACTAACTGATTTAAGCACTAAGCAGATACATGTTTTAATTTAAATCCAAATATCTTTTTGTTTTGTGCTTTGTAGTAAGCTTAAAATTTATTGCACATAAAAACCAAATGACATAAAGTAGTTAAGTGAAAATTTTTTCTTTTATTTACTGAGGAAATTTCAATCTTTTTTTTTTTTTTTGCCACAAAAAGTTTTTGGAGTTTTTTTTGTATTTTTGGAAAGACTTTTTCCAGTTTGAATTGAAAAAGGTATATTTATTTTTATTCTCTCATGACTCTTCTAAGGAAGAAGAAACATTTGGATGGAGAGAACTAAGGAAGACTTTAGTTTCATGAGGGACTTTCTAAGAATGTTATGAATGAGTGAAAATATGGGGTTGTAGTAGAAGTGCAAGTACACCCTCAATTAGAGTGTTTAATGCTTCGACACTATAATTTATGTGTTTAAGTACTGCAAACAGAAGAAAATCCTACTTTGAGTTTTTACAGGCTTGCTGGTTTCAAGTTTCCTTTTCCCTATTTTATGCCATTCAAATGTTACTGGACACTAAAGGTAACACGGAATGTAGATTGTTGCTTTGTTTGTGTATGGCACATGGACTCTATAGCTTCTCTTCCAACTCTTCACATGTCACAGTTCTTTGACTTCTGTTTGGATGACTAGATAGATGCTGCTGATTTTGTTTTTTCTTGAACTTGCTCATTTTGCTTTCTTTTTGAGACTTTACATGTCTAGCATTTAGAAACTGTACTGAGTTATCTAAACTGAGTTTTCTATAGTCAAACTATATTTGGGTGTTACTAGTTTGAAAATTTCCATTTTGTAAAGATTTATTTATTTGAAAGAAGAGTTACAGAAAGAGGTAGAGGCAGAGACAGAGACAGAGAGAGAAATCAGATCTTCCTTCTGCTGGTTCACTCCCCAGTTGGCCGCGACAGCCGGCACTGAGCCAGTCCGAAGCCAGGATCTAGGAGCTTCTTCCGGGTCTGCCATGTGGGTGCAAGGGCCTAAGGACTTGGACCATCCTCCCCTACTTTCCCATGCCCATTAGCAGAAAGCTAGATCAGAAGTGGAGCAGCCAGAACTCAAACCGGTGTCCATATTGTATGCCAGCACTGCAGGCTGGTGCTTTAACCTGCTGCACCACAGCACTGGGCCCTGGTCTGACAATTTCTATTGAAGTGTTATAGGTTGCTTACATTTCATGTGATTTTTAAAATATGATTAAGTTTAAGTCTGATGTCTTTTGTTTTCTATTTCCTATATGATTTTCCCCCTTTTTTCGTTTCCTACTTTCCTCTAAATTAAGTACACAGTAGTCTTCTTTATCTTTTCCTTTCTGTGGTTCAATTACTCAAGGTCAACCAAGGTCTCTAATATTAAGTGGAAAATTCTGGAAATAAACAATTCATAAATTTTAAATTGTGCAGTCATAAGTAGCATGATGGAATTTTGTGCCATCCTACTCTGTCCCACGCTGGTCATGATACCTTTGTCTGGTGTGTTTGCAACTGTATGTGCTGTCTGCCCATTAGTCACTTAGTAACATTTGTTTCAGTTATCAGTTGACACTTGCTGGTATCACAGTGCTTGTGTTCATGTGACCCTTATTACTACTTAATAATGACCCCAAAGTATAATAGTAGTGATGCTGGAAATTATAGTAAATTGCTATATCATTATTGTTAATATTATTTGTCTAATATATAATTTTACTGTAAGTCTGTGTAAGAAAAAATATGCTACATATAGGTTTTGGTACTAAAGTTTGAGATATCCACTGGGGGTCTTGTAACGTATGTCCTGGGTTTTTGGGTGACTTCTATATTTTGACATTTCATTTTGTCTTTGTTATTACTTTAATAGCTATATCTCTATTTTTTAATGGTTATTTTAGGAATGACAGAATGCATGTTAAATTTATTGCTGTCGACTTTCAAATAATATTATATCACTTTGTGAATAATGTAGGTGTTATCCTTTACATTAGTATACACTTCTGTTTATCTTTTGCCATAATTTTATGTTGATACTGTCTTAACTCTTCTATTTATATTATAAATTCACAATGTATTATTATTACTATTTTTATTTTTGACAGGCAGAGTGGACAGTGAGAGAGAGAGACAGACAGAAAGGTCTTCCTTTTCCGTTGGTTCACATTCCAGTGGCCACTGCGGCTGGCGCACTGCAACCAGTGCACCATGATGATCTGAAGCCAGGAGCCAGGTGCTTCTCCTGGTCTCCCATGCGGGTGCAGGGCCCAAGGACTTGGGCCATCCTCCACTGCACTTCCTGGCCACAGCAGAGAGCTGGCCTGGAAGAGGGGTAACCGGGACAAAATCCGGCACCCCGACCGGGACTAGAACTCGGGGTGCGGCGCCACAGGTGGAGGATTAGCCTATTGAGCCGTGGCGCCGGCCATTATTACTACTTTTTATTTTATTTATTTATTTATTTTTTGACAGGCAGAGTGGACAGTGAGAGAAAGACAGAGAGAAAGGTCTTCCTTTGCCGTTGGTTCACGCACCGCGCTGATCCGATGGCAGGAGCCAGGTGCTTCTCCTGGTCTCCCATGGGGTGCAGGGCCCAAGCACTTGGGCCATCCTCCACTGCACTCCCTGGCCACAGCAGAGAGCTGGCCTGGAAGAGGGGCAACCGGGACAGAATCCGGCGCCCTGACCGGGACTAGAACCCGGTGTGCCAGCGCCGCAAGGCGGAGGATTAGCCTATTGAGCCGCGGCGCCGGCCCATTATTACTACTTTAAATAGTCATTATTAAGAAGTTGAAAATGGGGGCAGGTTTTTGGTGCAGCAGTTGAAACGCTGGTTGGAATACCCACATTCCATATCAGTGCTTCCAGTCCAGTTACCAGCTAATGTGCACACTGAGAGGCAGCAGATCATGGCTCAAGTACTTGAGTCCCTGCCACCCCATGGAATACCGGGATTGAGTTTCAGACTCCTGGCTTCGGCTTTGCCCTGTGCTGGTATTTGGGGGAGTGAACTAAGAGATATAAGGTCTTCTTTTTCTGTCTGTCTCAGCTTTTCAGATGAAATGAAAATTAAATAATTTGGGCCGGCTCTGTGGCTCACTTGGTTGATCCTCCACCTGCGGCGCCGGCATCCCATGTGGGCGCTGGGTTCCAGTCCTGGTTGCTCCTCTTCCAGTCCAGCTCTTTGCTGTGTCCCAGGAAGGCAGTGGAGGATGGCCCAGGTGCTTGGGCCCCTGCACCTGCATGGGAGACCAGGAGGAAGCACCTGGCTCCTGGCTTCTTTCTCTCTGTCTCTTTCTCTCACTGTCTAGTTCTGTCAAATAAATAAATAAATAAATGAAAATTAAATAATTTTAAAAAATCTGTTAAATTTACCCATATAATTGGCACTTTGATATTCTTTATGAGATCAAAGGTTTCATCTACAGCATTTTATTTCAGCTTGAAGAATTTATTTTAACTCTTTTCTTTCTATAAATTCTTTCAACTTTTATTTGTTTGAAAAGTCTTTATTACTTTCTTGGCTTAAAAATTCTGATGTTTGTATTTAACCATGGGGGGGTAATTCTTTTTTAAAGATTTATTTATTTATTTGAAAGAGTTACAGAGAGGGAGAGAGAGAGATCTTCCATCTGCTGATTCACTCCCCAGATGGCCACAGTGGCCAGTGCTGGGCCAGGCCAAAAATGAGAGCTTCCTCCAGGTCTCTTATGTGGGTGGCAGGGACCCAAACACAGGACATCTTCCACTGCTTTTTCCAGGCCATTAGCCTGGAGCTGGATTGGAAGAGGATCAGCTGGGGCAAGAACCAGTGTGCATATGTAGTGCTGGCATTACAGGTGGTAGCTTTACCTGCTATATTACAACGCTGGCCACAGGGTAATTATTCTTTTATCTTATTTGCAAGCCTTTTCTAATAGTAGCTCTATCTACTTTGAATTAAAAGGAGATACCGAGGAGTGCAATGAGAGAGAGATGACCCAAAACTTCGAAGATGAAAGAATATTAGAATAACAGAAACAGTTGCTTCCTTTTCTGACCTTTCACAAGTGTTCAGTGTACTGCTTACTGTTATTTTTCAAATCCTTTTTGTTAGGGGCTGGTGCTGTGATGTAAAGCAAGTAGCAAGTAAAGCTGCCCTCTTTGATACTGCATCCCATACAGATTCTGGTTCGTCTGTGTCAGCTGCTCCACTTCTTACTGAGCTCCCTGTTAGTGCGCCTGGGAAAGCAGTGGAAGATGACTCAAATGCTTGGGCCCCAGCACCCACAGTGGGAGACCAGGAAGAAGCTCCTGGCTCCTGGCTTAGAGCTGGCCCAGCTCTGGCTGTTGCAGCCATTTGGGGAGTGAACCAGTAGGTGGAATCTCTTTCTCTCTCTTTCTCTCCTCTCTCTTCCTTCCCCCTCCCTCTCCCTCTCTCCCTTTCCTTCTCTATCTCTAACTCTGCCTTTTTTATTTGAAAGCAAAGTGACGGAGGGAGAGACAGAGATCTTCCATCTGCTGCTCATTCTCAAATGGCTGTAATAGTCCAGTCTGGACCAGGCCAAAATCAGGAGCCAGGAACTCCATCTTGGTTTCCCACATGGGTGGTATGGGCCCAAGTATTTGGGCTATCTTCTGTTGCTTTGTCAGGTGCATTAGCAGGAAGCTGGATGACTAATGTAATAGCCGGGACTTGAACCAGCACTTCAGTATGGGATGCAGAATCCAAAGCAGCAGTTTAACCTGCTGTGCTACAGTGCTGGCCTCAGATACTTCACTTTATATAAACTATTTAACTTCATGAACTCTCTTTTCCTCATTTATCAAATGAGAATTATGATTTCTTACAGCATGTTAGGGATGATTTTGAGCAATAAAATATAAAGCTTCTTGCATTGTTTGTACCAGTGATTAGTCACTCAGACTGTTATTTAGTTCTAGGATTATAGTTTAACACTTAGTTGCCTTAAAAATACTCCTTTATAGGGAGCAGATGGTTAGCCTAGTGGGTAAAACACTAGCATTCCACATTAGAGTGACTGGGGTCAGTACCTGGATGTGGCTTCTGACTCCAGCTTCCCACACCCTGGGAAGGCAGTGTGATGGCCCAGGTAATTGGGCTCCAGCTGTTCACGTGGGAGACCTGAATTTTGTTCTGGGTTCCCAGTTTGGGCCCTGGCCCAAACTTAGCTGTTGTGGGCATCTGGGGGAGTAAACCAGGAGATGGGAGCTTCTGTCTCTCTGCCTGTCAAAATATTAAAAATCCCTTTTATAAATAGCAAATACTCTGAAGTCAAGGACTCCTTTTCCCATTGTCAACTTTTGTCCCTTGTACTTAATTGTGCATAATATCCTATGTACAAAGATACTGCAGAGAAGTTCATGGAAAATTGAATTAAAATACAAGTTTGTTTTGGTGCAAAACTTTTTGAAATCCATGCATCCAAGAAGCCTTCAAAAAAGTTCATGGACAGTGAATATTACCAAAAAGGTATTCATGAATTTCAAATAATTTATGTACCAAAATAAGCTTATCTTTAAAAAAAAAAAAAAAAGATTTATTCATTTATTTGAAAGGCAGAGTTACAGAGACAGGGGCAGAGAGAGAGGTCTTCCATCCACTGATTCACTCCCAAAAGGGCCACAAGGGCTGGAGCTGGGCCAATCGGAAGCCAGGAGTTTGGAACTTCTTCCAGGTCTCCCATGTGGGTGCAGGGTCCCAAGGACTTGAGCCATCTTATCTTTTGTTTTCCCAGGCCATAGCAAAGAGCTGGATTGGAAACCGAGTAGCTGGGACTGGAATAGGTGCCCATATGGGATGCTGGCACTGGAGGTGGTGGCTTTACCTGCTATGCCACAACACTGACCCCTAAACTTACCTTTAAATTCCATTTTTCCCATATACTTTTTGGAGTTCTCTTGTGTATCAGATGCTTTGAGTGAGCCTATACCACTTCATTCTATGTTACTATCTTCAAGCCCTTTTAAAATATATAAACTTAATAGTGCCCTTTCTTATTTAACATCTGCTCATTCCTTAATCCACTGTAATCTGACTTCTTCCCTCCCCACTCTTAATAGGAACACCCTTTCAAACTTTTGTGGGTACTTGTCAGTATTGATAATATTGATATTATTTTTTTTGTTTTCTAGCTTGAGATGGTTATGAATACTGTAATATTCAGATTCGTTATCTTTGTGAATAATTAAATTTGGTATTGGGAGGTGAAATAATTTTAAGGAGTGCCTCAACTTGTCTAAATCCAAATATTCCTCCAAGTTGAATCTCATTCTTAACTTCAGTATCTTGTTTAGTAAAGCCATTATTTGCCTCTGAATCACATTTTATTTTTTTTTTAAAGATTTATTTATTTGAAAGTCAGATAGAAAAGGTGGGGAGGGGAAAGAGAGGGAGGGAGAGAGGGAGGGAAGAAGGAAGGAAGGGGGAGGAAGGAGGGAGGGAGGGAGGAGAGAGATAATCGTCCATCTGCAGTTTCACTCCTCAAATGGCTGGGCCTGTGCCAGGCCAAAGTCAGGAGCCAGGAGCCTCCTCCGGTTCTCCCATATGGGTGCAGGGGCCCAAGCATTTGGGCCATCTTCTGCTGCTTTTCCCTGGCACATTAGCAGGGGGCTGGTTTGGAAGTGAAGTGGTTGGGACTTGAACCGGTGCTCCCATGGGATGCACTGCTGATGGAGGTCCAACATTCTATGCTCCAGTGTAGGCCCTTCTGAATCATATATATTTTTTTTTTTTTTTTGACAGAGTGGACAGTGAGAGAGAGAGAGACAGAGAGAAAGGTCTTCCTTTTGCCGTTGGTTCACCCTCCAATGGCCGCCGCGGCCGGCGCGCTGCGGCCGGCGCACCGAGCTGATCCGATGGCAGGAGCCAGGTGCTTTTCCTGGTCTCCCATGGGGTGCAGGGCCCAAGCACCTGGGCCATCCTCCACTGCACTCCCTGGCCACAGCAGAGAGCTGGCCTGGAAGAGGGGCAACCGGGACAGAATCCGGCGCCCCGACCGGGACTAGAACCCGGTGTGCCGGCGCCGCTAGGCGGAGGATTAGCCTAGTGAGCCGCGGCACTGGCCCTTCTGAATCATATTTTAAAGGGAAGATAGGAAACGTCATTTTCCTCCGTAAATAAAATGGCACTAACGTTTGCAATATAAATGCCAGTGCCACAAAAGGGAAAATTGTTCTTTTATATAGTAATTCAAGCAACAGGATTTTCATATGCACCAAAGAAAAGCCAATAAGAGATTAAATATGCCTTTAATAAAATGTAATAAATTACCATTTTTTGTATTCAAATAAGACAAATTTTAAACATTTTAAGAGTGTATGCTTTAGAATATTGTGTTGTAAGGTTTTCAATGGATCATTACCCATCTTCTATCTCTTTGTCCTTCCTGAGCTCATCACTCTTTGGTAGTTTTACAATTACTTCCTCTGGTCTCTAGCCTAGAACCAAGTCTTCTCTTGGTAATTCTGGGCTCTTGCAGTGTTGATATCTGGTGATTAAATGGAGCTGCTTATCTCAGTTTTGCTTGAAATGTGGGCAGACAGACAGAGCTCCCATCCATTGGTTCACTCCTCAAATGCCTGGGAACTGGAAATTCAATCCAGGCCTCCCATGTGAATTAGCAGTGACTTAAGTATTTGGGCCATTACCTTCTGCCTCTCAGGGTATGCATTAAACAAAAATTGGAATGAGGAGAAGAACTGTGATTTGAATCTAGGTACTCTGATAAGGGATGTGTGTATACCAGGCTTTGCTTAATTTTTTTTTTATAAGGGTTGTTTGCTTCCAACATCCTTTTTATATGGCTTCATGATATGTTGTTGGCAGCAGTTGGCAATAGTACTTTTTACCCTCCTTTTGGAAATCGGGGCTTTACTCTATATCAAGGGTTGATACTGGTAATAGTCTACCATAAGTGACCAATTTGAGTCCTGCTTATTCCTTGCCTGCCTCTTCTGAGTTTTGCATCTTGAAAATAAGCATATGTTGTCTTCAGTTTGATTCAGTGTTTTGAACTTCGCTGAAATTTTCTTCTTTTTAAATTGGTTACTGCATTTCTTGTCCCCTGTACTCTCCCAACCCTGCTTCCAGTGTTTCTGTGTATCCCGTATGCTGTACTATCAGAAGCATAAATCTTTCTTTGTTACTGCTTCAGTTATCACTTTTATTTAAATAAGTCTGAAGTCTTTATGTAACTGATCTTTGTTTTAATCTCTACTAGTACACCTTTGGCTCCCATATGGATGTAAATGTTCTTATGATGTGCTTTTACTGGAAACCCAGATGTCTAAAATTGCATCCACTATTTTACTTTAAAACTTAGGTCTTTTTTTAAAAACTTTTATTTAGTAAATATAATTTTACAAAGTACAGTTTATGGATTACAATGGCTTTTCTCCCCCATAGCTTCCTTCCCACCCGAACCCCTCCCATCTCCTGCTCCTTCTCCCATTCCATTCACATCAAGATTCATTTTCAATTATCTTTATATCCTGTATATAAAGATAAAACTTAGGTCTTCATTGGAATGCCTGTGTTCAAGTTCTGGCTCTGCTCCTGATTCCAGCTTCCTGCTAGTGAATGTCCTGAGAGATAGCAGGTGATGGCTCAAGTGGTTGAGTCTCTGCCATCCATCTGGGAGACTTGGATTTGGCTTCTGGCTTCTGACATTTTGGAGAGTGAACCACTAGATGCTGTCTGTCTGTCTGTCTCTTTGCCTCTCAAATAAAAATCAGGACAAAAAATGAAAAGGATCCTTTTTTTAAAATTTCTTAAAAAATTTGATTAGTCTTTTCTTGAGTAGTCTGGAGCTTAGTGAGTATTGTCATCCTAGATGACTCATGGTCAGGTAGAAAAGGATTCTGCCAGGTTTACCATGATGGCGATTCCCCCAGACTCCTGTTAGCCACCCAGCGTTTACTTGGAGACCACTATGGGCAACATTGTGCTGGATCTATACTGGAAGCATGCTCCAAAAACCCATAAGAACTTTGCTGAGTTGGCTCCACAAGGTTACCACAGTGGCACCAAATTCCACAGAATCTGCAAAGACTGAGGTGACCCAGTGAGGTGGTACATCGATCTATGGTAAACAGTTTGAAGGTGAACTTCATCCAGACTGGAAATTCAGTGGTGCTGGATTCTCACAGTGGCCAGTGCAGGACTAGAGAGCAACGGCCGCCAGTTCTTTGTGACTTTCAGTCTCATCCACTGGATTGATGGCAAACACACTGTGTTTGGCCAAGTGTGCCAGGGATGGTGGATTGAGTAGGAATGGTGGCAACCAATTTCCAGGACCGCCTTGTGGATGATGTGAAAATCATTAAGGCACACTCTTCTGGATAGATTCTCTGCCCTTCTGGGCACACCCAGGTCTTGAGGGAGGGCCTGTACCCACCAGCTTCCACACGACCTAGAATGACACACAACTCTATACCTCATTTTGGCCTTATGTATTATGGAGTTAGGGAAGCTCCGGGTCCTGGCTGAGTTAGGGATAGAAATGCACTCTGGCAGTATGATGCTCTTTATCCTTCCCAACACCTGGGCTGACAGGGCCTTTGCATAAATGTCAAAAAAAAAAAAAAGTGTCAAATGAGGAATGATAATGTGTAATAATTAAGAAGTGATTTTATTAAAAGGAAGAGACATTGACCACTTTTTTCCCCAAGAAGGAATAAAAATCTATAGTGAGCACAAGGCCAGACTGAATTTTCCTTAAAAAGCAGTTCTTTGATAAAGAAGCTCCTCTTAAGTTTTTTTTTTAATGTAAGACTTTAAAGAAATTAGATGAAGTTTTTTTTATATACATTGTTTTGTTTTCTTAAAAATTTTTTTTAGATTTTAAGGGAAGGACTAGGGACAAGGAAGTTAATACCTATATAATACATATAAACTTACAAAATAAATGCCATTGATGGTTGGGGAAAAAAAAGATTCATGGTTAGGCATTAATTTTTCTACCCTAAAATTTGTAAAACTCACTAGAATAATTTTCCAGCTAGATCAGATACAAAAGTAAGATCATATTCCACTTTCTTGAGACTAAGAAGGTGGTAGTGTTGTTGGTTGATTTATAGCATAAAGGACATGGGGATTTTTTGGGGAGAGGGGGATGAGGAAGTAGGGGGAAAGGAGCTGAATCAGTTGCAGAATTTGTGTTTTGTTGAATTTCAGGTGCTAACATTAAAAAAAAAAAAACCTTAGTTACAGCTTCCCTTGTCATTCAGTTTCTAAACTTTTATAATTACTAATTTTTGATATCTGCTTCGCTTGTTGTCATGTAAGAAGAAAATTCTTACTGCTGAATGAAGAAATCCATCTTGTAATTGTGTTCATAAATTTCATTGACTTGTCAATATATAAAATAATGGTTAAATTTCTTGGACTGATGTTCTGGACTCTACCATATGTCCCCCCCCCCCTTTTTTTTTTTAGATTTATTTACTTGAAAGGCAGAGTGACAGAAAAAGATCTTGGGCTGGCAGTATGTCATAACAAGTTAAGCTGCCACCTGCAACACTGACATCCCATGTGGATGTCAGTTGCAATCCCTGTTGCTTTACTTTCAGTTCAGCTCCCTGCTGATGCACCTGGGAAAGCAGTGAAAGATGGCCCCAATGCTTGGCTCCCTGCACCTATATGTGAGACTCAGATGGAATTCCTGGCTCTTGGCTTTGGCCTGGCCCAGTCTTGGCTTTTTCAGCCATTTGTAGAGAGAACAAGTGGGTGGAAGATCTCTCTCTTGCTGTCTCTCTCGCTGTAACTCTGCCTTTCAAATCAACAAATCTCTCTCTCTCTTTTTTTTTTTTTAAAGATCTTCCTTCTCTGGTTCATCCTCAAATGCTGGCAAAAGCCAGGTCAGGACCAGCCCAAAGCGGGGAACTCTTTCTGGGTCTCTCATATGTATGGTAAGGGCCCAAGCACTTGAACATCTTCTGCTGCCTTCCTTGGCATATTAGCAGGAAGCTGGATTGGAAGCAGAGCAGCCAAGACATTGACCAGAACCGTGATGTGAGGGATGCTGGCCTTGCAGTTGTTGGCTTAACCTACTGCAGCATACATAGTACTAGCACCCAGTTATCTCTATTATTAAAATGTGACCTGATGAATATTCAGCTTTGGTTCAGTAAGATTATAATTAATCCTCCTTTTGAGATGGTCAGGTAAAAGAACTACAAAGGAGGGGCAGCTCTGTCAGCCTATCATAACTCCTCCCCACTCTTGATGAGAGAAAAGATAGAAGTAATGTTTTCTCTAGGCTATAGTTGACAGGTTAAGAGATTGATGCTGCGCATTCCTCCTTCATTTAAGCATGCTTGAGTAACTATCTTTGTTTTCTGTTGCTCAAACAAAATACCCAATGCCTGGTAATTTATAAAGAATAGACGTTTATTTGGCTCATGCTTTTTGTGTCAGGGAATTCCAAGAGCTTAGCACCATCATCTGCTTGACATCAGTGGAGCACCTTTTTGCTGCCTGCTAACATTTCAGAGAGCGTCATCACATGGTGAGGCAAAGCAATATGCTAGTGCAAGTCTCTTTTTATAAAGCCACTCATGCCATTAGTGGGGTGGGGGGCCCTTCATGACTTCATCTACTATTACCTCTTAAAGGGTCCATCTTTAAATACCATTTTTTATGATTTTGGGGATTAAGTTTTCAGCATATGAAAGTTTAGGGGTGCAGTCATACCGTAGGAACAACTAACATTAAGTTTATTAATATTACTCTTAGGGTAGTTAATATGTTTTCACTTTCACTTTTCATGTTCTCAAAGCATACTTCTGAGTGAGTACATTTGCCTCTTTGACTTTCCGAAGTGCCATGTTACTTTTATTCTCGATGGCATCTGACAGTTGCCTCTATACTTGCTAATGGAGAGGATAGAGGTGACTATTCCCTTAGAGCCTCATAAGAGTTCATTTCCCAGCCCCCTTTGACTGTTTCAGCAGTCTTTTTAGTGGCCAAAGCTGCTAGAAGAGTCTTAGTCCTTTCTGCTTGCCAAGTTTGTTGCCAGAAGTTTGAAGAGGGTAAGGTACTCTTACTTCCATCATTCAGTTTTTCATTCTTCAGTTCTTTTTTGTATCTTAACCTATTGCTCTGTTTTTAAACAAGGAGGTGGAATGTTTCAGCTACTTGTTTTAAGTTTTGTCCTCTGTCTTATTCACAGCGTTGTAAATCTGGAGTTGATGGTTTTTAAGTTTTAGTAGATGAGCCCTATAAGGGCTGAGGGGAAAAGCATGCAACATGAACCCATGGTCTGTCAGTATGAAAGTAACGGATCTATTTACATACAGTGTTTGTCACATTTTCCTTCTGTTAGGAACTTTTGTAAGGAAATGACATTCTTGCTTGTTTCATGAGGAGCAAAGGGCAGTATTTTCAGAAATAGCTATGTGGTCCCCAAGAGAAAACATTCTTTTGCCATGAAATATACTTGCCAGAAATTTTGGAAAAATTGCAACTTAAATAAGAAAGATACAACTGTAATGTGTTGGTTAAAATTATCTCAAAATATTTTAACTAGTGTATTTGAGAACAGGGTTTCTTTTCTTAGTAATTGAATGAAGGAAAAATGTATAATAGTCCAAAATGGTACCTGCTGGCTGAAAGAAGATGAGTTCAAAACCAATGATATAAGTAATTCTAGTTTAAGTGGTAAATATTATAATCTTATTTTACTTTATTTTTTAAAAGATTTATTTATCTGAAAGGCAGAGTTAGAGAGAGAGAGAGAGACAGAGAGAGGGGAGAGATACTTTCATCTGCGGGTTCACTCCTCAAATGGCTGCGACAGCTGGCCAGAACTGGGCTGATCTGAAACCAGGAGCCAGGGGCTTCTTCTGGGTCTCCCATGTGGATGCAGGGGCCCAACCACTTGTGCCATCCTCTACTGCTCTCCCAGGCATACTAGCAGGGAGCTGGATCGGAAGTGGAGCAGCTGGGACCTGAACCGGCACCCATATGGTGCCAGTGCTGCATGTGGTGGCTTTATCCACTATATCACAACGCTGGACAGGATTTGAATTGAAGCTTACTTGTGATGGATAGAATTAAAATGTAATTAAATGAAAACAAATTCATATCATCAAAAGAATTTTTTGGTAAATAGATGTGGTAGTAATTTCTCAACTGTGATTAAGAAAGGTTTACACATTTGATAATGTTTATTTGTTGGTGTATATTCTTATGAGTGCCCTAAATAATGCTAATTTTGTAACTATACCAGAATTTCAGGTTTATTATAAATTTTGTTTCAGCAAATAATTTCCAGATATTTTCTTTGGAATAATAAAAATGTGTAGCTTGTCGAAGAAGCTTTATTCACTTTTTTTTTTTTAACTTGAAAACTCATATTTAGTCTACCTTACCCTTTTTTGCTGGTAATAACTTTTAAAAAATCAAACAAAAATAACATATTCCTTCTTTTGCTGTAAAATGTTTGTCATCTTATGTATGCCAGATTTATTAGACTGCTGTAGTTTCAGTGCATTTTGGCTGGAATGTTTATTATGACATCACTGTAATCTATATACAGTATGTGATTTCAGTTGGTTTCAGTGTCAAATGCTTTCATAATTATGCTAGTTTTGGCAGTTCACTTGGAACTTTTTCACATCTCTTTAATGAACATGTTTTACTTCTGGACTTTTGAGCAAAGCAACCACATGTTTTAAAAATTAATAGTGTGCTTTTAATGTTAACGTGCAGAAGTGTATGACCACAAATATTTCTATGGAAATAAGTTCAACTAGAAGTAATTACAGTAAAGTTTTATTCACAGTAGTAGTCCTTTAATACTTAAAAACTATCTCATTCCTCAAATAACAGAAAATATAATCAAAAGATTGAATAATGAAATTGTTTTGTGGAATGAAACTCTGATGTTTGTTTTGCAATAACTTAAAATGAACATAAGTTCATGTGAAAAATTTCTTTGTTTATGATATTAAATATTTTACTTTTTGCTTGTATTCAGTTTCAAGTTTTTTTTCCCCCAGTGTATAACAGCATCTGAAGCCATATGCAGTATGGGATTTCACCTTTTATTGTTTATTTTGTAATATGGTGCTGGATAGAATTTTTGGTTTTTAATTGGGTTTTATCATTGTTCTTACTAGCCTGTAGTATCAGATTAGGAAATTTAATATTCTTTTTATTTGCTCTAATATAAAAGAACTAAATTTGACTTCGTTATAAATATTATAAAGTGGTGTTATTGATTAATGGAATTAATGGTGCACAGTGCACTGTTAGTTACCCTTTGTGTAGGTACGTTTGTGCTCCCATTCCACATCTCCATCTTTTTTCCAGCATAAATATGGTATTATATTTATTTTTTAAGATTTATTTTGAAAGTCAGACTTAGATGAAGAGACACAGAGAGAGAGAGATCTTCTGTCCACTGGTTCACTCTCCAGATGGCTGCAACAGCCAGCACTGGGCTAGGCCAAAGCCAGGGAGTTTCATCTGTATTTCCCACATGGGTGGCAGGGGCCCAAACACTTGGGCCGCCATCTGCTGCTCTTCCCAGGCAGGTAACAGGGAGCTGATCAGAAGTGGAGCACTGGGACATGAACTAGTACCCATATGGATGCCAGCATCACAGGTGGCGACTTTATCTGCTGTGCCACAATGCCTACCCCTATTTTATTCTTAAAAAGGTGGTAAGTTGCCAGATGCATTTCCTTCATTACTACCCCATCTATTTTCTCATTCAATTGCCTGTTTCCCTAAATGAGCAACCTGTATTTACTGATTCCACTTTAACTTGGCATTCACTCATTTACTGTTCCCACACCTGTCCCTTTACTAGAACTATGACCTCTCTTCCTTATATTGGCAGCTTCCTTCTAATTATCAAATCATGTAACAGGTCAACTTGATCGAAGACTGATAATTTCTTCATAGGCCTTACTATGCCATTTTTTTTTTTTTTTTTTTTGACAGGCAGAGTGGACAGTGAGAGAGAGAGACAGAGAGAAAGGTCTTCCTTTTGCCGTTGGTTCACCCTCCAATGGCCGCCGTGGCCGGCGCGCTGCGGCCGGCGCACCGCGCTGATCCGATGGCAGGAGCCAGGAGCCAGGAGCCAGGTGCTTTTCCTGGTCTCCCATGGGGTGCAGGGCCCAAGCACCTGGGCCATCCTCCACTGCACTCCCTGGCCATAGCAGAGAGCTGGCCTGGAAGAGGGGCAACCGGGACAGAATCCGGTGCCCCAACCGGGACTAGAACCCGGTGTGCCGGCGCCGCTAGGCGGAGGATTAGCCTAGTGAGCCGCGGCGCCGGCCCTTACTATGCCATTTTTACTGAACCGGTTCCTGTCTTTAACCTTCTGGTTTTGTTCTATCATTAAACATTTTTATACTCTGACTTCATTTGCTCAATCATCATTCCTTGTATGTGCTATTTATAGTTATATCATTTTGTTTTTGCTTATGGTTTTCCTTCCTATTTAGGCTCCAGTCTTAACCTAAAACATTCCTACTCTTTGTTTTTTTAGACAGGCTTAATTCATTTTATTTTCTTTGTATAAAAACCTAGTTGGAGTTTGGGTCCCCTACACAGAGACTTTGGTGTGGGTCTTAACAAGACTGTCAGATTGAATTCCTGATAGGGAGTCTTGGTGGACACAGTCTTTTTCTAGAAGTCAGTTTCAGATAACTGTAGGTCATTGTCCAGGTGGCCTTGGAAGAGTTGCCTAATGTGGCAGTGCTATCCCTGGCTAAGGTATAGCAGTTGTGGATGCCAGCCACCATCAGCATCTTTTGGGGTTTAGGAGCTGAGTGCATGCCAGAGTCTCTGGGAGCGGGGCTGAGTGCATCAGCAGGAGCCACTGTGGCCTGTCAGCTTGCAAGCCATGGTGTGAGACTTTACACCTTGTTCTCTTAGTAGCCTCTCTGCACTGGCACAGCGGAGACATGTGGCAGGGATGATAGCCCTAGGATGCTGGTAACTACCTCCTTGGAGCACTTAGTAGCCAGTTTGACTTTATCATTATAACCCCATTGGCAAAATATGCTTTGAACCTCATCTGTTGGCCACCGTGGACTTCTTTGGCACTGAAATAATAAAGAAACTTCAACCTTGAAGGATGCCTCTAGGAAAAAGTCAGTGATCTCAGATTTTTTATTGGGCATGGAGAAGGGATAGGTCTCTTCTAGGGACTTGATCTTTGTGTCATTGAGTAGACTGATTGGCTTGGTGTCTGGGAGCCACTCCTTGTCCTTGACTCTGCAAGCTCACACCCAGGTGCTACTGCACAAGCCACTGCGAAACAGCTGTGACTTCACATTTCAGGGCCTCTGGGCCCTCCTGGTGCACTGAACATTTGGTGTCCTCCTGGAGACCATATACTTGGTTTTAAGGCTTACCTTATCTTGTTTTTCCAAATAGAATGACACTGTATTACTATTTCTTAGCAACAAACCAAAAATATGCTGTTGTTGTAGAACTAGTTATGTATGTATGTTTGATAAATTTGGAAATCCTTGGGAACAGGCATTGTACCTAATTAAGTGTAGTAAATTCAGCAACTGGGACATAAGAACATTTATATAAATGTTGAATCAGGACAGGAACAGTATATTAATTTGCATTTTATAAATAAGGGGATGGATTTCAAAAAATATGTTTGATTTAAATTTATGTTATCCATTATCAAAACCTAATTTAACCTTTGGGGTGGGTGTTTGACACAGCAGTTAAGATATCCGAGTGCCTGGTTTGAGTCCTCCTCTGCTTCTAACCCAGCTTCCTGCTAATATGCATCATGGGAGCAGCAGGTGATGCTGAAGTACTTCGGTCTCTACCTCCCACATGGGAGACCCAGGCAGAGTTGTAGGCTGCTGACTTTAACCTGGATAACCCCAGACTTGCAGGCATTTGAGGAGTGAATAAGTGGATGGAAGATTTCTCTGTGTTTCTCCGTCTTTCGAATAAAATGAAAATAAATCCACTTAAGCCATATATCTGAGTGTAAGGATGATTAAGATTGATTTTTAAAAATGACTAAGAATTTAGCTTCGATACAGAATAGTGAGGAATTCAACATATAAACAACACATAAAGGAAAACCTTGAGACCCTTTTCATTTGTTTTATACTCAAATACGCAAATTGCTTAAAAGCTTGCATCAGATAGCCTTTTTTTTTTTTAATTCTAACCACAACTATTCTTAGGGTATTACCAAGTAGTTTATTGTGATTCCAGCTGAAGAAATGAAGAATTTATATTTTTAAACTGTTTTAGATGATGTTTGAGGATGCAAATTGAGAAAGCTTGGGCCATCCTGCACTGCTCTCCAGGTCATAGCCAGAGAGCTAGATTGGAAGTGGAGCAACTGGGTCTGGAACCAGCACCCATCTGGGATGCTGGCACTGCAGCTGGTGGCTTTACCCGCTACGCCACAGTGCTGGCCCCTATATAGTTTTTTAGAGCTTAAAAAACTAGAAAGTCTATTTTACCTCCCTTGGGTACTCATAAACTGCATATAGGGAATAAAGCTTTTCCTTGTTCTTGAATGTGATTGATGCTTTGCTTTTTCTTTCTTTAAAATAAAAACAGGATGACCATGAAAGCTGTGGTTCTAATTCCACCAACCGCAGTGTTAATGAGAGCACAAAATCATCAATAAAACCCCGAAGAATTCAGCAGGCTGCGCCTACAGATCCTGATTTACCACCAGGTAACTTCCAGTGGGATTGATAAAGGCATGTCAGTTGTTACTGAGCATTGTTTTAGTCCTTTGTAGAATATGCATTTTCAGGCTTCTTTAATGTTGTGCAGCTTTAGAACATGTTGTGTCCAGACCCTTCACAAATGGCTTTCATTCAAATTTTGATCATTTTTTGCAGTAAGCTGTTCTTTGAGTTTCTTACAGTCTCTCTAAGCCAAGACTCAAGATCTGTTCCTTCTCCTTGCATCTTGATAAATGAAGGATGCTAGATTGTTCAGAGTATCTGAAAACTTTAAAATTCACTAATTGAGTCACAGGATTTTCTAACTAGGAGAGACCTTATATTTTATCTGTTTTATTTTTTGATGCTTTTATTCACTTGGGGCAGCAGTGGCTTGCAAAAAACAGTTCCTTGGTAAATAGTTAATGAGGGGAAAAAATGATCATTACTTGTTGGCTCTGTGACGAAAGCATTATTAACTACGTTTCTTACAATTAGAGTTACCAGTCGCATCTCTTTTGATTTTACTTATTGGTTACTTCTATTTTGTGAGGTAATAGACGTGGTCATAAGCTTATTTTGTTTATTAAAGGTTTTAACCCAGTTAATTTTTGACAGTCTTCTGGTGCCATCTATTGTCAGAGGCCAAAGTTATGTCCACTATTTCGTAGGGCCTGCTTTCTCTAATATATGTTCTGAGTTACAGTTCATTTGAACATGGATGGCTAGTGCCGCAGTGATGGTATGCTGTTGCTTTGTGTTCTTCAGAACTCGACCTAATAGGCCTTGGTAATGTGTCTGGCTTTGGATAGATTAATTGCTACAAGCTGGAGAGGGTGCCAGAAAAAAGTATTTCCAGTTCTGCTTTAGAGTACTGTTACAGTTCCAGAATTTTCAAGTTTTTTTATTTTTTAAACTTACTAACTCCTTGGGAAAAATTCCTGGGGAATTAAATTACATTGTAAATTAAACCTGTAGCTTGTACTTATTTCAGAAGTAATATTAAAGCAACCCTTTACTCCTCCAAATATTGGGCTAGTCCTTATAATCTCTTTATTCCTCAGAACTTCCTATACTAGTTCATAGTACAGAAGTATTGATCTCTTTGTTTCTCTGATTCCCTCTTTTTCTTTTTTTGTCTATAATTGAGATTTTATTGGTGTTGAGAATCGGTACACACATCACACATTTCAATTTGTACATAATTCTTGACATACATACCGAAAATCTAAAGAGCCATGAGTTGTCATTCTTTTTTTTTTTTTTTTTTTGGACAGGCAGAGTGGACAGTGAGAGAGAGAGACAGAGAGAAAGGTCTTCCTTTGCCATTGGTTTACCCTCCAATGGCCGCTGCGGCTGGCGCCCTACAGCCGGCGCACCGCGCTGATCCGATGGCAGGAGCCAGGTACTTCTCCTGGTCTCCCATGGGGTGCAGGGCCCAAGTACTTGGGCCATCCTCCACTGCACTCCCTGGCCACAGCAGAGAGCTGGCCTGGAAGAGGGGCAACCGGGACCGAATCTGGCGCCCCGACCGGGACTAGAACCCGGTGTGCTGGCGTTGCAAGGTGGAGGATTAGCCTAGTGAGCCGCGGTGCCAGCTTCATTCTTTTTTAAAAGTTATTTCTAGGAATGTCACTGTGGTGTAGAAGGTTAACCCTCCACCTGCAGTGTTGGCATCCCATATGGGTGCCAGTCGGAGTCCCTGGAAAAGGAGCAGGAGATGGCCCAAATACTTGGGCCCCTGCACCCAGATAGGAGACCCAGAAGAAGCTCCTGTTTCCTGGGCTTCGGTCTGGCCCAGCTCCACTGTAGCGTTTATTTGGGTAGTGAAACCAGTGGATGAAAGATCTCTCACTCTTCCCTTCTCTCTGTATCTCTACCTTTTTTTTTTTTTTTTTTTTGACAGGCAGAGTGGACAGAGAGAGAGACAGAGAGAAAGGTCTTCCTTTTTCCATTGGTTCACCCCCCCAAGTGGCCGCTACGGCCTGCACATTGCTGCCAGCGTGCTGTGCTGATCCGAAGCCAGGAGCCAGGTGCTTCTCCTGGTCTCCCATGCGGGTGCAGGGCCCAGGCACTTGGGCCATACTCCACTGCACTCCCGGGCCACAGCGATAATTTTTGATAAAAGTTTTGCTGTTACCAGTAGACAGGTATTTACTTTATTTGTATGAGGAATACGTGCTTCTTTATGAGTCTGTTTCTAACATCTTTGCAATCTTGCTTCTTGGTATCTAGAATAGTCTGTGGATCCTGACCAATTACAGCATTGCTAAAGCAATTTACTGGGTCATAGCAAATATTTAAAAAATGTATGGCATAGAATAGAAACTCTCGAAGCATATTAGCATGTAGTGAAATAACATTTCTAGAAACTTGTGTATGTGCATGTTCCTGTTCATACTTGTGAAGTAGTATTTCTTACTGGGAGAAATTCCAACGACTTTGAATTTAACTGATTTGAAGCATACACATTTTTTTTAAAATTTTTTGGACAGGCAGAGTGGACAGTGAGAGAGAGAGACAGAGAGAAAGGTCTTCCTTTGCCATTGGTTTACCCTCCAATGGCCGCTGCGGCTGGCGCCCTACAGCCGGCGCACCGCGCTGATCCGATGGCAGGAGCCAGGTACTTCTCCTGGTCTCCCATGGGGTGCAGGGCCCAAGTACTTGGGCCATCCTCCACTGCACTCCCTGGCCACAGCAGAGAGCTGGCCTGGAAGAGGGGCAACCGGGACCGAATCCGGCGCCCTGACTGGGACTAGAACCCGGTGTGCTGGCGTTGCAAGGTGGAGGATTAGCCTAGTGAGCCGCGGTGCCGGCCTCACATTTTCTTTAAATTATTGATATATAAGCCAAGACTTTCTGTTACTGATAAAAATAAAATGATTTGCAATGTGAGCTTAGCAACAGTATTTGATGATAATTTTTTATTTAGAGAGAATTTAAGGCTGTTTATTTATCCATCTGTTCATGTTTTCCTCAGTTTTCAATGCATTTTGTCTCAGTATAAAATGAGAACACTTCTAAGTCAGATAGAATGTTCAGTTATGTACTCTGAGTTATATAGCCTTTGACTTTAATCAAAGACATTATTAACTGATTTGTGGGCTGCTTCTGCCTTTCCTCTAAAATGACCTTAAATGATATTATTCTTTAATTTTTTGGGGTATGTTTTAATTAACTTTTTTCTTATTAAAAAGTTACTGATTTTTTTTAAAATGTCTTGTTTGCTAGAGAGGTCAGAGATAAATTTGATGTTTGTTGTATTAGCTTCCTCTTGGAAGCTGTTGGATTTAATCTCTTCCATTTTCTTTCTTCTCCTTACTCCTTGACTCAGAATATGTGTATGTCTACAATGCAGTGCACACATACACATTTCAGTGGGAATACTTAGGATATAATTAAAATTTATTTACTTTGTTGGTCAGAAGTTGTAACTTAGTCAACTTCGATCTTCATCTCGCACAGGGAGGTAGCAAACATTTTCAGTAAATAGCCAGTTAATAAATATTTTAGGATTTTTAGCTCCACATTTCCTCCCTCCCTCCCTCCCTCCCTCCCTTTTCCCTCTCCCCTCCTTCCTCTCCCCTCTCCCCTCCTCTCTTCTCCTCTTCCCTCCCTCCACCCTTCTCTCCCTCAGAGTTACAGAGAGGTAGAGGCAGAGAGAGAGATTTTTCCATCCGCTGGTTCACTCCCCAGATGGCTATAACAGCTGTACTGGTCTCCCGTGCAGGTACAGGTGCCCAAGGACTTGGGACATCTTCCACTGCCTTCTCAGGGCACAGCAGAGAGCTGGATTGGGAGTGAAACAGCCGTTATCCGAACTGGTGCACATATAGGATGCCAGTGCTACAAACCAGGGCTTTAACCTTTTTTGCCCAGTGCCAGCCTCTGCATATTTTCAGATCCAGGTATTTTACTCTTTGTAGTGAGAAACCAGCCATAGGCATTTGATAGACTAATGAACATGGCTGTGTTCCAATAAAACTTTATGAAACCAGATGGCACAAGACTTGTTTGTCTAGTCCCTGATCAAATATAATGTCTGGTTCATAACAGGCATTTACTTGTTTACTCAGTTGTACAAAGTCAGACAATATTTTCCTCAGGCTTAGATAGACTCTATGACATTTGCAGTAAGAAGCTGTCTCAGACTTTCTGGTCTAACAGCCAATGTTTTTTAAAGTCATGGATCTTTGAAAGTCTGTTAGAAGAATCATAAACCTGCAAATGCAGATTCATAATTTGTGTCTGACTTTAGTGTATTCACATATTTTCTGGAGTCCAAACATAAGCCCCAACTTAAGCCTCTGAAAGAGGAAACTTGGTGTAAATGAGAAAGTGGAGGACTCTGGTATTTTGGTATATACATATGGAGTTATTATTAAATTAGTTAATTATTTAGATATTTTTCTTGTAGAAAATATTGACTGTGAAAGACAATATTGTTTGCATGTGTACATGTGCTTAAATGCTTTCGATCTTGGGCTTTTAGGGCTTAATATTTTGAAAAAATCCTGAAAGAAGTTTAATAGTGTCAAATGATTTAAGAATATTGTAATTGTTTGACTGTGGAAGAGCCTGAGCTGAGAAGTACAGTGTAACATTACAGAAGATAGTATACACGTTTCTTCTTTGCCTTAAGAGTACAAGAATTTAAAAGCTTTTCCTTTCTAGAACATCTAAAAGCAATAAAAACTCTGTGGTGAATGATAAAAAAATAATGCAGAACTTATTTATTTTTTTATGCTTTAACATTTTAGTGTTTTATAAAAACTTTCAACTGCACATAAAAATTGTACATATTTATGGGGTTCCATGAGATGTTTTGATACATGTATATATTGTATAATAGCCTATCAGGGAGAACATATCTTCTCAAACTTTATTTATGCTGAAAACATTTAAGATCCTTTATCCTTTTTAAAAAAGGAAATATACTTTATGCTACCATTATTTATAGTCACCCTACCTTGCAATAGAGCACAAGAGCTTTTTGAAATTTTTTTATTTATTTGAAGTTTTTTATTTATTTGAAATGGAGAGCAAAAGAGAGCAAGAGAATAAGAAAGAGGAGATCTTGCATCCATTGGTTACTCCCCAAATGCCTGCTACACCCACGTTTAGGTTAGGCCAAGCCAAAGCATAGGAGTCTAGAACTCCATCCACATTTTCAGTTGTGTGGCAGGGACCAAGTACCAACATCATCTGCTGCCTCCCAGGGCATGCATTAGTAAGAATCTGGAATTGGAACTTAAATCCAGACACTCTGATATGGAATGTGGTATCCCAGCAGCATCTATACTGCCATGCTGAATGCCAGGCCCTCAATCCATTTTTAAATACCGTCTGCTTCAAAATACCTAAATTTTTTTTATTATGACAAAGGTGATAATGAGCAGTTATTTAGTTCTAGTTATATTGAATTTCACACTTAACAGAAGGTGAATGAGAATTTTCTAGAACAGCTTGTGGAAGACTGTCTTTGCCCTTAAAGAACTTACTGTTTAGGATAGGAGACTTCTGTAAACTAATGCAAAGCCAGAGGAAGAGCAGCACTAATGAAACCATGATTACTATTTTTGGGGGAGTACTAAAGGAAGAAGTGGTTTTGATTGGTATGTATGACTCCTACAACATTCATGTAAAACAGAGGCATAACAGATGAAGAATTAAAGGATGAGAAATGACATAGCAGACAAATAATAGGCAAAAGTAAATTATAATCTAAATATAAACATATGAGCCAGTGGGGCCAGTGCTGTAATGTACTAGGCTAAGCATCCTGTGTGCCGGCATCCTGTATGCGCGCTGGTTTGGGTCCTGGCTGTTCCTCTTCTGATCCAGCTCTCTGTTTAGTGCTTAGGCCCCTGTACCTGGGAACAGGGAGAAGCTCCTGGCTCCTGGATTCTGATAGGCCCAGCTTTGTTGCGGCCATTTGGGGAGTGAACCCTTGGATGGAATACATTTTTGTCTCTCCCTCTCTCTGTAACTCCACCTCTCAAATGAATAAATAAAATCTTTAAAAAAAACTGTGAGCCAAGATAAAACTTAAGGCAAAAAGCACTTAATGGATATAAGTAATTGAGATACTAAATTTTAATTAAAAGTAGATTCCTCCAAAGAATATACAGTAACTTTTATGTACCTAACAACCTAGCCAAATAGGAAAAACAAGTCCCAAATTAGATCTTGCGTATTAGAATTACTTAGATTGTTTCAGTAGATACATGTGAATCTGCACTCAGCATGGAAGACAGTGCATGTTGTTTAGCGCACACATTGACAAACATTTGTTCAAAAAGGAAATTTGACAAATTTCAGTGAATCCTCATTTTTGATCAAAATGCAATTAAATTACAATTATTTATTGATATGTTTGAATTTATGTCCACCATTTTCTTTTGTTTTTCCTTTGTAAGCTCTGTTTATTTGTTCTTCTCCTCTTCTGTCTTTTTTTTTAAAGACTTAATTTATTTTAAGAGAGAGTTTAAGAGTTTATTTTAAGAGAGAGTTTATTTTAAAGAGAGTTACAGAGAGAGAGAGAGACAGAGATCTTCCATCTATTGGTTCACTCCCCAAATGACTGCAACAGCCAGGGCTGGGCTAGTCCAAAGCCAGAAGCATCTTCTGGGTCTCCTGCGTGGGTGGCAGGAGCCCAAGCATTTGGGCCATTCTCTGCTGTTTTCCCAGGTCATCAGCAGGGAAGCTGGATCAAAAGTGGAGCAGCCAGCATTTGGGTCGGGATGCTGGTGTTGCAGGTGTGGCTTTGCCTGCTATACCGCAATGCCAGTCCCTGTGGTTTAGTTTTCAGAGTCCTGAAGTAGCTATTTCATAATTTTCTCCAAGTTTTTGAGTTTAATGATTAAAAAAAAAAAAAAAAAGAGAACATTTCCATACACTGGTTCACTCTCCAAACATCTAAGGACTGGAAATGCATGCCAGATCTCCCATGTGGTAGTAGGAACCAAATTACTTGAACCATCATCTCCAGTGCCTGCGAGGGCTTGCATTAATAGGAAGATGGAGTCAGGAGCAGAAGCTTGATATTGAACCCAGGTGCTCTGATGGGGGATATGAGTGAGGGTCTTTAACTAGTGCCTTCATTGCTAGGCTAAATGCTTATACTGTTTTATTTTTAATATATAATTATACATATTTATGGTTTATAATATATTGATGCATATATACAGTATGAGATGAAATTAGAGTAATTAACATATCCATCGCCCCAAGCATTTATTATTTCTTTGTGGGGAGAACATTAAAAGATCCCCTCTTCTAGCTGCTTTGATGCACATTATTATTAATGATAGTCACCCTGCTATGTGATAGAACATCAGACCTTGTTCCTCTTATTGGGGTGGGATGCTTACTTTATTTTACCCAGAATCAGAACCTGCTAACATTTAGGATTTGGGTATGTGACCTTGTGGAGGCTCTTTTTTTTCTGTACACACACACACGTTTTCTTTTGTAACTTCCATTTTCTATTTGATGTTACGCCAGCAGCATTTTTCCAGGATGTTCATATTTTTTACAATGTTATTTTAATCACTAGCATGTATTCCATTATATATCTGTTCTATATTATATTTAGTGAACCCATTTTTATTTGATATTTAGCTTGTTTGCCATTTTCAGTTTTGTAAAATGCTTAGCAAACATAAGGGTAGGTAAATCTTGGCACATACCTGTGTTTATTTCCTTAGGAGAAAAATGTTATCAATCTACAGAATAGTAATTTATGCATTTGGATTTTCTATAAAATGATTTTTGTGAAATGATGATTTTGTGTCATCTTCACCAATACTTTAATTGATTTTCTTCTCCTTATTTAGTTGTGTAGAGCTTTTGTGGCCATCTTTAATACTGATAATATCTTCAATTCACAGCTGTTTTCTTTAGCTCATACAGTAGCTGCCTTGAAGTATTAGTTATCAAATCTGATGAATGCTTTTTAATTTGTGTTTTATTGGACCTCTATGCAAGCTTTGACAATAAAGCTTACTTATTATTCTTAGCCTTTTAAGAAAGTGTTTACTTTGAAACAATTTTAGCCTCCTAGGTAAGGCTAAGAGCATTTATCAAGAAATCGTTTTCCTGGGACTGGCATTGTGGTGTATTGTGTTAATTCACTGCTAGTCCCACCAGCATCCCGCATGGGTGTCGGTTCGAGTCCTGGCTGCTCCACTTCTGATCCAGTTCTGATCCATCTCCCTACTTTAAAGGGCCTGGGAAAGCAGGAGAACATGGCCCAAGTGCTGGGGCCGCTGTACCCACATGGGAGATCTGGATGAAGCTCCTGGTTTCATCTTGGCCATTTTGGCCATTTGGAGAGTAAACCAGTATATGGAAGATCTCTGTCTCCTTCTCACACTGTAACTCTGCCTTTCAACTAAGTAGTTTCTTCTTTTTAAAAAGGAAATTATTTTCCTTTTAACTGTTGGAGTATAAGTTTGCCTATATGATGTTTATTACCCTAGAATAAGTTGTACATCAAAAACTTAACTAAGTTACTTATAACCAAGTCATCAACCATTGAATTTCTGGTTTTGTGCAGCTTGAAGTGGTCCCAGTGACTGTTTTAGATGATGTCTTTTGTAATCAAAATTATTTGGTACATGCCTTTTAATTTAAGAATATCAGAGAAGTAAAATACAGTCTTTTCCCTCTAGAATTTATTAGTTCAACAGAGAAGATAAGTATGTAAGTGGTAGTAGTAGCACAAGCCCAAGAGCGGTGGTAGAGGCAGTTTGCTTTAATGCTAATGTCTAGAAAGGGAGACATTAGAGCAGAAGATGTAAGAGAGGGAACAGTTATACTGGATCTGTACAAAAGGGGAGAATGATAAAAAGTATTGTAAACAGAGGGAAGAACATGTACAAAGTCAGTGATGATCCATAGTATTTTCATCTGGTTTTCTGGGCATAGGTTGTGTTAAGGAGAATGGAGTCAGTGGGTGGGAAAGAAGAAGATACTAAGAATTTGTAGGGGCCAGTCCCATGGCATAGCGTGTAAAGTGGCCTGCAGTGCCAGCATCCCATATGGGTGCCAGTTCAAATCCCGGCTGCTCCACTGCCAATCCAGCTCTTTTGTATGGCCTGGGAAAGCAGCAGAAGATGGCCCAAGTGCTTGGGTTCTTTTATTCACTTTGGAGACCCAAAGGAAGTTCCTGGCTTCTGGCTTTGGATTGGCCCAACTTTGGCCGTTGCAGCTGTTTGGTTAGTGAACCAGTGGATGGAAAACCTCTCTCTGCTTCTGCCTCTGCCTCTCTCTAACTCTGCCTCTGAAATAAAGAAATATTTAAAAAAAGAAAAAGAATCTGTGGACAGGTTGGCTAGTAACAGGCTATTTTAGGACCATCTAATAGTACATCTTTCAGATTCTCATCCGTGACTCTATTTTCAGATGCCAGTAGAATAGACCTGGATTAATCTTAAATTATTTAAACAGACACACTCCCAGGAGTCTCCATATATGGAGTGAGAAGAGCTCTTTGATCTGTTTCATACTATTCTGTAGCTTGCTTAGCACCAAGTTATTATGAAGAATGATAGTGTGTCATTTATACCATAGATAAGTCCCTATTACTTTAGCATTGCATTTTTAAAAGATTATATAGTTTTCTGCAAAAGTAGGTGTTTTTTTTTTTGTTTTTTTTTTTTTTTTTTTTTTTTACAGGCAGAGTGGACAGTGAGAGAGAGAGACAGAGAGAAAGGTCTTCCTTTTGCCGTTGGTTCACCCTTCAATGGCCACTGCGGCCAGCACACCATGCTGATCCGAAGGCAGGAGCCAGGTGCTTCTCCTGGTCTCCCATGCAGGTGCAGGGCCCAAGCAATTGGGCCATCCTTCACTGCACTCCCTGGCCACAGCAGAGAGCTGGCCTGGAAGAGGGGCAACCGGGACAGAATCCGGCGCCCCAACCGGGACTAGAACCCGGTGTGCCGGCGCCGCAAGGCGGAGGATTAGCCTATTGAGCCGCGGCACCGGCCCAAAAGTAGTTTTTTTTTTAGATTCTTGATTCTTTCTTTGGTGAATTGGCTTATTTATCTCAAATTGTATGTCAGTTTTATAATGAGAAACTGAGTGGAAATACTAAAAAGAGGTGAAAGACTCATCATCAGTGTTAGGTTAAAATGCATTTATATACTACTTGACATATTTTATCCTTTGCTATCCTTCATTGTATTTTGAAGATAATAAAAACTCATGACCTCTTACATACTTTTTATGTGTTCTATATTGATGACAAGATTTTCTAAAATAGGAAAACCAAATTAATTATGATTACCTTTTAGAAACGTTTATTTTTACCATCTGGGTTGAGTAGTAGCAATATACATTATAAAGTTAAAATTTTGATTCATTAAGAATTATTTTAACATCTGAAGATTTGCTTTAAATCTAATATTTTATGTGGTTATTTTATAGCATATCTTAATTGGTGCTGTAGAAGCTGATAATAGTTTCCATATAGGAGAAAACCTTGAAACTAAATTGTATTACATTTCCTTCTTATTTGCATCCATTGGGAATGAATGAAGTGGGCTGGTTTTTGTACATGTTATGCTTGAATAGAGTTAAATAAGCTTTCTCTCAACAGTCTTCTGGGCAGGTGTTAGCAGTGTCAATTGCTGGCAGAAATTGATTCTGTTTTATCCAGTAAAGTTCTGATTTAGTGAATATAAGCATGTGGTTATTTCATGAAATAGTTAAATTTTAATTACTTTTTTTTTTTTTTTTTTTTGACAGGCAGAGTTAGACAGTGAGAGAGAGATAGAGAGAAAGGTCTTCCTTTGCCATTGGTTCACCCCCCAAAATGGCCGCTAGGGCTGGCATGCTGTGCTGATCCGAAGCCAGGAGCCAGGTGCTTCCTCCTGGTCTCCCATACGGGTGCAGGGCCCAAGCACTTGGGCCATCCTCCACTGCCCTCCCGGGCCACTGCAGAGAGCTGGACTGGAAGAGGGGCAACCAGGACAGAATCTGGCGCCCCAACCGGGACTAGAACCTGGGGTGCTGGCGCCGCAGGCGGAGGATTAGCCAAGTGAGCCATGGCGCCGGTCGTAATTATCTTTTTTTTTAAATAGTGGACATGTATTAGAGTAATGTGAAGTTTCTTTTTTTTAAATTGTAATTTTAAAACTTTAATTTATATAAAGGAACAAATTTCATGTATTTCATATTATTACAGTTTTAAGAACATAGTGTTACTTCCCACGCTACTCTCTTTCTCTCCTTCCCACCCTCCCTTCCTTTCTTATTTTTCTTTAATTTTTACAATGACAAACTTTCAGTTTTCTTTATAATAACAAGCTTAACTCTCAAATAATTTAACAAGTAATAAGTAGAAAAGTCAGTATTCCTTAGGAGTATAGATAAGGGATATAAACAATATATTAATATTCTGTTTATTAGTTACCACAAATAGGGAAAACATATTTGTCTTTTAGGGACTGGTCATCAACTGTTGACTGGATAAAGAAATTGTGGTATATGTGCACAGCAGAATACATTCAGCCATAAAAAAGAATGAAATACTGCCTTTCACAACAAAATGAATGCAATTGAAGACTATTAGACTTACTGAAAAAAATTGTCCTTTAAATGCTGTTTATGTTTAATTTGTTTTGTGCTTTCAGTTAAATTCCCCAGTGAAATACCTATATACACACTTACAATGTGAGAAATGTTAGAGATTGTAGAGTATTCCAGAGTAGCATGAAATTAAAAGAAAATTTTGGAGATTATAAACAAGCTATGGAAAAGAAGGATGTACACTGATTACTTTTATTGTTTTGTTTACTTGTTGATTTCCCTGTGTTGGCACTCTAGTTTTATTTAGTCTCCTATACATTTGTTTGTCTTTTCTGTAGCTTCATTGTGTACTTTTTTTGAGCTTTCTTGAACTCTCTCTATATTTTCTTTCATTTTTCTCTTCTATTTCTCAGTATTGTTAATAAGTGAACATAGTTTAGATGGACATGTTTCTCTTATCCTTCCTCTCTTAGACATAACTTTTGAATATATATGTATATATAAATATACATATATTCATATATATGTAAACTATGTCCACTTACTAACAATACTAATATACATATGAATATTAATATATATGAATATATATGTATATATGATAAAATTTTGGCTAAGGTTGGAAGAGATGATGGTTCAAAAAGAAGCTTAAAGAAACTTTTTTATTTATTTATTTTTTGACAGAGTGGACAGTGAGAGAAAGAGAGACAGAGAGAAAGGTCTTCCTTTGCCATTGGTTCACCCTCCAATGGCTGCTGTGGCTGGCACGCTGTGGCCGGTGCACCGTGCTGATCCGAAGCCAGGAGCCAGGTGCTTCTCCTGGTCTCCCATGAGGGTGCAGGGCCCAAGGACTTGGGCTATCCTCCACTGTCCTCCCGGGCCACAGCAGAGAGCTGGACTGGAAGAAGGGCAACCGGGACAGAATCCGGTGCCCCGACCAGGACTAGAACCCTGGGGTGCCAGCTCCACAGGCAGAGGATTAGCCTATTGAGCCATGGCGCCGGCCAGAAACTTTTCTTCTAATATATTGTTTAATCTGCTTATAGTAATTTTTCTTTCTCTGGGAAAATGTTTTTGAAATAGAAATCAGATAGACCATTTATAGGAGACGCATTGAATTAGATTTAATGTTATGTTACTGATAAGATTCAGTTTCTGTGGTTTCTCTTAGAACACTTATACTTCATTTTAGAACTTCTTGGTTATGCTTTTTGTTGGGCTGGATTTGCTACTGATTGTGTCACTTCGGCAAGCTTCTTAATCTGTATGAACCTTAATTTCCTTTGTAGAATAAGCTATAAGATACCCACCTTTCACATACATTCAATTCAGTAATATTTTAAGAAGTAATTTATTTGTTGATGGACTGCTTGCTAATTGAATCATTTTTTCCTATTTTATAGGTTATGTGCAGAGTCTGATTAGACGAGTTGTAAATAATGTAAACATTGTTATAAATAATCTCATTTTAAAATATGTTGAAGATGATATTGTTCTTTCAGTCAATATTACTTCAGCAGAATGCTATACAGTAGGTGAATTATGGGATCGCGCATTTATGGATATTTCTGGTAAGTAAATGTTAAGTGTATTTTTTCATAATTGAAACAGTTGCCTTGATTCTTTTTTTTTTTTTTTTTTTTGACTGGCAGAGTGGACAGTGAGAGAGAGAGAGACAGGGAGAAACAGGGAGAAAGGTCTTCCTTTATCGTTGGTTCACCCTCCAATGGCCGCTGCGGCCAGTGCACCACGCTGTTCTGAAGCCAGGAGCCAGGTGCTTCTCCTGGTCTCCCATGCGGGTGCAGGGCCCAAGGACTTGCATCATCCTCTACTGTCCTCCCGGGCCACAGCAAAGAGCTGGCCTGGAAGAGGGGCAACCAGGACAGAATCCGGTGCCCCAACCGGGACTAGAACCCGGTGTGCCAACGCCGTAGGCGGAGGATTAGCCTATTGAGCAGCAGCACTGGCCGCCTTGATTCTTAACCTTTTTTGGGGCCAAGTGGCTCCTTGATAAATCTGATGAAAGCTGGTATAAAAATTCTCAAGTGTAAAATTGGGTGTATAAGTACAGAAGATTAATAGACTACTAGGTTAAGGAACTTTAGACTCATTTTTGAAAGGTCTGAATATTCTTTCATATTTGTTTCAAATGTGATGTGTAATATGAAGGTACTTCAGTAAGTTTGTGGAAATGGAAATAAAAGGTAAGTTTAGAGGAGGATATTTAGCTTAGTAATAAAGACACCAATTAAAACATCCATCCATATCCATGGAGCCGATGCTATGGTGCAGTGGGTTAAGCCACAGCCTGCAGTGCTTGCATCTTAAATGAGCCCCACAGGAAGCTCCTGGCTTCTGCCTGGACCAGCCCTGGTTGTAGTGGCCATTTGGAGAGTGAACTAGTGATCAGAAGATTGCTTCCCCCATCCCCCTACCCCTGTAACTCTGCTTTTCAAATAAATGAATAAAAGCTTAAAAAAAAATCAGTGCCCAACATCTGAGTGCTTGGGTTCAAGTTCCAGCCGTGGCTTCTGATTCCAGCTTCCTACCAGTTCATATCCTGGGAGGCAGTGGTGATCATTCAAGTAACTGCCACCCACATGGAAAGAGAGCTGGACTGAGTTCCTAGCTCCCAGCTTTAGTTCTCAGCTGTTGTGAGCAACTGGGGGAGTAAACCAATGGATGGAAAATCTCCCCCACCTCCCAACCTGCTTCTCCCTCCCTCTATCCTGTCTGTCTCTCTGCCCTCTAAGTAAAATTAAACAAAAAAAATTTTTTTTTTTTTCAAAATAGAACACCTTATCAGGGGCAGGCATTTGGCACTATGTTTAATATGCTGTTTGGGACACCCATATAAATCATTTTTCCAACTAATATACAAGTTTCAAATTCATCTACTAGTAAAACTTTTCTGTTTTGACATATATACATATTCTTTAAATTTACTTCTTAGAAACTTGATTCCAAAAATCAGAAAATAAAACGTTGAATTAATTAGAAATTATGAGGATATACTCAGGAATAGTGTTAGAACAGAGTGGACTAAGTTTATCTGTTTCAAAAACTTATTTAATTACATTTTTATTGCAAAGCAGAGAGATAGAGCTCTTCCATCCATTGACTCCACAAATGCTTGCAATAGCCAGGGCTGGGCCAGCCTGGAACCAGAAGCCATGGGTCTACCATGTGGGTGGCAGGGATCCAAATGCTGAGACATCACCTGCTGCTCCCTAAGGTACTCATTAGCAGGAAGCAGGAGTTGGGAGCAGAAATAGGAGTTGAGCCCAGGCAGTTGGATATAGGTGTTCCAAGTGGTATCTTTACCACTGTGCCACAAGCCCACCCTACCTGATTGCTTTGAGATGTCCATCCATTGCTTAGATATGGACAGCTGCTAACTTAAAATCAATGGCAAACTAGATTTGAGCATAGGAATTTCTTGTTAATTAGAAATAAAACTATTCATTTGATAAAAGTTTAATTTTCTAATTTTATCCTATACCAACAATTGTTTTGTTTTATTTTTTCTTTGGTAACCTACTGTTTCAAAGTAACCTACTGTTACTGGTAATTTCTTTTTTTCTTAAAGATTTATTTATTTGAAAGGCAGAGTTAGAAGGAGAGATTTAGAGCTTCCATCTACTTGTTTACTCCCCAATTGGCTACAATGGCTGGACCAGGCTGAAACCAGGAGCCCCATGCAGGTCTACCATGAGGTGGCAGGGGACCAATCATTTGAGCCATCCTTCACTGCCTTCTCAGGTGCATTAGCAGGGAACTAGGTCACAAGTGGAGCATCTGGGCTAGAACCAGTGCCCATATGGGATGCCTGTGCTCTAGGTGGCACCTTAATCTGCTGTGCCACAGCACCAGGCCCAGGTAATTTCATTATTTTTGCCATAGCAGTGCTATAACTAGAATTTTCTGTGATGTTAGTTTTTTTTTTCTTTTTTAATCTTTACTGATCAATACTGTAGCCATTAGCTAGCTGCATGTGGCTGTTGCCCATTTGAGAAATGGCTAGTGCAACTAAGCACATGAATTTTTACTTTATTTATTTATTTTTTTAAGATTTATTTGAAAGTCAGAGTTACAGAGAGAAAGAGAGGCAGAGGCAGAGAGAGAAGTCTTCCATCCGCAGGTTCACTCCCCAAATGGCTGCAATGGCCGGAACTGGGTTGATCCAGAGCCAGGAGATTCTTCCTGGTCTCCCATGCAAGTGTTGGGGCCCAAGGACTTGGGCCATCTTCTACTACTTTCTCAGGCCATAGCAGAGAGCTAGATCAGAAGAGGAGCAGCCAGAACTTGAACCGACGCCCATATGGGATGCTGGCACTGCAGGTGGCAGCTTTACCCACTATGCCACAGCATTGGCCCCTGTAATTTAATTTAAATGTAAGTTTAGCCACATACAGCTGGTGGCTACTATATTGGACAGTGCAGATTTAGAGTAGCAGTGAGTTGTTAATATAGAAATTCGATAAATTATCCAGTTTTATTTCATTGTTATCTCATTCGACAAAAGGACTTATGATTTTTTTCACAAATTTTGTCTCAAATTTGTAGTTATACAAACTGAAGGCATTCTACTTAAGCCTATATTTGATTCTTCAGTGAAAAATGGGGATAATTGTACTTATTTCATAAGGTTGTTGGAAGATTTAAATGATATACTGAGAAGTTCTTATCACAGGGTAGAGCATCATGTGTTAAATTGCTCCAGAAATTTTAATTTCTGCTGAATTATTTTTATTATTTATACTAATAAATAATAGTTGGCTTTTCCTCCTAGTTTTTCCTCCCACTTAAAATGTTTTTCTTCTCTTTTTAGCAACTGATCTGGTGTTAAGAAAGGTTATCAATTTTTCTGACTGTACAGTTTGTCTTGATAAACGAAATGCCAGTGGTAAAATAGAATTTTACCAGGATCCTTTATTATACAAATGTTCCTTCAGGACTCGTCTGCATTTTACATATGATAACCTAAATTCCAAGATGCCCTCTGTTATTAAAGTAGGTGTCTCTTTAAGTAAAGTTCTGTATGTCTGTTTTTGTTTGTTGGTTCTTGTGCTAATTATTATTAAAAAAACAAAGAAGAGGGTGCATGTTTGGCCTGCTGGTTAGGATGCCTGCCTCCCTTATCGGAGTGAACCTTGGTAGGCAGAAGTGCCCATATACATAATTGGGTTCCTTGTGAGAGATCTATATTGAGTTCCTAGCCCCCAGCTGCAGCTGGCCCAGTTTTGGCCCTTGTAGGCATTTAGGGAGTGAACTGGGGAATAAGGGACTCTTTATCACTGTCTCTCAAGTAAACAAACATTTAGAAAGAAGAAAAAGCAAGAAGAAATTAACTTCATAATTATGTCATTTGTTTTCATGAAACAGTTTTATTAATATTTATTTTTTTTTTTTTTTTTTTTTTTTTTTTTGGACAGGCAGAGTGGACAGTGAGAGAGAGAGACAGAGAGAAAGGTCTTCCTTTGCCGTTGGTTCACCCTCCAATGGCCGCCGCTGCAGCCGGCGCACCGCGCTGATCCGATGGCAGGAGCCAGGAGCCAGGTGCTTTTCCTGGTCTCCCATGGGGTGCAGGGCCCAAGCACCTGGGCCATCCTCCACTGCACTCCCTGGCCATAGCAGAGAGCTGGCCTGGAAGAGGGGCAACCGGGACAGAATCCGGTGCCCTGACCGGGACTAGAACCCGGTGTGCCGGCGCCGCAAGGTGGAGGATTAGCCTATTGAGCCACGGCGCCGGCTAATATTTATGATTATTTTCATTTATCACCTTTTGTTTAGTGTGTTCTAGTAGAGATGTTTTGTGTACAACTTTAGAACTTTCTCAGTTCTATAACTACGATTTCCCTTTTCATTTGCCTGGTTGCTTATTAGTGTTTCTCCAAGTAGATTTAGGCACTCTTCTGTGGATTGTGGGCATCTTTACTGCTAGGCCAAACATCCTCTCTGATACTCATGTGAAAATTTGTTGTTCATCAAGTTAGTGGTATGCATTTTCGATATTTATGGTTTGTATCCAAGTGTAAATCCTTCTATCTTTTGTTACCTAACCATTTTTCTGAGCTTTATCTAACAGCTTTTTTTTTTTTTTAAATATTTATTTATTTTGAAAGGCAGAGTTACAGAGAGGCAGAGAGAGAGAAAGTCTTCCATCCGCTGGCTCACTCTCCAGGTGGCTGCAACTGCCAGAGCTGCGCCAATCCAAAGCTAAGAGCCAGGAGCTTCTTCCGGATCTCCCACAAGGGTGCAGGGGTCTAAGTACTTGGGCCACCTTCTACCACTTTCCCAGGCCATAGCAGAAAGTTAGATTGGAAGTGGAGCAGCAGGAACTGGAACCAGTGCCTGCATGGGATGCCAGCACTGCAGGCAGCAGCTCTACCCAGTACGCCACAGTGCCAGCTACCCCCACCTCCCCGACTTTTGATCTTATTTTTTATTAATGTGGAATAACTTTTTATTACTGAATTATGAATTTCTGACCATGGAAGTTCTAAGATGCAAGGGCTGGAGCTAATTTCTGGAAACTGATATTGACCACTCTGCCTGTTTGAGTGTGACTGTATAAAAATTAGTTGCTTTTAGGCCTGGCACTGTGCTGTAGCAGGTAAAGCCACCGCCAGATCGTGAACCAGTGGATTGAAGACTTTCTCTCTCTGCCTCTGCCTCTCTGTAACTTTGCCTTAGGTAATTAAATAAATCTTAAAAAAATTAGTTGTTCTTGTGCATTGTTTTAATAAAACATTTTCTCTTTCATATAGCCATACTTATATTTATACATAAAATCTTGTTATTTTCTGATGGGGAGGGGTATTACTCATTCTGTTTGCTTTTGTTCAAAATCAGTATGCATGTTGCACATTAGTTTGTTGGAATTATGTTACTCTTTTCTTTTTTTGAATTAACTTCTGTGGCAGAGATAAGTATGGAAACATTAACTTGATAGTATTGATATCTCTCAGGTCAGTGGGATTTTCTTTTTTTAGCCTAGAATTTGTTACTGAAGTTTGGAAATGTGAAGGTAAATTCAGAAAACATTTTGACAGCCAGTAATGTTTTGAAGGTTTACTATATAAAGTATTCTTATTGATCATTAGTGTAAATTTAGTTGTCTGATCTAGGATTTGGCTTTATTAGAGAAACGTAGAAATAAATTTATTTGAGGAAAACTAAGTGTTGGTTTATAAGTAAGTTTCTGTTATGAAAATTTATTAGCCAGGACATTTCATTGTAAAAAATGCCTTAACATAAATTATAAGCTTTTTTACATGTGGTTTTTTACTCTAGTAATAGCCACATTTGAATTACCATTATGGTATGCTCAACTGATAACATTTTTTGAGTTTTTATTAATATTGGTTTTTTTTTGTATCACACAAAGACTTTATTCTTTTAAATTCATTTTTTAAGGAATACAAATTTCATAAGTACAACTTTAGGAATATAGTTACTCTTCCCACTATACCAGCCCTCCTGCCCACATTCCTGACCCTCCTCTTCCTCCTCCCTCTCACCTTGCCAGTCCCATTCTCCATTAAGATTCTTTTCAGTTAACTTTGTACACAGAAGACCAACTCTATACTAAATAGACCAACTCTATACTAAGTAAAGATTTCAACAATTTGTGCATACACACACACACACATAACACAAAACTGAGAACTAGTTTTACAGTTAACTCTCAATACAGTTCATTGAGGACAGAGGTCCTGCATGGGGAGATAGTGCACAGTGACTCCTGTTGTTAATTTAACAATTAACACTCTTAGGTATGATATCAGTGTCTACCCTAGGCTTTGGACATGAGCTGCCTAGGCTCTGGAAGCCTTTTGAGTACACAAAGCCATAAGGCTTATGGACAAGACCATAAGCAAAGTGGAAGTTCTCTCTTCCCTTCAGAGAAAAGGAAAACATCCTTCTTTCTTCTTTCCACTGGATTCTTTCCACTGGATTCTCACTCACAGAGATCCTTCACGTAGAACATTTCTTGCCACAGTAACAAAGACATTTTTGGTTAGGAAGAACTGAATTTGTAACAGTGGTCCCATAAGATTATAATGAAAATGAAAAATTCCTGTGGCTTAGTGATGTCCTAGCTGTCATAAGATTGTAGCACAACACATTACTCATATGTTTGTGGTGATACTGACGCAAACAAGCCTACTACACAACCAGTGTATAAGATGTATAGCACATCCAATTAGGTGCAGTTCATAACGCCAGCAGGAGCTTCTTACATCTTATGTTTAACATATCTTCTGATTGCATCAAGAGGCCACATTGACTTATATCATCCAAGTTTGTGTAATACACAGTAGGATGTCAGGTGTTCAAACAGTGATAAAATTGACCATTTATGCATTTCCCAGAACAGAGCCCCCCTTAGTAAACAAATCATAGCTGTAAGTATATTTTATTTTTAGAAATATGTCCAGATTTTACACTATATGATTTTTTTATTTGACAGGTAGAGATATAGATAGACAGAGAAAGGTCTTCCTTCCATTGGTTCACTCCCCAAATGGCCGCTACGGCCAGCGCTACGCCGATCCGAAGCCAGGAACCAGGTGCTTCCTCCTGGTCTCCCATGCGGGTGCAGGGTCCCAAGCAGCTGGGCCATATTCCACTGCCCTCCCAGGCCACAGCAGAGAGCTGGACTGGAAGAAGAGCAGCAGGGACTAAAACCCCGCGTCCATATGGGATGCCGGCGCCGCAGGCGGAGGATTAACCAAGTGAGCCACAGTGCCAGCCCCCACTATATGATTTAAACCATTTATTTAAATCCTCCAAGTCTTAAAAACACACTGGTAAGACATATAATGTTTATTCAAATGATCATTTTAAGAATCAAACTAAGGTAATATTTGAAAATTACTGAGTACAGTTCTAGAAACACACAGCTCTTAGACTGTCCAGCCCTCAGGCTGTATAAGGTTCTAGAAATCCTTTGGCCCTGCCAAAGGAAAACCAGGTAGGATTCAAAATTCAATAAATCTACAGCAGGTTAATTTTTTTTTTCACTGTGTAAGCAATTGTTTTATTATCTTATTTAGGAAATAATAGCAAATAAAAATTTCCTATATGTTCATATATGTTTTTATATAAGGTTTGCCATTTGGATTAGACCCATCATTCTTCCAACTCGTAGTCCTAGGAACTATGTTCTAAACAGATGTAGTTAATCTCATTGGTTACCTCAAAGACAGAGTTTCCAAAATGTTTCAGATACCTTAAATTTGTTTTAAACAAAATTACTTAAGTGACTTCTGAACTTACTTATTTATATTTTGGTAGGCTTCCTGTGGCTTTCTATCTTTTGTGTGAAAAAAAAATAAGTCTTACAGATTATGACATTTATGAGATAAAGAGCATATGAGTATGTTAAAAGTTCTATTTTTCCAAAAATTTACTTTGCAGTTTTTAAGAGAAATTAGTCTGCACATAAATCATATCTGATTGATTCCTACAGAAAGATTTCTGTGATTATAAATATCCTACTAATAGGTTTAAATATTTTTAAGACTTGTGATCTGTATTGCAAAACTGTTTCCAGAAAGGTTTAACTAGAATATATACTCATGCATTAATGGAAGTACTGCCTGCTTTCTTAAATGTAATTATATTGTTAAAAGTCACCAATTTCTTGAACAAAATATATAATTTAATGGATATTTATCAGCAAATTTAGAGTTTTGAATATATATTCACTGGTTATTTGAATTATTCAAGTTCTTTGTCTAATTTTTTCTGTTGAGGGTTAGTCTTTTCTCATTGACTTTAAAATAACTGTTACATATATAATAAAGATTCTGTGTCATTGGTTTTGCTAAGACTGCTGATCACTAGTGCTTTTGGTACAATCAATATTTAAAAGGATTTGACAGAGAAATCTTAATTAAGAAAAGCTTAGTAGACTTGCATACTCCTTCCCCATGCCCCCCCCCCCATTTTCTTCTTCATGTTTTGTTCACTGTGTGATTTTTATGTCCGTTTTAAAAAACCTGTGCTCATCTTTGAAATATGCTATTTTATGCCCCCCATCCTGCTTTTACAACTTTCTCCCTTTGCAAATACATTGTTTTATGCTTTGAGCTCTAAAAGTACGATGATTACCATTATTTCTTTTTCATGTTTCATAGACACTCAAATACCAGCTAGTCAAAATAAACCCTCTAAGAGACTTAACTTTATGGCTTAATTGGTTTTATTCCATGTTTATATAACAGCAGGAAACTATTACACTAAAGTTGTGTTTATATTCCATTGATGTATGTTTCTTTAAGGAGAACTTTGATTGCTCTATATCCTATTTGTTACTAATTAATCTTACTTCTTTCTTATAATTGATTCATGTTATAAATTTCATATCACATTTAAATCTGTTTAAACTTTTTCTGAAAAACTTTCTTGAATGTATATTACTTGGTTTTTCATGTTTGACAATAAAAATTTTATTTCCACACTTATATAGTTATAATGTTAGTCTTTTCTCCACTTAACATATGGTTTTAGGATGTGTATGTATTCCTTTTGGTTAATAAAACTTGAAAGAATGATTAAAGTTTTACTAAAATGACATCATGAAACTTTTATTCTTGTTTTGTCAGAGATCTTTGTTTTTTGGAGGAAATACTATCATATTCTTAATGTTACAGAGTCGATATTTGGTTACATAGCTTTCTTCCTGGACTAGTTATCTGGAAATCTAATGTAAATATATTTTGTTATGTAGATATATCTACATTATTTGGCTTAATTTTCTATCCAAAGGTTATTGATCATCACAGAAAAATGTTTATAATCCCTGAAATTTTAGAGTCAGTATTATTTTGGCTTAAATATTAGAAATGTTTTGGAAATCACTATTTTATGATATTGCATTTTAAGACTTTTAAAATTTCTTTACTTATCCTAAAAAATATTCCTTAAACAAGTTTTTGTTCATGTCTTATTTTTTAAAATACAGATTCATACCTTAGTGGAGAGTTTGAAACTTTCTATCACCGATCAACAACTCCCTATGTTTATCCGCATAATGCAACTTGGGATTGCTCTTTACTATGGAGAAATAGGCAGTTTTAAAGATGGAGAAACAGAAGATCCTACTTGTCACAATAAAGATATGTTAGGAAACATTTCGGGTAAGTATAGTGAAAATTTCAATTTGAGTTACTTTTTTTTGTTTTGAAGATTTATGTATTTGAAAGAGTATCAGAGAGAAAGAGGGGGAGAGGTGAAGTGAGAGAAGAAAGAGAGAGATCTTCATCCACTGATTCACCCCCTAAAAGGCCACAATGATTGGGGCTGAGCCAGTCCAAAACAGCAGGCTGGAACCCTATCTGGGTCTCCAATGTGGGTGACAGGGACCCAAGGACTTGGGCTTCTTCTGCTGTTTTCTCAGGCATGTTAGCAGGGAGCTGGGTCTTTCTGCTATTGCATTTTTGAGGAAAGTTTGAGATGTAGGATTTTTGTTGTTGGTTGAGAGACAAAATTAATAAGTGAAATGTTAGCTTATTCTTTGTATTTGTCAAATACTTTTAAAATTACATGTGATTGATAAACTACTTTCCACATAACATTAACCATATCTAGAAAAGGAAAATTACATAGTGCACCATAAAGAAACTTTGAGAATGATAATGGTAAATTATTGATTTGAAATAATAGCTAGTATATGATTTGTTGTTACCTTACAATGATGAACGTGGGAAGACATTTTAAAGGATTTATAGTTCTTTTTTCCCCTTGTTAAATCCTGTTGATTTAAAATGACTTGATTTTGATTGATAGATACTGATGATGAAACAAGAATAGATATGCAGTATCCTGCTCAGTACAAAGGCCAAGAATTGTATCCACAGCAAGATGATGAACAGCAACAGGGATGGGTATCATGGGCATGGTCATTCGTACCTGCAATTGTGAGTTATGACGATGGTGAAGAAGACTATCTTGGTAATGATCCTGCGTCAACCATGCATCAGCAAAAAGCACAGACTTTGAAGGATCCTATTGTTTCTATAGGATTTTACTGCACAAAGGCAACTGTGACTTTTAAGGTATGTTTTCTTCCTCTTGTAGTCCATTATCTCTGCCTATTTTAATCCTTCATTTTTGGTTGCTAGTAAGATTACAGCTTAACTCAAAAGTTTGTTTTGTGCTCAGTAGAATCCACTAGTTTACTCTCTAAATGCCTGCAGTGGCCAGGGCTGAAGCTGGGAGCTGGGAACACAGTTCAAGTCTCCCATGTGTTGGCCAGAACACTGCTACCTGAGCTATCTGCTGTTTTCCACTGTCTGCATTCACAGGAAGCTGAAATTAGGAGTCAGAGCTGTGGGTTGATCCCAGGTACTCCCATCTGGGATTTGGACATCTTATTCTTTAAAGGCTTCTCCTACCAGTTTTGTTCTTTATCAACTTCATGGAGACTTTTTTTCCTTCTTGCCAAATCATTCATTTGCTGTACAGTCATGCCTTAATACTTCCTTTTAAAAAGGAAAGCATATCAAAGAGAGAGAGATCTTCCATCTGCTGGTTCGCTCATTATATGGCCACAATAGCTGGAACTGTGCTGATCTGAAGCTTTAGATTGTTCCAGGATTCCCACATGGGTTTAGGGGCCCAAGTGTTTGGGCCTTCTTTCATTGCTTTCCCAGGTGCATTAGTAGGAAGCTGGATAGGAAGTGGAACCTGGACTTGAACTGATACCCATATGGGATGCTAGCAGTTTGGCGGTGGCTTTACTGGTATGCCACAGTTCCAGACCCCTCCCTGACTGTTTTCTCTTTTTAAAGATTTATTTGTTTATTTGAAAGGCAGAGTGACTGAAGGGAGGGAGGGAGGAGGAGGGGAAAGAGAGAGGGAGAAGGAGAGAGAGAATGAATGAATGAATCAGTCTGTCTCCTATCTGCTGGTTCACTCCCTAAATGGCTGCAACAGTCAGGATTTGGCCAGACGGAAGTCAGGAGCTAGGACTTCCATCTTGTCTCCACAAAGGTGACAGGAGTGAATGAAGTACTTGGGCCACCTTCTGCTGCCACCCCCCAGGTGTGTTAGCAAAGAGCTAGATTGGAAGCTGAGCAGCTGGGACTTGAACCAGCACTCTGAATGGGATGCGAGGTGCCACAAATAGTGGCTTCAGCTGTGCCACAACTCTGCCCCCCTCCCTGGCTTTTTATAATACTGTGAGCATACATGTAGTATTCCTTAACAGTATCTTAATTTATTCAGTATCTTTTTATTAATTTTTTTAAAAAGATTTATTTATTTATTTTGAAAAAGTTAAAGAGAGGGAAGGAGAGAGGGTTTCCATTTGCTGGTTCACTCCCCAGACGTTGGGCAAGAGCTGGAGCCACATGGGCTGCAAACACTTGAGCCATCTTCTAGTGCTTTCCCCAGGCCTTTAGCAAGCAGCTGGATTGAAAGTGGAACAGCTGGGTTACAAACTGGCACCCATATAGGATGCTGGCCAAGCAGATGGTGGCTTTACCCACTACGCCACAACGCTGGCTCCAGTAGATTTTTATTAATACCAGCTGTATTCCTGGCACTGTTGTCTGGAGATGCTACAGTGAACAGATAAAGATTCTTGCCTATTAGAACTTAAATTGTTGTTAAAAACAAGTAAGAAAGATGTATTGATGTTAAGGGCTATGTAGAAAAAAGAAGGAAATGGAATAGGGAGTGGTTTCAAAAAAGTTGTGAACAAGGAATCCTTGCAGATATGTGTGAATTTGCATTCCAGGATTACAAATATAGGCACCCCAAAACTTCAAGGAATGTAAGGAGGCCACTGGGGCACAGTGGGCCAGTGTGAAAAAAGTATGCAATCAGATCAAGAGGTTTAGGAGTCTGGAGCAATCTGTAAGTTGTAAAACTGTGTAGATTGTTTTGAGTTTTTTTCCCATTTTATTCTGAGATGGAAACTTTTGGATAATATTTAGCAGAAGAGTTACATGTTGATCTGAGTTGTATTTTAAATTGGATCACTGTGATTATTATAAGAATATAGAGGAGGAAAAGCAGAAATTAGACAATCACATAGGAATGCAATATTCAAGTAATAGATGATAATAAAGGCTTGGATGAGGGTGGTAGCAAGTGGATGTGTAAAAAATGATTGGATTTTGGATCTGTTTTGAGAGTGGGTAGGATTTTTCGATAGTTCTTATTATGGGCCATGAATGAAATAAAGAGAATCCAAGAATGGCTAGGTATAGGCTTCTGGAAGTTGTCTTCTGATTATTTCTATCTTTGAGGAGTTCACTTAACTCAGAATTAGGATGAGGGAGAAAGGTAAAGATTTGAGGAAAGGGGATATATGAATCATCTTGGGGAGAATGAGGAGTAAATAGACTTAGTAAATACTGTATACGTTCACTACTGACAGTAGGGACCTATTAGACAAAACTGATTGTGAATTTGAAGAGACCCCAGTCATCATGGTTGCATAATTTTTCTGTAGCCATTTTCTGCTACTTGTGTAAAGATAAATGGTGAAGGCTAGGTAGAAGACAATATCAATAGGAGCAGAGATTAAGAAATGGAGGAGACCAGATTTTTGGAATGATCATCTCTGTGAATATTGAAATCGCCAAGAATTATGACAGTGCTAATGTGGGACAGAATCGAAGACTGAAATCTCCATAGAATGAATGGAATGACCTGGGGATTTGATTTCATGACTACAGCGAGGAGGAGTTTTGGAGCATACAATCTATTCCTTATTTTTGCTGCTTTGAAAACTGACATTTACAAGGTTACTTCAAAATGTTCAAGGAAGAATGAAATTAAGGCTTTTTTTTTTGTTCAAAAATTTTTTCATGTCATGCCTCGTTTTTTCATAATACACATTTTTGAAGACCTCTCTTATGTTCAAGTTTCTCTAGATACGTGTATTTGCTATTTGAACACTTCCCTTTCTTTAAACATTTCATGTCTGATACTTTTTCATACTAGTCTTTGCTGCTTTTCTTGTGCCTGATCTTTGAATTTTGGGTTATGGGGCTTAGACTTTTTTTTCTTTCATTTTAAGATTTATTTATTTATTTGAAAGGTTGAGTTAAATGACAGAGAGAGAGAGAGAGGTATCTTCTATCTGCTCGTTAACTCCCCAAATGGCCACGACAGGTGGAGCTGGGCCTATCCAAAGTTAGGAGCCAGGAGCTTCTGCTGAGTCTCCCACGCAGGTGCAGCGACACAAGAACTTGGGTCATCTTCCACGGCTTTTCCAGGCCATAGCAGAGAGCTGCATGGGAAGTGGAGCCAGCTGGGTCTTGAACCGGTGCCCATATGGGTTGCTGGTACTGCAGGCAGTGGCTTTCCCACTACGCTACAGCGCCGGCCGCAGGGCTTGGACTTTTTTTTTCTAAATATTTTTTTTCTAAATATTTTCTAATGTGTGGCTCAGTAGAACACAGCTAGATCTTTGTATATGCTTCTGCATTCAGTCTGGAAATGTTTTGGTTGGTGAATGCAAATACTTTTTGGTCTCACAAAAATATGTAGTTGGAAGGGGAGGAATATTTTAATAACTTACTAAGAAAATTGTGGATATTCTTTTTTGATAGTACTCTAAAAGTCATTAAGTGGTTGTTTAAAAATGGTTTGTTGGGGCAGGTAGTTAGTCTAGCAGTTAAGATGTCAGCTTCCTACCTCACAGTACCTCGGTTCAGTACCTGGCTCCTCCTGATTCCAGCTTTCAGCTTCCAGCTAATGCACACGCTGAGAGGCAGCAGTTGTGTCATAAGTTTCTGCCACCTACGTGGGAGAACTGGTTTGTGTTTGTAGCTCTTGGCTTCCCAGTCCTGGCCGTTACTAGCATTTGAGGGAGTGAACTAGCGGAAGGAAGATATTTCTGTCTCTCTTTTTTTTTTTTTTTCCCAAACAACAACAACAACAACAACAACAACAACAAAATGTTCTCTTGTGTCTTGAGCACTTGGAAATTTTCTGGTATGTATTCTGACATCCATGTACCTACCCTTCTATTTGTTATCTGTGCACCGACCCATCTGTTCATCTGCTTTTCATCTTCCAAAAGTTTATGGACCCTTTTTTTAGTTTTCGTTTCCTCCCCAGTTTTTCTCTGTGAATTTATTTCTTCATTACTGCATTTTTGGGAAGTAAGGAACTAAACCAGTAAAATGTTATTACAAGTATTATTTCAGGTAGCTTGTTAGATTTTTGAGAGATAACAGTATAAAAAGGAAGTCAAATTTATGCTATCATAATGTTTTTAATTTAACTTGGATTGTTTGTTAACTGCCTGAAATAAATTTATTTCATTTGGTAGTAAAGCTATATAATTTATAACTACAACAGATGGCAGGTTAAAATATATTTTAAAATATTCTTTAAGAACTTTTCCTAGTTAAAAATCATTTAATATTTTCTATTCTGACAAAAACTGAAAAAAATTCATATAATAAGTTTCAGTGAGAGTTTGTAACAAGTTGATTTAAATCAATCAAAAGTTTTTTTCTGGTTATTAGTGGGACAAAAATAAAGATTTATAAGCTGTGCTGTTTCAGCACCATCATTTTTTCTGAATTAGAGAAACATTTTTATAATTCAATTAACTGATTTAATTTTGATTAGATATAAATTTGTAAAGTTAAAATCTTTAAAGATATAAAAAGTTACTGTTGCCAACAATTGTTAGGTATTTAGTCAATTTTAGAATATCAGATTAAGACACTTATTTTTAGTGTTGATTTGTAAAGTCAAGGTTTGCTCGTTCAGTTTTATCTTTTTGTGTAATTTTTGCCTGCTTGCTTTGAAATTTGAAATTATTCTGGTGCATTTCTATTAACTCGATTGATGAGAAGAATTGTATTCAGCTGAAGATAGTCATTTACATATAAACTTTTACAGACTGTTAGGTAGTATTTATGGTTTGTGTATCTTTTCAACATTTTGAATAATTTATGCTTCTCAGAGTTTTCTCTAAGGAAAATATGTTGATTATTAGGAGGAAAACATTAGATTTCATTGTTCAGCTTAGATCTGAGGAATGTATGGAATTAATTTGTGGTTCATATTTTGGTCAGAAAATAAGGTCATGTTTCTACATTAGCATTTTGAACAGTTGATATCAGTCCAACAAAAATCATGCCAAATTAAATGTAGCATTTTTCTAATAATGTTTAAAATTGTTCTTATAATGTTTGAGTCCTTTTAATCAATTAATTGCTTTTTTTCTCTGCAATAATGGTAGACAGCTGAAGGATGATCAAGTTTAAAAAATTCAGTTTTACTTAAACACTGTAGGTTATGGAATTGTACTTTTAAACAGCAACATTATACATAGTAGCAGTACTAGAAACATTCAAAAAAGAGCTTATGAAATACAAAATATATAAAAATTTCTCTAGTGTAAGAAAAGAATAATTAGTTGATTCTGAATATATAGAAGTCAGGTTGACTCTCAGTATAAAGAAGTTATCATGCTTTGAGTGATAACTTTTCAGTTCTGTAACTTATTTGGCCTAAGCTAAATACTGGTTTTTAGATGAGATCGGGCTCTTTCAGTGTGGTATGGCTATAGACAGTACTGGTTTTTAAGAAGTATGATGTTTGACTTTGCATTTGAGTTTGAAGAATACCTCCATTTCACAAGAATAAGGGTGTTAAGTCATTTGCAAACAAAGGCAGAATAACTTTAAGACCTTTTTTTGGGGGGGTAATTTTAAGAATCACAGAAATGGGTTTACTTATATTCCTTACCAAGTGTCCCCTGTTTTTATGCTATCTTACGCTATCATAGTACTTTTGCCAAAGCTAAGAAATCAAACATTGATGCATTAATGTTAAATCCCAGAATTTACTTGAATGTTAAACTATCCTTTTTCTGTGCCTTGATTCAAACCAGGATACCTCATGGCAATTATAAAAATACTTTATAATTTAAGACATCTGATTTTTGATAAATTTAAATAATATGTTGTAAACTTAAGAGGAGTGACAACCTTATTTTTCTTTTGTCAGTATCTATCTTGTTATCTAGTAGGCACTCAGCATTTATTACATGACTAATTAGGTCTCTGAGATATACTTAATATTAACATACTTTGACATTTTACATCCATAATCCTACTAATTGCATAAGAATTGGAAAGACATTTGTAGATTCTATTTGTGTTTCACAGCTTTCTTTTTTGTTAGAAATAGTGAGAAATCTTGGAAGTGACTGAACTAAACATGGATGGCTATAATAATGAATATAGAATGTCTAGGTTATATATGTAAATTTTTGGCAGAATAAATGAACTGTTTTATAAGTACATGAACTATTTAATGACCATTATTTGTATAGCTTTCACTTTTAAAGCAATGTTAAGGAGGAGGAGTTAGAAAAAGTGGCATTTAAATAAGTTTAGACCAGAATATTCAACCTTTAAACCATGGATAATTTGTTACAGCTGTTTTTGTTGCACCTGTTTTCCTGCTTAATAATTAAATTTCCCGAATCTTAAAATTGGCCTTGTTCTCATCAGTTCATCATAATCATGACAGTTTATTGCCATTTAATGCTAATTTTGATTTACTTAATATTCTTATATTTCTTAGCTCACTGAAATGCAAGCCGAGAATAGTTATTACAGTCCCCAGAAAGTAAAATCTAAAGAAGTATTGTGTTGGGAACAAGAAGGAACTACAGTTGAGGTAATGTTTCAACAATGAGAATATTTTTAAAAAATTGAGTGGTTCTTAAAATTAATGTTTAATAAATACAGATGTTTATCCCAAGTAGCATAGTAGAAATCCTTATATTTATGGTTCTGTATTTCTATTGTAGTCAGCATACTGAGTCTATGAATTACTCCTTTAAGAAAGATTTTACTGTTATATGCAGCATTAATTTAGTCTTTAAATTTTTCATTTGCCTTCTGTATGTTTGGATGTGTGAATGTAGACTGTTCATGAAGTGCCAGTCATTGAGGAAACAAAGATTTGAGGACACACAGATAAGGAAGATCTTCCTCCCTCCCTCCCTCCCTCCCTCCCTCCCTCCCTTCCTTCCATTTTTTTAAGATTTATTTATTTACTTGAGAGGCATAGTGACAGACAGACAGGTCTTCAATCCACTGGTTTACTCCCTAAATGGCTGCAACGGACAGAACTGGGCTAATCCAATCCTGAGCCAGGAGCTTCATCCAGGTCTCCCTTGTGGGTGCAGGGGCCAAGCACTTCTATTGTTTTCCAGGCCAACAGCAGGAAACTACATCAGAAGAGGAGCAACCAGCACCCACATAGAATGCTGGTGCCATAGGCAGATGCTTAACCTACTATGCCACAGCGCCAGCCCCTCTTTCTTTCTTTTTAAAACTTATTTATTTACTTATTTGAAAGGCAGAGTGTCAGAAACAGAGGAAGGGAGGGAGATGGAGATGGGGAGGGAGGGAGATGGAGATGGAGATAGAGATCCAATTGCTTCTGGTGGTTCACTCTTCAAATGGGTATAACAACCAGGTTGGGACCAGGCTGAAGCCAAGGGTGCCATCTTGGTCTCTTAAGTGGGTGGCAGGAACTTAAGAACTGGAGCCTTCATATGCTGCTACCCAGGTCACATTATCAGGGAACTGGATCAGAATTAGAGAGTGGGGACTCTAACTGGCTGATGTGGGATGTGGATGTTCCAAGCAGTGGCCTAGGCTACTACATCACAACACCTATTCTGTTAAGAAGCTGTTTTAATAAAGTTTGGGATCTGCGAATACATTTGGAAAGGCCATAATCCTAAAGACATTTGAGTAATTTAGAAAATCTACAAGGAAATCTTATGACATTTTTTAAAAAAAGAATTATTTATTTGAAAGGCAGAGATACAGAGGTGGGAGGTTTGGGAAGAGAGACACAGAAAGATATCTTGCATTGCTGATTCAGTCTCCAAATGGCCCCAACAGCTGGGGCTGGACAGGCCAAAGCCAGGAGCCCAGAACTTCACCTGGATCTCCCATGTGGGTGGCAAAGATGCATGTATTTGGGCCATCTTCTACTGCATTTCCAATTTCATTAATAGGAAGCTTGGTTGGAGATGAAGCCACTGGGACTTGAACTGGCACTCCCATATAGGCTGGTGCTATAAGCAGTGCCTTAACCTGCTACATCATAGTGCAAGTCCTCTATAATGTTTTTGTTAAATACAAGTTTTTAATTATAATATTTCCTTTCCTCTTAAAGGCGCTTATGATGGGAGAACCTTTCTTTGACTGCCAGATTGGGTTTGTAGGTTGCAGAGCCATGTGCCTTAAAGGAATTATGGGTGTAAAAGATTTTGAAGAGAATATGAATAGAAGTGAAACTGTAAGTCAAAAACTCCCTTTCCTCCCTTTTGTAGATAGGATGCTGGTATAATGAAATGCTTACTGAAATGTTTAGCCCTATAAAACTTGTTAGACTATGTATCTGTCTTTTTTTTTTTTTTAAGGTTTATTTATTTATTTGAAAGAGTTACACAGGAGAGGCAGAGAGAGAGAGAGAGAGGTCTTCCATCCGATGGTTTACTCCCCATTTGGCTGCAACAGCTGGAACTGTGCCGATCTGAAGCCAGGAGCCAGGAGCTTCTTCTGGGTCTCCCACATGGGTACAGGGGCCCAAGGATTTGAGCCATCTTCTTCCTTCCCAGGCCATAGCAGAGAGCTGGGTCGGAAGTGGAGCTGCCGGATCTCGAACCGGCGCCCATATGGGATGCCGGTGCTTCGGGCCAGGGCATCAACCTGCTATGCCACAGCATTGGCCCCGTCTTAAAAGAGGAGCTTTACTGTTTTTCCTGCAAGAAATTATAGAACTCTGGGGAATTTAGAGTTGATAGCATTTAAAACCTGGTTAGTAATTTCAAATAGTTTCCAATACATCTTTTTTCTTGTTTATGCAATTACTTGGAGCTCTTCGTTGGTTTGTTAAAATAATAGATGATGAAAATGGAGAATGCATTACTCATATTTTTATAGTACTTGAAGTTTTACTAATTTCTATTGACTGTTCAATGAGTGTTATAAAACCAAGAGGTTTGTTTTCCTTCACAATGTAATGATTTTCATCTTGTTCATAAGTTTTGCATTTATTTTTAGGAAGCCTGTTTCTTCATTTGTGGTGAAAATTTGAGTACAAAAGGTTTGACGTACCTTACAAATTCTTTATTTGATTACCGGAGCCCAGAAAATAATGGTACTCGTGCAGAATTTATCTTGGATGCAGCTCATCATAAGGTCAGAAAATATATATATATATATATGATGCAAATTCTAGGCTATTTGAGTAGACATGTTGTGTGAATTTTTGTGATTAACATCTTTCTTCTCAAATAGTATCTTATGAATACTAATAACTTATTGACAAATACTGACACATTTATAATTTTGTGGCTCAACTTTTATATCTATAAAGATTTGAGGAGTGCTAGGGGTCTTTAGTTTTATATAGTATATAATTGTTTATTTGTATCCTATGGTTAAAGTAGTCATGGAAGAAAGCATACATGTAGAATTTTTATTATGTCTGGAGTTTCAGATTGGTGGGAGGAAATGAGGAATTTTACTTTTTACTATGTTTACTTTTTATTGTTTGAATTTTTAATGTAAGATTATAATAATATATTTATGGAATATTAACAAGTTTATGAACTAAATTTAGTAGTTCAAAAAGTTACCTGAGTATTAATAGAATAAATATTTTGATAGTTTAAACTTTTTTTAAAGGAATTTCTTCTTTTTTTTTTTAAGATTTTATTTATTTATTTGAGACGTAGAATTACAGACAGTGAGGGGGAGAGACAGAAAGGTCTTCTGTCCGTTGGTTCACTCCCCAGTGGCTGTAACAGTTGGAGCTGTGCCGATCCAAAGCCAGGAGCCAGGTGCTTCTTCCCGGTCTCCCATGCAGATGCAGGGGCCCAAGGAGTTGAGCCATCTTCTGCTTTCCCAGGCCATAGCAGAGAGCTGGATTGGAAGAGGAGCAGCCGGGACTAGAACCGGTGCCCATATGGGATGCCGGCGCCGCAGGCGGGGGATTAATCTTCTGCGCCATGGCATAGTTTAAACTTTTTTTAGCATTTACTTTCACTGTTAGGTTAATACTGAACTGCATAATTAAATATTTATTTATAATTTTTAGTTTAGAGTTTCAATTGTTTCATGTAAATTTCTTGAAATATGTAAGGGCTAACTCTTGAGAGTATACATTATTAGATTTTTGTGATAATGATAAAGGTTAAATGTGTATTATCTGATCCATTAAATTTTTAAAAAAAGATTTATTTATATATTTGAAAGTCAGAGTTACAGAGAGAGAGAAAGAGAGGCAGAGAGAGAGGTCTTCCATCTGCTGGTTCACTCCCCTATTGGCTGCCAACGGCTGGAGCTGTGCCGATTCAAAGCCAGGAGCTTCCTCCAGGTCTCCTATGTGGATGCAGGGGTCCAAGGACGTAGGCCATCTTCTGCCGCTTTCCCAGGCCATAGAAGGGAGCTGTATCGGAAGAGGAGCAGCTGGGATTCGAAACAGCGACCAAATGGGATGCTGGCACTGCAGGCGGTGGCTTTACCTGCTATGCCACAGTGCCAGACCCCTAAAAATTTTTTTAAACATTTATTTATTTGAAGGGCAGAGTTAGAGAGAGAGAGACATCTTCCATCTGCTGGTTCACTCCCCACATGGCCTCTGTGGCTGGAGCTGGGCCGACCTGGAGCCATCCTCCACTGCTTTCCCACACATTTAGCAGGGAGCTGGATTGGAAGTGGAGCATTGTGAAGGTACCACAGTGGTTGCTTTACTTGCTATGCCACTGCACCGGCCCCATTAAAGCTGTTGATTAGCTAGGTATTATTGGTGAAGTAGCAAAAATGTCTAGTAGAATTATGTATATCCTTTTGTGTGTTCTGTGATGGGAGTAACATCACTTTTCTTAGAAGTAAATTCTTTAGTTAACTTCTGTTCTTTTGTTTTTGGTAATCCTTTGAGTTGACATACATTGTATGTAAGATTATATGTATCTTACCCATCAGATTTTAAACTCAAAAATTTTTTCTATACTGTGTTCTGTTTGTTTCTTTGTTGGCAGGAGACTTACACTGAGATGGCTGGAATGCAAAGATTTGGGGCTTTTTACATGGATTACCTGTATACAATGGAGAATACCAGTGGCAAAGGTATTGGTGTCTTTCCTTTATGTTTGCCTTTCCTTGAACAACAGAAGCAAAGACATCTTCAGAATCAGTTGATCTTTTACCAGTTGTACTCTATTAGCCAGATTTATCTTCTAGTACTTTGAGGAATGGTGTAATTTTAATGTCATACTAGGATTTATTTAGAATTTTGGCATTTAAAATTGTTCTTTGTGAATTCTGTGGAAAGACATATTGTGGGCCAGCGCCATGGCTCAATAGGCTAATCTTCCGCCTGTGGTGCCGGGACCCCGGGTTCTAGTCCCGGTCAGGGCGCCGGATTCTGTCCCGGTTGCCCCTCTTCCAGGCCAGCTCTCTGCTGTGGCCTGGGAGTGCAGTGGAGGATGGCCCAAGTGCTTGGGCCCTGCACCCCATGGGAGACCAGGAGAAGCACCTGGTTCCTGGCTTCGGATTAGCGCGATGTGCCGGCCACAGCGCGGCGGCCATTGGAGGGTGAACCAATGGCAAAAGGAAGACCTTTCTCTCTGTCTCTCTCTCTCACTGTCCAATCTGCCTGTCCAAAAAAAAAAAAAAAAAAAAAATGATTTCTTCAAGTTTAACTGTCATATTATTATGTATTATGCTTATTATTTCAGTCTTTTATATTCAAATGTTAGTGAAAATTTATTTTTTTGGGTTAATATTTTTCTTGTATTTGAAGACTTGTTTATTTAAAATTTCAGATTTCCAGGTTCTACCTCAGACCAGTATAATCACGTTCCAGGGGAAGGGCTTGGAAAAAACCACTGAAGCTCCTAGATTCTTTAAAGGCAAATGTTGGCTGGGGACACTTCACCCCATACCTGCCCAGGAAAGTTTAAATTTTGAATGGGTGATCTGAACATGCCAGTGGAGGTGGAGGGGTGTGACCTGGAATCACAAATAATGGGTCTGTAACTCAAGATCTAAAGGCATGATTAAAAAAAAAATCTAAGGACATAGCAAAAGGTTGTTATTCAGGGTTTGGGTGAAGAAAAGGCCAAAGCCAGCTGTTAATACAACTTACCTTATAAATTAGAAACTGAGAACCAATTTCTTACTGCTGCCTCTGAAAAGAAATGCATCTAAGACCCTTCTCTGGCTTACATTCCAGGTTAGACTCTGGGAAAGAAAAGAGAATTAAATTCCTATCATCCTGTGCAGAGAAATGTCTAAAGCTGGGAGCAGAAAGAGCACTGTTTCTTCTAGGACCCTCCATCCCATGCCCTAACTCGGTTACACTGTAGCTAAGGTTCCTGGGCCTCCCTATTGGTCTGGCCAGACACAGATAGTTGTGAATGGTATAGGACTGCAGGTTCCTATCTTTAGATGATCTTTTTGTTTTTGGTGTCAATAGCATTTTTTAAAAAGATTTAATTATTTATTTGAAAGCGTTAGACAGAGAGAGGGGAACCAGAGAGAGGTGGGGGGGGGAGAGGAAGGGGGAGAGGGGTAGAAGGAGGGGGGAGAGGGAGGGGGAGAGAGAGAGGGAGGGAGGGAGGGAGAGAGAGAGAGAGATATCTTTCATCTGATCAATCACCACCACCCCCCACCCCCTGCCATTGGCCACAACAGCCGGAGCTGCTCCGATCTGAAGCCAGGAGGCAAGAGCTTCTTCCAGGTCTGCCATGCGGGTTCAGGGGCCCAAGGTCTTGGGCCATCTTGTATTGCTTTCCCAGGCCATAGCAGAGAGCTGAATAGGAAGTCGAGCAGCCAGGACTCTAACCGGCACCCATATGGGATGCTGGTGCTTCAGGCCAGCTTGTTAACTCACTGCACCACAGCGCTGGGCCCCTCAGTAGCATTTTACATCCAATCGGTAATATTCAAAAGTTATACCAACATTTGTTCAGCATTATGTCTTTTTTTTTTTTTTTTTTCTTTCAAGAATGGGGAGTAGAAGGGGCAAGTGTCTTATGGGGGTCTCAGGTGTATGAGACCTTTGGCAGTACAAGGACAGGATGAGATGGCCAGGCAAGCCAGATGGAAGGTCCCTAAGATTCTTTTCCTATTGATTTCTGTAATTAAAATGACAGGTCCTGTGTAAGTCCTAACATATGGTATAGAATAAAAATGTCAAGTTGCCTTTGTTAGCTAGGTGCCCAGCAGACTAGGTTCTACCTAAATATCATCATCTTCCCTTCTGGGAATGAAGCTCACCTAGTAAACTAGGGAACTAAAAGTGCAGTACAGTTTGAGTGACACAGTTGGCTAGCTGTCCTCATGCCCCAACTCCAGTGTGCCAAGGAGGGGCTGAGAGAATGTCTCAGGTTGCTTCCTTGGCCTGGCCAGCTTATCCTGGCAGATTCCACATGGAGGACTATGGGATGCAACTCTCTAGTGCATAGTCCTCTCTTTTTGGCAATGATAATTATAGGGAAAGAAGCAGATACATATACTGATTTCACATACTGATTTCACAGGCTGTCTTCAGTATCTCAATAGCCTTGCTGTGCTCAGTATCTTAGAAATCCTCATCATTGATGGCTAGTACTTGATCACCTTCCTGACATCCTTCTTGATGTGCATCAGAGTCAGGAATCACCTTGCAGTTGAAGATACCCAGCTGTGAGGCTTTTCCTCCTCGGATGTTAAATCCTAGCTGAGCTTCCAGGAGGCTTCTTCAGTGTGATGATTTGGGTTAGACACTGGGTCAACCTATTGTTGTTGTCTGGGTGATAAGACTGTCTCATGAGGTGGAATCTATGCTGGAGGATTCTCATGGGCAGTTAGGAAAACCACTGTGTAGTCATTGTAAGGAATCCGGCTGTCCATCTTTGGTGAGGCCTGGTGGGCTGGACTCAGCCACCTTGGGGCCAGTATGCCGCCAGTGAAGTCTGGGAACTGGAAGCGGATGTTCTCTGGGGTCAGAAAATTGATTTTTCATAGCTTTAAAAAGGTGATTTGTTAATCTAGATGATTAAACTAGATCTCTGTATAAAAGATGATTTGTTAAACTAGATGATTTGTTAACCTCTGCACATACAAAGAAGACCAAAACATTTATCAAGAAGCCAATCAATACTTTTGAATTAAATATTTAGATAGTTATAAGATAGATTAATAGTTTAATGTTAAATTATTATTAATACATTATTAATATTATTATTAATAGATCATGTTAAGACCAATTGTATAAAGAGTGAGCTAAGAAAGAGGTCCAAATGAGAAAGTATTAATTTGTTTGAGGAGTTGAAGACTTTTCTGAGGTGATTTTTTTTAAAGATTTATTTATTTATTTGGAAGAGTTACACAGAGAGAGGAGAGGCAGAGAGAGAGAGAAAGAGAGAGAGAGAAAGAGGTCTTCCATCTGATGGTTCACGCCCCAATTGGCCGTAAAGGCTGGAGCTGAGGCAATACGAAGCCACGAGCCAGGAGCTTCTCTGGGTCTCCATGGGGGTGCAGGGTCCCAAGGACTTGGGCCATCTTCCACTGCTTTCCCAGGCCACAGCAGAGAGCTGGATAGGAAGTGGAGCAGCCGGGTCTTGAACCGGTGCCCATATGGGATGCCAGCGCTTCAGGCCAGGGCGTTAATCCACTGCACAACAGTGCCAGCCCCTGAGGTGATCTTGAAGTAACTTTTTGGGATATACAGAGAAGTGAGCAGTAATTTTTTGCCCTTTTCCTTTGTAGTGCTTCCTAAATGTTTTTCTCATTGGTCAGTCTCTGAATTCATTGCTTTCTCTGATCTCACTTAAAGTAATCTAATACTTTTCTATGAATTTTACTACTACTATATGTTATTGATACTTGTATTTGTATTTCTAGTCCAGACTCCTTAAATGTTCAGAATTAAATATCTACTGCATACTTGACATATTCACTTAGGTGTCTCACAGATATTTCAAAACTGAGTATAGGGGCTGGTGTCGTGTCACAGTGGGTTAAGCCACCAGCTGCGATGCTAACATTGCATGTGGGCGCTAGTTTGAGTCCTCATTGGTTCATTTCCAATCCCGCTCCCTGCTGTTGCACCTAGGAAGTCAGTGGAAGATGGCCCAAGTGCTTGGAGTCTTACCATCCATTTGGTAGACACAAAAAGAATTCCTGCCCTCCTGTGATCACACTGGTTTAATCCCTTAAAAATCCTCACATTTTTTGCATTGATTTATTTAATAATAAAATGAGAGTAATTTTTCAGATTGTGTTCTAGAATTACTTGGTCAGTAGTGATAACCATTAAAAAAAGCTAGCTATAGAGAAGAAAGTAAAATTTTTTGAGGAAAAAATTTTGGAGGAAAGTACCCGTGAACATTGAGGTAGAAATGTTCCTTAGTCAGATATGTGAAAGTCTGAGAAGTCTGTGTTAAATTTTTGCTGGTTATTATTGTGTTACAGTTGCCAATTGTAAGCTGGCAGGTTTCTTCTTGTTCAGTGTGATGTCGTGATATCTTACTCATACACGGTGAATATCATTATCTTGTGAAAAGGTGGAATCATTAAGTAATCTCTTACACCTGCAGATTTAGTAGTCTTTAATATTAAAACCTTTGTAGTTGCTTCATTATGTTTTCTGAAACCAAAAGTTTGACATTTTAAATTTTTAATATTTTTTTTACTTCTGTAAATAATAGATACCTTAGTCTTTACCTTTGCCTTTTTTTTTTTTTTTTTTTTTTTTTTTGGACAGGCAGAGTGGACAGTGAGAGAGAGAGACAGAGAGAAAGGTCTTCCTTTGCCGTTGGTTCACCCTCCAGTGGCTGCCGCAGCCGGCATGCTGCAGCTGGCGCACCGCGCTGATCCGAAGCCAGGAGCCAGGTGCTTCTCCTGGTCTCCCATGGGGTGCAGGGCCCCAGCACTTGGGCCATCCTCCACTGTACTCCCACGCCACAGCAGAGAGCTGGCCTGGAAGAGGGGCAACCGGGACAGAATCTGGCGCCCTGACTGAGCCTAGAACCCAGGGTGCTGGCGCCACAGGCAGAGGATTAGCCTAGTGAGCCGCGGCGCCGGCACCTTTGCTTTCTAGACAAAATGTTAGAAGATAAAATCATATAGAAACATTCATTTTATGTACTAAATGAATTACTAACATACATTTTATGTACTAAATAGTTAATTGTAAAGTGTATCTGTGTTCACACAAACCAAGAAATACAAAATTTCTAGCAGCTAGGGAGCCTCTTGTGTGGTGTGTTCCTTTTCTGTCATACTTCTTCACTAGAGGAATCTGCTGCTTTGAGGTTTGTAGGGAATCATTTTCTTGCTTGGATTTACCACTCATCCACATATTTTCCTTTTTTTTTTTTTTTGGTTTGTTTTGAAAGTTAGAATGAGAGAGGAGAGAGAGAGAGAGGGAGAGACAGAAACAGATCTTTCATCCACTGGTTCACTCCCCAAATAGCTACAATAGTTGGGGGCTGTGCCAGGACGAGGCTGAAGCCAGGAACCAGATTGTACATTCAGGTCTCTCAAGTGATTGGCAAGGACCCAACTACTTAGACCACCTTCTGCTTCCTTCTCATGTGCATTAGCAGGGAGCTGGATCAGAAATGAAGCAGCTGGGACTTGAACCTACACTCCAATATGGAATGCTGGCATTGCAGATGGTGGCTTAATGTGCCACAATGCCAGCTTATGATTAATTTCTTGATGTGCGGCTGAATTTTTTTAAATAATATAATTCTCTTGACAATATTACATACAATTTAAAAATGTGTTCATTTTTTTCTCTCAATTATCTGTTCATTTATTGCTTGCTTTTAAGTAGCTCTCTTGCTATGTTTATATTAGTCTGTGAATCTGTATTTGCATATACAGTGATGGTGATGGTAATGATAATGTTGGTTTTAAATTGGTTTAAATGCAAGGCTTTGTTCTAAGTGTTATATATATTATGTATAATAAAATAATGTGTAGTTATATATATTGTTTAATTCTCATAGTAATTCTGTAAGGCAAACAACATTATCCTCATTTTACAATTGAGGAAACAGCCAGCTCTATACAGATTAAGTAACTTGCAACATTATACACCTTGTTTTCTGGGATTTGAACCTGGTTAGTCTAGCTCTAGAGCCTACATTGATAACTACTGTGTTCATATTTCTTTCCAATCTAATTTGAATCAAGAAATTAATGGTTTGTAGAGTTTATGAACCTAGGAAAGTATTTTGACTTTCCAACAAGAGTATAATTTTTATATGCTTCTAGTATGCATTTTATTTAAATTTCTTGATTTGTTGTGTCCTGACATTTGTTTATTTCTATAACCACATGTTAGAGTAGGATTCTTTTTTTTTTTTTTTTTTTTTTTTTTTTTGGACGGGCAGAGTCGACAGAGAGAGAGAAAGGTCTTCCTTTTGCCATTGGTTCACCCTCCAATGGCCGCTGCGGCCAGCGTGCTGTGGCCGGCGCACCGCGCTGACCCAAAGGCAGGAGCCAGGTGCTTCTCCTGGTCTTCCATGCGGGTGCAGGGCCCAAGCACTTGGGCCATCCTCCACTGCACTCCCAGGCCACAGCAGAGAGCTGGCCTGGAAGAGGGGCAACCGGGACAGAATCCGGTGCCCCGACCGGGACTAGAACCTGGTGTGCCGGTGCCGCAAGGCGGAGGATTAGCCTATTGAGCTGCGGCGCCAGCCTAGAGTAGGATTCTTGATTCTTTATTATTGTGTTTAAGGATTAATTTTCTAGTTCACTGGATAGAGCTAAAGCAGGTGTTTTTTCTTTTCTCTACAGGTGTGAGTCTTACACAGAGACTCAGCCTCATGGGTATAAGTTTTCATGAGTAGCAGTGGGAGAACAAAGCCGGGGCTTTAGTGAATAAAGGCAACTGAAGGTTTTTAGTTTCTCATCATTGAAGTCAGGGTTTGCACTCTGATAGTGCAAATAGTTGGTAGAATTGTTTGATAGCTTGCAAGTTTCTAAGAAAATTGAGTTGGATAAGAAGACAACTTTTTGTCAGGAGGTATGAAATATAGTAGTACAGGTAGATGGTGATGGGAGTGCTGTACACTAGGTTTTAATTAAGTGCTATGAAAATCTTTCCTGTTTTTGTTTGAATAAATAAAATGGCTTAAGAATTAAAAAGTGTCATACATTGTTATGTACAATAATTGATATATGTATTCAAAGAAGTATTCATATTAGATAATGTGAATATCTGTAGAAAGAGGCAAGATTTTCTTTAGAAAACAATCTTGGTTCTTCTTCAGTATATGAACATACAAAGGATCAAGGAACTAGAATTCTGCATCAAGGAGAATGGCCATCATAATTTTAACTTGAAAAAAGTACAAAGCAGATGATACCTATCGCTCCCCCTCTTCGCGGAGGAATGACACAGGACCCTGCGCTGTTCTTTTGTCTGCTCGGCCCTTCCCGGGTTTGCTGCTGGTTCTTCCCGGGTTGGCTACCGACCCTTCCACCTCCGTGGAAGGGCGGTTCCCCCTGCCACTTTCCCCACTTCCGCGGGGGAGCGGCACACCGCCGGCTGGCTCTCTTGGGGGCTTCTCGGGGGCTGCTCAGGTGTTCCTCAGGTGTTCCTGGTGCATGTTGTCTCTCTCCTCCTTTATAGTCCTCTTCCACCAATCCCAACTCTGCTACCCACATGCCGAGTACGCTGCTCTCTTCCAATCAGGAGCAGGATCAGCTCCCGCAGTTTGTCAAGTTGGTGAGAGGCAGCTGCGTAGAAGTTTACTCCTCCCCAGTGCTATATCGTGGGAGAGCAGATGCATAGAATAAGTCTTAATTCCAGTAACAGTCTAGTCCGAGTTGCTCCCCACAATACCTGTTTTCATTTCCACGGTCCCTAGAAAACTCTCAAGGAGGGGCTGGCACTGCAGTGCAGCAGGTAAAGCTGCTGCCTGTGGTGCCGGTATCCCATAGAGGCATGGGTTCAAATCCTGGCTCCTTCTCTTCCATTTTAGCTCTCTTCTGGCCTGGGGAAGCAGTAGATGGCCCAAGTCCTTGGGCCCCTGTGCCCACATGGGAGACTTGGAAAAAAAAAAAAGCTCTTGGCTCCTGGCTGGCACCGCGGCTCACTAGGCTAATTCTCTGCTTGCGGTGCTGGCACCCCCGGGTTCTAGTCCCTGTTGGGGCGCCGGATTCTGTCCCAGTTGCTCCTCTTCCAGTCCAGCTCTCTGCTGTGGCCTGGGAGTGCAGTGGAGGATGGCCCAAGTGCTTGGACCCTACACCCGCATGGGAGACCAGAAAGAAGCACCTGGCTCCTGGCTTCGGATTGATGCAGCGCGACAGTCATAGCAGCCATTTAGGGAGTGAACCAACAGAAGACCTTTCTCTCTGTCTCTCTCTCTTTCTCACTGTCCACTCTGCCTGTCAAAAAAAAAAAAAAAAAAGCTCTTGGCTCCTGGCTTTGGATTGGCGTGGCAGCCAACTGGGGAGTAAACCAGCAGATGGAAAACTTCTCTTTCTTTCTGCCTCTGCCTCTCTGTAGCTCTGCCTATCAAATCAATCAACCAATCATTTTTTTTTAAGATTTATTTATTTATTTGAAAGTCAGAGTTACACACAGAGAGAAAGAGAGGCAGAGAGAGTGGTCTTCCATCCGATGGTTCACTCCCCATTTGGCTGCAATGTCTGGAGCTGTGCCTGTCTCAAACCAGGAGCTAGGAGTTTCTTGCGGGTCTCCCACATGGGTGCAGGGGCCCAAGGACTGGGGCCATCTTCTACTGCTTTCCAAGGCCATAGCAAAGAGCTGGATCGGAAGTGGGACAGCCAGGACACAATCCAATGCCAATACAGGATTCTGGCACTGCAGGTGGTGGCTTTACCCACTATGCCCCAGCACCGGCCCATAAATAAATCTTGAAAAAAAAAAAAAACTCTCAAGGTGTCCTATGAATGTATAATTTAAAAAATCTTATTTTCAATGAAACTTTTAAGATATATTAGTAGTGTAATGCAACTTCCTCCAGAATCACCCTTTCCATTCAACACAATAGTATATTGGATATATGCTAATTAAATTTTATAGAGTAATTTCCTAAGAATGACCATTTTGATTTATAGCACTTGTTGCCATGTTATTAAGCAGATCACAGGGATAATTGTTTTTTGAATCAGTTGCTTTTGTTTTCAGGAATATCTTATCTGCATTGAGAAAAATACAGATCTTCAGAGTTTTTTGTATCCAGCTGATAGTGATATTAAAGCGTGAAGGTACAAACAAGATGAGAGAGGACTAATATTAATGTGTGTACTTTATGTCTGATTCCTGCTTAAGTTATATAATATTTGGTTTCTTGTAGGTTCTGCAAATCAACAAGACTTTTCCTCAGGAAAAAGTGAAGATGTGGGAATAGTCCAAGAGAAGTCTACTAAAAGCCTTGTTATAGGTCCCCTTGACTTGCGCTTGGATAGCAGTGCAGTACATAGGATTTTGAAAATGATTGTTTGTGCTTTGGAACATGAATATGAGCCATATAGTAGGCTAAAACCAGGTTGGTTTGTGATTCAATTCTTAATCTATTGCTAGCTGATTTTCGTTGATTACATAATTAAATTTGTCCTATTTTATTGAGTTTAACTTTTATTGTATTATGCCTATCTGTAAGGATTTATTTATTTCATTGTTTATTTAGAGATTAAATTTTATGTAGAAGTTATAGGAGAAGTCAAGATTTGGAAATTGTGCAAGTACTTTGCCAATATGTATTAGTATTTAACTATCATACCTTTGCAATACTTTTTCTAGAGTATACTTAGGAAATGTCATCCTTTTATCAAATTAATGATTTTTGAAGAACCAGGCTCAAAAGTTAGTAACTTAACATTCAAGAAAATTTAGATACCACTAGTAAAAAAGAATTTGCTGCAAACAAATTTTTTCAACATGGTATGAAGATACAGTTATCATAGTTTCATAAAATAAAAGTTTGCTTTTTAATGCAGTGAAACATCTCTTAAGAAGACTAGAACATGATAGCATAAGAGGGAATTTAGGATAATAGTTAATACCTCAGACTGTGGTTTCAAATCTGGCTTGCAGTTCTTATTAATCTTCTCATATTGCCTTATTATAAACACACCCAAACTGTTTGCAGATTTGACTGTACCATTTTACAGTGCTATCAGCAATGAATGATTGATTTAGTTTCTTTCTATCTTCCCAGCATTTGATGTTGTCCCTTCTCTATTTACCCATTAAGATAGGTGTTTAGTTTTAATTGGCAGTCCAAGAATCTCATTGTTTTTGTAAATATCCCTTCCTTACTAGATAATGATGTTGAATATCTTTTCCTGAGCTTGTCTGCCATTTTTTTATTCTTCAGTGAAATGTCCATGTGTTTTGTACACTTTTAAATTTGATTGCTTTTTTTCTAAAACTTTTATTGTCATTTTAAAATTTTTTATCTAAGTTCGTGACCTGTTTTGAGCTAATTTTTTACAGCATGGATAAGATTTAGTTTGAGCCTTATTTATTTGCTTTTGAATTTCCAATAACCCCAGCACAATTTCCTCTCTTGAATTGTTTTTCCTCCTTTATAGAAATCAATTGAGTATATTCGTGTGGGTCTGTTTCTGGATCTTCTAGTCTGTTGTCTGTTAATAGACCTGTGATTTTCTCCTCTGTCAGTTCCATACTGACTTGATTACATATAGCTCCATAGCAAATTCTTATATTTGCAACCCTAACCACAACTGTGTAACTAATTGTTCAAGAAGTAGAAATTTACTAGTGCTTTCAGAAATCCTCATTGTGCTACCTTCTTGTTACTGTCCTGACCACAAGATTATATATCATCGAGTCTAACATCTTCACTATTGCTTATTTTTGAATCCATGTAAATGGGATCACACTGTATATGCTTTTTTTGTCTCTGTTTTAACTGACATTATGTTTGAGAAATTTATTCTCATTATTGTATGGATTCCCGTTGTATGAATGTACCACAGTGTATTTTTCTGTTTTACTACTGATGAGAATTGGGTTAATTATTGTATTTTACAATTTTATTTATTATTTATTGGAAAGGCAGAGAGATACAGAGGAGGAGAACAGACACAGAGAGATTGTGCACCCTCTTGTTCACTCCTCAAATGCCTGCAACAGCTAAGGCTGGGGCAGGCAGAAGCCACGAGCCCAGAACTTAATTCAGTTCTCCCATTTGGGTGGTAGTGACCCAAGTACTTATGCCACTGCCTCCTAGGGTATGTATCAGCAGGAAGCTGAAATTGGAGTTGAAGTTGCATCTTTTTCATCTTTTTTTTTTTAGATGTATTTTTGGGGCCTGCTCTGGGGTGTATTAGGCTAAGCCTCTGCCTGCGGTGCTGACAGCCTGTGTGGGTGTCGGTTCGTGTCCCGGTTGCTGCTCTTCTGATCCAGCTCTCTGCTTATGGCCAAGGAAAGCAGCGAAAAATGGCCCCAGTGCGTGGACCCCTGCAACTGTATGGGAGACCCAGAGGAAGCTCCTTGCTCCTGCTTTGGATTGGCTCAGCTCCGGCCATTGCAGCCATCTGTGTAGTAAACCAGTGGGTAGAAAAATCTTCCTCTCTGTCCCTCTACCTCTCAAATAAATAAAACATTAAAAAAATTCTTTATTTACTTGAAAGGCAGAGTTACAGAGAGAGGAGTGGGGAGTTCATATGAGAGCAAGAGCTTCCATCTATTGGTTCACTGCCAAAATGGCCAAAACAAGCCAGGGCTGGGCCAAGCTGCAGCCAGGAGCCAGGAGCCTCTTCCTAGTCTCCCAGTTTGGTGCAGGGGTCCAAGCACTTGGGCCATCTACAGCTGCTTTCCCAGGTGCATTAGCAGGGAACTGGATCGGGAGTAGAGCAGCCAGAACTCATATAGGTGGCACCCATATGGGATGCTGGCACTGTAGGCTGTGGCTTTACCCACTTGGCCACAGCACCAGCCCCTGAAGTTGGGTCTTGAGTCTTGGCATTCTGATATGGGATGCTGTTGTCTATGTAGTGACTTAACTCCTGTACCAAATGCCTGCCCCTAGTTTTTGTTTTTTTTTGGATATTTTGACAGTGATTCCACAATCATTGCATTACCTATCTTTTAATAAACATAACGGTGCTCCAAAAGTTCATGGCAAAATGCAATGAAAAGATAAGTTCATTTTGTTGCAAAATATTTTTGATATCCCTGTACCATTTTTTCATAACATATTTTAACATATTTGAAATGAACTTTTTTTGAAACTTTTATTTAATAAATATAAATTTCCAAAATATAGCTTTTGGATTACAGTAGCTTTGTCCCCCCAATAACTTCCCTTCCATCTCCCGCTCCCTCTCCCATCGCACTCATTCAAAATCAACTTTTTGAAGGCTCTTTATGAATGTACACATTTTTATAGGGTATCTAAAAGTAGAAACACTAGGTCCAGTGATTGCATGTATTCATCTTTAGTGTCTGTTGCCATGATGTGTTTATTTCTGAAGGAGTGAATGAACCCCTTTACCTTTCTGCTTGCAGTGTATAAGAGTTTTAGTTGTTCTTAATCAAATTATGATTCCTACCAGTTTTGTATAACTTGTGAGCAGAGAATGGTTCTTACATTTTAAATGGCTGAAAAAATAAAAGAATTGCTGTTTTGTGACTAATGAAAATTATATGAAATTTATCTTGAGGTTCTAGAAAGTTTTATTTTGACATAGTCATGTTTATTTGGTTACATGTATTATCTGAGGCTGCTTTTGTGCTGCAGTGGTAGATTTGAGTAATTGTGATGACAGTATTGGCCACAAAGTTTAAAATATGTTCTATATAACTTTTTTTTTTAAAGATTTATTTATTTGAAAGAGTTAGTGATGGGGCCGGTGCTGTGGGGCAGTGGGTTAACGCCCTGGACTGAAGTGCCGACATCCCATATGGGCACTGGTTCTAGTCCTGGCTGCTCCTCTTCCGATCCAGCTCTTTGCAATGGCCTGGGAAAGGAGTGGAAGATGCCCCAAGTCCTTGGGCTCCTGCACCCACGTGGGAGACCCGGAAGAAGCTCCTGGCTTCGGATCGGTGCTGCTCCAGCAATTGTGGCCAATTGAGGAGTGAACCATCTGATGGAAGACCTCTCTGTCTGTCTCTGCTTCTCTCTGTAACTCTGTCTTTCAAATAAATAAAATAAATCTTTAAAAAAAAAAAAAAAAGAGATTGAGACAGATTGATCTTCCATCTGCTGGTTCACTCCCCAGATGGCTGCAAAGGCCAGGGCTGAACCTGGCTGAAGCCCGGAGACCAAAGTCTTACCTGGGTCGCCCATGTGGGTGGCAGGGGCCAAAAATTTTGGCAATCTTCCTCTGCATTTCCCAGGGCAGTAGCAGGGAACTGGCTCAGCAGTGCAACAGCTGGGACACGAACCTGCATCCACATAGAATGCTGGTGTCACAGGCAATGGCTTTACCTTTTAAACCACAACACTGGCCCCTCTATGTAATTCTTCTGTTTTTTTTTTCATAAGTTTTCTCTCCATTTTCTTCCTCCTCCTCCTCTCCCTTCTTCTCTTCCACTGCCTCCCCCCCCCCCCCTTTTCCTGCTGCTGCTATTTATTTTCGTATTTGAAAGAGCTACAGGAATGTGGTGGGTGGGGCGGGGCGGGGGTGGGGGGGGTGGGACAGATCATTCATACATTGGTTCACTCCCCAGATTGCTGCAATGACTAGGGCTGGGCTAGGCTGATGTCAAGAACTTCTTTTGGGTCTCCCACAAATGTGGCAGGGACCCAAGCACTTAAGCCATCTTCCACTGCTTTTCCCAGGCTATTAGCAGGGAGCTGGGTTGAAAGTGGAGCACCTGGGAGACAAACCTGTGCCCATATGGTTGTGGCTTTACCTGTTACACCACAACTTGACAACAAGTTTGCTGATCTTTTTTCTATATGCTTGTCAACATGAATCTTTAATTTTAACCATTTGAGAGGTATGTAGTACCATCATACTGTGATTTTATATTCATTTATCCAGTGACTAAAAATGTTGACCAGCTTTTGGCTTTTTGGACGTGTTATCTCTTGTTTATTCAAGTCTTTTTTGCCCATTTATCACCTTAAGTTTTTTATATGTTTCTTAGTGATTTTTCGGTGTTCTTTAAGTTTTATCTTTTTAATATATACTGTGGATATAAATCTTTGTATATGTAGCTAGCTGTCTGTGGCAAATACTTTCTCCTGGTCTGTCTGGGCTTTACATGTATTTCAGTGGTATCAGAAGTTGTTGTTATTTTGAAGAAAGAAATTGAAAATTTCTTAATGTTTTAAAATAAGCTAGTAAGTTTTTACGTAGCAAAGACCCATTTACATTCCTGAGTAGTATTTTATTTGTTAAGGGTAACTTATTTGTACAAATGTTTCATTATTGGAAAAACCAACAGAATTTGTCCATGAAGTTTGTTAACAGATTAATTTTTCAGTTGTTTAAGAAAATCATTTAAAGTATTATTCATTAAATTTTCATTTTAATTTTAGATATGAAGGATGAAAATGAAAGAATACTGAATCCTGAAGAAGTAGCTTCCCTGGAGGAATATATTCCTACTCGACATACAACTATTACTCTCCTCAAATGTACCTGTACAATTTTCATGGCTGAATTCAACTTGTTGGACCACTTGATACCTGTCATTATGGGAGAAAAGGTATATTTCGTTATTCCCCTACATATATGCATGTATTTAGTTATTACATAAAAGAACTTCTGTTCAAATGATTATCCTTAATGCAATAAAAGCAATGTAATTATTGTTAGTTCTTAGAAAGTAAAATGTATGTATTTTAATAAAGTGAACTTAATCTAAAGCTGTGTAAAGAAATGTTGAAGATCATGGGTTTATTAGAAGTTAGAGCATATGTTATCTTTAACAGCTTAGACAATTGCTTTTATCTCTAAACTTTGCTTTTTCTGGAAAACAAGAGTTTTATTTCCCAGCAAGCTTACAGATTTAATCAATAAATAAATAATAAGCACAGATAGATTCAGATATTTTATTACTACTTAGCAAAAGAAAAATCAGTAATGGTGTTAGATGTGAGATGACTAGCAATATGCATGGTAGGGCATCTTGTTGGCGAGGATGCCATTTCACACAGTTGCTTAGCAATTATATATCCTGCTGGTGTACTCTTTTTTTTTTTTTTTTTTTTTTTTTTTTTTTTGACAGCTAGAGTGGACAGAGAGAGAGAGACAGAGAGAAACGTCTTCCTTTGCTGTTGGTTCACCCTCCAATGGCCACCGTGGCCTGCGCGCTGTGGCTGGCACACCGCGCTGATCCGATGGCAGGAGCCAGGTACTTTTCCTGGTCTCCCATGGGGTGCAGGGCCCAAGCACTTGGGCCATCCTCCACTGCACTCCCTGGCCACAGCAGAGAGCTGGCCTGGAAGAGGGGCAACCGGGACAGAATCCGGTGCCCCGACCGGGACTAGAACCCCGTGTGCCAGCACCGCAAGGCGGAGGATTAGCCTAGTGAGCCGTGGCGCCGGCCCCTGCTGGTATACTCTTAAGAGGGCTAGGTGGGGAGGACCATATTATCTGAATGAGATGATGATAAGAAACTGTCTCAGGATGGCCTCCTTCAAGGTGGGACAATGCCTGAGAAATAGTTGTTTCGCAGCCCTTTAGAAGACTCCTTGTCTTCCTTTGTTCTTAGAATATCACTATACATTCTACTAAGGCTTGTGTCTGCTGCGGGTAAACCTTGCCTTTGTGACATGGATTTGTGTCATGTTATCAGGTGCTGACACAGATCAGTTCCCCTTGGATTATTTTGAATATTGAATAGGATAATGTATGTCAACCATTTTGCACATACTAGGAACCCAGTGATTACTACTGTTGTTATCAATGAGGATTTATTTAATGCTTAATAGTTTAAAGTTCTTATGCAATATGTTGCTTTCTCAGTTTGAGTTATACATGTTAGTCCTTATCTGTTAATTTAAATTTGTTAGTTTTCTTGGACATATTTCTTTTGATGGCCACATGATGATTATAGAATTATAAAGCGTACTAACTAATAATAATTTCTTGAAGTATGGCAGGGAATTGCTTGATGAATTAGTTCCATTTTGTATATTTGCTTCCTATTGAGCACTCATAACTATTATATTGCATTGCTTTATGAATAAGAGATCATCTAGAGAAAATTTCACTAGAGAAAATGAAAGCCATCAGTATTTTGTCAGTTCCATTTTTAATGTAATGTAATATTTTAAAATATTTTTTCAGAGCAGTTTTAAGATGATGTAAAATTTGAGAAGGTGCAGAGATTTCCCATGTATTGCTTGCTCATGCATATGCATAGTTATCCATTATTAACATCCCACACTAGACTGGTAAATTTGTTAGAATTGATGAACTAACATTGGCACATCATTACCAAAAGCTGCTAATTTATATTAGGGTTTACTTTGGTGTTTTATGTTCTATCAGTTTTGACAAATGTGTAGTGACGTACATCTGTCATAACAGTTTCATTCAGAGTAGTTTCAGTGTCCTAGAAATCCTCTGTGCTCTACCTGTTTATCTTTCTCCCTTTGTAACCACTGACAACCACTGATCTCTATACTGTCACTGTAATTTGCCTTTTCTAGAATGTCATACATTTGGAAACATAGAGTATTTTAGCCTTTCCAGATTGGCCTCTTCCATTTGGCAATACCTATTTAGAGATCCTCCATTATTTTCATGGCTTGAAAGTTCATTTCTTTTTAGTTCTGAATAGTATTCCAATATCTGGGTATACCAAAATTATCAGTTCACTTGCTGAAGACCATCTTGGTTGCTTCAACATTTTGGTAATTAGGAATAAGCTGATATAAATATCTGTATGTATGTGTCGTGACTATAAAATTTTGCATTCTCACCAGCAGTGAATGAGTGTTCCACATCCCCTGCCAGCGTTTGGTGTTGTCAGTGTTTTAGAATTCTCCATTCTAAAACCGTGTAGTGACGTCTCATTCAGATTTGCTTCCCTGATGATATATGGTGTAAGCGTCAATCTGTAGGCTTATTTGCCTACATGAGGAGTCTCTTCAGATTTTTCACTCACTTTTTAATAGGGTTATTTGTTATCTTCATGATTTTAAGTCTTCTTTGTATACGTTGGATACTAGTCCTTTGTCAGATATGTCATTTGCAAATATTTTTCCATTCTTCTGTGGCTTGTCCTCTCATATCGATAGTATGCTTCACAAAGTAAAAAAAATTTAATTTTAGTGTAGTCTGGTTTAACAGTTGTTTCTTTCATGAATTCTGTCTTTGGTGTTCTATCTAAAAGTTATCACTGTACCCAGGGTCCTCAGCTTGTATCTTTTAAGAAATTAGTCCATCTCATTTAGGTTATCAAATTTATAGACAAAAAATTTTTCATAGTATTTCTTTAATGTCCATGGGATTTCTAGTGACATTCCTCTTTCATTGCAGATATTTTAAGTCATGTATTCTTTTTTAAATTAGGTTATCCAGCGGCATACAAATTTTTATTGACCTCTCCAAAGAACCAGATTTTCTTGCTTTTTCCCCTTGATCTGTTTTCAGTTTCATTGATTTCTGCTCCAGTGTTTATTATTTCTTTTCTTATGCTTATTTTGGATTTAATTTGCTCTTCTTTTTCTAGTTTTAGGTTGAATTTAGATTTCTTCTTTTCTAATATGTGCACTTAATGTTCTAAGTTTCTTTCTAAGCACCATTTTTACTACATCCACAAAATTTGGAATTGTGTGGTCAATGCATCGTGAATGCCAGTAGTATTGTGATACTTAAAAAGAGAAAACAGAACAATGAATTTGTTATTGTCATATTTTCACATTCTTCTTGGGAGGGAAGTCATAGTGTTCTCCTTGAGTAACATAGGTTTGGCATTTTGAAGGCATTAAGGAAAAGCAGGAAAGGGTTACCTGCCAATCATTATATGTACTCTGGGCATCTTTATTTTATTTTTTAATAGATAACATATTTTTAAAAAGATTCATTTATTTATTGAAAAGTCAGAGTTGGAGAGGCAGAGGCAGAGAGAAAGTCTTCCATCCCCAGGTTTACTCTCCAAATGGCTGCAGTGGCCAGAGCTGGGCTGATCTGAAGCCAGGAGCCAGGAGCTTCCTCTGGGTTTCCCATGCGAGTGCAGGAGCACAAGGACTTGAGCCATCTTCCACTGCTTTCCCAGGCCATAGGAGAGAGATGGATCTAAGTGGAATAGCCATGACTCAAACGGGCACCATATGGCATGCCGGCACTGCATGCGGTGGCTTCAACTACTATGCCATAGCGCTGGCCCCTCTGGGCATCTTTAAAATTTATTGGAAACTCAGAAAGGTTCTGTAACACTGAGAATACTAAGTCCTCTTTAGGATTCTTAGGACTTTCTGAGACTTTAACATGTAATTTTAGTAGATACTGTATGGAACATTGAAGTTCTTTTTTTCCTGTAAACTTTGCCTGTTGTAAGTGTGACACTTAGTTCTTTAGTTATATAAATGTGAATAAAGGGAAAGAAAAGTAAAAGATGACTGGCTGTTGGTATCTAGAAAAGTTTTTGGAATGATTGAGTTTATAGTGAAGAAAATACCTACATCAAGAAATAAAAAGTATTAGTAAAAAAGTAAGGATAATTTTGCCATAAATACATATTCTTTGAAATATGAGACATATTAAAAATAGATGTTTGTGTTTGGTTATAGCAAGAGTTATACGGAAAGGCATGTTTACTAGATCGATTTGATGTTACTGCATAATGTTTAGGTTAAAGCCTTAATAGAGGGAACAGCACATCAGCCGCTACTCTACTCCTGAATTAATAAACTGAACACAATTTTTCCAGACCTCAAGTAACTTCATGAATGCTACAAATTTCCAGTCTCTTCGACCTTTGCCATCCATTCAGATACTTGTGGATAAAGTTAATCTGGAACATTCTGTGCCAATGTATGCAGAACAGTTGGTGCATGTGGTCAGCAGCCTTACTCAGCCTTCGGATAATCTGCTTCATTATTGCTATGTGCACTGTTACCTTAAGGTAAGAAAAGTGATTGTTTTGTTTATTATTAATCTGTTTGGCCTCAGGAGCATCAAGTAAGTTTTTTTCTCCTTGAAGTTGTAATTTCATAAATTTGATACTTTGAAACTTAAGATTTAAGTAATATGTAAGGTTTCTTCATTATTCCAATATACTTAAATAAGGAAAATACATGTGTACATCTTTTGAAGATTTTTTGTCAGTTTCTTGAGGTTCATATATCAATATTTGTAAGGTTATAGTAATTTGAACTTTTGGAGATTCTGTCAGTTTTTGTAAGCATAATGAAAGAGCATGTGATTCAATATGGATGCTTCAAAACACAGTTTTGAAGAGAACATTTCTGTGAGGCAACCTGTTTTGTTTAAAAACAAAAAAAGGGAGGGGGCCGGTGTTGTGGCATAAAGGGTTAAGCTGCTGCCTACAGCACTGGGATCCCATGTCGGTGCCTATTTGAGTCCCGGCTGTTCCACTTCTGATCCAGCTCTCAGCCATGGCCTGGGAAAGCAGTGGAAAATGGCCTCAAGTCCTTGGGCTCCTGCACCTGCGTGGGAAACCTGGAGGAAGCTCCTGGCTCCTGACTTTGGATCAGCCCCAGCTTTGACTGTTGTGGCCATTTGGGTAGTGAACCAGTGGATGGAAGACCATCTCTCTGTCTCTGCTTCTCTGTAACTCTGCCTTTCAAATAAATAAATAAATGTTAAAAAAAGTTATCTATAAAAAAAGATGCCCAGAGTATGTATAATGATTGGCAGGTAACACTGCATCCACGTGGGAGACCGTGATGAAGCTCCTGTTTCCTGGCTTTAGCCTGCCCAGTCCTGGTTGTTGAGGTCATTTGGGGAGTGAACCGGCAGGTGGAAGTCTCTATCCCCTTCTCCCCTTCCCCACACCCTTTTTTTTTCTGTTGCTGGAACTCTGCCTTTTGAATAAATAAAATAAATCTTAAAAAAAAAAAAGGTTTGGGGCTGGCATTGTGGTACAGGGGGTTAACTGCTGCCTGCAATTCCAGCATCACATATAAACATCAGTTTGAGTCCCTGCTGTTCCGCTTCCAATCTAGCTCCCTGCGAATGCACCTCACAAAGCAGTGGAGGATGGCCCAAGTGCTTGGACCCCTGTCACCCATGTGGGACCATATGGACTTCGTGTCTCTAAGCTTCTATCTAGCCCAATCCAGGCTATTTAGTCCATTTGGGGAATATACCATTGGATGAAAGATCTCTCTCCCTCTCTTTTGTGCTGTTACTCTGCCTTTCAAATAAATGTGTCTTTAAAGAAAAGTTTAACCACATTTTCTGGTGACATTTCTCAAAGTTATATTAATCTCTTGATATAAAAGACAAATTTCTTGTTAAATAATTATGTGAAGAGAATTATTGGAACTTTTGCCCAGCTATTCCATTTTTCCTTTTTTACATAAGCAGTGCATTCCAGCACAGGTTCACACAATGATGAACTGAAATGTTGAGTGGAAAGTATTTTTGCTTATCAAAGACAATATATCCAATCAAATTGTGTTCTGTGAACAAAATTTGAATATCAGATAAGTATTTGCCTTGTTTTCTTGAAGCAGATGTAATTTTAGACCTTTCAAAGATACTATGTTTATGTAGAATTCATGAATAGTGATACTCAGCTCTTTTTTAACATGTTTATTACTCATTGGCCATTTCTATTTATTCTTTCAAGAAACAGCTGTTCGGATTTTCAGCCGATTTTTAAATTGGTTTTTCTTTTGATTGTTTAGTTGCAAGTGTTCTTGCTGTAATATTCGAAGTGATTTTATTTCTTTTTAAAAAAGATTTATATATTTGAAAGGCAGAGTTACAGAGAGAGGAGAGGGGAGGAAGAGAGAGAGGGAGAGAGAGAGAAGAAAGAAAAGAAAGAAATCTTCCATCTGCTGGTTCACTCCCCAAATGGCTCCATCTGCCTTTGCTGGCTGAGGCTGAAGTCAGGGGCCTGGAACTCCATCCTGTACTCCCACATGGGTGGCAGGGGTCCAAGTCTTTGAGCCAGTGTTTTTTTTTTTTTTTTTTTAATAAAGATGACACCAGGACAGTGTTCATTTTAGTTGCTTAAATTATTGGTAGGGGGGAAAAAGCAAGAAATAATACTTCTTCCTTTCCCTCCATAATTGAAAAACCTAAGTACCATTTTCCCCATAGTTATCTTTTGTTTCAGTGAATACTTACCCAGAAACTAGATTGGGGAGTTTAAGTGTGTAGGTTAAAAAAAAAAAAATTGTAGTAGACTTTGGGCTACTCTTTGAAGATACTTGCTGATGAAAGGAGACAAATGTTATTTTACTGCTTGTTGCAGAGGAGGTGGTGGTCTGACAGCTTGTTTTTCTTTAAGGGTAAGTGGAGAATCAACCTTCCCTTTCCAGGAGAAAGGGACAATGATTACTTGTGTCTTTGTTGAAGCATCTTTAAGATGCTAGCTATATTATTTTACTGTGTGTCTTAAAATGGCAACAACATAAAAATGATTTTACATAACTTATGTTTTTGTTATCACTTGATTTTTATGATTTTAAAATTGCAAATACTAATTCATCACAGTAATTTTTGTTTAAAATGAAATAATTTGTATTATGATGTTGCTAAATTTATTACAGTTTTTTTTTTGTTGAGATCTTGTCAGGAACATTTGTTGTAACATGTTGGAGTATCGATGTTGTATTTTATTATTTGCTAATTGCATATTTTTAAGTGGCCTTACATGTTTAACTTTCCATTTAATGTTATTTGTAGTTAATCTTATTCAAGTTTGCGTTTCCTTTTACTCAAATTGCTTCTGGTAGTTATTGCTTCATACATTTTTACTGTTTTAGACTATTGGTTTATAATATTCAGCACTTTATTTCTGGTTATATAAACTATCCTCCTTAGCAACTTAGATTCACATTTTGCTGGATCTCCTTTTTCCAGATTCAGTATTTATAATCTAGGTCAAAAGATGCTGACAAATTATTATGTTACATAGTCACTGTAAATATGTATATCTTTGATGAAGTTTAGAAGGAGTTTAAAATTTTTTATTGAAATAATTATTTTTAAAACTTCTGATTTTTATTTTATTTGAAAGACAGAGAACCAAGGGAAAGACACAGAGATTTTCCATCTGCTGGTTCATTCTCCAGTGCCTGCAACAGTTAGGGCTTGGCCAGGCCAAAGCCAGGATCCCATAACATGTGGGTGTTAGGGACCCAAGTACTTGAGCCAACATCTGCTGCCTTCCAGAATAAGCATTAGCAGGAAGCTGGATTGGAAACAGAGTAGTCAGGATTTGAACTAGGCCCTTTGATCTGGAATGCATGTATTCCACATGTTGCCAAACACCGGTGTGAAACTGAAATAGTTATTTTTGATGTGGTGAATGATAGGAAGCCCAATACGATCCTTTAAGTATAAAATTAATTTGGCTATCTATAGAAGATAATTACTTTGTTGAATGTACCTTCTTCCATACTGTTTTTATGTACTTGAATTTTTCCTTAGAAGCATCTTTGTGTAAGATGGAAATATAAACTTTTTAGAAAACAACAGTGATAGGCAACTTCCCTAGTACTCCTTTGCAGTTCTACACACAACCAGCAGGGGATCTCCTCTGCAGTGTGGTTAATGATAGTGTCTCTGATTATACTGTTGGAGCATGTAATGGAAAATTAGAAAGTGGCTTTGAGAGTTCTTATTGAACATAAGGTGATATGACATGTTAAGGTATTACCCTTATTCATATGACTAGAAATATGTGAAGGTTAGACATTGTTTGAATAATTGTGTTTGGGATTAAGTCATATTAATTTGTAGTTTTCAGTATCCTTGAAATAATGGGCCTTTAGAAGGAATTAGAAAGCACAGTTCCAGCACACAGTGTTGCTCAGAACAGGTCCTCAAAAGGAATGAGTGTGAAATACCTAAATTTTAATGAATGATTGTAAGCAATCGCTTTAGTATTAGAAGTGTGACTTTTCCTTTCCCTTCTTAATCCTGTATTTCTTACCAGTTGGTTAATAAAGACCTATAGAAGTTAAATAGATGTATCACTTCACCTTGATACATTGTTTGATAGTAATTACATTATTAAATAATGTGAATTGATAGTACTTGGGTAGGTCTTCTGAAATGAATTTTCTCTGAAAATGTCATTGCTAATAATGCCTTATTTCTTTTTTTAAAAACTTTTATTTAATGAATATAAATTTCCAAAGTACAGCTTATGGATTACAATGGCTTCCCCCCCATAATTTCCCTCCCACCCACAACCCTCACCTTTCTCGCTCCTTTTCCCCTTCCATTCACATCGAGATTCATTTTCAATAATGCCTTATTTCTGAAATGTTACTTTATTCAGTGGAAATTTATTTTAGAACAATTGACTTGACAGTTTGATGAATAATCATGACATGATAACTTTTTGAAAACATTTGGAAATGGATTAACACTTTTAAAAAATTGATCATCTTATACTCATTAAACAAATATTTTCAAAAATTAGGAAATTTTAAACATGTCTCAGAATATAATTTTATAGTTAATCAGTATATGTAAAGTTATTTCAAAATGCTTATGGAAAATAGAATTTAAAGATAATTTATTTTCAGTGCACAATTTTTTTGAAATCTATGCAGAGTTTTTCCATAATGTGCATTTTCCTTGAATATTTTAAGCTACCTTTGTGTGGAAGTTGTTACTTTGTAAATCCAAGGAATAAAAAATAATAAGACAAATTTTGGGGTTAAATTGCTTTTGCATCTTGAATAACAATAGCTCTTTGTATTGCTGTTTCAGAATTCCCAGTATAAGATGTTTATCTTTTATCACACTGGGAATAATTGAAGCAGAAATGCCAGTTTTCTACAATGTTTCATATCAAATGTGATGTTACATTGTTTCTTTCTGTTGGGATAGATATCTTGTCTATGAATTTCAAGGATTGCTTATAAACTCTTTTGTGTGATCTGCTCATTTTAACTATAAACATATGAAGAGTAGTTTATTTCAAATTTCCATATTTCAAATTTCCTTGTGTGTAAAACCTCACAAAAGAAAATGGAAGGAGTAGCATTCTGTAGGTTCATTTTCATGTATGTATAATGCAATTTGAAGGCAAAACACATTTTTAAGATTGTTCTTGTACTTAATGTTACGTTAATTATAAAATATTAACACTTATTAAGGTTATTTTTTAGAAGGTAGAAAATGCAGTCAGCTATTTATGAAAAAATGAACATTTTAACAAACTACTATATTAGGGCTATATATAGAAATGTGGAACTTACAAATTTAGTCAATAGAAAGAGTGGTGATCTTTCAGAGATGTGAAAGAAATACTGTATATTTATATATCTTAATTTTGATTTGGTTAATGTCAAATTGAATAAAAGAAAATTCTGATCGCTTGGAAAGTGGAAGACGACATTGGAACACACTTAGTGTGCAGCTGTCGTACAGCAAATTGAAACTGAAGTATTTCATCCTGTGCTTATTAAAAGATTGTTTCTGTGAACATTTGGATCTTTTCTTTTGTTTCAGATATTCGGTTTCCAGGCAGGACTAACGTCTTTGGATTGTAGTGGATCTTATTGCTTACCTGTACCGATTATTCCCTCTTTCAGTACTGCTCTTTATGGTAAACTTCTGAAACTCCCCACATGCTGGTAAGTATTACGTTAAAATGTGGTTTACGTTAATTTCTATTTATTATCTTGGAAGGGAAAAAACCAAACGTCTTATGTCCATATGTTTGTTTTATGCAAAACATTAGAAAATATCTGAAGTACTGGCTTTTACTGATACACTAAAAAATCTTTTTAATTTCTTAAATATGTTCATAGTATATTTTGTCCAGTAATAACTCTTTGGTTTAATGACAATCCATGTTGGAGGTATTATAAAGTACTGCTTTTTCATATTGTAATAGGACATAAAATGCACAAGTGCCCAATTTTTTTTTTGAGGGGCTATAAAGGTTCAAAAAAAGTACTGTGAGTTAATATCAAGGCCAGAATATTTATCTATTGAATAATAATTTCACTCATTCATAGCCACTGAGTGAAAATTATACTCATTATATAGAGTTAGAATATATTTGATGTCGCTAGTAGCTACATTTTGGGAAATGTTGATTTTAATCTTTTTCATTCAGGGCGGAATTGCTTTAATTGAAGATCACATTACCTTTAATTTGAAGAGATTCACAGAAAGCAAGCCAATAGTTGCTAATCATACATTTTTAGTTGAAAGGAATGATTTCATGTATTAAAAGAAATAATTGCTTAAATATATGAAATTATTTTCTAGTGAAAATTGTTTTAGTATTTTAAAAGGTGAATTACTTCAATTTGGAATACATCTTTTGCATTCTCATCATAGTGTGTAATTTATTTTTATAAGATATATGTTCCATTAAGTTTTTATTCAGTGATGTTTAAGAAAAATAATTTATCTGAAATATTTCAGTGTTCCTTTAATAATACATAGATTTAATAATGGAATCAGTAATGTAAATTCTTACATTTTCAGGGACATTTTATACTGATAGAGAAAATTAAAAACAAAATAGAAATTGTAGTTGAAACCAGTTCCATTATTTGATGATTATTCTTGATTTATCTTTTTTTTTTTTTTTTGCAAGGGAAAGGGTTTATTGGGGTACAACCTGCAGACCAGAGTGAAGGGGCGGCGAAGAAAAAAAGGAGAAACAGAATATAAGAGAGAAACAGAGAAGAGAGGAGCTAGCAAGGAGAGAAGATGGAGCAGATAAGAGGAGAGAGGAGAGCAGAGCCAAGAGCCCAGAGGAGGAGGCTAGAGAGAGGAACCGAGAGAGAGCAGGAGAGAAGGGCCGAGAGAGAGCAGGAGAAAAGGGACGATTTATCTTAATAAATTTCATGCTGTTCTAACTCACCCATATTTTAATGTTCTTTATTATGTTATATAGAGATACATTTAAGTTTTTGTTTGCAAATACATAGCACATGCTGCGTTTGATTCCAACTTCTATATTCTGATCTATCAAGAAATAGTGTGGGATTTATACCAGTTGAGATGTTGCTAGCAGTTTTAATAGGTATTTATGAAAACTTATCTCAGTTATGTGCTGATTTATTTATTATGTGTAAGGCTAAAACAATTTTAGTATAAATATTGCAATATACTATAGAGATTTCTTCTTCAAAAAGCCAGAATTCCTAAAATAAGTTATCACCTGTATAGGAAAGAATATTTAAATAAGAGAGGCTTATTTTAAGTATGTGTAGGACTTACTATAAATATTGTCTGTGGTTTAATATGTCTGTAGACATTTGTAACAAAATAGTCCAATTAAATAACGAAAGCCTGAGATCACAGAATGTTAATATTTACTTGGTTATGCTTTGTTTTTTTGTAGATAAGACCACTTCTGCATTATTCTGTGGTGATATTTTTGCTATGTTTGACAGAAATATATTGCTTTCAAATAGTTGCTTTAAGTTAGTTAATAGGAAATAAATTATTTTTGATCAGTCTATTCTTAGCAACTCTGTATTCAAAGTAGTAAATAGAAAATTCAGTATATTTAGATACTGCTTAGTTAAGTGCAGTTTGAACTCAGTGAAATGCCAGATACATGATATACTGCTTGACTAAATCAAAATCAGTATGAAGATGGGGAATTTTATTTAACTCCTGTGGTGAGTGAGGATTATTTTCGTAGAGTAAATTTTTGTTATGTCATTAAATGTCAACTCTGTTCCCACTCATGGTTTCCCCTTCTTCAAGTTATACAAGCTATTTCATTTGGATTCCACATTCTAGAGTTTATTAAAGTTACAGATATGATTATATGTATATTAAGGTACTTCAAAAAATTTTGTGGAAAGATAGAATTAAAAGATACACTTATTTCAGCCCCCAAAAGTTTTAAAACCATGCAGTCTTTTATGTGGTCCATATTTTCTATGAACTTTTGGCAGACCTATAGTATTCATGGGTTTCCAATTTTTTTGCACCAAAATAAATTTATTTCTGTTTTTCAATAAACTTTTGGAAGTATCCTTTTATATTTTGTATAAAACACTTTTACTATAAGCTACAGCTTTCAAAATAAGGCTTTAGTCAATGTAAAAAATTTTAATGTTTTGAATTACTAATCTATATGTAAATCAACAACAGTTTATATTACTTTTTATTTAAAATAATTTCTGAATTAAACTTAATTACATGTGAGCTAGAAGCTAATGAAATTTAATCAGTACAGATAAACATGTACTGTAAGATTGAAAATAAATTATTTTTCTCATTTACATTTTCCTATTAACATGAATACTTGAATATTTTTGTTTGTTTGTTTTTTTTTTTTTTTTTTTTTTTTTGACAGGCAGAGTGGATAGTGAGAGAGAGAGACAGAGAGAAAGGTCTTCCTTTGACGTTGGTTCACCCTCCAATGGCCACCGTGGCCGGCGCGCTGCGGCTGGTGCACCGCGCTGATCCGATGGCAGGAGCCAGGTACTTCTGGTCTCCCATGGGGTGCAGGGCCCAAGCACTTGGGCCATCCTCCACTGCCTTCCCTGGCCACAGCAGAGAGCTGGCCTGGAAGAGGGGCAACCGGGACAGAATCCGGCGCCCTGACTGGGACTAGAACCCGGTGTGCCGGCGCTGCAAGGCAGAGGATTAGCCTAGTGAGCCGCGGCGCCGGCCGAATACTTGAATATTTTAGCGTCCGTGGACGAGCTATTACTGTATCTCTAAGAATTTACTTTTTGTGAACTTTTTGGTTATATTTTATTGTTAATTCTGCTCTACATGGCTTCCAAATGTGTGACAGTATACTTTTCAGAAATATTTTATTTGCTTACTATTTTACATTGTATTTACATTTAGTTCTGTTAGGCCCTTAGAAAAGGATTGAAAAGTATAGGATCTGGTGTAGGTTCTGTTAGAGAAGACACATTGATCAGTAATATTTAATGGCTGGAATCTCAAGTGCATTAATTAAGTTTGAATTTATCTCTTGTTAAAATTTGAGAATCACTAAAGAGCTGGTCAGTGGGCAGTAAGTGTCGCAACCCTCTTGCTCCTATCAGAATGAAGTGTTAGTCTTACAGATAGTGCTGTGCATGTTTCTGTAGTGACAGTGCTGCTGGGTTTCAAGATGCTTCCTGGGTCTTAATGTTCTTTTTCTTTTCAAAACAGAACAATAGTACATTTTCAATTCTGTTTTTAAAATTTTAATTGAAATATTAATTATCTACAGAAAAGTATATTGTGTGTGAACAGCTTGACATATTAATAACTGAACTGAAAATTTGGTAACCAATTCAAAGATCATAAATAACATTAAAAGGATCCAAAAATATTTCTTTTTCTCCTTTCTCCAAGGTTTATCATTATCCTGTTTTCTAGTAACATAGATTAGTTTATTTTCCTGGACTTAATATAAATGGTATTGTACAACATATATTCGTTTTTGATGTGTATCTGTCACTCTACGTGTTTGTTACATTCAGTATGGATAGTCATGCTGTGGAATATAGTTTTTATATTGTTTGGTTTTGTTGCTGTACAGAATTCCATTACATGAATGTTGGTGATTTATATATTCTTGAACTATAATTTTAATTTAAAAATAAGTTCCTGAAGTTTATGTTTACTTCTTTTTTATGACCTTGCTATTTACTCTTTTTCTTAAAAAAGTTATTTTTTTAAAAGATTTATTTTATTTATTTGAAAGTCAGAGTTACAGAGAGGCGGGGAGAGAGAGAGCGGGAGAGAGGTCTTCCATCCCCTGGTTGACCCTCTAGATGGCCGCAACGGTCGGGGCTACACCGATCTGAGGGCAGGAGCCAGGAGCTTCCTCTGGGTCTCCCATGTGGGTAGAGGGGCCCAAGGACTTGGGCCATCTTCTACTGCTTTCCCAGGCTGTAGCAGAGAGCTGGATTGGAAGAGGAGCAGCTGGGACTAGAGCTGCCACCCATGTGGGATGCCAGTGCTTCAGGCCAGAGCTTTAACCTGCTGTGCCACAGCACCGGCCCCAAAAAACTTACTGATAGAGATTAGATGTCATTCCTTAAATATTTTTTGATTACCTGAATTATGATAGGCTCTGTGCTGCTATGTGTTGGTTTGGGAAAAGAGTGCAGTAGAGTGCAAACAGGGTAAAACATAGTCACTGACTGTGAAAACTTAGACTGATGGGGAAGACACATATGAAAATAAATGTATTTAAATTGAAAAAGTGAGGTCGAAGCAGTATCTCTTATACTTTGAAGAAAGCAGAAAATTTCCCTGGGACTTTCAGGGATGGCTTAGAAGACATCCTGTAGAATTGTGCTTTAATGATATAATTAAATACACAAATATCATTGGATTGGTGGAGGAGGAATTTTCTAAGTTTCTTTGAATGAGGATATATACTTTTTTTTATGTAAACCCTTAAAAATAGTTAAACTATTCATTAGCCCTCTTTCTTCCTGATTATATTTGAGAAAGATCATAATATAGTCTCAAATTCACTTTCTCCTATATTAGAAGGTTCCAAAATTGTGTTTATTTATAGAGAAACACATGCTACATATTTTCTACGTTCAGAGTATGAAAATAGTACGTGGCTTAGAAAGTCAGGGAGAACATGGAGAAGGTAACTTTTAAGTGTGTTATTACAGGATAGGTAAGAAATGAAAGAGAATACTGCATTTTTTATATAGTGCTAGGTATCTAATTTAATAAAGCTTTTATAAGGACCCTATGAAATAAGATATTTACTTCTTTTAAAACTAAAATTCAGAGAAGTTAATAAGTTATCTAAAGTCATGTAGTGGCTGGACAAGGATTTTCATGGAGGATTATGTTATTCTAAAGTGTTTCATACCATTTTTACTTGAAGGAGTGAAGTTGTACATTATCCTTTTTCAGCTTTGAATTCACAGTGTGCTTCATGTCTTGTAGTAGAAATGAATTTCCATGAGATTGAGAAGTTTCAACAGAAGAGCTACTCAATCTGAACTCTGCTAGTTTGCAATTAATAGTTTATAGATATTATTGTAATGCTAATCTCATAGAATTGTCAGTATTTGTGTTGAGTGAAATATGAGACATTATCTCAATCTCTGAGTGTTCATGACACATCTGATTTATAGTCATCTACCCATTGCGTGAACATTTTGTTCAAAGAATGTTAGCTACTTTGTGAGGCAGCCAGATTCATTGCTGTGCAGCTCTGAATTTCTTTTATTGAAGCAAAATTGCTTTTATTTGAAGTTTGTGCTGTTTGGAATTCTGCCTAAGAATGATGTTCCTCCTCTTCCATAATTATTACTTATACATGTCATTGCCATTTTAATTCTAAGAGGAATGTGCAAAAACACATTGTTTTTTAATATTGAGGGATCCATCCAACCACCCATTCCTTACTTAGCACAGTGCCAAAGATTTGGTTTTAACTAGTGCTGTTATTGAGCAATTCATTTGTTAGAGAAAGATGCTTCTGTGGAATCTGTTTTTCAGTTAGTGTAATCAGAAGATAACAGGAATTCGTGCTAGTAGGCTTAGGGTATTGATCTGGTGTCTGAATTACAGGTGAGGCAGATACTGCTCCTTATATCCTTTCAACATCAATGGAAGTTCGGCCCTTCAATTCTTTTTTTTTTTTTTTTTTTTTTTTTTTGACAGGCAGAGTGGACAGTGAGAGAGAGAGACAGAGAGAAAGGTCTTCCTTTGCCGTTGGTTCACCCTCCAATGGCCGCCGCTGCAGCCGGCGCACCGCGCTGATCCTGGCAGGAGCCAGGAGCCAGGTGCTTTTCCTGGTCTCCTATGGGGTGCAGGGCCCAAGCACCTGGGCCATCCTCCACTGCACTCCCTGGCCATAGCAGAGAGCTGGCCTGGAAGAGGGGCAACCGGGACAGAATCCGGCGCCCCAACCGGGACTAGAACCCGGTGTGCCGGCGCCGCAAGGTGGAGGATTAGCCTATTGAGCCACGGCGCCGGCTCGGCCCTTCAATTCTTAAAAAAAAAAACAAAAATGCCTGCAATACTTACTAGCAAATAAAGAAAATAAGTAACCCCACAGGGAGTAAAATAGTTTGCTCAACTACCCTGTCCTTAATGATATTAAAGTTTGTGGCCGCTAGGCCTCAAACTTAGATTTGGTCTTTTATTATGCTCCTGGAGAGAGAGATTTCTATTCCTTGTTTACCAGAGGCATGTTTCTATTCATCTGTCTGCTTTTGTAATTAACATTCTGATTAACTGAACATCTTAAGAGGACAAACACTTAACTGGGTGTTAATTCTTTTATTTCTATTTAAGTGACAGCAGCCTTAATATTCAACTTTGGTTCTTCTGGCACCCAGAAGTACTTTTATGGAATGTTTTGAATTGAAAAGAAACACTGGTATCATCTAGTATAATCTTCTTTCAAAGAAAAGAAGACTTAGTTTCAGAGTGATCAAATTACCTGCCTGAAAACACATAATCAATATAAGTGCCTCAGTTTGATAATTTCTTTGTTGATTCCATAGTCTTTAAGCTGTATTACTTTGCATTGAAAATTTCTTCTTATTATTATTACAACTACTGCAGTTTTTTATTGTGGTAAAATACACATAACACAGAATTTAAGTAAAATTTTAAGTGTAAAATTCAGTGGCATTAAGTGCTTTCTCATTGTTTTCCATTCCCACCAACGGCTGTGACCAGAACTATCCCTCATTACCCTCTTTTCCAGCTCCTTATAACTATTCTACTTTCTGTCTCTTATGAATTTGACTCTTCTAGGTACTTCATACAACCATTTGATATTTGTCCTGTATGTCTGGCCTATTTCATTTAGCATGATGTTTTCAAGATTCATCCATTTTGTAGCAGGTACCAGAATTTAATTCCTATTTATTCTTCATTCATTCCTTTGTAAGACAAAAATTTGTGTATTCATTATATATGTAAAGCATATTTTGTTCCCTGCTTATCCACTGAATGGCACCTGGTTTCCTCCAGCCTTATAGCTGGTGTGAGTAATGCTACTATGAACATGTGAGTACAATATAGCTGTTGGAGTCTCTGCTTTCAGTTCTTTTGAGTAAACATCTAACAGTGGAATTGCTGGATCATATGGTAATTCCATGTTTAATTTTTTGAGGATTGCCATGCTGATCTCCACGGTTGATGGCACCATTTTATAGTATATGAGGGTTTTCCAATTTCTCCACATCCTCATTTATACTTATTTGATTTTGTTTTTTGATAATAAACATCCTAATGAATATGAAGTAGTGTCTCATTACAGTTTGAATTTGCATTTCTCTAAGGATTAATTATGTTCAGCATTTTTCTTGTGCTTAATTGGTCCTTTGTACATCTTGTATGAAATGTATAGTCAACTCTTTTGCCCATTTAAAACTTTTTTTTGTTCGTGAGTTGTAGATGGTCTTTATATTTTTAAAAATTAAACCCATATCAGATATGTGATTTTTGTAGGTGTTTTCTCTCATTCTGTATGACCACATTGATTTGAATATTAAGTCTCTGTCTTAACGTAACTCCAATGCCACAAGTTTGGGTTTTACCTCATTGGTATCTTTTGCATTTTGTCTGAGGTTATCCTTTAGATTTCACATAGTTTTTCTTAAAAACTGGTATAGGCTGACCAAATAAAAAGTAGTCAAGTATTTCTTTGGGATATTTCTCAAGTTGGAGAGAGATGAATTGTTAGAATTTTTGGGGGTTGTTTTCTAAGTTTATCTTTTCATATCAGTTTATCTTCATAGTGGTCTTTACTCTCACTATTTTCAATGATGACTGGCATGTAACATTGTCTGCAGAAAGATGTAATTTTCTGCAGTGTCGGAAGATCTTTTCTAACTTAATTTTCTTCTTTCTTAAAACATGTTTAGAAGCTTTGTGTCTGTTGAACTCTTCTTCAGTAGATACAGTATGTGACATATAGACATTAAGAGGCTTAGAATATAGATGAGTTCAATATTACTAAAGAGAATCAAAATTAAAGCAAATATATGGCCAATTAAATGGCCATTCATTTGTATCTTAGTCTGTTCAAGCTGCTATTTCAAAATACCATAAGCTTATAAACAACAGAAATTTATTTCTCTTAGTTCTGCAGACTGGAAAGCCAAAGATGAAGCCTCTGACCAACTTTCTGGTTCATAGCTGGCACCTTCCCACTATGTCCACAGACGGTGTGGTGGGAAAGGAGTTACCTTGTTCCTCTTTTATAAAGACACTAATCCTTTTCACAAGTTACTTCCCCGGAGGTCCCACCTCCTAAATACTATCATGTTTGTGATTTAACTTTCAACATAATGAATTTTGTGGAGACACAAACATTTAGACTGTAACAGCTGGTTATTTTAATATATTCAGGATAGGTTTCAAGAGGATACAAGGGTTTTGGAAACAATAGAAAGACTGATATCTTAGTACCAGGTTTTCAGATGAGTTTATAAGTGCTTTATCATTTCCATACATCCTCTCTGACAGACACATATGCATGAACATTGAATAGTTCATGGGAAATTAGCATACTCTTTTATTTCCACTTTCCCACAAATTTTTAAAGCCCTTCGTATTTCATGTTTTGAAATCTATAAACATGTTGGCTTCCTGACATTTTGTTATTAACAATAGTAATTATTTTTGGAAAATGGGATTTTTAAAGGGCACTAATATTAAAGGAATCCATAATTATTTTTGTGAACAGTGTTCATTTAAAAATACTATTGTAGACCTAATGCTTCTTGATATTCAATTTTGAAATTCAAAGGAATGTGACAGTATAACTCTTTGAGGTATTCTTAAGCAATGAATCAATTCAGCCAGGCACTTACCATTCTGATTACAAACTTTATTTCTTAGATAGTAGATGTTAACATTGATTTTTCACCATCTGTTGAAAGATAATATATTTTCAAAATTCCAAGCAGATAATGAACATTAATCCTGTGTATGATCATATACCTGGACATTTCAGGATAGTCTGGAAATCATATACACTAGATTCTAGGGGGGAAAAACCCCCAGCTTTTTAGCTCTATGAAATCCTCCTGAAACTGACAAAAATTTCTGATGTATTTTTCTGCTTAAGAGGTAGATGAATCAAAGTATGATGCATATTTAATAAAATAAGATTCAAACTCATTAAAATATATGATGATTTCTGAAATTGTGACCTTATTTGAAACTAGTGGGCCTACAGTTTTTCCGTTACTAAGATACTTTTTATTTTATAAAATTTTAAAACCATAGTATCTGAAGATATATTCTCTTTGGTTATAGATGAATTAAATTTTGTTACATGACTTTCAAGGGTGGATCATTAAGTTATAATCACAACTTTGAGTATTGCATTCTGTAATCATTGAGTAATCTTTTTTCTAATTTGCAAATATTTTATATTTTAAAAACTCATGAATAAAATTACTTTCAACTTGTGTGTGTAGTTATGTGAGAAATTTGTGGGGAGAGTTTTAATGACTTAGGATTAGTATTAATAGCATATGTATGTTAACTTTAGTACTGAGTCTTATATGCATTATTTCATTTAATCTTCATAGCAGCTTTGAGACACATGCTACCCAGTTTATAATTTTAACTGAACATACTATTTATTTTTGGGAATCTTCAAAACAGTTTGTTGAAAATGTGAATTATGAAAAAAACCTGTGCATACATATCAAAATTATTTTGTGCCAAAGTAAATTTTTTGTAATTATATTTTCCTTGAACTTTGTAAGTATCCTTGTGTGCACTGTAAATAGTAAATTTGCAGTTCATTTTTAACTTCGTTGATCTAAATCAGGACCTAAAATTAGGAGCCCTTTCTAGCACTGACAAGAGTACACTACAAATTGGTGGTATGTTTGAATCCTTAAGTATCCTTTCATAGGAATAACTGTATTTAAAAAAAAGCCCTTTTGAAGTATAATTTATATAGCTTAAAATTCATCTACTTCAATGTACAAAAATTTACTCAGTGATGGGACCAAGGATTGTTATCATAAATCACAGTAAATCATCCCTACAGTAAAGATTTTTATGCCCATTTACATTTAATCTCCTTCCCTATCGCTAGTAGTCACTAATCTGCTTTCTTTGCTTGTACATTTGACTTTTCTGGCCTGTAACTGGAAGCATATACTGTGTGATCTTTTGTGTCTGGCTTCTTTCACTTAGCTGAATGGTTTTTGTGGTTCCTCAACATAGCATGCACAAATAGTTAACTTGTTTTTATTCTGTGTCTCTGTGGCTTTTCTTACCCACATAAAATGTATTCACGTTTATCAAGTAACTATTCTTACTCACATCCAGAGATGTTTAAATTCCAGTTGACGTTGCTATAGTTGCTGTTTTAACTGTGGGGACTTTGTAGAAAATCTTTTTTCCCCTCTTCATCCTCAAATAGCCATAAACTTTTGTCATAATTTTTGAGACATTGTATAAGGGTGAATAGTGTTTGTACTCCTTGCCCTGTGATTTTTCTCATTGAAAGCTCGTTTAATTGTAGAGTTTAACTCTGTATGAGAGTTTTGTATGCATTTTGCATAAAGATCAGTAAACAGCAGTGGAATAGTTTTTTTTTTTTTAATTTAAATTTTTGGTAACTGAATTGACTTTGAAACTTTGTCATTATAGGACTTTGTCAATTTTGCATCTTGACTAGTTTTACTTTTCATATTTGCATTTGTGACCCAGGACCTAGCATATGGTAAAGTAATTGCAACTGATTGAACTGGAATTTAATTAATCAAATATTTACTGTTTAGCTAGATTAGATTTTAAGATAACCAATTTTTTTTTTTTAAAGATTCATCTATTTATTTGAAAGGCAGAGTTACAAAGAGGCAGAAGCAGAGAGAAAGATAGGTCTTTCATCTGCTGGTTCACTCCACAGATGGCTGCAATGGCTGGAGCTACACCAATTTGAAGCTGGGAGCCAGAGCTTTCTCCAGATCTCCCACGTGGGGGCAGGGGCCCAAGGGTCCTGGCCATCTTCTACTGCTTGCCCAGGTGATGGCAGAGAGTCAGATCAGAAGTGGAGCAGCCAGGACTTGAACTGGTGCCCATATGGGATGCCAGCACTGCAGGTGGTGGCTTCACCTGACTTGCCACAACACAGGCTCCAGGATAACTCATGTATTTAATCAACTTACTGTTAGGAAGAAAAGCCAGTTGAACTATATAAGCTTATTTCCCTTCTTTTGTTTATCTTTTTAAAAATAAATGGAATTTTATTATTCTAAATACTCTAGCAACTATGAGAGATGAGTTTAGATGCTAGCATCTAAGTATCTTCCATTTTTATTTATCCTAATAAGTACAGATGGTTAGGTATTTCAGTGCTGTTGGAGCACCTCTGGATATTTGCTGGTTTTTTGGGGGGTGAGGGGGCAGAGAATAATATTTTTAAATGAATACTTAATTTTTCATAATTTATTTCTCATAGTACTCTTTCATAAATTCTCAGGAGTAATTTAAAAATTACAAGAGTAACAGAAACCTTGATTACACCTGGAAATAAATATAATCTGAACAAGCTGTCATAGAATTCTTCAAAATTGTATAGAATGTTTATAATGTCCTGTTTAATAGTTTATTAATTATGCTAATGTTTTAGTTACATTGTTTTCATTTTGGAATTAAAAATTTAAAATACACTGAAATTTAATACTTTTATATGTATATTTCAGTGATTTTTAGAAAATACACAGTCATGTAACAACTACCACCAATATCAAGTTTTAGAACATTTCTGTCACCTCTACCAGTTTCCTCTTATTCATTGCAGCCAGTCCTTTCTTCTCATGGAGTGTCTCATCTTCTGCTGAGGGTACTTAGTACATAGGAAAGGGCAATATCTGTTTCAGTTTGCCAGGTTGTAGGGTATGAACAGGGATGATAATGGATGACCTGCTGACTTCTGGTTAGCTAGCAACCCACTGCCCCTTCCTTTGTTCTCCTTCGTTTATCCAAACCCTGCTGGTGACTGAATCTCTTTACTAGAGTCTTGAGTTTTGCTAGTCCACAGGACTGCCAGAGACTGAAGCACATAGCATTTTCAGTACACAATAAAGGGCTTAGTGTTTAGATTGTATACACATTCACATATTTTGATTTCATTTCATCGAGCATCTTTTGCTAAGGTAATTTAAAAAACATTGAGAATAGTAAAAATGAAGACTGGAAAGATAATTTTTGTATATGAGATAATACAGAACTCATTGTATTTTGTGGATAATAAACCAAGTAGTCTACTTTTTAGATAAGTTTAGCTTTAAAAACTTTAAACTGTTTTATATACATTGTTCAGTTTGATAGCTTTATTGATAGTGTTGGATTTGTATGAATGTGAAAATTTTACCTGAATTGCATTTGAGTCTGAAGTATTATTTGCTCATAGCAAAATAATAGTTTTATTATATAAGTCCATTTTAATATTTGTACTTAGTTTTTGCTTGGGAAGTTGAAAATAGAAATGAATCTGGACTTTTTCTTGATTTTGGATGTTTTCTGGAATGAATTTTCTCTGGAATGAATGATTTTTAAGTAACAAATACATTTTAAAATTTTGTAGAAATGATGCCTTCTGAGTAATCTTTATGTGAATAATAGCTCAAAATCTTAAATTTAACAATGAAAACATTGGTTCCAAACATGTTTTTGTCAGATGTCTTTGTCTTTTAGTGCTAACTTGTAAAGTCACTTCTAAGCTAATTTGAGACTTAACATTGGTTATTTTCAATACTTTGCCACCTTATAGGTAAAAATATTCACTTATGAAGTTATAAATATTGTTAGTAATTTGTATTTCTGTTGCTTTTTATTTTACTAATAAAGTACAGTGATTATTTAGAATATTAATACATTATTGTTTGCTTGAAAAGTCTGACCAATCTTTATATATGTTAGTGACACTACTACTTTTTGTTTCTTAATGTGTTTTGGTTCTGATTTGGTAATGTGTTTAAATAAATGACAAGTTGAAATACATATTTTTATAGTCTTTAGAAGGCTATTTGTGTATAGAATTAGAAGCATATAAAAAGCATAACTGTCTGTATCAGTTTGGTCTCCCCCCCAAATTCTTTTTTTTTTTTTTTTTAATTTAATGGCTCAAAAAGCATTTGACACGTTAACAAGCAAGGGAGTGTTCGTTCAGTGAGTACAGAGTTTCCTTTGATTTTGATTCTGGAAAATTTGATGTTTGCCACATGCAATTTTATGATCACTTGGGTGTGAAGTTGTATAGGCAAATGTGATCCATTTCTAATTCCCTTGTTTAAAGTTTTAAACTTCGTAAAGTAATTTGTTTACTAGTGTACAAATGAGCACTTATATTCCATTTTTAGATTATCACCTCAAAATTGATTATTAGATATTGAAGAATGTTGTTACATGGTGTCTATGAGAAGTATATTATTCACTTTTTCTTAATATTTGGTTTTGTCTGTGTGAAACAATGGGAGACTATTATCCTGTGACAACATTCTATTGTAGTGACAGTATCTTTCAAGTATGTCTGTGTTTCATTATTTTCTGGGGGACTGAAACTTAGCAGTGTTTTTTCGAAAGAATGATATGTTGTGAGTATATTTATTAAAAGGAAGTATCTTGGTTAGTAGTCACTGAATATAGTCCAAAATAGTTGTGTTTTAAAAACCACTGCCTTTAAACTTATTTAACTGTGTCTTGATGATTTAATGACTTTTTGAATTGATAACTGGAAATTTAAGAACAAATAGTCATTGGAGGTTCCCATATTTAAATGATAAAATAGTGCATTTAAATGGCAGAGCAGAATCTAATGATCGCAGCACAGTCCTCTAGTATAGCATTTTCTACTTAACTAAGTTTTATTGCAAACTGGGATTTTTAAAAATTCCATTACCAGCATTTAGAATAAAGAGAGATTATTATCCAGGCCGGTGCCGTGGCTCACTTGGTTAATCCTCTGTCCCAGTTGCTCCTCTTCCAGTCCAGCTCTCTGCTGTGGCCCAGGAGGGCAGTGGAGGATGGTCCAAGTGCTTGGGTGCCTGCACCCGCATGGGAGACCAGGAAGAAGCACTTGGCTCCTGGCCTCGGATCGGCGCAGCGTGCCAGCCGTAGCAGTCATTAGGAGAGTGAACCAAAGGAAGGAAGACCTTTCTTTCTGTCTCTCTCTCACTGTCTGTAACTCTTACCTGTCAAATAAATTTTAAAAAAAGTTTAAAAAAAAGAGATATTGTTATCTTTATTTTTATAGATATGGAAATTGGTGGTTAGGGAAGGTGATATGGCAGACCTGGAGAAGTAAAGTTGTCTGCGTTAGACAACTTTTAATTAGTTAGTGATGGAACCATTAATAGCACATTGGTAACTGTTAGCAAGTTCTCGTGAATAACTTTGTATTATTCATTAATGACTTGTAACTTAAAAAAGTATTCCAATTTTCCTAGAATAATCTGTGAATACTTAGCAGTCTTAAAGTTTCAACTGACTAATGAATCATTTGTTTGTTTAAAAATAAATTTTTGACACCTACCATGTGAAAACCATTGTGTTGGAGGCCTTGGAATGCAAGTATGAATAGATGTGTTTGCTTTTTCGTTCTTCTTTTTCTTCTTCCTTTCTTTTTTTTTTTTTTTTTGGATTCATTTATTTATTTGAAAGACAGAGAGAGAGGGGGAAAGAGAAAGAGAGATACCTTCCATCTGCTGGTTCACTTCCCAGATGGCTGCAACCACCAGGCTGGCCCAGACCAAAGCCTGGAGCCGGGAACTTCTTTCAGGTTTCCACATAGGTAGCAGGGCCCCAAACACTTGGACATCTTCCACTGCCTTTTCCGTGCCATTAGCAGGGAGCTGGATCAGAAGTGCAGCAGCAAAGACAGAAACTAGCTCTCATATAGGGATGGTGGTATTGCTAGAAGCGGCCTAACCCACTATGTCACAACACTGCCCCCCCCCCTTTTTTAAAGATTTATTTATTTGAAAGGCTGAGTTAGAGAAGAGGGTGAGGGAGAGAGATCGATCAATTAATTGATCATCCATCTGCTGGTTCACTCCCCAAATGGCTACAATGGCCACAGCTGGGCCAGGTTGAAGCCAAGAGCTTCATCTGGGTCTTCTGCATGGATGTAGGGGCCCAAGTGCATGGGGCATCTTCCACTGCTTTTCTCAGGTACATTAACAGTGAGCTGGATCCTAAGGGGAACAGCTGGGGCTCAAAATTGTCACCCATATGGGAGGCTGGCCATGCAGGCAGCAGCTTAACCTGCTGTATCACAACACAGGCCACTGTTTTTTCTGTCTTGATCCTCTAAAAATTTAGAGAAGTGTTCCTGAGTGCTTGCTAACTCCACATCTCCAACCAGCTTTATTTTTTGGCTAATTTTTGAAAGTTTTAATAATGTTCTTCCCACTACTAAAATATTTTGCTTTTCATAGTTAGCATGGTGAAGATTAAAGTCATTAAAACATTTTGTGATACCCTACCACTTTTGACTTTTTCTAGATTCATCTGAAAGGTTTTGGTACCTGTTCCCTCCTTCCTTATGTGTTTTCAAGTTTTCTCCTTTTAGTCCATCTTTCTTTTTTTTGATTTTATTTATGAAATTATTTAAATTTCATCTATTTCATATATACAGGTTTAGGAACATAGTGATACTTTCCACCCTACTTCCCTCCCACCCATACTTCTACCCTTCCTCCTCTTTCCTCTTATTCCATCTTAATTTTTACAATTATCTACTTAGAGTTTACTTTAAACTGATAAGATTAACCCTACATTAAGTAAAGAATTCAACAAATAGTAAGAAAAAAAAATACACTGTTCCCCAATAGTAGAGGCAAGGGCTGTAAGCAATTCAGTATATTGTTTCACTAGGATATATCTTAAATAATCCTTATTCCTCAGATATTGGCCCAGTTAATAATTTTTTGAATTGAGTCACATCCTCTTTTTTTTTTAATTTGACAGAGTTAGAGAGACAGAGAGAAAGGTCTTCCTTCCATTGGTTCACTCCACAAATGGCCACTACGGCCAGAGCTACGCTGATCTGAAGCTAGGACCAGGTACTTCCTCCTGGTCTCTCACACGGGTGCAGGGGCCCAAGCACTTGGGCCATCCTCCAGTGCCTTCCTGGGCCACAGCAGAGAGCTGGACTGGAAGAGGAGCAACCGGGACTAGAACCTGGCACCCATATGGGATGCTGGCAGTGCAGGCGGAGGATTAGGCAAGTGAGCCACGGTGCTGGCTCTGAGTCACATCCTCTTACTATAACCTTCATGGTATAATGCTGTTTTTCACAGTGCTTTTTACAGACCTAATTTTCCTTAGTTTGTGTCATTATATAAAAGCCTTTCCTACTTGCTTCATTTTAATCCCCACAAGGACCTCTCTGTTCTTTGCCTCTATGGTGGACATGAGTATGTGTTGTCATGCAGCTGGTTATTTTTCCAGCAGTTTCACTAATTTTTTTGGTTCTCTGATTAATGAGATTGTAGGCTGCATTCTTTAATTTTCATTAATTAATATTAGAGAATGGGGAAGATTGATTTCTTGTCTGCTAACTGCAATGTCCAGGGTTGGGCCAGGCTGAAGTCAGGAGCCAGGAACATAATCTGCCACATGGATGTAGAGACCAAATTACTTGCTCTCACCTGCTGCCCCGCAGGGTACACATTAGCAGGACCTAACTGGCAGCTTGTGCCAAATGCCTGCTCCTCAATATGGTTTTAATTAGATCTTCCCTTATAACTAGATACTGGAATTTCTCATGTGTTGAATGTATTTGTCTATGTGAAGTATATCTTAAATGATTGTCTTTTTTTTTTTTAAGGTTTAATTATTTGAGAGGCAGAGTTACAGACACAAGGAGAGCTGGTTTGCTCCCCAAGTGGCTGGTGCTAGGTTGATCAGAAGCCTGGAGCCAGGAGTTTCTTCCAGCTTTCCTGCATGGGTGCAGGGACCCAAGCAGTTAGACCATCTTCCACTGCTTTCCCAGGCCATTATCAGGGCTGGTTCAGAAATAGAGCAGCCAGGTCTTTTTTTTTTTTAAGATTTATTTATTTTATTTGAAAGGCAGAATTGTGGAGAGGCACAGAGAGAGAGAGGCAGAGGCAGAGGGAGAAAGGGAGGGAGAGAGAAGGAGGGAGAGGGAGGGGGAGGTCTTCATCCGTTGGTTCACTCCCTGGATGTCCACAATGGCTGGAGCTGTGCTGATTTTGTGCTGATCTGAAGCCAGGAGCTTCTTCTGGGTCTTCCATGTGGGTGCAGGGGCCCAAGGGCTTGAGCCATCTTCTGCTTTCCCAGACCATATCAGAGAGCTGGATCAGAAGTAGAGCAGCTGGGACTTGAACTGGTGTCCATATGGAGTGCCTACACTGCATGCGGTGACTTTACCTGCTATACCACAGCACCAGCCTCAAGCAGCCAGGTGTTGAATTAGCACCATTACGCGATGTCCTCACTGCAGGTGGAGGCTTAACCTTGTATGCCACAGTGCTGCTGGCCCTTGTCTTTTTTTCTTACTAAGCTACAAGAAGTGTTTTTCTAAAGATATGTTTTGGTTATAAGAATTTTATCATGGGGTGGCCATTTGGTGCAGTGGTTAAGGTAGTGCTTAGGATGTTTTTAAGGAAAATGGAAGCAGAGCAGAGGCGAGATAGGATACCCAAAACGAATTTATTCAAGAAGAAAAATAAGTTCCTAGAGGTGGCCAATTACCAGTGTGCACAGAGACGGAACAAGTGGCAGAGAGCACAGCCTTCCAGCAGGCTGGGTCCTACATACCTTAGGGTGGGCTAAGAGTAAGGGTCTGAGGGAAGGGAAAGACAGTCGGGGGAGCTGAGCTAGTTCGTACAGATTTTTCACTGACTTTCAAACTTGAAAAAGATTGCAGGCTGGCGCCGCGCCTCACTAGGCTAATCCTCCGCCTTGTGGTGCTGGCACACGGGGTTCTAGTCCCGGTTGGGGCGCCGGATTCTGTCCCGGTTGCCCTTCTTCCAGGCCAGCTCTCTGCTGTGGCCAGGGAGTGCAGTGGAGGATGGCCCAAGTGCTTGGGCCCTGCACCCCATGGGAGACCAGGATAAGTACCTGGCTCCTGGCTTCGGATCAGCGTGGTGCACTGGTTGTAGCGCGCCGGCCGCGGCGGCCATTGGAGGGTGAACCAACGGCAAAGGAAGACCTTTCTCTCTGTCTCTCTCTCTCACTGTCCACTCTAGCTGTCAAAAAAAAAAAAAAAAAAAAAAAAAAAGATTGCAGAGGATGGGGTGGGGAAGAATACTGGACATGAGACTGAACTGGTTTCTTGAAAGATAGCAGGGATAAAGGAGTAAAGCGAATTTTATCTGCTTTCGGGCAAGGAGCTAAAAATGTCTGAGGCTTATGTCCTTGTTCCATCATTGCTCACATCCCAGATAGGAGTGCCTGGGTTCAAATCAGGGTTGTGCTCCTGATTCCAACTTTCTGGTAACATATGCCCAGGGAGGCAGCAGATAATAGGGCAGCTAGTTGGATCCCTGTTTTGTGCACTGGGGATCTGGACTGAGTTTCTGATTCCTGGTGCTACGCTTCTATCTGACCTACCCCCAGGTTGTTGGGGGGCATTTGAGGAGTGAATCAGTAGATAGGGGCTCTGTCTCTATTTTTTCCTCTCTGCCTCTGAAATAAATAAATAAAATCAAATCAGATGCACTGATTATGATAATACCTTTTTGTTGGCCAATTTCATACTGGAAATAACCCCATTGATTTTTTTTTTTAAAGATTTTTTATTTATTTGAGAGGTAGAGTTACAGACAATGAGAGGGAGAGACAGAAAGGTCTTCCGTCCGCTGGTTTACTCCCCAAATGTCCCCAACGGCCGGTGCTGTGCCGATCTGAAGCCAGGAGCTCCCTCTGGTTCTCCCAGGAGTGTGCAGGGGCCCAAGGACCTGGGCCATCTTCCACAGCTTTCTCAGGCCACAGCAGAGAGCTGGATGGGAAGAGGAGCATCTGGGATTAGAACCGGCGCCCATATGGGATGCTGGTGCCGCAGGTGGAGGATTAAGCTACTGCCCCCCACACCTCCCCCCCCTTTTTTTTTTTAAAGAAACTCCATTGATTAGGCTAGCAAATTGTGGCATACTTACTCCATAGTATACAACTGATCAATAAAATATAATAAACTTGTGATAAACACAATTGTGTATCATTAGTGGGATAATGATACCTAAGATTATAACCTGTGGAGTAGTTACAAATGTGTTAAAAAGGAAGATCATAGTATACCTTGATATTAGAAATGGAGAAATCAGAATAAACCCATGCCTTTTAATTTAAAGGTATTTCACATACCTTTTTCTTCCTGTTGCAGTCTTTTTTTTTTTTTTGATTTAGCAATAACACTTTGTTGAATTAGGTACTAGGATGTGTCATTATGCCCCCCATTTCTGCTCCATCTCAGTCTTAGAATTTTTTAAACATATTTATTCATTTTCATCTACTTGAAAGGCAGAATGACAGGAGAAAGAGAGATTTTCCATGTGTTGGTTCATTCCCCAAATGGCTGCAACAATCAGGACTGCGCCAGGCTGAAGCCAGGAGCTTGGAACACTATCTGGGTCTCCCACTATATGGCAGCGTTACAAGCACTTGAGCCATCATCCACACTGCTTCCCAAGATAGGAAACTGGATCCCAAGCAAGGAAATGGAACAGCTTGGACTCAACCTGGCAATCTTGTATGGGATGTAGGTGTTGCAGATAGTGGTTTAATTTGCTTTGCCACAACACCTGCTTCAGTCCTGGGGTTACTAATGTATTAGCTTTTCATTATTGATGGTATATTGAAGCTTATGTATGTTAATGATTTATTATTTTGTGTTTTTGTTTTGTGTTTGAGAATCCTTTGTTTTGTTTTTATTTAAGGTATACAAATTTCATATATACCTATTCAAGAACATAGTGATACTTCCCATCCTACTTTCCCTCTTGCCCGCGCTCTAACCCTTTTCCTCTTACCTTTCCTATTTCTATATTTAATTTTTTCTAAGATCTATTTTCAGTTAGAGTTCAAAAAATAGTATGAAGAAAAAAACACTGTCCCTCAGTAGTCAAAACAAAGGTGTCGCTCCCCGTCTTCGTGGAGGAACGACACAGGACCCTGCGCTGTTCTTTCGTCTGCTCGGCCCTCCCCGGGTTTGCTGCTGGTTCTTCCCGGGTTGGCTACCGTCCCTTCCACCTCCGTGGAAGGGCGGTTCCCCCTGCCGCTTTCCCCACTTCCGCGGGGGAGCGGCACACCGCCGGCCGGCTCTCTCGGGGGCTGCACAGGTGTTCCTTCAGATGTTCCCCTTAGATGTTCCTGGTGCATGCTGTCTCTCTCCTCCTTTATAGTCCTCTTCCACCAATCCCAACTCTGCTACCCACACGCCGAGTACGTTGCTCTCCTCCAATCAGGAGCAGGTCCTGCTGTTTATTGGTTGAACTGGAGGCAGCTGTGTAGAAGCTGTTACTCCCTTCTTAGCGCCATATTGTGGGAGAGCAGATGCATAGAATAAGTCTTAATTCCAGTAACTTAGTCTAGTCCGAGTCGCTCCCCACACAAAGGCTACTGAAAATCATACAATCTCAAAATGTCAATTTCAGTCCTTTAGATTACCTTTTAAGTACTCTATTAGTTACCACATATCAGAGAAAACATATGGTATCTGTCTTTTGGGCCTGGCTTATTTCACTAAGTATAGTGGTTTCTAGTTGCAACCATCTCGTTGCAAAAGACAGGATTTAATTTTTTTTAACAGCTGAATAGTACTCCATAGTATTATATACCATAACTTCATTATGCAGTCAACAGTTGATGGACATCTGGGTTGATTCCATATATTAGCTATTGTGAATAGAGCTGCAGTAAACATGGGGCTTCAGATCATTGTTTTTATATGCTGATTTCATTTTGTTTATGTGAATTCCAGCAGTGAGATAGTTGGATCATATGGTAGGTCTTTATTCAGATTTCTGAGGTATCTCCATACTGTTTCCACAGTAGCTGCTCCAGTTTACATTCCCACCAACAGTGGGTTAGGGTACCTTTTTCCCCAGCATCCTTACTAACATTTGTTGTTTGTTGATTTCTGTATGAGAGCCATTCTTACTGGGGTGAGGTAAAATCTCATTGTGGTTTTGATTTGCATTTCCCTGATGGCTAGTGATCCTGAGCATTTTTTCGAGTCCGTCAGTCATTTGGATTTCCTCTCTAGAAAAATGCCTGTTGAGTCTTTTGCCCATTTCCTAACTGAATTGTTTTGTTTGTGGTTGAGTTTCTTAAGCTCTTTACAGATTCTGGATATTAATCCTTTATCGGTTTCATAGTTTTTGCAAATATTTTCTCCTAATCTAATTTGGTTGCTTCTTTGCTGAGTGTTTGTTTTGCAGTACAGGAGCTTCTCAGCTTGATGTAATCCCATTTGTCAATTTTTGTTTTGATTTCCTGTGCTTCTGAGATCTTTTCCAATCTTTTCTTTGCCTATGAGAATCCTTATTTAAATGAAATTTTACTCTAGGGCATAATAGATAGAAAGTTCAAAGTGCAGATGTGTAGATGGATTTAAGGAGATATACAGCCCAGTATATTGTATTTGGTTTCTGCACTGCATATGTTTGAATGAGCAGTGAATATCTTTTGGTATGTTAGATGTTAAACTCAATAAAAACTGATTTTTTTTAAACTGTATTATTGCATACTATGTAATTGTATTTAATGCTTGGTGTTTGTTTAATCAGGGCTTAGTGTAGTATATTTTTGTGTCCAGAGTGTTAAAAATCATAATGACTATTATCCTCTTGTAAATTTATAAGTATTCATTTGTTAAAAAACCAACCTTAAGGTATAAGTCACATACCAGAAAATGTACTTGTTTTAAGCATATAGTTCAGTAACATTTAATTTACTAAGTTGGTCAATCATCACCATAATTCCAACACTCCAATTAAATACTCTTTCTCATGGTTATTCATTGTTCTCATCACAGTCTCAGAGAATCATCGACCTTTTTATATCTATAGAAAGGACTTTTCTTAGTTATATTACAGTATGTTGTAGTTTCAAGGTTCATCCATGTTGAAGCATGTACCAGTTGTTTACACTGCTGAATAATATAGTTGGCACTTCATGTCTATAGGTACCACAACTGTAGATTTAACCAACCACATTTAAAAATATTTTAAAAAATACTGCATTTATACTTAAGATATATAGGCTTTTTTCCTTTGCTTTGGTTTTAAAATTTTTTCTTTATTTGAAAGGCAGAGTAACAGAGACAGAGAGAGAAAAATGAGAAAGGGAGGGGTGAGTATCCTCCTTCTGGTTCATTTTCCAAATGCCCTGGGGGAGGCTAAAACTAGGAGCCAGGAACTCCATCTAAGTCTCCCACATGGGTTGTGGAGACTCAACCATTTAGGCTGTTTTATGCTGTTTTCCCAGTTAGCTGGGACTGGACACTGAGCTTCAATATGGGATGGCACTTCAACATGCTGTGCCACAATGCCAGCCCTTTTTTCCCCCCTTCCTATTTTGTTAACCATGCAGTTTGACAACTGTTTACATAGCATTTTAATTATTAGCTTTAAATTATTCAGAGATTAAGTGTATGGATGAATGTGCATAGGTTATATGCAATTACTATACCATTTTATGTAAGGTGCTTGAGTATCTTGGATTTTGGTGTGGGGAAGGGGCCCTGGAGCCAATCCCCATGGTTACTGAGTAAAATTGTAATCCATTGCATGAGTAAGCTGTGCCTTGTGTTTTTATCTGCTAGTTAAGATATTGGAGTTGTTTACAGTTTTATGACAGTTATAAATTTTATAGATTATTTAGTAGTTTTCGTGCAGGTTTACATTTTCACTTCTTGTAGATACCTAGAGTTTAATTATTTTTTAAAGAAATGAGCAATCTGTTTTCCAGAGTGACACCATTTTTTTACATTTGTTCCAGCACTGTATGAAGGTTCCTATTTTTTTAGTCTTGACAACAGTGACAGTTGTCTGTCATTTTGATTATGTCCATTCCAGTTGATGTGAAATGGTATCTCATGGTGGTTTTATCAGAATTCATTTTTCTTTGCTTAGTACATTGCAATACTTTGGATTTTGTAATACAATAATAGATATTCATTAATTTTTATTTTAATGATAGACAATATTTCCCACTTTATTCATTTAACATTTAAATTCACATAATATTTCAGAAATTTGAAAATATAAAATAATATATTTCAGCATGGGGTAAAATTTGCATTTTATTACTAACTTGCGAATATGAATTATATTTAAAATTTTTATATAACAGCCAGTACTTGAGAAGATACTGAGAAAGGGGTATTCTGAAACATGGCTTCTGAAATGTGCTTTTTTGGTGTGGTATATATATATATATATATATATGCATTAAAAAGCATGAGTAATCATGCAGAAAAGGTTCAGTGATCTCAAGGATATATAGTTTAGTCATCAAAAGAAGATTGTAGATACATTTGTATATGTTCCTATTAAAATCACGAATGCCTGTTTGAATGCATGAAATCAATATACAGAGGTCTGTAGGTTTCTATCCTAACCTCTTAAAAAGTGGGTATCAATGGAGAATGGAGTCGGTTAAAGTAAGGAGTAGGAGCTTTTAAAATTTTAACTTAAAAATTTTTTTTCATTGAGTGTTGATGTGTAAGTTGCCATTGTGCAAAGAAATAATAAATTCCCATCCTTTTAAATGCTTTCATTTCTGAGTTTAGCAAAGTTTTATACTCATTTCATTTTTTTTGAAAATCTGAATGAATCTTATTTTACTTTGCAGCCTATGAGTAATAATGAAAATTTTTTTTTTGACAGGCAGAGTTAGACAGTGAGAGAGGCAGAGAGAAAGGTCTTCCTTCCGTTGGTTAACCCCCCCAAATGGCCGCTACAGCTGGCACTGCGCCGATCCGAAGCCAGGAGCCAGGTGTTTCCTCCTGGTCTCCCATGTGGGTGCAGGGCCCAAGCACTTGGGCCATCCTCCACTGCCTTCCTGGGCCACAGCAGAGAGGTGGACTGGAAGAAGAGCAACCGGGACAGAACCAGCACCCCAACCGGGACTAGAACCTGGGGTGCCGGTGCCACAGATGGAGGATTAGCCTAGTGAGCTGCGGCGCTGGCAAAAATGCATTTCTTGGGAACCAAAAACCTAGACTTTACCTTTGGGGATTTGATGTAAATCTTTAGATTCAGATATTCCTGAGAGTATTTCTTTAATTTCTCTGAGGTATGCTGATTGTAGAAGAGTGGATGGCTGCTCCTCAAGTGTTCATATAGCAAAAATTTTATGGTATTCCTATAAACTTGAATGGATGATTTAAATTTTTTGTATTGAGTAGTAATAACCACTGTTCAGTCTTTTGTTTTATTTTGAAGGAATGATTTTCTGTATAGAAATCAGGATCATTCAGAAATTTCAGGTGCCATTTGTCAGCAAATTGTCCAAACAGAATATTTCAGAGCATTTGTTAATTAAGGCATTTTTATTTTTAGTCTTTGCTACTATACATTTCAGGCCTACTTGTTTCTGTTTCTTTCAATTTATCCTGGAGTTTGTCCAAGTTGAGTTTAATGAGTTGTTTATCCCACTAGTTACACTGGGATTAATTTTTCTCTAGAGAGTAATGTTTGCATTGATATTTTAAAACCTATTCTGTAAAATGAGTGTATGTTCAGACTAAGGATTCTGGATATGAGAAATAGGCATTTGTTAAATAATTTATTTTATAGTCACCTATTCATGTTAAAGTGGAGATTCAATGATATTTCAGAAAAATTTGAGAAGTCCACACGTTGTTAGATATGTTCGTGTGAATTTGTATTGAGATTTATTTATTTATTTTTTTTATTTATTTGACAGGCAGAGTGGATAGTGAGAGAGAGAGAGACAGAGAGAAAGGTCTTCCTTTTGCTGTTGGTTCACCCTCCAGTGGCCACTGCGGCCGGCGCGCTGTGGCCGGCGCACCGCGTTGATCCGATGGCAGGAGCCAGGTACTTATCCTGGTCTCCCATGGGGTGCAGGGCCCAAGCACTTGGGCCATCCTCCACTGCACTCCCTGGCCACAGCAGAGAGCTGGCCTGGAAGAGGGGCAACCGGGACAGAATCCGGCACCCCGACTGGGACTAGAACCCGGTGTGCCGGCGCCGCTAGGTGGAGGATTGAGCTTGCTTTATTTTAAACAAAGTTTAATACATGTGTAGTGGTATAAATCACAAGGAAAACTACACTTTTAATGTGTGTTTTTATTGACATTTTAATGAGTCCCTCAGATAGTTTTAAAAAGTTATAAAAGCTATTGATCTTTTAAAAAATTTCTGAAGCAAGTTCAGTTTTTTGAGGTAATAGGTGCATAACCATTTTTACTTCATTTATTTGTTAAGCTGCTGTCAATATTTCAGAGGTGACAAAAGTATTACTATTATACTAATAATACCAATAGCAAATGCATTGTGTAAGGTGTCATCTATTGGCCAATCATTAACTTTTATTTTGGCTTAAATGCTACTGGATTATTTAACGGAAGTGTAATAAAATATACTTTCGTGGTCAGTTACAGTTGAATAAAAAGCAATCCACAAAGCATGTCATGTGTATATTATATAATTAGGTTATTTATTAGTAAATTCTTTTGAGCCAAGTGAATAATTTCCTTTGATGTTAAATATGAATGAGAAAATTTTTCTTTACCCTTGGGGATCTCTAAATGGCAGAATAAATTAATCTTAAAAATTTGCATATGTTTAAGTTTTTATTTAAGTCTGTATTATCCTTTTGGGAACCATTTTATGTGGCATATGATGGATTTAAATTTAGAATACCATATACAGTAGCTAAATTTATTATGAAATAGTAAAGACCCTCTCGTAAAATGGATTACATCTTACAAATAAGTATTGCTGTAGTTATAAGAACATGGCTCCTACTACACCATAGGGCCTTCTCATTGTAATAGGGTATGTGAATGAAGATAGAATGCCTAGTTCATTTTCAGATTTTATATAGGAAGTGTTCCAATTCTCAGCTTTTCTTACTTAGTATCACTACTAATAAAGTGTTTCTTTGGGGGCGGCCTTGCTATAAAGTGGGCTAAGCTATTACTTGGGATTCCTGCATCCCATATTGAAAGAGTGCCTGAGAACCAGTTCCACTTTTGCATCCAATCCATTTTCTTGCTGATGTTCACCCTAGGAGGCAGCAGATGATAGCTCAAGTACTTGGATCCCTGTCACCCACATGGGAGACCTGAATGGTGTTCCTGGCTTTGGAGCCAGCAAATGGAAGATCTTTCTGTGGGTCTCTCTCTTTTCACTGTGCCTTTCAAATAAATAAAAATAAACTTGTAAAAATAAAAACTGGAGAACATCCTGGTAAGGAAAATAAGCCAACTCAAAAAGAGACATCATGTTTCCTCTTATTTGTAATAGTTAATATATAGAATATAAAAATGTGTGGATGTTATATCATTTGGTATATAGTTATCAATAGTGCTTCACTCATAAAAAGAAAGACAAATATTTCATGTTAATCAAACATTTTTAGAAACTTTGTTTTGAATCTTTATCAAACAAATTGTTAAGGATTATATATTACTATAGTTTTAATGATCTTTTAAAATTTATATGAAAAAAATCACAGAAAAAGTGTATAGATAAAGAAGTGTAAGTTATTAAAAATGGTTTTTTTGGTCAAGAATTTGAACAGAAATGCAAGAACATAGCAGAGAGAGAAGCTATTCCTTTTTTGCTCAATCTCGGGTGGCTGAACGCCACTTGTCCCTCTAAGAAGTTTAAATATTCCTTTTTTAATCCTTATAAAAGAAGGAAAATAAGGCAGAAATGAAAATGAGCTTTTTTTTTTTTTTAAAAAGATTTATTTATTTGAAAGGCAGAGTTAAAGAGAAACAGAGAGGGATAGAGAGGGAGAGGGAGGTAGGGAGAAGGGGAAAGAGAGGTCTTTTGTCCGCTAGTTCACTCCTCAAATGGCCGCATTGGATGGAGCTGTGCCAATAAGGAGCCAGGAGCTTCTTCTGGGTCTCCCACACAGGTGCAGGGGCCCAAGAACCTGGGCCATCTTCTATGCCTTCCCAGGCCATAGCAGAGAGCTGGATTGGAAGTGGAGTAGCCAGGTCTCGAACCGGCACCCATATGGGATGCCAGCACTGCAGGTGCCGCAGCACAGGCCTGAAAATGAGTTTTAAAAGGGTCCAAAAGTTGGAAAAGTGGAAGGAAGCATACTTTTGGAAAATCTGGTATATACAAACTGGCTGGCTAAGGTAGAAATTGCTGTGATACCAAAGAAAAGAGGCAAATATATCTAGGATTATTCAGAGTGTGATTTATTAGGGACTTAAAGCAAAAGGAGAATTTAGGTAGTCATAAGACTTGAGGATCTAGAGGTAGAAGATATATGGACTAGGACAGTGTTTTGTGAACGAAGGTGGCCCATTGCTAACTAATTTTTTTAAAGATTTTTTTAAAATTTATTTGAAATGCAGAGTTACAGAAAGGGAGAGAGAGATCTTTTTATTTTTATTTTATTTTATTTTTTTAGATAGGCAGAATTAGAGCGAAAGGTCTTCCTTTTCTGTTGGTTCACCCCCCAAATGGCCACTACGGCCGGCACTGCGCCGATCCGAAGCCAGGAGCCAGGTGCTTCCTCCTGGTCTTCAATGTGGGTGCAGGGCCCAAGCACTTGGGCCATCCTCACTGCCTTCCCGGGCCACAGCAGAGAGCTGGACTGGAAGAGGAGCAACCGGGACAGAATCCAGTGTCCCAACCAGGACTAGAATCTGGGGTGCCGGCACTGCAGGCGGAGGATTAGCCAAGTGAGCCCCTGTGCCGGCCTCTGTAATGTATTTTTAAAAGAAATACTAACAGGGGCTGGAGGTGTAGTTGGTTAAGTCACCCCATGTGACACCAGAATCCTATATCAGAGTCCTGGCTACTCCACTCCCTGTCAAACTTCCTGCTAAAGTGCCTGGGAAGGCAGCAGAAGATGGCTTAAGTGCTTGAGTCTTTTCCACCCATGTGTGTGACCAGTATGGAGTTCCTGGCTTGGAGTTTTGGCCTGGCCACCCCTGGATGTTGGAGCCTTTTGGGGAATAAGCCAGGGTGGGAGATTCTCTCTCTCGGTGCCTTTTTCAAATAAATAAATAAATCTTAAAAAAGAAACATTTCACGTATATTACTTCCTGGCACGTTAATGTTCTACAGGTTAACTTAATTCCACCTTTCCTTTTCTGATAGCCTTTGTGATGACTGTCATGGTCCTTCAAAGGGGAAATGATGGTTAACAACTGAGATAGATAACCATGGGTAGTTAACAAAGATAAGGATCATGTGAAGTTTTATTCCTGCAAAACAATAATAATTATATTCAAATTTCTGAATTAGGTCATTTTTTTTTAATCTTACTCTGAGTTTTGATCTCTACTATTGAAAATTTTATTTGAGAGGCAAAGAGACATAGAGAACTCCTATCTGCTGGTCCACTCCTGAATGCCCACAAATGCTGATTGAGCTGAAGCCAGGAACTAGGGACTTCATTTGAGTCCCCCATGTGTGTGGCAGAAATCTAGTTACTTTAGCTGTTACTGCTGCCTCCCAGGGTCTGCATTATCAGGAAGCTGGAATCAGGAGCTGGAGCCAGTAGGTGAATCCAAGTACTCTGATGTGGGTTGTGGGCATCGTAACTGGAGTCTTTACCGCTAAACCCAACACTCATCCTTTGTCTCAAATATTTCAACTGTTTGTAAAATATATTTTATGACTGCATATTTATTTTGTGGCAAAATATGTTCAGGATTGTGGATTGAAGGATAAATTTAGATAAGAATCACATATTGGTGTTATGTACTAGAAAGTTGTATGAACATTTAAGTGACATAACTGTATATTCTCATCATTTGACGTTAACAGTGATGGATGACACCAGGGTTTTGATGTTTCTATTGTTTAATATTTTTGAGTAAGAGAAGGTAGTAGTGGTACTTGAACCAGTGATCCTAAGAGTACAGTTTTGAATACTTCTGGAACTTTTTTGTTTGGAGCTGAAATTCATGTAACATCAATCACCATTTTAACCAGTTCCAAGTGTATAATTCATTGGTTTTTATTCACAGTAAGGTGCACTCAACACTATGTAATTCCGTAACATTTCAACATTTCAAAAATGAAATCCTGTCCCTATGATTCTGTGCATTTCATATAAATAGAATCATACAGTATGTGGTAATTTCTTTCTGGCTTCTTTAAGTTAGCCTGGTGGTGTCAAGGTTCATCCATGTTGTAGCATGTGTGAGAATTTCATTCCTTTGAATGGGTGAATAATTTTCCTTTGATTCATTTGGGTTGTTTCTACTTTTGGGCTGTTGTGGATAACGCTGCTGTAACATTGATGTATGGCTTACTTAACATGTACTCAGTTACTTACATGTTTTTGGTTCACTTGGGTATATAGATATTACAATAATGGCCATTTGTGGGTCATTTGTATTTTCCTTTTTCATGAACTGCCAAATTATATTTTGTATAGTTGCTACACCACTGCATCTAATATTCCAATTTCTATCATCACCATACTTTGTTTTTTCTTTTGTTTTAGTCATTCTGGTGGAGATGAGTGGTATCTTGTGGTTTTCGATTTTTACTTGGCAATAACTAATTATGTTGAGAGTCTTTTCATGTGCTTATTGGAGATTTCTATATCTTCTTTGGATAAATGTCTATTCAAATCCCTTGTTAATTTCTAAAATTGTTTTGTGTATCTTTTTGTTAGTGAATTATTCTTTTTATATATTTTGAAAACTGAATGCTTATCAAATGTATGAATTATAAATGAGTATTTTCTCCCCTTTTGCATATTGCCTTTTCACTTTCTTGATTTTTTACCTTGATACACAAGAATTTAAATCTTGATGAAGTCCAATTTAAATATTTTTCCTTTTGCTGTTTTTCATGTCAGTTTTGGTGCCTGATCATGGAGATTTATATTTGCTTTTACTTTCAAGAACTTTATAGTCTTAATTCTTTGGTTTGTTTTGAGTTAATTTTGTATGTGGTTTGAAATACTAGTCCCAATTTATTATTTTTATTAGTTTCAATTCTTATTAGCCCCAATTCTTTTTACATTGCTTGATGCAAAGCCTTTTGTTGAAAAGATGATTCTTTTCCTTTGGATTAATCTTTTCACTGTTAAAAAAATCAATTAACCATTGATACATGCCTTTATTCCTAGACTCTCAATTTTGATGCATAGGTCTGTATGTCTGTATTTATGATGCTATTTTCATTATTGTCCCTTTGTAGCAAGTTTTGAAATTGGGAAGTTTGAGTATTGCATCTCTGTTCTTTTTGAAACATTGTTTTGGCCACTTGGGATGCCTTGCAATTTCGTATGAATATTAGCATTAGCTTATTTGTTTCTTCAAAATAGACACTTGGGATTTTGATAGGGATTGTGAAACTGAACCCCTATTCAAGAATCCCTAAAAGCAAAGGCAAGAAATCACTGGCACACAGTCTCCTACTCTTAGCTCAAGATTTATCCTTTCCGAGCCGGCGCCGTGGCTCAATAGGCTAATCCTCCACCTTGCGGCGCCAGCACACCGGGTTCTAGTCCCGGTTGGGGCGCCGGATTCTGTCCCGGTTGCCCCTCTTCCAGGCCAGCTCTCTGCTATGGCCAGGGAGTGCAGTGGAGGATGGCCCAGGTGCTTGGGCCCTGCACCCCATGGGAGACCAGGAAAAGCACCTGGCTCCTGGCTCCTGCCATCGGATCAGCGCGGTGCGCCGGCTGCAGCGGCGGCCATTGGAGGGTGAACCAACGGCAAAGGAAGACCTTTCTCTCTCTGTCTGTCTCTCTCACTGTCCACTCTGCCTGTCAAAAATTAAAAAAAAAAAAAAAAAGGATTTATCCTTTCCTTACAAAGGCTAAAGAAATTCACTGAATTGAGTGGTACAGCTGTCTCTACAAGATTCTAATCACCAGACTCAAGGAGTCATTTGATTCTCCAATTGATAAAACCATGCTGGCCAGTATTGTCCCAAGAGGTCTGTTTTGGGGAATTTCAGATCCAGACAGGGTAATTCCTGGTCTGGGGCAGAATGTGACTGCCACCTACTTGTTACCCCCTAGACTTACTGGTGCCCAGTTGGCCACCTTAAAAATTGCCTAAAGAGCTTAGCATCACTAACCAGTCAAAGGAAGGTCACAAGCACCACTTACCAACCAAGAACTTGGACAAGAAATGGACGTGCACCTATTAGCCCCAATTTCAGTGTGTGAGAACGTTCACCTGTGACTCATCGGGAAGCCCAGGAGTTAAGCAAAGCCTGCCTGGTTCCTTGCTCTGCTCTCCTACTTTCTTCCACCATCCTGATGTCTGTGGTTGGCTTTCTATGTGTTGAGATCGCAGACCCAGGTTTGAAGGTGTTAAAGCACCTCCAACTAGCTTGGGGGGCTGTTCTGACATAGTTATGTTGAATCTGTTGATCAGTTTGGCGAGTATTGCCATTTCCATGGGATATCTTTTGTTTATTAAATTTTCTCATTTCTTTTCTTTTTTTTGTTGTTAAGGGAAAGGGCTTATTGGAGAAAACCCAACAGACTGGAGGGAAGGGGTGAAGAAGGAGGAAGAGGGAGAAGGAGATTGTAAGAGAGCGAGAGACAGAGAGAGTGACAGAGAGATCAGGAGAGAAAGAGAGAGCCCTGTGTTCAGAAACAGGTTCTTTTAAAACTTTGCCAGGGGGCAGGCAGGGAAGTAGGAGCAGTGAATCCATTAGCATGGGGGTGGAGCCCATGGTTGGGCCACTTGGCCACCTGGCTTCCAGCAAGGGTGTGGGGGGTGGCTAGAGCCTAGGAAAGTGTCAGGGTGTAGATTGTACCATGAATAACTGCGTAATTTTCCCAACATTCCCCCCTTTTGTTTTTTTATAAAGCAGGAGTTGTATGGGGTTACATTAGTCCCAAAAATCCAGGAGGGGTAGAGGGATGATGACCTGTCTTTAGAGCTACTTCCTGCTTGCCTGGGGTGACGAGGTACTCTTCTCTGGCATGGGGCGATGTCTCAAGCCACTGTCTCCTGGGTGGGGTGCTGAGTATATCTCTGTAGTAGCAGCAGCATTTGGTTGACTGCCTGGATGCTGAAGACCTTGGTTCATTCCACTGTTAATTCCTCTAAACACTTAAGCAGAATCAGTAGTTTAAAAGACAAGGTGAGAATAGCAACCAATAATCCTAAGAGTGGCATTAACCAGGTAATGAGAGGATTTCATAGAGGAGAGGAAATGAGGGGGGTCTCTGGACCCTTGTGAAGACTGTTTGACGGACATGGTTTAAAGCTGAACCCAACCAAGACCGGGAGAAAAGCCACTCATCTTTTTTTTTTTTTTTTTTTTTTTTTTTAGATTTTTATTTATTTATTTGAGAGGTAGAATTACAGAAAATGAGAGAGGGAGACAGATAGAGAAAGGTCTTCTTTCGTTGGTTCACCCCCCCCAATGGCTGCAACGGATGGAGCTGCACCTATCTGAAGCCAGGAGCTGGGTGCTTCTTCCTGGTCTCCCATGCGGGTGCAGGGGCCCAAGCACCTGTGCCATCCTCCACTGCTTTCCTAGGTCACAGCAGAGAGCTGGACTGGAAGAGGAGCAACCAGGACAGGAACCAGTGCCCATATGGGATGCCAGCGCTGCAGGTGGAAGATTAACCAAGTGCTCCACAGCGATGGCCCTGCCACTCATCTTTTGTAGGTAGAGGGGTTTGTAGAAATTCTGAACAATCATACAACATTGAGTAAGGGAGAGGATCATCATCAATACACACAGGTCAGGAGTAAATTTTCTCTTTTCTTTTAGCAATATTTTATAGTTTTCATAGTACAGATCTTATACTTATTTATTCCTAAGTATTTTATTTTTATTAATGCTAATGTAAATTATTTTCAAAATTTTATTTTTGGATTGTTCATTCCAAGTATATAGTTGTAAAACTGATTTTTGTCTAATTACCTTGTATCCTGCAACTTTGGTGAATGTATGTATTAGCTCTTATAGTTTGTGTGTGTATGGGTGTGTTTTCTTTAGAGTTTTATATGTAATCTGTGTTTAGTGACAGTTTTAATTTTACCTTCGTAGTCTGAATGCCTTTAATATATGGATGCCTACTTATTGTTTGGTATTTCTGTCATGTTGGATAGAACAGAAAGAGCAGACATCTAGTATTGTTCCTGATCTTGAGAGGAATATCTAAGTAAGGTGTGTTCATCATAAATGGCTTATATCATGTTGAGGTAGTTCCCTTCATAGTTAGTGGAATGTTTTTTTTTATTTTTTTATTTTTTTGCAAGTTTTTGGAAAGGATTGTATTTATTGTTTAAATGCTTATTGGAACTCATCTTTGAAGCCTTCTGTTCTTGGACTTTCCTTTGTTGAGAGATTTGTTTTATTTTTTGAAATCTAGTTTTCCAGAATTATAATTCTTGGTTGACAGTTTTTTTTTTTTCTTTCGCACTTTGAATTTTTCATCTCACTGCCTTGTGGCCTTTGTGGTTTCTAATGGAGAACACCTTCAAAATTCAATGAGGTGATTTAGAACTGTTTTTTGTCCAGACTCTGAAAGTCAACCCAAAGTGAGAATTTACAGCTTTTCTGTTTCCTCTACATGCACACAGGCCTGGACATGCATGTGACCTTTTATATCCTCAGAAAATTTCAGAGGTTTCAGAAGTTTCTGCCACAGATTTTGGATATTCTGTTGTTTGCCCCATCTCTTATTCATTGTCCCACACAGTGTGTACTGATATATTTTACTGTACACTTTTTCTACAGATGTTCCCTAATAATGAATTCTTTTAACGTGAGAGTTCTGAATTAAGAGAGACAAGCAAACCCTTTGAATTGGTCTTTTAGGTAGCGACTAGACAGGTCAAAACCACTACAATTTTTTTGTGAGTGAGAACTATTTTGCTTCTGCTGTTAGTGTTAGTTACACTGGGAATGCAGGCTGTGTTCTACCATCTTTGCTGAGATGGGGAGCAGAGGACCCAGTGAGGGAAAATAGCACAATGCTAAGTATTCCTACTGGAAGTAAGTTTTTCTTCATTAAGTGTTCTCCTGTTTGCTGCAGGCTTTGGATTGATTTCCAGAGTTTTGAAAATGTTAATTCCTGACAATTTTTGCCAGTTGTTTTGTCTTTTTTTTACGGGGTGGGGGGGGCAGATTTTTGGTATTCCTTGCTCTGTCATTTTTGTTGATGTAGCTTCTCTTTAGGGAGATTTTAAGTCAAGTTTGTTTCAAAGAGGAGGTAAGAAATTGATAATCCAAAATTGGAGTGGGGGATAGTTGGGTACATTCCTAATGCTGATTGTTGAGGTTGCCTGAACTCCTGGCAATAAAGAGCCCTGATAAAAATACCCAGGAATAAGGAAATCACTAGTAATGGAAGAGCTCCTAGCAAGAGGTAATCTGCCTCAGATTTATTTCTCCCAGACTGTAGTCCATTGTTGCAGCATTTGTCAGCACTGCTTCTGGCCTTGTTAGCCTGCTGCTCCCTTGTAGTGTTTAGCAACAATGTCACCCTCAACCTGACCTGCCTGCCCACTATTTCCTCTGTTTACTTCTTTTTGTGCTCTGGTCTGATGATTTCTTCTTACTGGCCTCAGGTGGTTGCTTTCTGTTACATTGATAATCCTAGCTTTCCTTTTTTTTTAATGTGTGTATGAAATCAATTCATTTTGATATAATTTATAATTTTATTTATTCATTCCTGAAATATCTCAGTGTCCTAATTTTTTTGAAAGGTAAATCCAAATAAGTTGTACAGATTTCTTAAAGGACAAAATAAAATAATACAGACATTGAAATTGAAGGACAAAAGAACCGACCACTTGAAAGTAATCAACTTTTCTTCTAGGAATAGTTCCTATTAATAGTTACATTGGGAAGTTTTAATCCCAGCATAAAAATATATGCTGACATTGTTTTATCTGTGTGTAACTCACTACTTCCTGCTGTTACATGGGACCATGTGATTCTGTAACTGTGTATTTTTTTACTCAACCATGTTTCACAGTATCCTGTTACCCCAGTAGATTTATCTACTTTCTAATATCTAAGTATTCTTACATAAAGTCAGTGTACCATAATTTATTCAACAATGAAATGGTTTCAGCTGTTTTACATAACACGACAGAAAATATCATTGTGTACATTTTCCTGTGGATTCATGAGGATTTTTGTGTGATAGATTTCTAGAAAGTGGATTAAAGACTGACAGGCTTTACTAATCTGAGACATTAAAATAGTCTTAATTGTTTTAATTGCATTTCCCTGTTTGGGAGATTTGGAAGTTTTTCATGTTTATTGGCCTTTTTTTTCATCTTCAGTGAGGTCCATATTTAAAATATTTGACCATTTTGTTCCCTATTCGAATTTTTTTCTTTATATTCTGAATAAACAAAGCGATTTTTTTGCTGAAGTCATCATATTCTCAAATATAATATCTACAGTTTACTCCTCAGTCTATTTCACAGGGATCTCTTTATAACTTTGGTCTAACCCTAGTTATACTGAATTGTAATTATTAATTTACTTATTTTTCTCACTACTAAACTCAATTATTTGAGTGAAAACATTGTGCCCATCTCCTGAAATTGTAGTAAAGGATGTTGTATGTGTTAAGATTTAAATATTAAATACAGTGTTTTCTCTGTATAGTCATTGTGTGGTACATTGGGCAGGGGTTACTATATCTGTTTTTTACTTTTAAAAAATTTGAGAGGTAGAGAGAATACTTTTTTTTTTTTTTTCCTGATTTACTCCCCAAATGCTTGCAGTGGCCAAGGCTGAATTAGGCCAAAGGTGGGAGCTATGAATGCATTCCATGTTTCCCATTTAGATATCAGAAACCCAATTACTTGAGCCAACACTGCTGCCTTCCAGGATCTGCATTTGCAGAAAGTTGGATGGGAGCTAGAGTTAGTTATGAAACCCAGGTTTTGGCATGTTAACTTTTTTTTTTTTTTTTTTTTTTTTTTTGACAGGCAGAGTGGACAGTGAGAGAGAGACAGAGAGAGAAAGGTCTTCCTTTTGCCGCTGGTTCACCCTCCAATGGCCGCCGCTGCAGCCGGCGCACCGCGCTGATCCTGGCAGGAGCCAGGAGCCAGGTGCTTTTCCTGGTCTCCCATGGGGTGCAGGGCCCAAGCACCTGGGCCATCCTCCACTGCACTCCCTGGCCATAGCAGAGAGCTGGCCTGGAAGAGGGGCAACCGGGACAGAATCCGGCGCCCCAACCGGGACTAGAACCCGGTGTGCCGGCGCCGCAAGGTGGAGGATTAGCCTATTGAGCCACGGCGCCGGCCTTGGCATGTTAACTTTTTAGGCTAAATGCTTACACCAGTATACTTGTTTTTTGAATAGGGAATGAAGCTTAGAAAAGATACATGACTTTTTTTCCCCTAAAAACATAAAACAAGGGTTTCACCTAGATTTATATTTTTATCCTACGTATATTATCTTAAATGTAAAAGTTTGAAATTAGGATGTATTAGTCTGATTTGTGTTGCTGTTACAAAATATTTGACATTATAGAGGGTATAAAGAAAAGTGGTTTAGCTAGCTTATGGTATTGTGTGCTGGAAGTTCACAATCAGACAGGCTCATGGCTTCAGCCCACTGGCTACATCAAAACACAAATGGCATTTCGGTGGGAGTGTGAGGGAAAGGTCACATGGTGAGACAGGAAAGAAGAGACTGGTGAGGGATCAGGCCCACTGGTTTCTTAGCAGCCTGATTTCTGGGAAACTATAACCACTCTTACCAGATCTGACCGCTAATACTTTAATTCCTTCCGTGAGCATTGGCCCCCAAGACTCCATTTCTTGAAAGTTCTACCACCTCAGCACTGCTGCACTTGCGATTAAGCCTCTTACACAGAAATCTTCGCAGGGTAAATCGTACGATGAAGTTAAGAGATGGTATTCAAAAATACAAAAAAACCCTGGAAATCAATCCCTATCAAGTCAGATTTAGATGAAATCTTAGTTGAATAGCCATATAAATTCTATCAAAATATTTCTTATAGGTAGAAGTCATTGAACACCAACTGAATGAGCAAATTAGATTATCAAATGGTGACAGGGTTCTTTGTTTTTTTTTTTTTTTTTGGTTCTACCTGAAGGCATTTCCACAAATTCCTCTGCGGCAAATACTTTACAGAGATAACACACTTTAGGAGTGCTCAGGTTTCAGTGTAGTAAGATCTGTTTTTATAATAGGGAGTGCCGACCATATATGAAATTGCTCACCCTGTAGCAATCTCATTTCAGCTACCATGTTTTGTTTTTCTATATTTTCAATGCTGTTTGTTATAATGTACTTATATAATTTGATTATTATGTTTATTGATTTTTGTCTTCCCTTCGCCATTGGAATATAAGCTCCCTAAGGATAGGGATTTTAATTTTTTTTGTTTTGTCCATTGACAATTTAAAATTACTAAAATAGGGCCGATGCCCTGGCTCACTTGGTTAATCCTCTGCCTGTGGTGCCATCATCCCATGTGGGTGCTGGATTCTAGTCCCGGTTGCTCCTCTTCCAGTCCAGCTCTCTGCTGTGGCCTGGGAGGGCAGTGGAGGATGGCTCAAGTGCTTGGGCCCCTGCACCGGCGTGAGAGACCAGGAGGAAGCACCTGGCTTCGGATTGGTGCAGTGCCGGCCGTAGTGGCCATTTCAGGGGTGAACCAAAGGAAGGAAGACCTTTTTCTCTCTGTCTCTCTCTGCCTCTCTCTTTTTTGACAGGCAGAGTTAGACAGTGAGAGAGACAGAAAGGTCTTCCTTCCATTGGTTCACTCCCCTAATGGCCGCTACGACTGGCGATGCACCGATCCGAAGCCGGGAGCCAGGTGCTTCCTCCTGGTCTGCCATGTGGGTGAAGGGCCCAAGTACTTGGGCCATCCTCCACTGCCTTCCCAGGCCACAGTAGAGAGCTGGACTTGGAAGAGGGGCAACTGGGACAGAATCTGGTGTCCCGACCGGGACTAGAACCCGGGGTGCTGGCACCGCAGGCAGAGGATAAGCCTAGTGAGCCGCGGCGCTGGCCTAGGAAGACCTTTATCTATGTTTCTCTCTCACTGTCTATAACTCCAAAAAAAATTTTAAAAATAAAATAAATTGCCAAAATATATTTCTTAAAAGGAATACTACAGAATAAGCAATTAATATTTGCTGTTTTTTTTTTTTTAAAGAGAATAGCTCCATTATGAAGCTTGAAGACAGCTAGGTATAATCTGAGACTTAAATAGTTAGAATGGCAGCAAAACATCATAGTTTGTATATTTATGGGCCTATAAACTGCAAAGTGAAAATTCAATCTTGACTGAAGGAAATTAGGTTTATTAACAATATGGACCCTGGCTACCATAGCAGTGACTAGGTAAGAAGCTCATTGACTTGAAAGATGATTGAAATTCAAGTATTATTGAGTTACAGAAATAAACATTGAGCTGATAATGAGTGTCTCAACTATGTAGAGTGGTAGTTTTAAATCCCTTTATATTCTTTTTTAAAATTAATTAATTGAAATGGAGCGAGACAGCATATGTGTGCATATGTGTGTATTCCCATCTGCTGGTTCACTCCTCAGATGCCTCTAAGGAGTGGGGCTAAGCCAGGCTATAGCCAGGAGCACAGTCCAGCTCTCCTACATGGTTGGCAGGGACCCAGCTATCTAAGCCACTGCCTGTGGCATGCCTTTCAGGGTCTGCACTGGTAGGAAGCTGGAGCACAGAACCAAGCCCAGATAATCTGCTGTGGGATGTAGACATCTTAACTGACCTCTTACCCTCTTACCTGTTAGGCTAAACACTCCATTTTCTTTATATCTTTTTTTTTTTTTGACAGGCAGAGTGGACAGTGAGAGAGAGAGACAGAGAGAAAGGTCTTCCTTTGATGTTGGCTCACCCTCCAGTGGCCGCTGCAGCCGGCGCACTGTGGCCGGCGCACCGCGCTGATCCGATGGCAGGAGCCAGGTGCTTCTCCTGGTCTCCCATGGGGTGCAGGGCCCAAGCACTTGGGCCATCCTCCATTGCACTCCCTGGCCACAGCAGAGAGCTGGCCTGGAAGAGGGGCAACCGGGACAGAATCCGGCGTCCCGACTGGGACTAGAACCCGGTGTGCCGGCGCTGCAAGGCGGAGGATTAGCCTAGTGAGCCACGGCGCCGGCCTTTATATCTTCTAAAGTTGAGTCGTATACCTAAATTGACTGTGTATATAGACTAGGTTAGGGAGGATTATATGAAAAATATAAAATAGGGAAATTAGGGAGAAATTGTGGTGCTTCCATGTTTCTTGTTTACATGAATGCCCATGGATTTTTTCTCTTTATTTTTCTTGGAGTTTAAACTTTTGTGGGATAATAATCAGTCAGTATTTTCTGTGATACACTGTTCTTTGTAGATATAAATCAGGTTTTTAGGCATAATTGCTAGTTTTTTTGTTCTTTTTCTACAGGAACACTGATTATGTTATTTTGGATTGCCCTTTATCAAACTCCTTTTCTAAAATTATTTCAAAAATTTAATTTTGTGTGAATTTCTGAATTTTATCTACTGTGTTCCTGACTGTATTTCTAATTATATTTTCTTTATTTAATTCCAGTATCAGTGGGCTCTCTAGATATCTTTAAATTACTAGACTGTAGATTAAATACATTGTTATTAGCATATGCTGTCTGTGTGACTTTAGTCTTTTCAATGTTATTGATAGTTGTTTTGTGGCCCAGAATATAGTGTCTTGATTAATGTTTATTCTGCGGTTGTTGGGAGGTGTTCTAGAAGTGTCAGGCCAGTTTGACTGGCAGTGTCGATATTTTTAATCTTTATTGAGTTTCAACTATTTTGTCCATCAGTCACTGAGAGAGGATTGTTTAAATTGCTAGTTTGGGGATTTATCTGTTACTATTTTTATATATTTTGAAATTATGTATTCAATGCAAACCTAATTCTTTAATCACTATGAAAAAAATCCCTCTATAATTAAAAATATTCTTTGTTCTTTAATCTGCTTTGCCTGAATTTTATATGTGACTCTTTTTTTATAAGATTTTTTTTTACTTCCATCTGTTTCCTTTTCCAATCTCTTTCCTTTTGACCTGTTTTCTTTGTATCTAATGTGGCATTTTTATGAATGGAATTTGGTCTAGGATTTTATTTTTTATTAATACAGTATGATAATCTCTGTTATTAATTGGTATGCTTAGACAGTTAACATTTAATATAGTCATTTATGTTTTAGAGTTTAAGCCTGTCATGTTGTTGTTTGTTTTCTTATTGTCCCATCTTCTTGTTTGTTTTTCTTTTCCTGACTATATTTAGGTTGATTCCAATTCCATCTACCCCATTCCATTCTTAAAATTCTATTCTGTCGCCTGAATTTACTAGCCCACTCTTTTTGTTTTTGTGGCTTTAATTGTTGTAGATGTTAACACTGGTTTTCAGCAATTTGAATACAGAATACCCTGTTGTGTTTTAAAGTCTGTTCTGTCTGGAGTATGTTGAACTTCTTAGACTGTTGGGTTTATAGTTTTCCTCAAACTTAGAAAAATTTGGACTTTATTTCCTTGAATGTTTTTTCTACTTCCTTCCGTCACTTGTCTATATGCTTTTGGGACTGCAGTAACCTCTATTTGTGATATTGATCTAAAACTCACTGAGGCTTTGTCCAACTGTTCAGTCTTTGTTCTTCCCAGGTCCTGTATTTCTTGAATCAGAGATTTGTGAAATGCAACTTAAAATTATCAGCTCGAGGGTGAAAAGGGGGAAACAATTATCTGTACTTCCAGGGTCTGCATACATGAATGCAAAGATTCTTCCACCATGCTCACACTGCACTGTGGCCTTGGGCAATGCCAAACAATGTTTGCTGTGAATTCATGTCCAGAGCAGTGGCTAGAATAAGTGGAGTTGAGAGGCTTTTGAGGTAATAGACAAGAGATTTCCAGTATTCTCTCTGTGTGGATGCGGTTGGGAAAATGACAAATAGTGCAGATTTGTGGGGTTGATGAAACAGAGGAGTGACTAAACCTCAGTAGCATCCTAATATGTTCTTCTATGTATTTCTGTCATTTTTTTCTTCTACTTCGTACGTTTATTAACATTCAATATCAGCTTGTTGCTCACAGACATATTTAATTGTATCCTTTAAGGCTTTCTTACTTGGAAAATTTATTTAAATTGATTTTTGTATGTAGTGAGAGGTAACTCATTTCGTTCTTCGAAGTTGTATATCCAGTTTTGCCAACACACTTTATTGAAGAGATTATCTTTTCTTTAGTGTTATGTTCTGGGAACTCTGTAGTACAGAAATTTTAAAAATCATTTTTTATGTTATTATCAAGGAGGGGTGTGGATATATTGTAAATGTTTCGTAAATCCTTGTGAGATAATTTGTGGGATAGAGGACTCTCCATCCATATCACTGAATTTAAATTCTTACTTACTTATTACTTATTACTTAGTAATATGATATTTAATTCCTGGATTTATCTGTGTGTGTCTTGGTTTTGTGCCCATCCGAAAAATGAATATAATGATAGTTACTGCCTCACACAGAGTTATTCTGAGAGAATTCAGTGAATTAATATGTACAAGACATTTGAACAATGCATATCTGCAAGTAAAATCTCTGTAAGTGTTGAATGTATTAGAGTTTTTTTTACTTTAACTAAAATATCTGAGAAAAACTTCTTAAGAACAAAGAATAATTTGGCTCATATTTTTGGAGTTTCAAAGACCAAAATTAGGGAGCTCCATTGGTTCAGGCAACTGGTGGAAGTACAGTACAGTGACACATTGGGTATAGAGGAACAATCACTTTCTGAGTTGTGAAACAGAGCAGCTAAAGGTGAACACAGTCTTTATAACTCATCTTTCCAAGAGAACCACCTAGTGAGAGCTTGCTTCTAAGGACCTGGGCACACCTCCTAGACACCATATTGGATCAAGTCTCCACCCTTATTCCTTTAACCATTAACATTAATCCCATTATTCATTAATGTAATATTATGAGGTCAAGCCTTCAGTACATGGGTCTTTGTTCCTCAACCATGGCAGCTACTGTTATTTTAGATAATTGACTTGATTGAAAAATTATAATTGCTTGAGCAGAATATACATGTGTATGAACCTTATTCTGGCTTGTATTTTTGTATCATTATTCTCATATGAATTTCTAAAATAAAGAAACCATTAGCACAATTGCATATCTAATTGACTTAATGTCCTCTTAATATCTTTTGAAAGCAAATTCTTATTTCCCATACATCCTAATTCATTTATTAAGGTGGTGTTTAAAAATCCTTTTTACTGTCTTGTTATTGTGTTTGCTTATACAGGATTGTGTTTGCTTATGCAGGTCTAAAAGATCTCAGATTGCTATAACTGAAGGTATATTTGAACTTCCAAATCTTACAATTCAAGCTACAAGAGCACAGACACTTCTGCTGCAAGCAATCTATCAAAGTTGGTCTCATATTGGAAATGTCAGCTGTTCAGCAGTGAATGAAGCTTTGATGAATGAAGTCTTCCAAAGTATAGGTAAGAGCATAATCTTCTTGTCAAATATATGGAAATTTTGTATTAGAAATGACTAATACTTTATCATTCATATCCATATGTGTAACACGCTGAAGTTAAATTGTAATATATTTCTTTGAAATTGGACATTTATAGCTGATGTCTAAAATCCTGGTTATGAATTAATACATTCAATTTTGCTGAATGACATCAGTTTCTGGTAATGTTTTTTAATTGCATAAAATTATTTTTCCATTAACTGCTAATATAATTTACTGTTTCCCCTGATATGTATGACTTTTGAGGGAATCAATATGTATATTTAAAATGATATCCAAATGAAATATAAGTGAAATTTGTTTGATTATGCTGGTAAAGTGAAAGACTTTGTAAGCACATTTTCCTTTATTGTGGAAAACATTAATCTTATACCTTTGATATTCATTATACCTTATATGAGTTAATTCACTATTAAAAGTTAAATTTTCTGTGTTGATGTCAGTTTGTCCATCAAATGGCATTTAAGCAAAAAGCTTATAGACTTACTTTTGTATAAATCTATTCAAAATCATCGTGTTACTTTTGTCAGCTATTCAGTTTTTAAAGAATGTATTTTAAGTAAACCACACTTAATAACATTAGTTTTTGTTATTCCATGAATTTATTAAAATAATTTTTCTTTTTCTTAATTGATGCATTTATCTTTTAATTTAAGATCTATAATCGGGAATTACTATAAATTATAAAAGAATTCATTGTAATTATATTCCTCTTATTTGATCTAGCCAGTGAGTAACATACAATGCTACAGCTGTTTGATTGCCAGGCTTAAGGATTCCATAATGAATGGTGATAAGACATCTATTGCCTTAATCCAGTGGTGCTTTACTTTGGGTTTATGAAAGAGGAGGTCTCTGAATCCCCTGATGCTAATTTATTGCATGTTTATATATTTATGTTTTCATTTTGAATTGATATTCATGTTAAATGTATGATGTTCCTCTTTTGACTCACTTTTTTTTCCTCATGCTAATGTAGGTACGACTGGCTTTCTTTTGGTTGGTATTTGTCTGTACTTTCTCTTCTAGTCTTTTACTTATAGCCTGTCTCTTGTTATGGATTGTTTGTCTTAGAAATAGCATATAATTGGAGATATAGGTAGAGTTACAAGCAGAAGCTCCTGCATCCATTAGTTTGCTACCCAAATGCCCATAATAGCCTGGTTTGTAGCTGGGCCACATTGCAGCTGGGAGCTTGGAATTCTATCTGAATCTCCTACTTGGGTGGCAGGGATGTAACCACTTGAGCCATCACTACTGTATCCCTGTATGTGCAACAGGAAGAAGCTAGAATCAGCAGTAGAGCCAGCACTCAAGCATAGGCACTATGACACAGGATGTGGACATTCTAATTGGTGGCTATCACTAAATGAATTTTACAATATATCTTTTTAAAAAAGATGTATTTATTTATTTGAAAGGCAGAGGTGGAGAGAGAGAGGGAGGGAGGAAAAGAGGGAATGAGAGAGAGATATCTTCCATCACCTAGTTTACTCCCCAAATTGCTCCAACAGTTGTAGCTGGTCCGATTCAAAGCAGGAGCCAGGAGCTTCTTTCAGGCCTCCCAAGTGGATACAGGGGCCCAAGTACTTGGGACATCTTCTGATGCTTTTCCAGGCACTTTAGCAGGGAATGGGATTGGAAGTGGAGCATTTGGGACTTGAACTGGCGCTGCAAGTGTCAGCCTTATCCACTAAGCCACAGCACAGGCCCAATAATCTATCTTTTAACTTGTAAATCCAATCAGTTTATTCAGTGCAATTGTCTTTTAAAATAAATTTTTGTTGACCCTTATTTAAGAAAGAGAAGAAGACAGATAATCAGAGTGTTCTCATCCATTAACTCACACCCAAAATTCCTATAACTGCCAGGGCTGAGCCACGTTGAAGCTGGGAGCAAGACTTCATTTTGTCTCTCCACTGTGGTTAGTAGAGACCCCATCGGATCAGCGTGGTGGGCCGGCCGCAGCGCACCGGCCGCGGCGGCCATTGGAGGGTGAACCAACGGCAAAGGAAGACCTTTCTCTCTCTCTCTCTCACTGTCCACTCTGCCTGTCAAAAAAAAAAAAAAAAAAAAAAAAGTACTTGAGCCATCACACCTGCTGCTTCCCAGTGTGTGCATCAGCAGGAAGCTAGGATTGAGATGGGAAACTGTGACTCAAACCCAGTTACTCTGAAAGTGAATTCAGGCATCCCAAGTGGCAGTTTTACTGCTGGGCCAAATGACCATTCCTATAATAGTTTGTTTACTTTATAATGTTAACTTTCTTGTTTCCTTTTGCACTGTTTTTTTCCTATGATACTTGAAACAATTGCTATTCTTCTCAATTTTCCTCTTTCTACTTGTTTGGCATTTATATATTCTTATTGAATTATTAACAATAAAATAGATGGTACATTTTAAAACAGTTTGGTATTTTTTCAGAAAGTTAAAGGTTGAGTTATTATGTGACACAGAAAAATTTTTCCTAAATGCATGTATTAGTTTATCCTTACTATAACTGAATATCTAAAACATGGCTACTCAACAACATAATTTGATCAGCTCTTCACCCTGCAGTACCATTAACTTTACAATTTGGGGATTAACTGTTGCCATGCATTAAGAAGCCAACTTGTATTCAAACTGTTGTACTATATACCCAATTAAAAATCTGTATCCAAAAAATCTTTAACATTAGTGTTCATAGCATTATTTATTTAAAATACCCACAATTGGGAATAATAAAGTGTCTGCCAACTAGTCAGTAAACAAAATGTGAAATATCTATATAATGGAATATTCAGATATTAAAGTGAACAAAGTAACTGATACATGCTATAACATGGATGACCATGAAAAAAATCATGCTTGGTAGGAAAAGCTAGGAATAAAAAAAAAAATCACAAAATCTGATTCCATTTACATGAAATGCTTTGACTAGACAAACTCATACTAACAGGTAGTAGATATATGGTGGCTAGGGGTGGGGAAAGGTGGAATAAGTTGTAAGCGAATGCTTTTGAGTTTCTTTTTGTTTATTAAGAAGTAAAAATTTAATTTGAACAAAAAACATAATTTTAGAAAATTATTAAATGAAATCTATCTGCATACATATGTGGCTGTATATTTTAAGTTTTTAGAAATCTTGAAAATATTTTTTAAAAGATCTTATGAATTCACCAGTATATTGATCAATAAGTATTTTTAAATTCACATAATTTTCACTGTAGTGTACATTTCAAGCTCAGTAAGGTTTGGAAAACTATGTTTAGAAGCACTGTATACACGAAAACTTTTAATAAGTCTGTTTAAGTTGTCTGTTGCTGTGTGTGAGATTACTACACACTAAGAGGCTTAAAACAGCATACATTTAAATATTTTATTATTTTAAATTGAGAAGTCATAATTGCATATGCATGTGGGATTCATGGTAATATTTTTTAATTAAAACTTTTTTTAAACTATTTGGCAGGCAGGGAGATGGCTAGAGAAGGATAAGAGAGAGTTTCCATCTGTTGGTATATTCTCCAAATGCCTACAATGGCCAGGGGAGCTGAAATTGGGAGCCTGGATCTCAGTCTAGGTCTCCCATGTGAGTGTCAGGAACTCAATTACTTGAGCTATCATTGGTTCTTCCCAAGGTCTGCCTTGGGAGTCAGGAGCCTTAGATGGCTGTCAAACCCAGGTCCTCCAGTATGGGATGCAAGCATCCTAACCACTAGGCTAAATGTTCACCCTTCGTTTTTTGATTTCCCTTTTATTTTATTAAAAAATGAACAGATTTGTTATTCAAGAAAATGGTTCCTAATTTCTACATTTTTCTGTATTTTCCCAGATTTCTTCTCTTATTTAATTCTAGTTTCATAACAAAATACTTGATATGAATTACATGTTAAGACTTGGATCTAACATAAAATCTATCCTGGGGACTGTTTCTTGTGTACTTGTGAAGAATGTGTGCTTTATTGCTGTTGGATGGATGCTATTATATGTTTGCTAGGCCCATTTGGTCTCAAGTGTAATCAAAGTTCAGTGTTTTATCACTGATTTTTTTTTTCTATATATCTTTCTAGCCTTTGTTGAAAGTGGAGTATTGAACTCCCCTCCCATTATTGTGTTGCACTGTATCCCTTGCTTTGGATCATTTAATGTTTCCTTTATACATTTAGGTGTGCTGATATTGAGAATATCGGTCTTTACAATTTCTATATCCTCTTGATGAATTGGCAGTTTTTCATTATAAAATGATATCTTACTCTTTTACAGATTCTTCTCTTAGAATCTGTTTTATCTGATGTAAGGGTAACTACCCCTGCTCTCTTTTTGATTTTATCTAAAGACTTATTTGAAAGGCAGAGTGAGGGCCGGCGCCGCGGCTCACTAGGCTAATCCTCCGCCTAGCGGCGCCGGCACACCAGGTTCTAGTCCCGGTCGGGGCGCCGGATTCTGTCCCGGTTGCCCCTCTTCCAGGCCAGCCCTCTGCTGTGGCCAGGGAGTGCAGTGGAGGATGGCCCAGGTGCTTGGGCCCTGCACCCCATGGGAGACCAGGAAAAGCACCTGGCTCCTGGCTCCTGCCATCGGATCAGCGCGGTGCGCCGGCCGCAGCGCGCCAGCCGCGGCGGCCATTGGAGGGTGAACCAACGGCAAAGGAAGACCTTTCTCTCTGTCTCTCTCTCTCACTGTCCACTCTGCCTGTCAAAAAAAAAAAAAAAAAAAAAAAAAAAAAAAAAAAAAGAAAGGCAGAGTGACACACACACACACACACACACACACACACACCAGAGCAATATCTTCTATCTATGACCTGAATTGCTGCAATATCCAGTGCTGGTCCAGGCCAAAACCAGGAGCCTTGAACTCCATCTGGGTCTCCAACATGGATGGTAGAGGCACAAGTACTGGGACATCATCCACTGCTTTCCCAGGCATGTTAGCTGGGAGCTGAGTTGGAAGCAGAGCAATAAGAATTAGAACTGGAACTCCATTATGGGATGCCTGCGTTGCAAGCAGCAGGTTAACCTGCTGCGCCACATGCCAGCTCCATCCCTGCTCTCTTATTTTCCATTTGTGTGTACTATCTTTTTCCATTTACTATACTATTGAGTTTTTTATTTTGTTGTGCTTTATGCTATTTATTAGCAACCTTTCCTTTCTGTTTAAAGAATTCCCTTTATTAATACTGTAGATCAGGCTTATTGGTGACAAAGTCCCTTAGCATTTATTTTTCTTAGAAAATTCTTACTCTTCCCTCACTTAAAAAAAATTTTTTTTTTATTTGACAGGTAGAGTTATAGATAGTGAAAGAGACAGAGAGAAAGGTCTTCCTTCCGTTGGTTCACTCTCCAAATGGCTGCTACGGCCGGCGCTGCACCGATCCAAAGCCAGGAGCCAGGTGCTTCTTCCTGGTTTCCTATGAGGGTGCAGGGGCCCAAGCACTTGGGCCATCCTCTTCTGCCCTCCTGGGCCACAGCAGAGAGCTGGACTGGAAGAGGAACAACCAGAACTAGAACCCGGCACCCATATGGGATGCTGTCATGCAGGTAGAGGATAAGCCAAGTGAGCCGTGGCACTGGCCCCACTCTTCCCTCACTTCTAAAAGAGCTTTGCACCATGAAGTACTCTCGGTTGGCAGTATTTTTCCTTTAGCCTTTTTTCTGTGTCATCCCACGCTTCCTGACCATCAGAGTTTCTGCTAGAAATTTACTTATTTTATATGTGATTTTTTTTATATGTGACTTGTTTCTCATCCATAATTGCATTCAAAATTGTTTTTGATTTTTTGTAATTTGATCATGATGTGTGTTGATGAACTCCTTTTAGTTGAATTTGATTGGATGTCTCTTAGCTTCCTATATCTGGATATTGACATCTTTTCTCAGACGTGGGAAATTTCCATTCATTCCATTCAATACTTTCTTAGGCATGCTTTCTGACCCTTTTCATTCTCTTTTTCTTTTATTATTATTCGCAAGTTAGTTCTCTAAGTATGTTCCATAATTCCTATAGACTTTCTCTGTTCTTGTAATTGCTTTTTGTTTTTGCTGCTCTGGATAATTTCAGATATCTTGTCTTAGTGCTCCCTTAGTTTCTGTTGTGTTTATTCTTCTCTTGAAGCTTTCTATTGAAATTTTCATTTCATGTATTATATTCATCATCTGTAGGGTTTCTATTTTTAAGTTTCTATTTTCTTTTCAAAGTTTTGAGTTTTGTTTATTTTTTTCCATATTTCATTTAATTTTCTACTTGTATCCTCTTTTTTTTTTCGAACAGGCAGAGTTAGACAGTGAGGGAGAGACAGAGAGAAAGGTCTTCCTTCCATTGGTTCACCTCCCAAATGGCCACTACGGCCGGTGTGCTGCGCCGATCTGAAGCCAGGAGCCAGGTGCTTTGTCCTGGTCTCCTATGTGGGTGCAGGGGCCCAAACACTTGGGCCATCCTCCACTGCCTTCCCAGATCACAGCAGAGAGCCGGACTGGAAGAGGAGCAACTGGGACAGAATCTGGCATATCTTCTTTTGAAAAAAATATTTATTTATTTATTTGAAACAGAGTTTCAAAGAGACAGAGGCAGAGAGAGAGAAAGAGAAAGAGAGAGGTCTTTCATCTACTGATTCACTTCTCAAATGACCACAACGACCGGAGCTGGGATGATCTGAAGCTAGGAACCAAGAGCTTCTTCTGGGCCTCCCATGCGGATGCAAGGGCCCAAGTACTTAGGCCATCTTCCACTGCTTTCCTAGGCCATTGCAGAGAGCTGCGTTGGAAGTGGAGCATCCGGGACCTGAGCTGGTGCCCATATGAAGTTCTGACACTGCAAGCAGTGGCTTTACCCACCATATCACAGCACTGGCCCCTGTATTTTCTTATAGTTACTTGAACTTCTTTCAGAAAATTATTCTGAATTACTTGTCAGTCATTTCATAGATCTTAATTTCTTTAGGGTCCATTTTTTGAACTTTAATAGTTTATGTTAGTGGTGTCAGATTTCTGTGACTCTGTTATTCTTGCATATTCGCTTTGTTTTTTTTGTGCATGTGAGAAAGCAGCCTCTTCTGGCCTTCACAGGTACTCTTTGGTGGGGATGAGCCTTCATGATTTATTTTAGCCTAGGATGCTGGATAGTCAGTTCTTGGTGACCACTGACAGGCAGATTTTGCTATCAGGTTCTCCAGTTGTACTTGGCCATTGTGTGTGTTCTCTGAGATTGGGGCTGGGGTACTGATTATGCTTCACTGTTTAATGAAACCACTGGGTGTGATCTACAGCAAGGAAGAGTACTGGCCTGGCATTGCGATGGCTTCTGGTTTGGTAGGGATACAGGCTGCATTACCTGGCTGGGCTGTACTGCTGTTTGGTATTTGTATTTGGGCATCGCTTATCAGGGTCACTGCCTGATACTAGAGATGGTGTGAACTTGAGGACTCGGCTTTGATGATTTGTGTGATTGGTGGCTTGCTTTCTATCTAGGTAAGACTTATGCAAAACTGCAAGGTTGGTGTATTTTAGCTGACCATGGGCAATATAGCATTGCTGATAGCTCCAGCGTTTACCGTAAGTGGAGAAGAAAGTGGACACCTGTGAAATGCTCGACAATGTTGAAGAAGTTTGACGTGTGCTTCAGCTCTTTTTTCACTGTAGAAACTGTGAGCCCAGGGCAATGTTTGTGTAGCCCTGGACTGCCATGGGGGCAGGGGTGATATACTCAAAATAAAACCATTCCCGTTATTCTTCTAAAGTGGCTTTTCTTAATTCTGTAGTTCAAGAGAGTGTTTCAGCCTCAGTCCTCAAATCTAGATTATTCATAAAGATATTCATATTTGTGAATAGTTAGATTTTTTGAGGGGGCTTGGAACTGGGGACTTGTTCTTTTACCATCTTGCAGATAGCATTCCTCTATGAGTTTCTTTCTTCTTCTTCTTTTTTTTTTTTTTAAAGATTTATTTATTTATTTGAAAGGCAGAGTTACAGAGAGGCAGAGGCGCACGGGTGGGGAGAGGCTGGCGGAGAGATGTCTTTCATCCTCTGGTTTATTCCCCAAATGATCACAATAGCTGTAACTGAGTTGAGCTGAAGCCAGGAGCCAGGAGCCTGGAGGAGCTTCTTCTGGGTCTCCCACGTGGGTGCAGGGGCCCAAGGACTTGAGCCATCTTCTGCTACTTTCCTGGGCCATAGCAGAGAGATGGATCAGAAGAGGAGCAGCTAGGACATAATCCAGCGCCTCTGTGGGATGCTGTCACTGCAGGTAGTAGGTTTCACTTGCTTTGCCACAGCTCTGGCCCCTCTGAGAGTATCTTTTTTGGGGTGATAAAAATATTCAGTAGTTAGTGTTGATTTAAAGGTCTTATTTATAAGTTTGATTATATACTTTGAAAGGGTGACTTTTATGGTATTTGAATTTTATCTTATTCAAAAACCTTTTAAAATTATGAATATTTAAGCATGTTAATCCAACATTTTGTAACTATTTAATATGGAGTTAGTGTACAAAATCTTTTCATTTTTGATTCTGGTCCTTCTGTAAGTTTTCTTTATATTGAGCTCCTCCTCAACAGTAGCACTTATCGTTGCCTAAAATTATCTAATTTGCTTGTCCTAGTTCTGTTTCATGTCATGTTCACTGTGGAGTTTCTTTGGTTTATTGTCTCATATTTTTATCTACCTTTATTTAATTTTTTTGTTTTTGTTAGTTGCCTTAGATAGCTTGACCATATTTTTAAGGTGGATGATATTGTCATTTAGCTTTATAAATTTTTATAATTATTCTGCAAATCCCATCTTTACATTTTTGAGCTTATGAAATGAATTGTGGTATGAAAAAGACATTATAGAAATATTATGTCCTGAAAGAATGCTGGCATAGGTGTTGAAGAAATGGATCAGACAAGTGACATATTATTTGTAATCTTGTCTTCTATTATTGAAAAACAAAGATGAACTAATTTATACAGATTGACAAGTTGAGAAAATTGGAATATTAGGAAGTTTCATCTTTTGGCAAAGAATTTTAGTTTTATCCAATAAGTACAAAAGTTATAATAAATAGAAAATATAAATTAAAATATTTTTATTTTACTTTTTTAAAGTTGATTTATTTTGTTTTCATTTATTTGAAAGTCAGAATGAGAATGAGAGTGAGCCAGAGAGCGTGAGAGATTGATTTCTGTCCGTTGGTTCCGTCCCCAAATGCCCACATCAACAGGAGCTGTGGAACAGGAGCCAAGTCAGAAGTCAGGAATTCCATCTGGATTTTCCATGTGGTTGTCCGGGACCCAAGTATTTGAATCATCATCTGCTGCCTCCGGGTATGCATTAGCAGAGATGGATCAGAAGTGGAGGTGGAACTTGATCCGAGGCATTTCAATATAGGATGTGGGCATCCCAAGTTGTGGCTTAACCCCTGTGCTACAACACCCACCCCTAAAATATTTTTAAAAGCCAGATTCCCAAGTGACTGTTTTTCTTAGGTCTTTTTAAATCCTCCCTAAACAATCTTAACTTTTATATTATTTTCAGTAGAGTGCTGATAGAATTATGCCTCCAGATTTTCTTTCTGATGTCCCAAGTGTAAAATTTTAGCGTTTTATTACATTACATCTGAGGAATAGTACTAGACAATGCTCAGCATTGTTGAACTTCATTTAATATGTTTGGTTCAAGAGTGTTTTGCTTTACATTACAACTGGTTCTCAGTTACTATATCAGTAAAGAGATTGTGCATGCTGTGCACATTTAGGCTCAAGTTCTGATGATGTGTAGAAAAAGATTTTTGTTGTTGTGTGTAGTTGACTGTAAACCACTTTCTGTCTTAATGTTGTACTTCTTACCTATCTTTGTACTTCTTGATATCTTCATATTGTTGTTAATTACTAACCAACAATATTTATTTTTTTTCCTGTCACTTTTTCTTTTTCCTACATTAAACCTAAACCTATTTGATTCTATCCTTCTACAGTTCTACAGTTTCTTCTTCTTCTTCTTTTTTTTTTTTTTTTTTGATCCTTAGTTCTACTTTAACACGTCATTCCCCTTGGCTTTAAGACTATACTAATATTAGTCTATTTTTGTTTTTCCTAAAAAAATTACATTTTCTTCCATATTCATGTCTTTGTTCCAATCTATCCTTATCCTCCATGTTAGAAATATTTTACTCTTTTTTTTTTTTTTAAGATTCATTTATTTATTTGAAAGGCAGAGTCACAGAGAGAGAGAAAGGGAGGGGAGGAGGGAGGAAGAAGTCATTCACTCCCCAAATGGCTGCAACGGCTGGATCTGCCCAGTTTTGAAGCCAGAAGCTTCTTCCAGGTCTCCTATATGGGGACAAGGTTCCAAGGACTTGGGCCATCTTCTACTGCTTTCCCAGGCCATAGCAGAGAGCTGGATTGGAAGTGGAGCAGCTGGGACTTGAACTGGTGCCCATATGAAATGCCAGCACTGCAGGTGGCTACTTTAACCTCTACACTATAGCACTAGTCCCATGGAACTTCTTCCAGGTCTCCCATGTGGGTTCAGGGGCCCAATGACTTGGGCCATCTTCCACTGCTTTCCCAAGCCATAGCAGAGTGCTTGATAGGAATTGGAGCAGCTGGGACTCGAACTGGCGCCCATAGGGGATGCTGGCACTGCAGGCAGTGGCTTTACCTGCTACACCACAGCACTGACCCCTCTTTTCAATCTTATTGTCCATTCTTTTTAAAACCGCTTTATTGAGATATAATTCTCATTCCATATAGTTTAGCTTTTTCAAATACATAGTTCAGTGCTTTTTATATGAAGGTATTTCAAATGGTTCAATTAAAATTTTGAAATCCATGCATAAAATGCATATTCATAGATTTCATGGAAAATGCATATTATAAAAGAACCGTACATGATTTCAAAATGTTTTTGTATACAAGCAAACTTATCTTCCAACTTTCCATAAACTTTTTGAAGTACCCTTATATATTTAGTATTCAGTTACATATTTCTATCACTGTAGTTAGCTTACAATATTTTCATTTTTGCCAAAAGACTTCCCACATTTGTTATCTATTACTCTCCATGTTTCTCATTCCTTCAGCTCTAGGCAAACATTAATCTATTTTTGATTATTTGATTATAAAAATAGATACTTAAATAATGACAGATATTAAGTTGTGAAATATGTATATTCATACATATGCGAAATATATATCAATTTATCACTCAAAGGAAATAAATCAGTTTAATAGTTAACATTTAATATATATCCTATTTTACCTTTTATATAGAGAAAATTAAGCATATAAAAATCTTTCGGATTTACAGGTACAGAATTAATTTCACTACTTCATTAATGTGATTTTTTTAAGATTTACATATTTGATAGAATTACACACACACACACACACACAGGCAGAAATAGAGAGGGAGAGAAAGAGAGATATCTTCGGTTTGCTAGTTCACTGCCAAATGGCCATAATGGTCAGGGCTGGTACAGGCTGAAGCCAGGAGCCAGGAGCTTCATCTAAGTCTCCCACGTGGGTGGAGGAACCCAAGCACTTGGACCATTTTCTGCTGCTTTCCCAGGCCATTAGCAGGGAGCTGGATCAGAAGTGGAGCACCCAGGACTTGAACTAGCACCAATTTTGGATGCCAGTGTTACAGATGGCAGCTTAACCTGCTACACCACAACGCTGACCCTGGTTGGTTGTTATTTTTAAAAAGTAGTTATTTAAGTTTTTTCATTTTAATAATTTTTAAAGATATCCACGCCTATACAGCAGAGTTTATACTTTTAGATTTCACTGGTTTGAAAAACAATATGCAGCAACTTTTGTCTTAGTCTTCTCATTTGAGATGTTGGCCTACCAACATTCAGAATACCAAATTTAATGTCAAGATCCTTATGAAGTGGCCGGCGCTGTGGCTCACTTGGCTAATCCTTTGCCTGCGGCACCAGCACCCTGGGTTCTAGTCCCGGTTGGGGTGCTGGGTACTAGTCTCCGTTGCTTCTTTTCCAGTCCAGCTCTCTGCTGTGGCCCGGGAGGTCAGAGGAGGATGGCCCAAGTGCTTGGGTCCCTGCACCCGCATGGGAGACCGGGAGGAAGTATCCGGCTCCTGGCTTTGGATCAGCACAGCGCCCATTAGGGGAGTAAACCAACAGAAGGAAGACCTTTCTGTCTCTCTCTCACTGTCTGTAACTCACTCTCTGTCTCTCTCTCTCTCACTGTCTAACTCTGCCTGGCAAAAAATTAAAAAAAAAAAAAAAAGGTCCTTAGGAAAGACTTTTTCTTTGATAAACTATAATATATTCACAAAAATAAGGCACAATTTTATGTGAATAATTAATCATTTTAATTTTGTAAATGAGATTTTATAGATTTATTTGAGAGGCAAAGTAACTGAGAGAGGGAGAAAAGGAGGGGGAGGGAAAGGGAGAGAGAGGTGGTCAGTGAACTAGTGAGAGGTCTTCATCCACTGGTTCACTCCCCAAATGGCCATGGTAGGTGGAACTGGGCCAGGGATAGGCCAAAGCAAGGATCCAGGAATTCTATGTAGGTCTCCCAAGTATGTGTCATGGGCCCAGGTACTTGGTCCATCATCCATGACTTTCCCAGGCACATTAGCAGAGCTGGATCAAAAGGAGAGCAGCTGGGATTCAAACTGGCAGGCCATATCTTTACCCACTACGCCTCAATGCTGGCCTGCATGAATTAGTTAAATAAGTAACATTAAGTGAATATCTTTGTGAATTTTGAATTATGTATTTCATAAAGCTACAATTATGAATCTTGATTCTTCAGCTCTTGCAAACATCAAAATTTAAAGTATATTAATAAGTTATATGCCAGTGCTTGCTAGATATTTGATTTTATGCAATTATTTTTATTAATCTGTTATGGATTATTGGTATAGTGAATTACTGGGCTCTGCCAGGTAGGAAAAATATTTTTGTTTTTCAACTATTGACATTTGTGGAGAGATCACTAAATTATTGTGTGAAGATTCTCTCAATAACTGTGTGGTGCTTCATAAAGTTCATGGAGAATAAAATGTTTACTTTGGTGCAAAAATTTTGAAGTACATAATTTTCTCATAATGCACATTTTCTGTGACCTTTTTGAGAAACCCCCATGAATGGGTTTTGAATTTTATTTCACCAAATAAATTCTTTTTATCCTTTTCTATGAATTTTTTGTAGCAATGCTGTATTTATGACTAAATGAAAGTCTTTGTTACAATGAATTTCAGTTATTTTTCTCATTTCTCTTACCGTCTTTGAGTACTTGGTGGAAATGACCTGTTTTTTTGTAATCTGGGCATGGAATCTTGCTGGAATCATACCTATGGGGATATTACTTATGAAAGTGTTTGTAGGATATAATGTTCTAGGAGACTGAGAATTGGAGTCTAGGTGATCTAGTGTTTTACCTGGGGTGGGGTGGGGGGCAGCTAATAGAACAAAGAATAAGGCAAGAAAGCAAATGGGATAATGAATAGTGATGTTGATGAGGAAAGAACAGAATTTAAGACTTTGGTTAGGTCTGAGTATATATGGTGTCCTTTTAATGTACTCATAGCTGTTTACAGGAGACAGCACCAGATCACAGAAACCTTTATTGAACTGTATAGTCTCCATTCTCCTTGGGATTGCAAAGGGGAATGCATCGATGGACTTGTAAATGGGTGTGACAGTACAATGGGATAATAGAAAAGTGAAACCTTATCTTTTCCTTTACTTTTCATATGTCTACTAAGCTGTTTCCTCTTATGAGCTACATAAAATAGGAACTGTATACCAGGAGACTGGAATAGTCTGAATTGGCTCAACTAACTTAGGCTGCTATTTCTCATGCGCTTATTTCATGGACGGCTTTCCAGTAATATTGCTGTTGGCAGGTCATGTATCCTGCTTTATAGATGGGAAAATTTATGCTCAGAACAATATAGTATTTTTCTGAAATAATCCACATCTATTTGCCAAGTCAGTTCTTGAAGCCAGGCCTTTAGATTTTTCTCTTGCTATTAGGAGTGTTATACCAAATTATCTTCCTAGCAAATGAGATTGGAAATAGAGTAAGATAATTGAAGTTTATTATTCACTTAGAATCATGTTAATAAAAGTATAGCAAGTATTGGAAATTTAATTAAAACAAAAGATAAAGCAAGGACGTTAATATTTGAACTAAATATGTGTGATTAATTCAGATTATTGAATTATGTGTTTCTGTGCATGTTTCTGCTGGTACTCAAATCACAAAAATTCTAACCTTTGTCATTTTGTAGGAAAATAAAATACAAAGTCACACATGGCTGTGATTTGCTCTGCAAAACAGACTTGCTAGTACATGTTTTCTTATTTAGATAGTTTACTTTGTTGACAATCCAGTTCCAATAATCTGGTATTTGCAAGGAAATAATTTACAGACTTTAAAATCTGTGCTAAAGGTGATCAAATGGAGATCTGAATCCCTCATTTAAGTGGTATCTTAATGTTAAAATAGAAAATGTACTTTTAAGAAAGTAACTGTAAAACTATTTTATGTAAGATTTCATGTGGGATACCTTAATGGTTGAATAATAAATTTTACCTCATAAAAATGAAATTCAATAATACAGTAGCTCTCTCAGCTCAGTAGCATCTGGTCTATTCTCAAGAGAGCCAATATTTTCCAACTCATTAGGATCATGTCGTTCTGTATGTCGTCAACATTGACTTAGCCAAGCTACCTTTACTTACATAACCGCCAAACTATTAAATAGGTCTCTTGTGGAGTGAAGTCAAATATTCCTGTTACTTTACTTCTGCCTAAGAAGAGGGGAAGAAAATGTACATACTGTAACATTTAAACATCTGGTCTAAAACCACATCAGTGTAACTGAGCAAAGTTACGGATTTGGTATTCTTCCCAGGTGTGCATATAAAAAGGATTTTGGAGTTGTTGAATAGTTCTTTAACCACTTAGGAAAAAGATTGAGGCATAGTGATATGCTTTTTCTGTTACTCTATTTCCAAACTACTCCCTTCTATCTGAAAAACATCTCTAATATAATCTAAGATACATAATTTTGAGTTGTTAAAAATTTTTCTTGCCGGACATAAGCACTGTCTATAAATTCAGTGTGATTGGCATTAACAACAATAAGACTTCTTGATCTTTAAATTTGAGCAAGAAAACATTACTTTTTTGAATTTTGTTAAAGTGCCCTTTTATGAACTGTTCATATTGTGAATACTTAATGAATTTAAAGTTTACATTTTTTTTAAATGCATGTCCAGGTATTGAGTCACTTGTAGAATATGTGACTATAATGTGATTATTATTAACATGAATAATTTACAGAAGGTTCAGAAACTCACTTTGAATGTTAACATTGGTAGTTCAATTTGATTTTATTCATATATTCTGTCTCAGACATTTGATAATGTTTATAAATTTTTTCTCTCTTGGCATAGGAATATGTATTTCAGGTGCCATCTGATAAAGGAGAATAGAGTGATGATTAATTGACTAATTCTAAATAGCAGAAAATACTGTGTACAATATCTGAGTGTGCAGAGTAGATTTGAAAGACAATGTTCTTAAAGTATAATTAAGTATATTTCATTGGATTTTTGAAAATTAGTAAAAATCATTAGTATGATTTATCAGTCTTATAGAAAATCTTCTATAAACAATCTCATAAAAACTTTTCATAAATCATTTTTTACTGTAATGTGATATTAATAAGAGGAATATGTTTGATTTATAGGAAAAAACAGAAAAAACCCATTTTGCTTTTTTAACTGACTTCATTCTGTTGTTCACAAAGTATATTCCTTATAAGGAATATAAGGTTATAGTCCCTTATATATATAAGGAATATATTTATAAGGAATAAGGTTATAGTCCCTTATTAAATGTTTGAAAATATTTGCTATGCAATCTTTTCAGTTTTGGTAGCAGATAGCTGACAGGATATCAATATGACTATTATAAGGGTTACAAAGTCTTCTGTGTCTGCTATGACAAGGCCAGATAGGGTTTTAAAAATGAACAGGGTTAATGACATTCGATGAACAAGAGCATTGTATTTATTTCTTAGGGATACTAATGAAGTACCAGCAACTAGGTGGGTTAACAAGAAATTTATTGTCTCACTGTTCTTGAGGCCAGAAGTCCAAGAGTGAAGTGTTGGCAGTCTACACTGTCTCTGAATCCCCAAGGGGAGAATTCTTTCTTGCCTCTTCCATTTGGTGACCATCAATCTTTTATTTTTCTTAGGTTGCAGGTGAATCTCTAACCTGTGCCTTTCATGACATTCTCCTTTGTAAATCTGTCTCTCTTATAAGGATAGCAGTTACATAGAGGCCTACCTCCTCAAGTATGATTTCCCCTTAACTAATTACAAACGCAATGAGTGTATCTCCAAACAAGGGCACATTCTGAGGTACTGGCCACTTCATATTTTTTTAGGAGACACAATTAAACCTTCTGACGTTTAAAAATACTCCCTTTGACATAAAAAGTGCTACATTTTTTAGAATAGCAAGATTTAAGAGTGGTGAAGATTTCAGAATATAGGGACATAACAATTTATATTAGAATAGAACAAATAAGATTAATTTAGAAGATTTAGGAAAAATCATATTTTCATAGGTATGTTTTTTTCTATACTGGGATTATTTATAAGACATTTAAAATGGAGCACATATGGTGGGCATTTGACACAGTGGTTAAGATACCACTAGGAGTGAAATAGACATTTTGAGAATTGATGATTATTTATAGCCCTTATCTATTCCTTTGAGGAACAGTGTTTCATTTTGTTTTCTTTTTCTTCATACTATTTGTTGAACTCTTTTACTTAGAGTAGGGTTAACTGTACAATCATTAAATGTGCTGAGAATAGATCATTGTAAAAATTAAGAGTGGGAATCAGGGAGGAGAAGGAAGAAAGGTTGGAGCATGGGTGGGTAGGAGGTTTTGGAGGGAACTAAATCTGTATATATGAAGTATATGAAACTTGTATAACTTAAATAAAACTTAAAAAATGACAGAATAAAAAGAGATACTACTTGGGATGCCCACATTCCATGAAGAATTTCTGGGTTTGAGTTCCATCTCTGCTCCAAGTTTCAGGTTTCTGCTAACGCAGTATTTCTGGGAGGAAGCAGGTAACTCTTTTAGTACTTGGGTCCCTGCCACTCATGTGGGAGACTTGAATTGAGTTCTGAGTTTCTGGCTTTATTCTGGCTTAGCCCCTGCCAATGCAGGTATTGGAGGAATGACTCAGTGGATGGGAGATCTTTGTCTCTGCATCTCTATTTCAAATAAGATGAAGAAAACAAAAACAAAAGACATCTATCAAAAGTGTATATTTACTTTGTATGCATTTTTTTGGATCCATAAAAAATGGCTTTGTCAGTTAAGTCACTTTGATCAGAGTGTGTAAGTTGGTATCTGTTGATGAACTGCTGATTGAGAGTATAATGCTGATACTTAAAATTGTGATTTAATAACTGGCCACACTTATCCTCATATAAATTGTGTGTGTGTGTATGTATGTATGTATGTGTGACAATACTGAAATTCTAGATAAACCCAAATATAAATATTATGTTGAAATATTTGTTTATAGTGAAAAATAAGAAAATAGTATTACATATCATTAAAATTTCATAATTTAACACAAAATTTTAGTTGAAAGTTCCATTAATTTGAGGCATTTCAATTCTATCAAGTCTTTTAAAATGACTTTTATAGGCCGGCGCCGCGCTCACTAGGCTAATCCTCCGCCTTGTGGCGCCAGCACACCGGGTTCTAGTCCCAGTCGGGGTGCCGGATTCTGTCCCAGTTGCCCCTCTTCCAGGCCAGCTCTCTGCTGTGGCCAGGGAGTGCGGTGGAGGATGGCCTGAGTACTTGGGCCCTGCACCCCATGGGAGACCAGGAGTAGCACCTGGCTCCTGCCATCAGATCAGCGTGGTGCGCCGGCCGCAGCGGCCATTGGAAGGGTGAACCAAAGGCAAAAAGGAAGACCTTTGTCTCTCTCTCTCACTGTCCACTCTAGCTGTCAAAAAAAAAAAAAAAAAAAACATTTATAAATAAAATGTAACAGGGAGATGTATATTATCAATCAACTGTGTAGATTTCAAAAAATTTTTATACTAAAACATTCTTCATTCCATTTTTCATGAGGTTTTAGAAATACCCTTGTATACTTCATTATTTATACATCTTTATATTGTATGTAAGAGAAAATACTATATTAGTTTACTGAATTTTGCTTTTTTATAGAAAGATTGATTTGATATTAAGTATTTAGGTATTTTAGTTCTTCATGGAACATAAATAATTGCAACAGATTCAATAATAAAGCTTCATTATAATAGATTTACTTTTTAATTTCTAATTTAAAATAGTGCTTTAATTCCACAGAAAAACTAGCACCATAAAATAATTCTAAAAGTTTTTTTTTTTTTTTTTTTTTTTGGACAGGCAGAGTGGATAGTGAGAGAGACAGAGAGAAAGGTCTTCCTTTTGCCGTTGGTTCACCCTCCAATGGCCGCTGCGGCTGGCGCACTGCAGCCAGCGCACCGCGCTGATCTGATGGCAGGAGCCAGGTACTTCTCCTGGTCTCCCATGGGGTGCAGGGCCCAAGCACTTGGGCCATCCTCCACTGCACTCCCTGGCCACAGCAGAGAGCTGGCCTGGAAGAGGGACAACCGGGACAGAATCCGGCACCCCAACCGGGACTAGAACCTGGTGTGCCAGCGCCGCTAGGTGGAGGATTAGCCTATTGAGCCATGATGCCGGCCCTAAAGTTGTTTTTAATCTATAATTTTACTATCTCTAGTACATGCTTTGAAGTAGAAAATTTGAACCGTATTTTATAGGTTTGAAAGCCATAAAAGATATTTTGCAAGCCTATATAGTAGTAAGAAATAACAGAAACACAAGTTGGGGTTCAGGAAACTGCTTGTGTTTGTTTATTTAAATATGCTATAATTTATTATATTCCTAAATTTTAAAATAACTACTCATTATGGCAAGTGCATTGCTAGAATGCAGTTAGGCTGGTGCCGTGGCTCACTAAGCTAATCCTCCACCTGCGGCGTCGGCACCCCAGGTTCTAGTCCCGGTTGGGGCACTGGATTCTGTCCCGGTTGCTCTTCTTCCAGTCCAGCTCTCTGCTGTGGCCCAGGAGTATAGTGGAGGATGGGCCAGGTCCTTGGCCCTGCACCCGCATGGGAGACCAGGAAGAAGCACCTGGCTCCTGGCTTCGGATCAGCGCAGTGTGCGGGCTGCAACACGCTGGCCATAGTGGCCACCTGGGGGGTGAACCAACGGAAAAAGGAAGACCTTTCTCTCTTTCTTTCTGTGTCTCACTGTCTAACTCTGCCTGTCAAAAAATAAAATTAAATTAAATAAAATTAAAAAAAGAATACAGTTAATAATTGACTTTTCATGGATTTATTAGAGTCCTTGAAACTTTCCCTACTGATCTTAATAGTAAAGATAAGACCAATATATGTGTGTTAATTTTTTTTTCTGTTTTAGAAAGTAAAGGTATAACTACTTTGTAGCAGATTTATATTTTTCACTACTGTTTTATTTTATAATATAAATAATAAATACTTGTGTGTTAAAATGGTGTCACAGCTGGGATGTGAATACCAGGAACGTGCTCTATTGGTGATGAAGTGTGAGGCTATTGAAAGAGCAGACAAGAAGGTTATTAGCAAATAATTTTATTGAAAGAAGAGAAAGGCAAGAACTCCTGTTAACAGTAGGGGAACGCCATCCACTGACCTAGTAGTGGGGGTTGATATATGTATAGCAAAATGACTCTATGGAACTGCAAAAACACCTTATCTTAGGACCTGTCAGGGGTGTTGCTTATCTTCCTCATACTCTGAAAACATTTAAAGGCATATGACCACCATAAACAGGCCACTTGATCTCCTTGGTGCCAGAGCAGGTTTTTCTGACTAATTACCAAAACCCTTTACATTCCTTTACATTACAAAGTCATCAGTGGGGGGAACCCTTAACACTCTTTGTCTACCTGACCTTCCTTACTTTGATTTCTCTCCATGGTACCCAAGTATATTAAGTGTTCTTTAGAAAAAGGAGGCTCAAAGAAAAATACTGGAGCTACTTGATTCTATTAAGATCTCAAGTACTCCAGTTAATAGAAATCTAACCTATAATACATATACCAACAGTTAATATTTGGCTTAGGGCTCAAGCTTCTTTGTCTAAAGACAATAGATACAAATTTTTTAGGTCTCAAAATATTTCCATGTATGACACTTAATTACTGTACTAGACAATTAAAAAGGTGTAACCATATACATAATTATTGATTTTCTTTCATTATAGTTTGAAGAATTAAGAATTTACTAAATGTTTTCTGAATATGTACACATTTTTATGTATTTAAAACATTATTTGAGAGAGAGAGATCTCCCAACTTCTCATTCACTCCTCAAATGCATATAATAGCTGGCACTGTGTCAGGCCAAAGCCACGAATCAGACCTCAGCGTGAGTCTCCCTTGTGGATGGAAGGGACCCAAGTACTGGAGCCATCGCCTGCTGCATCCCAGGAAGCTGAAATGGAATGGAAACCCAGCTGGGGCTTGAAATCAGGCACTCTAATATGGGATGTGAGTGTCTTAACTGGTAGGCCAAAATGCTGCTTCATGTGTGGTTTCTGTGTAATAAATTACTTGGGCTGATTATGTTTAAGTGAATAATAAGAGAGCAGATGAATGCTTCACTGGAAACCTAATTTTTTTAGTTAGCTTTACTTGTACATTCTTGTATGTGCTCTCAGAATTAGGATTCCCTACCCTGTGAATAATTTTCCAAAGCAGAATAACTCAATTTATACTAGAAATTTTCTGCACCTCATCTCTAAGACCTGCGGTACAGAATTCTTGGCTCCAGTGTTCTCAAATTCAATTTCCATTGAACTGTATTTTTGTGTGGCACATGGGTACTAAAGCGCTTTAATGTCATAGTCTTAAATGTCTTTCTGTCATGGCCACTGTTGATCTCACTGGGTCAGATCTCAGCTCATTTTTGTAGTGTTTGTGTGTATCAGCATTTGTTAGTCTTGTATTAGACACAGAGCATTCCTAAAACTTCCTTCAAAGTTGAGTATCTGAAAGTTCAATAATAGACATGTTTTAAGGGCTTAAACATAAACAAGAATAGACATGTCAACCAATGAAACCAGAAATTAGATCTCTGCATGTAGAAGTATGACACAAGACCCCTACCTTACACCGTGTACAAAAATCAACTCACGTGTGACAGAGATCAAAATCATACATCTGAAACCATAAAATTACTAGAGGAAAACATAGGGGGAAACACTGGAAGACATTGGCATAGCCAGAGACTTCGTGGATAAGATTCCAGAAGCACAGACTGTAAAGGCAAAAAGAGACAGTTGGGATTTCATTAAGCTGAGAAATGTCTGCACAGCAAAGAAAACACTCAGCAAAGTGAAGAAGCAACTGACAGAATGGGAGAAAATATTTGCAAAGTGTACATCTGTTAAAGGATTAATATCCAGGATATATAAGGAGCTCAAGAAACTCAGCAACAACAACAAAGCAAGCAATCCAGTTAAGAAATAGGCTCAGGGTATTTTCCAAGGATGAAATACAGGCACATGAAAAGATGCTCAGGATCAATAGCCATCAGGGAAATGCACCTCACCCCAGTTAGAGTGGCTGTCATCCAAAAATCTAAAATTAAAAAGGCTGGCAAGGATGTGGCAAAAAAGGTACTTGAATACAGTGTTGGTGGAGTGTAAACTAATAAAACCATAATGGAAGACCATATGAAGATTCCTCAGAAATCCAAAAATGCATCTACTAAATGACCCAGCCATTTCACTCCTGGAAATTTACTTCCTCATATTAAAGACTTACCTGTACCTCTATTTTTATAGTATCTCAGCTCACAGTAGCTAAGATATGGAATTAACCCAGATGTTAATCAACTGATGACTAGATAAAGAAATTGTGGTATTTATACACATTGGGATATACTCAGCCATAAAAGAACAAAATCCTGTCTTATGCAACTGGATGGATGCAACTGGATGGATTACACTTAGTGAAATAAGCCAGTCCCCAAAAGACAAATATTATCTTTTCCCTGATTTGTGGTAGCTAATATATGGAGTGCAAAAAAATTAATGTATGTGAGTGAAATTGACATTTTCATTTTTGATTTCTTTTTAAAGATTATTTTACTTGAAAGAGTTACATAGAGAAGGAGAGGCAGAGAGAGAGAGGGAGAGAGGGAGAGGGAAAGGTCTGCCATCTGTTGGTTCACTCCTCAATTGGCCACAATGGCCAGAACTACACGGATCCAAAGCCAGGAACCAGGAGCTTCTTCCAGATCTCCCATACGGGTGCAGGGGCCCAAGGACTTGGGTTATCTCGTACTGCTTTCCCAGGCCATAGCAGAGAGCTGGATCAGAAATGGAGCAGCCGGGTCTCGAACTGGCACTCATATGGGATGCTGGCACTGCAGGTGGTGGCTTTACCTGCTATGCCACAATGCCAGCCCCTTGATTATTATTTATAGCCCTTGTCTATACTGTCGAGGGACAGTGTTTTTGTTGTTGTTGTTGTTGTTGTTGTTTATTTTTTCTAGTTGAATTCTTTATTTAGTGGAAGGTTAAGCTTGTGATTATAAAGGAAATTGAAAGTATGTCATTGTAAAAATTAAAAGAAGCATAAGAAATGGAGGTGGGAGGATGGGAGTGAGGGAGGGAGAAAGGCAGGGTGGGAAGTATCATTATGCTTTTAAAACTGTATATGAAATACATCAAATTTTTTCTTGCTATAAATTACAAGAAAAAAATCAAAAACAGTTAATGCTTAATGTCTTTCCTATAGGTGTGGCATTCTTTGGGCTAGGAAATGAAGGATATATGTGAGAACTCTCTCAGGTGACCAATGTCTGAGGCACAGGAGGTAGTCCTTGGTTGTGGGAGTCTGTCAGCCAGACATCTTTCCTTCTGAAAAATCCATTGATTCCTATACATTCCTCCTTGTTACCTTGATGGTAAGATGAGACAGTTTCTTAATGTGAAGTCTTCCTGAAGTAAAGAGATGCTGTGAGGAAGGGTGAACAAAAAGTATCTTTCTTTTCTGTTGCCCTCTGATGACTGGCAGTCTCTGTACTCACATCTGAGTACAAACTTGAAGCTGTATGCCGTTTACTTCTTTTAACTTACACTGGATTCTTGCCCACTGGCTGGATTCTTGCCACTGCTTCATATCTTCCACCTGTTTTCCATATGGCAGGAGTGAGGATTGCATCAAAAATGGAAAAAGCATAGAGGACTTGGTTTGCTATCTGTCCCAAGTAGCAGTCTTTTTACATTAGACCCTTGCCATTCAGGGTTTCAAATGGTCCTTCTTGTTGGATTTACAAAAGTTAGATTTCAGAGTGAAAGTTATGTAGTATATGTCACAGTTGGTAAAGTAAGGTGTCATTAGGGCAGCAAGATAGAAGCTTTTGCTCTGCATGGAACCTGTTCCAGCACTTTTGTGTGTTAATACTTTTCAAATTGTGTGACTCCTTTCCCAGGAATACCTGCTGGTCCCCCACTGCTAATGAGAGAATTAGATCATTACCATTAGCAAGCAGATCTAAAATGACCAATTTTGCCACTTAAAATGTAATTTTAGAGATGTCTTTTATAATGTGTTTAGGTTGCATGACAGCTGTGGGTCTTCTCTGTCAATATGACATGAGAATACTTCCAAAGGCTCATGGAAGATGTGTTTTATGAAAAAACTGCCTGGGTTTGATTTATTTTTGCATTAAAATAACCTTTAAATCTCTTTTCCATGAACTTTTAAAAGTACATGTATAGTAATTACTGACATAAAGTAATCAAAGTAAAGTTATTTCACTGTTACCTGGACAACCAGAATAGTGAAAGACAAACTTCAATATCTGATTATTTAATTTTTTTCTTTATATTTCATATCGCTTGTTACTGATCTTTGATTACTTAGCCACCATTGTAATTTTGTAAAATATTCTGTGCTTACTGTTTCCTATTTGTGTTACAGAACGTTGATTGTCTTGGTAGATGTCTTGGTAGGGTAGGGTGGGGAGAGAAAAACTTTTATTTTAAACCTAATATTTGTATAGGTGCCTAGAATTAGCCTTTGTAAGTATTCTCTGCAAGTACTACATATTCTTAGATATATCTTACGTAGTTTCATTATTACTACTTCATCCTGATAATTAAATTTATTTCAAATATCCAATAAAAACAAATTTTAAAAGTCGTTGGTTTTACTTGGCAAACACAATATTTACTTCACATTTTTCTAAAAGTAAAGAACAGATAGTTCTCTGACAAAACTTATAAAAAAAACTAATAACAGATTTTTCTCTTAATTGAGTATGAGAAGAAAACATTAATATTTCATGTGCCATTAGCTTAATAATATTTTTAAATTAGAAAATAGAACTCATTAGTAAAATGGCAAAATTTTTCTTCCCATTCTAACTTGACCTGCTTTATAGATTTTTTTTCCATAAGTAGTCACATTTCAGCAATTCTTCATTTCTCAGACTGCTCGATACTCCATACCTACCCCACTGTTCCCTACAGCTGGAACCACTTGATCTCTGCCTATTTTTTTCAGCCATGCTTCAAGGTCTGGGACCCATCCTATGGTGAATCTGGCAATGATTTAAGAATACATATTCAATATTCAGCTGACTTCGGAGCATCTCTTCAACTTTACAGTTAATCCTGATTTGCCTTTGTGCTTAGCCCAGTTAACTGTACATCTACTTGAGTTAGTAAGCTTCCATCCTGAACTGCCATTTCAGTTTCTGGATGCTTATTTAATCTGCTGGAACACATTCGGTGGTATCCTAGCTCATCGAATATTAAAATTATGAATTTTTGGGGTCGGCACTTTGGCATAGTAGGCTAAGCCTTGGCCTGTGGTGCCGACATCCCAACATGGACATTGGTTCAAGACCTTGCTGCTCCACTTCCAACTCAGCTCTCTGCTAATGGCCTGGGAAAGCAGTGGAAAATGGCCCAAATAGTTGGGCCCCTGAACCTGCATGAGAGACCCGAAAGAAGCTCCTGGCTTCGGATTGGCTCAGCTCTAGCTGCTGCAACCATTTGGGGAGTGAATGATGGAAGACCTTTCTCTCTGCCTCCTCTTCTCTCTGTCACTCTACCTCTCAAATAAATACCTTCTTAATCTTTTATTTTTAAGATTTTTCCTCTCTAGACTCCCATAGGTTCTGGGGATTTTTCATTAATTTTAGTCATCTGAATCTGGTATGCACCACAATCTACTAGCAGACCTTTTTGCCAGATTATGCTCTGTTGATTACCCATTTTATTTTATTTTTTTTAGATTTATTTTATTTATTTGAAAGAGTTACAGAGAGAGGTAGAGACAGAGAGAAAGAGGTCTTCCATCCACTGGTTCACTCCCTAGATATCCTTAACGGCCAGAGCTGTGCCAGTCTGAAACCAGGAGCCAGGAGCTTCATCCATGCAGGCGTGCAGGTGCCCAAGACTACTTTCCCAGGCCATAGCAGAGAGCTGAATTGGAAATGGAGCAGTTGGGACATAAATACTGCAGGTGCTGACCCCTCTTATTGACACTTTTTAATGTTTGTTTAAAGTCATTGACCACAATGAATCAGTCATCAAATACTGTGAAATTTATCTGCTGAATAATTAATTTCATAATATCACTTTTTCTCCTTCATTACATCTATTACCTTAGGGAAACTCCATTTCTTTCAAACATTTTTATTTATTTATTTATTTGAGAGGCAGAATTAGAGGGAGCACAGACAGTGAGAGAGATCTTCCATCAGCTGGTTCGCTGCCCAAATGGCTGGAATGATTGGGCCTGGGCCAAGTGGAAGCCAGGAGCCAAGAGCTTCTTTAGGGTCTCCTTTGTGGTTGCAGGGGCCAAGGACTTGGGCCATCTTCTGCTGCTTTCCTGGAGCATTAGCACAGAGCTGGATGGAAATTGAAGCAGCTGGTCCTTGAACCAGTGCCCATATGGGATGCCAACGGCACTATGCCATAACTCCGGCCCCATTTCCATCATTATTTTGAGCCCTTCCATTGTCTACCATGTATCACAGTAAACTTTGGAAAATTGAGATGTGATCATATTACTATTCCATAATTGAATTTCTTGTAATTGTAGGTTAAAAATTCAAAGCTGGCCTTACACTCTATTAAACTTTTACCTTCTGAATTGAATTGTGCCTACTTTTAGTCTTGGATATTGTTTTTTTTAACCAAGTTATTTCATTTTTCTGCAATACCATTGTTTATTTTATCTGTTTATATCAAGTTGTCCTTTAGAACCCAGCTCAAATGTCAGTTCCTCAGAGGAGCCTTCTTCATGTAGAAAGTAGTTTCCCTGAGGGCAGATAGATACTTTGCCTGATTTATTCCTCTGCCTTAGCCTCAGAAACTAGTATTTACTTTGGGGAATAGCTAAGCATAGTGTTATTCTGCTTTTGAGATGAATATTCTAAATGTGTACAGTTTATAAATATCTCTAATTCCTAAGGATCACCTCTCTTGTCCTTCTGACACTATCTGTGATATAAGAGATGAGATCTGCCTCTGTCAGGGAATAAGCAAAATGAGTCTCCTATCATTAAATCATGGGAGATGATTTAAGTTACTTGTGAAAAACTGTTAAAATAGAGTCGATAAATGCATTTTTGTGTTTGTGATCTCCCCAGAGCATCCCTTCATTTGGAGATTCTCTGGAAGGACTCATGGGACTTGACATATCATTACGCTCATGATTAAAATTTATCAGAACAATGTAGTAAAGATACATTGTTGGATCGTAAGGGGAATAGACAGAGTCTGGAGAAATCCATGGACATTTTCCCTTATGCCCTCTCTGTCTCTTGTGAGGGATTGCATTTTAGTATATGCCTTTTTTCCCTAGCAATGAAAAATAATGTGTGCATTCTTTTATTCAGGGAAGCTCATTCAGTGTCCAGGTTTTTGTTTAGGGCTGATCATAGAAGCAGCCTCTGCCTAGGATGTACTAAAATTGCAGAGTCCCAGAAGGGAAGCATCTCTTTGGTCTAAACTAATTTTTTTTTTGGTACAAAAGTACAAAAGCAATACTGGCACAGTAAACCAGTTTATCAGAGAATGGATGTAAGTCAAGTTCCCAGATGCCACCCGTTGGAGCCACCTTTCTGAGTAAGCCTTTCTAATGATAGTAGCTGTATGGGTACTCCATTAAGTCTTTTTTGTGTAGTCCTTTAAATTATGTTACATAATGATAGCTGCTTTTTTCTTTATTTTGTTATCTTTTAGAGATTTTTTTTGTATACTTGAAGGGGAGAGTGGCAGAGAGAGTGAGATTGATCTGTATGCTGTTTTGCTCCCCAAATGGCCACGGTGGCTGCGGGCTGATCCAGGCCAAACCATTAGCCTGGAGCTCCATCCCAGTCTCCAACATGGGTGGCAGGGGCGTCTTCCGCTGCCTTCTCAGGTACATTAGTAGGAAGATGGATGGGAAGCGGAGTGGCTGGAACGTGAACCAGTGGTCTGATATGGGATACTGGATGGTATCTGATACGGATGCAGGAGACAGTTCAGCTTGCTGTGCCACAACACCAGCCTCATGATAACTTCTTTTAATTCTAATTTGGGAGGTATCTTTTACTGGATACATTTCTTCCCTGAACAAACTTGAAGTTCTGTTAGTGTTTGGAGTTGAGAAAGGGCCATAATATACTTTTTCTTAGGAGCATTAGCAGAGTCCTTCCCCTTTTAACTTGGCTTATCCTGGTCTCAATTTGGAAAACTTCTATCATATCTCATCCCGCCAGCCCATGAACTACATGTCTCTTGAGTTAGCTGCTCTCAAGTTGACTTTTCAAAATTTGTGGAGGAATGGAACTAAAAGTTATGTTTATTTGTGTATAAAGAAATTTTGAAACCTACACATTATATTTATAAGAATTTTTTGAAGATCTCTCATTGAGATTGTTTTCCACTTGTCTCTTTCCTTTTTCTAAGGTAACATTTTCTCATCCTGCATTATGAATGAATGAATAAAAGATTTGGGTAAGGGGAGGAAAGGGGAATGCCAGAGGAAAAGTAGGGAAAGAGATTATAAATCATATGGCATTTTTGAAAAATTTATACTTAATATTTCATAATTGCAATGGCTCATAATGTAGCCATTAATCACCTATGACTATTAGATACTTAAATGCGGGCTGCCTTGAATTGAGAAATACATATTAAAATATTTAATGGGCTCCACAACTTGCAGAATTATAACTTTTCACATTTTAGTTTTCAAACATTTTTATTTATTATTTGAGAGACAGACCTAGAGAAAGACAGACATGGAGAGATCTCCCTTTTGCTAGATCACTACCCAAATGCCCAGGCTGTGCCAGGCTGAAATCTGGAGCTAGAAGTTCAATTCAAGTCTTCTACATGGTTGCATGGAACCTAGTACATTGAGCCATTGTGTGCTGCTTCCTTGGGTGCACACTGGTGGAAAGCTGGAATGGAAAGTGGAGCCAGGACTCAACTGTAGGCACTGCAGTATCGGATGTGGGCAGCTAAGTGGTTATCTTAAATGCTGTGCCAAATGTCTACCCCTTAGATTTTAAAAGCATTAAATGATAATGTTTTAGATATGTTTGAATAAATAAGAATGTTATTTATTTCACCTATGTGTACTAATTTAATGTTACAAAATTTTACAAATATGGCTTATATGTGTTCATATTTCTATTAACACTTGCTCAGAAAGTGAGACAGTGAGGTTTGATGTTATTGTGAGATCCTGAAAGTTTAAACTTTGGCTGTTAGCAAAGAAAAGTAACTGAAAACTGGTATGCTAGTTTTTTTTTTTTTTTTTTTTTAGTATTGTTGCAGAGGAAAACTGGCAGGAACTTATTTTTTATTTGATCAAAATAATTATATAGGTTTACATGACATGTTTATTAAAATATAGTAGTTTTGGTGAGTGCCGTGGCTCATTTAGCTAATCCTCCGCCTGTGGCGCCGGCACCCCAGGTTCTAGTCCCAGTTGGGGTGCCGGGTACTAGTCCTGGTTGCTCCTCTTCCAGTCTAGCTCTCTGCTGTGGCCTGGGAAGGCAGTGGAGGATGGCCCAAGTGTTTGGGTCCCTGTACCTGCATGGGAGACCAGGAGGAAGTACCCAGCTGCTGGCTTCGGATTGGTGCAGCGTAAGCCGTAGCGGCCATTAGGGCAGTGAACCAACGGAAGGAAGACCTTTCTCTCTCTCTCTCTCTCTCTCTCTCTCTCACTCTCACTCTCACTCTCTCACTGTCTATAACTCTTTCTCTGTCTCTCTCTCACTGTCTAACTCTGCCTGGCATATTTTATATATAGTTTATGTTTAGCTACCGTGGTAACATTCACGATAGTGAGAGTAATAATTATTAATATATAGTGATTTATTTCTGTCTGGTACTATTTTACGTGGCTTATATATATTAACCAATATAATCCTTAGAATTGCCCTTTTGTTAGATACTATTCTGATTCCCTTGGTCCAGATAAGGAAACGGGAAGACAGAGGTATTAACTAATATGATCAAGGACACAGCATCTTTGAATCTTAATTTTTATTTCTGTTAATGATAGGACTTAAGAATGTAATTCAGAGGATTCAGTGAGAAAATGTGCTTTCAGATCTCTGGCCATATGACTTACTATATATGGCTTCTCATATACGAGGCAATCATGAGGTTTGATTTGAAGCAAACTGAGAATCTATAGATTTTACTTTGTACTTGTTAGCCATTTTACATGTATTTTTGTGTCTTTTATTCTTGATAATATAATAGTGTTGAATCTCAGTACAAAAGAGGTACACATGCATGAAGCGCATTAACCTCACTAACCCTCATTGTAAAAGATACATGAGTTGACCAACTCCTTTTTTATGCAAATCCCTCCAGGATAAAATAAGAGGGATTTTATATAACAATAAGAGTTTTTCCAAAAAAAAAAGAAATCTGCTTGGATTACTTTGCCCACATCTGGTTATATTCATTTGTTTACTCATTTTCTGTGGTTATATTTATACTACAGTGGTAGAGTTAAGTAATTGCAAGGGAGATATGAAGGGTCACAAAACTTAAAACGTATATTATCTGGCCCTTTGCATAAAATGTCTCCCACCTCCTGATTCATGACCATGTCAGTCTGATATTGAGACTCTAGATGACTTAACTGCAATTAAGTTAGAATCTTCTAGGTTGTCTTTGGCTGGGCTGCTTCTTGGAAGGTCTGCTAGTCTGATTTGGGATTGCATTTTGGGAAATGTAGGCTTATCTCATAATTGAGACTGGTCAGAGTGAAATAATGAGTTTCACAATAAGTTTATACCAGGGGGTGACAGACTGAAATGTACAAGGCTGAATCTGGCTTGCGGTTTGTACTTGTATGGCCTACAAGTTAAACGTTGAAATATTTTTTACTTTTTACAAAAGTTTTTAAAAAATAGAATGTGGCAGAGACCATATGTTGCTTACAGTGCCTAAAATATTTACTATCTGGCCCTTAATAGAAAAAGTTTATTGACCCTTGGTCTTTATAATTTCTCACTGCTTTTTTTTTTTTTTTCCTGATCATTGTCCTGGAAATGGCCAAAAGAAGATGAGCCCTGTGTAAGGACAGCTGCATTTATAACCATACTTTATTGAGTGTTACAAACCAAAAGAGGTTGAGAGACGTAGAGGCATAGATCTTTTTGAGTTTACTTATTAGGAGGTATTCCAGTGCTTGACAATATTGTGTGCCTAACAGGGTGCATGGAATGTCCATCAAATATCGGAGCTGTTGAGCTGTAGTTGTGTGCTCTTAATAATAAAAGGTATACTGTTGTCACTTGGTAAATGATCTTGAAAACCAAAATTATTTAACAGCTTTATTTTGATGGTCACAATGGTGTTTCTGATAAGGATGAATTGGGGTAGGTGTTAAAGTCAGCTGTAGTCAGTTTCCTGAGAGTCACTGGATAGGGATGTGATAGAATGCCCCATGCATGTGGCCTTCTTTAGCATTGACTTTTGTTGCCGCATGTCTGTCATACTTTGTAATGTCTGCATTCAGAAACATGATTTTTTACTTTTTGCCTCATATATATGTTGGTGGATATGAATTCAGGTCTGATACAGCTTGGATTCAGGCAGCAGCAGTGATAATTTCAGTGGTGTAGCCTCATTCAGCTGCATGATTTTAGTTGGTCTCATCAGAGGATGACTAACCGAGATGATTTGATTGGCTGTGATATTCTGTAATTTGTAGCTCCTAATCTTTAGATCTGCCACTATGTAGTTTTTCAAGTGGCAGAATAAATAGGCTACTGGCAACAACCAGTCAGTGTTGTATAACAAGATTCATTGGGAGTATTGTTGGCTAGCATTAAAAGGATAGCCTTGAATTCTGCCCACTACTTTATATGCTCAGTTAGCTGGAGCAGAGATGAACTGCACAATAGCATAGTGGACACCATTTAATTTCAGTTTAGTCGTCAAATAATTGGTGAAGTAGACCCTGATTTTTTGGGGAAACTTTCATGTATCAAGTGGTCTATGAAACCTGCAGTTTTGCTTCATGTGGTGTAGTAGGGGTTAATATTTCTCTCTCAAGAGCTATGTTTATCTTAGTCTATTTTGTGCTGCTGAAATAATACCATCAACTGGGTAATTTATAATGAACAGAATTGCATTGACTCACAGTTTTGGAGTCATTTTATGTGTTAGAATGTAAACCTTTGTTGATATCCAGGATCACTGTTTCCTTTGCTCTTCACTCCAAATCATAATTCTTTCAAATACTGAGACTCACTTCTCTGTGTTTTTTTTTTTTTTTTTTTTTTTTTTTTTGACAGGCAGAGTGGACAGTGTGAGAGAGAGACAGAGAGAAAGGTCTTCCTTTGCCATTGGTTCACCCTCCAATGGCCGCCGCGGCTGGCGCGCTGCGGCCGGCGCACCGCACTGATCCGATGGCAGGAGCCAGGAGCCAGGTGCTTTTCCTGGTCTCCCATGGGGTGCAGGGCCCAAGCACCTGGGCCATCCTCCACTGCACTCCCTGGCCACAGCAGAGAGCTGGCCTGGAAGAGGGGCAACCGGGACAGAATCCGGCGCCCCGACCGGGACTAGAACCCGGTGTGCCGGCGCCGCTAGGCGGAGGATTAGCCTAGTGAGCCGCGGCGCCGGCCTGAGACTCACTTCTTAGGTGATTGAGATTTGTTATCATTGGGGCAGTTCAGAAGAATGAGCTGTAGGCCTTGAATGCAGTTGTGAGAGAAGCATTTCCAAAATGTTTTTATCAATGAAACACTGGTTAGTTTATGAGTACTATTATATAGACTAAAACATTTTTCTATCTGTTAATTCACTGTACAGCATAGTCACTACCTGATGATTTAAATGATAACCCCGTGTAACCTTTTCTCTACTGTATGCTCATTGTTGCCATTTATTACTGGTGGGATTATATGCAAGTTAATTAGATTCTTGAAATTTACATTTTTTTTAAATACTAAAGTAGGGGTAATAATACATTTTGATTGTTATAAATTACATATATCACAGTGCCTGGCTTAATTATTGGTAACTATTTACTTATATGGCATTGGTCGAGTCTCAGGTTAAAGATAATGTTATTTCTAATCTGCAAAGAAAGGAATTGAAACTAAAAGAAATTTAGTTTGATGAAAAGAAGAACCAGGTGGGCCTTGTGGCACAGCACTTTAAGCCACTGCCTGCAATGCCAGCATCCTCTGTTGGAGCACTGGTGAGTGCCCAGCTGCTCCATTAGCTTTCTGCTAATGCACCTGAGAAAGCAGCAGACTATGGCTCAAGTGCTTGGGCCTCTGCAACCATGTAGGAGAACTGGGCGAAATTCTAGGCTCCTGGCTTCTGCCTGCCAGCCAAGGGGCTGGGCATTGTGGCCATTTGGGGAGTATACTAGCAGATGGAAGTTCTTTATGACTCTCCATCTCTCTGTCATCTGCCTTCCAAATAGGTAAAAATAAGTTATTTTTTTAAAAGGAAGAACGAATAGGAATTAAAAAAAATCGAATGGATTTAGTCACTTATTTTATGGCTTATATTATTTATTTTCTAGTATCCTTTCTCCACAGAAGGCATTTTGTATTTTTCATGTAATATCTAGCAATATACTTGTCATAGGCATAGGCTATCATCTAGTTAGCTAAATGTCTCCATTTCCTGTGAATGGACTGTATGGGTATTTTGTTTCCACATACCTTGATTTTTTTTGTGAGGTGAATAGTTTTGAATGTGTAATATAAAAGATGGTCTTTATGTATTGATCAGGTGTTCATTATTAGTATGTGTATACCAGTGTTGGTATTGGAGATGTATGTAGGGCATTTTTTTAATTTTAAAAATTATTTTACTGTACATTTTGAAAAAATATATCCTTCATGTTATACCCATGATTTCAGATGTTGCTTAAGATGAAAGTACAGTAAAAGTATGATCATAAATTTATTTTCAATAAAATTAAAGTATGATAATAAAATAAATTTATTTTCAATAAAAAGTAAAAAAATATGAATTTAAAGAAAAATATTAGTAGTATAATTAGTTTCTTTCAGAATATTTATTTGGGCCAGCATTGTGGTGCAGTGGGTTAAGCTACCTGCATTGCTGGCATCCCATATGGTGCCAGTTCAAGTCGCAGCTGCTCCACTTCCGATCCTGCTTTCTGCTAATGCACCTGGGAAAGCAGGGAAAGGTGGACCAAATGCTTAGAGTCCTTGCCATCCACATGGGAGACATAGATGAAGCTCATATTTCCTGTTTAGCCCTGGCCCAGCCCTGGCTGTTGCAGCCATTTACTTAGTGAAGTTGCTAATGGAAGGTGACTCTCCCTTTCTCTGTAACTCTGCCTTTCAAATAAAAAATAAACAAATCTGTAAAGAGAGACAGATAGGCAGACAAACAGACATATAGATCTTCCATGTACTGGTTCACAACAGCCAGGGCTAGACTAGGACAAAGCCAGGAGCCTAGAATTCCATCCAGGTCTTCTATGTGGATGACAGGAACCCAAGCACTTAAACTACCATCTGCTGCCACCAGTATGCATTAATAGGAAGCAGGTTTGGAAGCTGGTAACTGGCAATCTGATATGTTTTGAGTGGCAAGAGTGGCAAAACCTGCTGTGCCATAGCACCCACCCTAATAGTATTAATTACTTTTTAAAGATTTATTTATTTATTTGACAAGTAGAGTGACGGAGGGAGAATGGAGGAGGAGAGAGGGGAAAAGAGAGAGAGCATGGCAAGTAAGTTTAGTCTTCCATCCGTTGGTTCACTTCCCAAGTGGCTTGCAACAGTTTGGGCTGGACCTGGCACACCATCTGAGTCTCCCACATGGATGGCAGGGGCCCACGTACCTGGCCATCCTCTGCTGATTTCCTAGGTGAATTAGCTGGAAGTTGGATGGGAAGCAAAGTAGCCAGGATTCAACCTAGCACTCAGATATCTGAAGCCTGTGTTGCAAGTGGCTTAACCTTCTGTGCCATAACAGCGGCCCCTGATTATTGAGTGTGTATTATGTGATGACATTTTTCTAAGTTTTAGCATACACTGAGTTATTTAGTCCTCACAACAGTTTTCAGGAGAAAGTACTGTTGTTATTCTCATTATGCAAATAAGAAACTGAGAAATTGGAGTGCAGAGGGATGAACAGTCTTGTCCCTTGTTGTGAATCTGCTAAGTGGAAGAGTTAGAATAGTCCATGTACTGTGATAGTGCCCAACCTCTTAGCTGCTCTGCAGTATTTCTTATTTGCTTTATGTGAATCATAGTGCAAGGACACAGGGATGCTGTAGTTGTATTAAAGTTCTGCAAATACATATACATAGTTGTAAAAATGGTTCTAGGCAATATTTTAAATCTACGATGAACATGTATGCATGTGTGGAATAGAATAGAAGTATACTCCTAGTGGACAGAAGAGTCTCTGTTTCTCTCTCTCTCTCTCTCTCTCTCTCTCTGCCTTTTAAAAAATTTAGAATCTACCAAAGTTATTCTAAGTATTAAAAGACATATTATTTAATTATATCATTGATAGAATGAAATGCTTTATTTTTTAAAAACATCACAGTGCAGTGAAGTATAGTGACAGTTTTCTCACCCCTTCTGCACCTGCTTCTGTGAAAAGGAAATAGTCATAGTTTATAAGTAGTGAAAGTTAGTTTTTAGGTCATTCACAACTGTGTTCCAAACTGTTTGATATTTTAGTTTAAGGATTTCACTTCCTAACAAGTCATGTGACATCAGCAGCGAGGTGCAGTGAGTGCTCTCTCAGGAATACTCTTAATAGAAAGGAAGACTTTGGGTCTGTGAGGTTGTGTGGGCTTGCATGTGATTTTTATTTGATATATGAGCTGTGACATAACTATTGCATGACTGAGATGTACTTGTAAGTGCTGTACTATGCAGATGGGTTTTTTTCTGAAACAAAGCCAGAAATAAAATCTTGAATGTGTTCATTTAGTGGGAAAAGAATACTTCATAGAAACATATGGAAACATTTCTAAGCTTTTTTCATTAAATGAACCTTTTACTTTCTAAGCATTTTTATGATTGTTCATGTTAATATGTCATTTACCTCATATTTTCCAAGTTTAATGAGACATGGGAAATCTTAGAGTACTGAGATGTTTGGAAATAACCAGATCACTTTTAGAATGCACGTTTTAGAACTACATGACATGATTATTAAAAAAAAATTGGGATTAAATCACTGGTATATTTTTCCTTAAGTTGTTAGTCATTAAGGCTGTCCTTAGCTAATTATTTATTTTAATATTGTGGATTTTGGTGAGGAGATGTATAGAGTGATTATTTTCTTTTTACTGATTTTTAAATTATAAAAGCATAGGAAAACATTAATGGAAAAAATAGAAGTATAATACAACTGTTTTTCGTTTTCCATACCCTTCTAACCCATGTCCTTATGTATAAAATTTTACATGGTTTTAATTTATTATATATATATCATTTTATGTTATGCTTTTCTTTTCATAACATTATGTTTTAAAATTTCTGTTTGGCTACATACCACTCTTATTTTGAAAAGTATACAGAGGATAAGTATTTTAGATTCTAAATTCTCAAGTTCTCCTTATTTCTTCCTCTTGTTACAGAGAAATGACTAGAATGATATTACATGTTGCCTCTCCAATTAGCTTTGAAGCTGAGTCCAGTGTACATTTTGTAATTTTAATTTACTTGATTCCATACTTGACATATGTCAATCTGTCCTCTTAATTTGTGGGCTCTTCCCACTTGTCTTTTATCCTTGATCTTGAAGGAAGTAGTTTGTATAAATGATTCTTCCAAGTTGGCTTCAGCTACCACCTATATACGTTAATTGTATCATTTAATTCTCTAGCTCAGAACAACTTCTTGACCATGACAAATTCATGCGCACATACCGGTGTATCTATAACTCACCATGCTAGTGTTAAATGTTACTGTTGTGTAATTGTGGTTGACGGTATCATCACTGTCTTGTGTGGAATAAGACCTAGGAATTATCTCTGCCTTTCTCTCTAGGTAGTAATGTTCTGCTATTTCTTCCTCCTGTATCTTCTTCTGGGCCCCATGCTATTACTCTGTTTCCATGCCTTTGTTTCTGCCTGGGACTGTGTTTCTTCTTGAGTGATCTCTGAGTCCTTTCTTGCCTTTTTTTTCCCCCCAATCCATTCTCTCCATTGAAGCCTCAGTGATCTTTTATAATCTTCAATGATTTCCCATTTGTCTTCAAGATAAAACCAGAACTTCTTTCCATGTTAGCACATGATCATTTTATGTCCTCTCATCTTCCTCAAGCCCCTTTTTCTTATTTTTAACTACCAAGATACTAGGGTGCTCCAAACAAACCCAGTCTCTCATATGTCCTAGCTTTTGCACGTGCTGTTAAATCTGCCTGGAATACATTCCTACCCTCATACCATTCTTTTCCTTGAATACTAAACTTGTTTTCCTTTAAGAAATAGCTGAATTTTCATATTCTTCAACTTTATATGGATGTATTTTTATGCTGTCAGTGTATGCTATCTAATATGATGTGTCATTTATACAGTGTGTGCCTTAAAATAGTTTTCACTGAGTTTTTAGTACTATTCCAATGATTTGATTTTTGGGGATAATTTACTGACACCTGGATTTAGTTTATAATTGTTTATTTGATAAATTATTTTCTGACTTTATGCATGCTAGCAGTTTTAAAAGTTAACTTTCCTGCAGAAATTCCTAAGATTAGAAATATCTCAGAGGTTAGGAATACTTTTTATGACTCTTAATTATTATCTTTTGGGTAATGCTAATTCTCCTTATCAATTTTTCACCAAATACATAAATATAGAAATATGGTAATTTTTGAAAATCAAAACTGTACTGATCACATTTTTTTCTGTTTAAAAAATGTTTTATTCTGGCCGGCGCTGCGGCTCACTAGGCTAATCCTCTGCCTATGGCGCCAGCACCCCAGGTTCTAGTCCTGGTCGGGGTGCCGGTTCTGTCTCGGTTGTTCCTCTTTCAGTCCAGCACTCTGCTGTGGCCCGGGAGTACAGTGGAGGATGGCCCAGGTCCTTGGGCCCTGCACCTGCATGGGAGACCAGGAGGAAGCGCCTGGCTCTTGGTTTCGGATCGGTGCAGTGCGCCAGCCGTAGTGGCCGTTGGGGGGTGAACCAACGGAAGGAAGACCTTCCTCTCTGTCTCTCTCTCTCACTGTCTAACTTTGCCTGTCAAAAAAAGTTTTATTCTTAAAAAAAAATTACCTTTATCTAATATTTATTAATGTTTACATTAGTAAACATATGTGGACACTGTTGTATACTAGTCTCTATACAAGTTACTGGGTACACATAGAGTAAAACTCTTGCCCTCCCTGATTCTTGTCTTAGTTAATATTAAAAAAACACAAATTCCTCAAGAGCTTTGAATAGTTCTATCCATAATATAATTTACTTACTGGAACTGCCTGTTAAATATGAGTATAAATTAATGTTGGTTTTAACCTATTAATACCATAAATTTAAAAGGTTTATTATTTATATTTGAGAGTAGCTTAATTACTTTAAAAATTGCATTTTTCCATGTTAACATTGTAGTTTTGCTATTACTCTTTAGAGGAAAGTTTGAATTGGGGCTAGTTTTAATAATGAATAAAAATGAGGTATTTTTTGTTGAAAAATATAATTAATAGATTGCTGAGTAAAGCTCAATTTAGCAAGTTGAACTATTAATATTTATAATATAGTTGATATTTGAACTGTTATGGTATGGCTCATATTTTACTATTAAAATATAAGTTATAGTTTGTACATGGTATCTACACAAGAAGTCTTTGTACTATTGGCGGTACTGTTACACAGTTCCTTACTACACTAAGTAAATATATTACCTCAATCCTTAATCAGCCTTCCATTGCCACTGATGACCCAATGCTTAAGTTGTAACACTATGCTGCTCACCCAGACTCAGGGGGCTTATTTTATTATATTTTTTGATGCATTGCTGTAGGCAATTTTGAGGGTGTGGAACCTAGCCGTTTTCTCCATTGGACTCATTTCCACTTTTATTTCCTATGGGAGGCTTAACCCTCCTTTAAAATACTTGGATTTTTAAATTGTTCACCTATTCTATGATTACGGGGTGGAGGAGTAAAGCTATTTACCCCATTTTAACTTGGTGAATGAAAACAAGTAATATGACTTAACTGTTGGTGTTAAACAATACTAAAAATTAAAATTTTATAAATGCCTTTCTGGTAGATTTTTGTGTGTGTGTGCTTTTCATGGACTAGTTTTATTTTATGCTCATGTACTAGGAACATTTGGCCAAATTTTTTTCCTAGGAGGGTGTAATTGAGAACTGACAGGTTATATGAAGTTGAAAAGAAATTTAATGAGTTGTAAATCTAGTACTTTACTTTTCCTTGGTAACTAATATGTTATTTGTAAGGAAGTAGCCCAAAATGAATAGGCCTCTAAATTGACCAATAGCTTTTAATTTTAGCATTAATAAATATGTCTTGAAAATGAATTTTATTTGCTAGGAAAAATAGTTATTTTTAGAACATGTGAATGTTTGGGACTGAAATGGTGGCCGAAGTTATTCAACCTCACAATTATATATAAACTATGCAAAGAGCATATGCTTCTAGTTTTCAAAAAATTCAATGTGATTTTACTTCATTGCCTCTCACCATCAAGAATTTTATAGGGATGGTTATTATGAGTCAGCAGTTAAGTCGGTGGTTAAGACGCTTGCATTCTACATCGCAGTGCCAGGTTCAAGTTTTGCCTTTGCTTCCCATCTAGCTTCCTACTAATGAGCCCTTTGGGAGGCAGAGGATAATGACCTGACTTCCTGCCACCCACTTGGGAGAGCTGGATGGAGTTCTGGACTCCTGACTTTGGCCTGCCTCAGTACTGGCTGTTGAAGGCATTTTGGAGAGTAGATGGATTTCTCTCTCTCTCTCTCTCTCTCTCTCTCTCTCTCTCTCTTGCTCTGCCTTTCAAATAAATGAAAATAAATAAATTATTTAAAAATTATAGAGTGTCTTACTTGTACCAGGAATGTTATAAAGCCCTGGGGTTATTAACGTGAGGCAGGCATAGCATGAAGGGGCTATATTTTTAATATGGAAATAAACAGCATATAATTGTAATAGTGTGGTAAGTACTATTAGTTGTTCAAAAGGAAAGCACAAAAGAGCAGATGATTGTATTTAAATGCTTAATAGATGAGTTGACCTTTTGTCTTTTGTTAGGAGAGAGAGAGAGAGAGAGAGAGAGTGTGTGTGTGTGTGTGTGTATAAATGTTAGTGGGGGGGGAGAACATGGTGGTAGCTCTTTGGTCATATGTTTGATATATGTGAATCATCTTTGAACTATTAAAACTGACCATTTTATTTGTAGGTTCAAGGAGTGATTTTTTTTTTAAAAATGTTATTTATTTAATTATTTGAGAGACCAAGAGCTCCCATTCTCTGGTTGACTCCTCAAATGTCTGTAATGACTGGAGCTGGGCTATCCCAAAGCCAGGAACTTGGAACTCAAGCCAGGTGTTCAGTGTGGGTGGCAGTAACCCAACCATTTGAGCCATAACCTGCTGCCTCACAGAGTATACCTTAGCAGGAAGCTGAAATTGAGAGCAAAGCCAGGACTTACACTGAGCCATTCTGATATAGGATGTGGGCATTCCAACCAGAGTCTTAAACTCTAGGACAGGTGGCAGCCCATTTGGAAATAACGGAAACAGAAATAATGCTAGTTGTGTTCTCCAGGTAGTGGGCATAAGATGGAGTTAGGTCTGCAAACTGTTTACTGGGGTGTAGCATTTGTGAAAAGAAAAGGGTAGGAACCAGATTGGACAGGAAGAGTCATCACATTGTAAAGTGGATTTGACAAAGTAAGAGCTTATCTCAACAGAGACCATTGGAACACCGGCTATGAATATACCTATACTGGGTAGAGATGGCAGGACCCTTCTGCCACCATTGTTGAGTCATTGGGTATTGGCTACTCAAGAGGAAAACTGGGACAAATTCTAAGCAAGCTGCCAGCTAATCATGGTGCCGGCAGCTTGATAGTGTGTTCTTTGTTAAAAGGTAATCTAAGGACCATATCTGTGGATCTGCCATAGAGACCAGGGAGGGGATGGAACTTGGGATGGTGCTAATCATCCTTTATTCAGTAATTTCATTATTTCCTGTGGTGTAGGGTTAGTGCTGGGATGGATGATGTGAACAAAATAGTTATCTCCCTCTTTTGTAAGACAAAGGTAGGGAGAAAGAATGTTTTAAACCAAAGGAAAATCATGTAGAAAAGTACATGTTATAGGCAAGAGGTTGGCATAAAGGAGCAACAGAATGCCACTTTGGAGAGTTCTGAAAAAATAATAATGAAAAAGAATAAAGGAAATGAGGTCAGTATTTGAAAGTAGCCATGTTCTAGAGCCTTGAAAGCGACATTAAAGACTTTGGATTTTATTCTAACTGCACTGGGAAGTTAGTGAAGTATTTTAAGCGAATGGATGATCCAGTTTGACTTATGGTTTAGAAAGTTTAATCCTGCTTACCAGTTTCCACATTTAATAATTACAATGCAAATATATCTTGACTTCTGACTTACTGTGACTTACACTGTATGTAGTAGTCACTTGGAGAATTATATTACTGGCAGCTGCAGAATACACGTGTGTGTATGCATACATACATATTAATTCTATTAAAGTTTACCTCTTGCTTATATTTCTATAGTAACTAGTTAGTCATTTCTTTTGCTTTTCAGTGACTATTTGTTACCCAGTTACAAGAACCATATTTTAATTTTTTGTTGAGTATATGGAAGTTGAATATTTTGTATTTTTGTTTTTGCCTATTCTTAGGTCTGAAAAAAACAAGTAAACACCTGTGTAGGAAATTTATTTAGGTATTTTAAACTCACGTGAATGTGTTGAGAGTCTTTAAAATTTAACTAGTCCCTCAATGGATCCATATAGTTCTCTGGTGTACTACAGGACACAATTTAAAGATCTCAGGTTTCTTGCCTGTAGTAGGGACCCACACAGTGCTGGCTTCCAGAGCTGCTTTCATTTTTCTTTTGCCCTCCTCCCATTTTTGGAAATTCAAATTTTGGACTGTATCCCCGTCAAGATATTGACTTGCCTAAATGAGAACATTAGTTATATTGACTTTTATTTAGAACTTAACATTGTTAACTGAGAATTAGATTCCAGTTCTCAGAAGTATCTTCTCTGTACCTGAGTTTGAACCTTGACTACATCATTTGTTAACCATGTGACTTAGGAAGTCTCATTAGCTTTTTAAGTTTCCATTTCTTCTTCTGTAGAATGGGATACATTGACAATATCTGCCTTATAGGTCCATAGTGAGAAATATACAAAATAATACAGAATATCTGGCATGTTTTGACTGTTCTATAAATGGAAATTATTGCTGTGGTTATTGTAACTTTTTAATATTTTATTAGGGATATATGGAAGTATAGATTCACTTTGGGTCTTCACCTATAATTTATTTTTTGACTTAACCTCTGTGTATGGCCTTTGGAAGGTTTGATAAGAGAGTAGTCATTTCAGTATCATTTCTAGCATTCTTGAATTTGTATGTGAAAATGATTTGCATCATATATAGTAATCCAACAATATCACATTTGTAAATAATGTATATAGCTTGGATTTAATATTAATATTTCAATTTTAATTTTTAGAGACTAGTAAATGTAACATGAGAATGAATATTTCCTCCTAGTTCTCTTTCTTTAAAAATATATTTTATTTTATTTGAGAGACAGAGTCACAGATAGAGGGAGAGACAGAGAGAGGTCTTCCATCCGCTGGTTTACTTCCCAAATGGCCGCAACAGCTATAGCTGGGCCAATTTGAAGCCAGGAGCTTCTTCCAGGTTTCCCATGTGGGTACAGGGGCCCAAGCACTTGGACTGTCTCCCACTGCTTTCCCAAGCCATTAGCAGAGAGGTGGATTGGAAGATGAGCAGCCAGGACACGAACCGGCACCCATGTAGGATGCTGGCTCCACAGTGATGGCTTAACCTACTGTGGCACAGTGTCAGCCCTTGCTTGTAGGTTTTTTTTTTCTTTTTTTAAGATTTATTCATCTATCTGAAAGTCAGGGTCACACAGAGAGAAGAGAGGTAGAGAGAGAGAAGTCTTCCATCTGCTGGCTCATTCCCCAATTGGCTGCAATGGCTAGAGCTGCACTGATCTGAAGCCAGGAGCCAGGATCCTTGGGTCCCCGATGTGGGCACAGGGGCCTGAAGACTCCGGCCATCCTCCACTGCTTTCCCAGGCCACAGCAGAGAGCTGGATCGGAAGTCGAGCAGTTGGGACCTGAACACTTGCCCACATGGGATGCTGGCACCCCAGGCCTGGGCGTCAACCCACTGTGCCACAGAACCAGCCCTGACCTCATAGGTTTTATGTATCAGTGTTCTTTCAGTGAGAATATAAATAGTAAGAGTGAAATATTATAATTGTCAGTGATTGGGGGAGCTGTTAATTTCAGGTACAAAAGTAATTATTTTATAAGTTCAATAATTAGGTTAATAGATTGACTGTTAGTATTAACGATGTAACATCATTTAGATAACTTTCTGAAGATCTTTATAATAATTTTTCTAAGTTAAAATTCTCACTTAAAAGTAAGCTATTGATAGAGGTTGTTTTATATCATTTTATGTAATTTATAGAAGTGTTTAATGTACTAGTGTCAATACAGTTTTAAAATGAGTATCATTTTCTAATTACATGATTTGATTTTAGCAACAAGCCTCCAAAGGTAAATTCATATTGGGGAAGGCTTTACATCTTGTAAGACTGAATTAAATGGAGAAATAATAATGTTTTTGGAGTGATAACTCCAAATGGTTAATAATATTCAAGAAAATAATTGAAATACAATAATGAAAAAATATAAATATGAAAAGAAGGAAGTGCTGAAGAGAATGAAATATCTAGTTCATATCCTATTTTCTCCATCTTAAAACAACAGACTTTTTTTTTTTTTTTTTTTTTTTTGACAGGCAGAGTGGACAGTGAGAGAGAGAGAGACAGAGAGAAAGGTCTTCCTTTTGCCGTTGGTTCACCCTCCAATGGCCACCACGGCTGGCACGCTGCGGTCGGCGCACTGCGCTGATCTGAAGGCAGGAGCCAGGTGCTTCTCCTGGTCTCCCATGGGGTGCAGGGCCCAAGACTTGGGCCATCCTCTACTGCCTTCCCTGGCCACAGCAGAGAGCTGGCCTGGAAGAGGGGCAACCGGGACAGAATCCGGAGCCCCGACCGGGACTAGAACCTGGTGTGCCGGCGCCACTAGGTGGAGGATTAGCCTATTGAGCCGCGGCGCTGGCCAAAACAACAGACTTTTATAATAATACTTTACAGCTATTGCTATATAACTTTTTAATTAATTATTATTCTAGAGGAAGAAAAACTCAGTTTATTAGAAACATCAGCATCATCAATGACAGAAATTCTTACACTGATTTTTAATTAGTGAATGATTATTATAGAGGAAGAAACACTTAATTTGCTAGAAGCATTAGCATCATCAGTGCTAGTCAAAAACATCTTGCTCCTCTGTCTATTTCAGTTCAAACTGAGCTCCTACTTTAGTACTAGAAATTTAACAAACTAGAGTCTATAGAAATAATAAAGCAGTTGACAGCAGGTGAGAAATTGTGTACTGTATTGTCATATTAAAAATCACTTTTGGAGCAAGCACTGTGGCACAGTGGGTTAAAGCCCCACCCTGTAGCGCCGGCATCCCATATGAATGCCCTTACGAGTCTCAGCTGCTCCTCTTCTGATCCAGCTCTCTGCTATTGCCTGGGAAAGCAGTGGAAGATGGCCCGAGTTCTTGGACCCCTGTACCAGCGTGGGAGACCTGAAAGAAGCTCCTGGCTCCTGGCTTCGGATCAGCTCAGTTCTGACCTTTGCGGTCATTTGGGGAGTGAACCAACAGAATGGAAGACCTCTCTCTTTCTGGCTCTACCTCTCTGTCTGTAACTCTGTCTTTGCAATAAATAAAATAAATTTTTTTTTTTTTAAATTAGCTCTAGGGAGTGGTGTTTGACACAGTGGTTAGAAGCTAGTTGGTGGTCCACCTGAATCTCATGCTGGAGTGCCTGGGCTCAAGTCTGGGCTGCACTCCCGATTCTGGCTTCTTGCTCATGTTCCCCCTAGGGGGCAGCAGGTGATGGTATAAGTAGTTGGATCCCTGCTGCCCACGTGGGAGACCTATATTCCGCCCGTATGGTCCCTGACAATTATAGGCATTTGGAAAGTGAACCAAGGGGTGGGAGATATCTCTGCCTTTGAAAAATTATCTCTTCATATATTTAATAGAAATATTAATGTATTTATGTAGACTATATTAATATATCTAATATATAACATCAACATAGCATTAATATACATTATTAATGTAATCAATATATAACACACCTAATAGAAATATTAATATACTTAATAGAAATTTATAATGCAAATTACTTTTTTGTTAAATGCTGTAGTTACTCTTTATATTTCAGAAGTGCATTCCCTAATGATATTTATCTTTTGCTAAAACTTAGTGTTACATATTTTAATAATGTGAAAGCAGTAAAATTTATACCTTTTTTCTTATGTACATACAAAATTTATTATTTCATCCAAATTATATATAGTGTTGGATAAGTTTAGTATTTTCAGCCTAAATATTTTGAGGCTAGTTTGAATTTTAATTAGCAATTAAAGACTGAATATTATATATAGAATTCGAAGAAGTCCTTTATTTGAATATGTACCATCAGAACCATTGCCAAAGACCTTTATTTTTAAATAGATAATGCATTACATTAAATTCACATTTAAAAAAAGGCTGAAGTACGTTGCAATATCATTTATATACAAAGAAAGACTGCCATAAAACATATTATCTGTTTGCTCTAAGATCAATGCATGTCATATATATTCTCAGTTCTTTCATAAAATAAGATAGTTATTAAAGCTACATACTGGGGCTGGCAGCTGTGGTGTAGTAGGTAAAGCCATCGCCTGCAATGCCGGCATCCCTCATGGGCACTGGTTCAAGACCTGGCTGGTCCACTTCGGATCCAACTTTCTGCTATGGCCTGGGAAAGCAGTAGAAGATGGCCCAAGTGCTTGGGTCCCTGCACTCATGTGGTAGACCTGAAAAAAGCTCCTGGTTCTTGGCTTTGGATCGGTGCAGCTCTGGCCGTTGCGGCTATTTGCAGAGTGAACCAGCGGATGGGAGACTTCTCTCTCCCTGCCCCTGTCTCTGCCTCTCTCTCTATAACTCTGCCTTTCAAATAAATAAATCTAAAAAAAAAAAAAAAAAAAAAAAAAAGACTACTTACTGTGAAACAGAGAGTGATAAGTAAAGCACAGTATTGTGCCTTTTTTTTTTTTTTTTTTTTAAACAGGCAGAGTGGACAGTGAGAGAGAGACAGACAGAAAGGTCTTCCTTTGCCTTTGATTCACCCTCCAATGGCCACCGAGGCTGGCGCGCTGCGGCCGGCGTACCGCGCTGATCTGAAGGCAGGAGCCAGGTGCTTCTCCTGGTCTCCCCTGGGGTGCAGGGCCCAAGCACTTGGGCCATCCTCCACTGCACTCCCGGGACATAGCAGAGAGCTGGCCTGGAAGAGGGGCAACCGGGACAGAATCTGGCGCCCCGACCGGGACTAGAACCCCGTGTGCCAGCACCGCGGGGCGGAGGGGAAGTGTAGTTCTTAAAGCTTAAAAGGTGTGTAGTATACAAGTAATACTGTACATATTTTAATGCAAGAACTGACTTAATTAACTGTGGTCTAATACGTTCATCTCACTCATGGTAAGCCACAAGTTACTGGTTGATGCTTCCAAGCACTACTATTTTTCATCCACTTTCATTGACCAGATCTGTCATAGAGGCATTATCTGAAGTTTGGAAAATAGTTTTATGGATTTTGCTTTAATGATAGGTCTCCATATTGTTATTTTGTTGATGTCAATTCAGTGGATTATCTAAAATCTTTTCCTAATGACTTTTGAGATGAAACTGTAATGGTTTTACCATGTAGTCATTTAATGTTTGCTGAAGCAGAGAGCAGATGAATTAAAAGTATTTATTTCTATCTATAGTTACCAATGGTCATTATGTCTTACTACACTTATCCTATAAAATAGCTTTTACTTTTTAAAATAAAAATTGAGAATGGAGAAAACAATTCATAGATGTTGTGTACAGCATTCTGGGATTTCTTACCATTTATTGAAGCTGTGTCAGCTGTCTTAGACACAGAGTAATTTCAAAAAATTCTAGCTCTTTAACCACATTTTAACTTTTGAAGTAAATGAGATATCTGATAATATTTTTCTTCCCCAGATGTTTGGTGTTTGTTTTTAGAGACACTTTTTGGATTACTTGGTAAAAACTTCAAAAATCACTATGAAAATAGAAGATTATAACTCTACATTCCATGGTCAATCTTTCAATATGTTACCCATGTAAGGGTAACAGTAGAGGCATTTTGTGAAAATGATGGGGCAAGTGACCAGGACGGTATAAAGCAGAGGCAAGGAAAACATTTTAGTAAGAAGAAATAGACTCTGAAAATGTGTTGTTACTGAGAAATGAGAAGTGAGTAAATATTGAATATAAAATCTTGACTAAATGGAAAAAAGTAATGAATATTTTTGGACAATATGATTTATTATAGGGATATAGAATTAATTTAGGGACTATTTCTGATGCCTGACTAAAATATGCAGGTTGGGATAACTTTTTTTTTTTTAATCTTGGGATTGGCCAAATTCCTTATAAAATTCTTAGTGGCACCCTTTTCAGCAACTTCATCTCAGCATTTTTCTAACTCCCGCCTGTCCACAGGCACCACTCCCAGTGAGCTCTGTGAGTTCCTTTAGTTCTGGTTCTTTCCTCATATTTGTGGCTTGTGCTTTTCTGTCTTTCTGTCTTTGTTTCTGTCTTTGTTTCTGTCTTTCTGTCTGTCTTTCTACAGGCAGAGTGGACAGTGAAAGAGACAGAGAGAAAGGTCTTTCTTCCGTTGGTTCACCCCCAATGGCCGCTGGGGCCAGCACACCATGCTGATCCGAAGCCAGGAGCCAGGTGCTTCTCCTGGTCTCCCATGTGGGTGCAGGGCCCAAGGACTTGGGCCATCCTCCACTGCACTCCCTGCCGCAGCAGAGAGCTGGCCTAGAAGAGGGGCAACTGGGACAGAATCTGGAACCCCGACTGGGACTAGAACCCCGTGTGCCCAGACGGAGAATTAGCCTAGTGAGCCGCGGTGCGGGCTGCTTGTGCTTTTCTCTTCCCTGGAGTATTCTATCTGTCCTCACCATTTTTTCTTGCTTCTTTCTCTTTATTTTTAAAGGTTTATTTATTTGTTTACTTAAATGGCAGAGTTAAGGAGAGAGACATCTTCTATCTGCTAGTTCACTTCCCAAATGCCTGCAATGGCTGTGGCGGGGCCAGTCCAAAGCTAAGAGCCGGAAGCCTCATCCAGGTTTCCTACGTGGGTGGCACGCAGAGACCCAGGTAATTGGGCTGTCCACCCCTGCTTTCCCAGGAGCATTAGCAGGGAGCTAGATTGTAACTGTAGCGGCCAGGACTTGAACAAGCAGTGGCTTAACCCACTGCACCAAAATGCTGGCCCCATTTTCTTTTTATATCCAGTGTCAGTTCTCTAGATCAAGCCAGGAATCCATTTTTGTATAATATCAAAGTACCTTATACTTCCCCCATCATAGTAGTATTTCATTGTAATGTTTAAGCGCCCATTTCTCCATGTCAGTGTGTGATAGTTCTTGTGGGAAAAGACATGTCTGTGGATGGTAAACACAAAATACATGTTTTGAATGAGTAGATTCTGGATCTAATATTTACTAGTTTTAAAATTCAGGAAACTTTTGTTAACTGCTTAAATATTACCAGTTAGTTCAGCCATATGAAGATAGGGGGGAAAAAGTGATCATATTTGAGCTGTATCTGGATTGGGTTGCTGATAAATGTCGGTTAAACTTTCTTAAGAACTTTTTCTCTTATGTATTTTGGCACTGCTTTGGTAGAATTGAAAGTATAAAGATATAATACTGCAATAAGCTCTATACTGGGAAAATATATTTCATAAGAAATTAATTTCATATGAAAAGAGTTTTTTAAGTGTAACATGTTTAGATGCTTGATATTAATAATGACAGGTATTGGCCAGCCTATCTGTAATTCATCACAAAAAAAGTTAAAACTATTGTTTTTAGGTACTAAGAGACTAACTAGATGTTGAAAAAGAAATACCATTATTTATAAAACACATAATATGATTTGTAGTGGCATTTCCATGCTCTGTAATGATTTATTTAATCTAAATGATTATGAATGTATTTTAGATATGTATGTTCATTGGTAAAGTTTGAATTTCTGATCTTATGAAACATTTGTCACCCCTCCAAAAAATCTTACTATGTGAGAAATGTATTTCTTTGGCCTGGCCAAATCACACAAGACAATATCTCAAACTTTATTTGTGTAATGATTATTTGGGAGTGTGCTAGCACAGGTTCTTAGGCTAGTTGTAATTTTGCATATGAAGCCTTTTCATCTGACTTTTAATAAGAATCTTAAGTGATGTTAGTACTCAGGACTGACCCTGTTCTTTGAGCCATTCAGTGGCAGCATCACACATTCCATATGAATCTGAAGTTCCTATCAAATAAGGTTACATCCATCTGTCATGAATTTTGAGGGCTCTTAAGTAAATTGAATGTGCTGTTAACTTGTTGAATGCATAGTTTCCCTGTAAGAATTGATAAAATCAGTCAGATTATTTTACTCTAATCCTTTTGGGTATACAGATTTTCAGAATAAATTGTGTTACAAGCAGTTTTGTTTATTATGGTGTGTGGGAGAATAAAGGTGAATATTCTATAAATGAAATCCTCAAGAGTTTAAAAATTAATTTTAGTAATTAGTATTTATTATATGGTTTACTTATCTACATTTCTGATAGTAATTATATCTTAATATCAGAGGTAAATTATATGGATTTTAAAGAGTTGTCAACATATATTACTATAGTTCCCTAATAAGCTTTGTAGGTGAATAATTTTCATCTTCATCATGGTTATTGTTTGATTATGGATTGCTTTTAAAGGATGCAAATCTTAGCTGCTTACTTTAGTTTTTGCCTAATTTTTTATTAATTTAAATAAATACATGTACATTTTAATATGTAAAGCAATATGTGGGTGTGCAAAAAATTTTGTTTTAAAGTTAATCACGTTTCCATCTTTCCTTTATCCCACCTTGTTTTCTCTGTGTTGATAAAAACATTACCACATGTGTAGGTTTCTGTTGAGCATGTATGTATATTTGAATGAGATCATATCTGTATTCTGGAACTTGCCATTTTCACATAATACCATATTATGGTTATTTTTACAGTATTATCATAAAATGTAACTTATTATTAAAAGCAGCATAGTATTCCATAGTGTAGGAATGCCATTATTTCTTTAGTCATTCTATTATTGGTGGATATTTAGAATATTTCTCTCTGTTCCTCAGCTTATAATGGTACAATAAATATTTTTGCTTGTAAAATCTCTACACATCTTTTTTTTCTCCTTAAATTAAAAATTGGGGTATTGGGTCAAAAAGAATGTCTATTTCAGCTTAATTTGCTTTATAAAATGTTTGATGTTTTAAGCAGTTTATTTTTATTTTAAATTGGGAGGCAGTATGTGTATGTGTATGAGAGGGAGGAAGAGAGAGAGAGAGAGAAAAAGTCGGTCTGAGAGCTTATATCTTCTGGTTCATTTCCCAAATGCCTGCAGTGGCTCCCTGCTGAGGCCAAAGCTTGGATCTGGGACTTTGACCCAGGCTTCCCTTGTGGATGATAGGAAACCAATCACTTGAGCCATCACTGGTGCCTCTTTTGAGTCTGCATTAGCAGACAGATGGAATCAGGATTGGAGCCAGCAGTTGAATCCAGGTACTCCGATACGGGACATGAAAATCTAAGTGGCATCTTAATGGCTAGGCCAAATGCCTATCACTACCCCTTTATTATAAAAATAGATTATAGAATATGGAAATTACTAGGAAACACCAAGAATGAAATAAAGATCTACAAATCTAACACCAAAACATATTCAACATGATAAAGCTTATTTTTCCAATTATTTTTCTTTAATTAAATATCTGCTGCTTTCCAATGTACTATTACAAATGTGTTCATGTTTATTTTTATCTTACAAAGAAGATTTTGCAGAATAATTTCAACTTCCTAATTTATAGGTTTTCTTTCTAAGGCCTTGAAGTTTTAAGCACAGATGTGTATTTATTTTTCCTACTTCTTTTGCTTACAGAGAACAACTGAAAAAATCTGTTTGTAATATAATCTAGGAAGGTTAAAATTAAAAAAGAAAAGAAAAATAGTTCCAAAAAAGGGCTGAGAAAACTTGAGTTCTGGTTATGAATTGTGTCTGATTAGTGATGGGATTTTAGTTAAGTTTCTTGACCTCTCAGAACCTTAGTTTTCTCTAATATTTCCAAATGTGGAAAATCACACTATTTGGGAGTCAATTGTCTTTTGCAGTTGAAGAAAAAGCAAAGATATATTTTTAAAAATACATTTATTCAAGAGGCAGAAAAATAGAGCTCTATTCCACTGGTTCAATCTCCAAATTCTTGGAATGGCTGGCCGACCAAAGCTGGGAACCAAGAACTCAATCTAGGTCTCCTGCTTGGGTAGCAGGAACCCAACCACTTGTTCCGTTCCTTGCTGCCTCTCTGAGTGTACGTCAGCGTGAAGCTGGAATCAGGACCAAAGTTGGGACTTCAACTTATGGACATCCCAACCATGTACTCAGCCTTAGCTAGATCAGACTCCCACCCCAGAATCAAAGGTGATAAATGGTCTGTTGATACATGTGCTTATTTGATATCTTCGAACCAAAAAATAATTTCAAAGTTTTTCAGATTGAATTTCAGAATGTTTCTTAGTATTCCCTTTTGGTTAACCCTAAACATGCCACCCCCAAATGCAGTTCTTGTTTTAATTTTGTAATCATAGGTTACAATATGTGAGGTCCACTTCTTTACACACATTTATGTGTGTGTGTACGTGTGTGTATTTTATATCTATATATCTATCTATATATATATATAATATTTGAAGGACAGAAAGAGATATCTTTGATCTGTTGGTGCATTCCTCAACTGGCTGCATTAGTCAAGTCTGGACCAGGTTGATTTGACTCCAAGACCCAGGAATTTCATTCTCTTCCATATGTGTGGCCAGGCCCCATGTACTTGGGCCCATCTTCTGTTTCCTTCCCAGGTGGATTAGCAGGGAACTGGATGGAAAGTAAAGTAGCTAGGACTTGAATTGGCACTCTGATGTGGGATGCTGGTATTGCAAGTGGTGGCTTAACCCGTTGTACCACAACGGCAGCCCCTCTTCTTTAAACCTTTAAAAGGCTATGCAATTATGGGAAAGTTTTGCTTTTTATGTTTCATGGTTTTCTTTTTGTTTAAAAAATTGTTTCAGAGGCAAACGGGCAGAGGCTGAAAGAGAGAAAACACGCGCGAGCCCACGCACATGCACACACACACGCACACAGGCAAGAACGAGCACATAATCCTATCTGCTGGCTTATTCCCCAAATGCCCGCAATGACTGGGGCTAGAATCTGGAGGTAGAAATTCAATCCAAGTCCCCCACATAAGTGGCAGGGATTCAAACACCTGAATCATCATCTACACTGTCAGGAAGCTAGGATTGGGGCCAGACCTGAACTCAGGTGCTCTTAGTTGGAAGTCAGGCATCTTTACAGTATCCTAATTGCAAGACCAAATGCTCAGAGACTTAGTTTGTGTGTGTGCGTGTGTGTATTGAAGATTTTGAAAAAAATATTTTCACTTTATTTCAAAAAGCAGAGACAGAGACACAGGGAAATCCTACATTCACTGCTTTTCTCCCCAAATGCCCACAACTTTGAAGGAGTCTATGAAACCAACTTCAAATAGCAAAACACCTTACTATCCATTGGTCATCATAATTTATAATCAAGTCCATGAAAATTAATATCATTACTAAATTAACAAATGATTACAAAAATATTGAATCACAAACAGGTTGTTAGGAAAAAATAGAAATATTGGATTTTAAAAATAAAACAGTATTGCTTGACTGGATTGTCCAGTGTCAAAGGTGGCCATGAGTAGGCTTCCCACATGTCATGCCCTACTAAGGGCCCTTCCCCTTGAATTTAGACTGGCTCAGTGACTTGCTTTTGTCCAGTAGATTGTGGTAAAAGTGAAGCAGTTTTACTTCTGAGGCTAGGTTATGAGAATCCTTGGGTCATTTGGAATATTTGATCTGGGAGAAGCCAACCCTCCATCTTTGAAGTACAGTATTAGTAGAGTACCATGTTGTAAGGAAGCCCAAACTAGCAGCATAAGTCAGTGTAAGGAAGGAAGGAGAGAGACATGCCTATGTGGCCCCTAGCTGTTTAAGTAATTCCAGCTGGTGTATCACACATGTCAAAACCATATTGGATCTCCAGCTCAGCTGAGACTTCAGTTGATTCTAGCCACAACCTTCATCTGACTGTCGCTGTGTGAGAGAGAGAGAAAAACAAGAACTAGCCAGATGAATCAGAAATGTACATGGTAAAAATAGATTATTGTTTTAAGCCATCAAGTTCTGGAGTCATTCCAAAGCAATTAACAACTAGAATAGACACCATTAATTAAAATTTGTTTTAAAGGTATTTTATTATGAAAATTAAGGAGTAAGATATTCTTCTCATCTTTACCCCTTGACACATTTCTAGAAGTCATTTTTTGGGGGCCAAAGGATAATGATATAAATGTTTGAGTCATAACTGCAGATAGAGAGAGAGGTTGGGAGGTTAGGAATCAACCTCTGAGCCAAATCCAAACTGAAACTGGTAGGAAGCTTTAAAGAGCCATGAATCACACAGGGATCCATCAGTAATACGGAGATCCAGATCCATTTTAAGCCTTTCCTATTTGTAGTTACACAAAACAATAAAATAAGATCTGATATAGTTTACCTTAAAGGAATTCAATTAAATAATTATAAACCTTTTATTCCTTCCCTTCATTTATTTTTTTTCCTACTTTAGATGGTATTTTGGTGGGTTAATTGAAGTAGAACTTAATAAAAATTAGACTTCATATAAAAGGGTAGGGTTTGTATCAGAGTTTCATAATTTTTAAGAAACTTTATATGTTCCAGGTACAAGAAAATATGCATTCCCTGATTTCAGAGACTGTTGTTGCTTGATGACTAACTCTTTGACCTCAGGTTCACTGAAGATTAGTATATTAGACATAATGCATTCAAGCTCATTTTCTAAGTTATCTTTCATGTTTTGTCAACTGCCAGGTGGACGCTGAGCATTTTTGGGGGAAATGTAGTTAAAGTAGTCACAATTATTAACTGCCTCAAGTGCTTCCTATGTATTTTTAAAGATTAATTGAGCCACATTTAATTTGTGTGGGAACTTTCACATGGTTATAAAGTGACTGTGTTTTATGTTTTCATATATTTCTATAGTCATTTTTAGGTTAATATTCTTTTATATATATATATATTTGAGAAGTATCTTAATAGTATTTATGGTCAAATTCAGTATGTAACTTTAGGTGGTTAAATGTTTTGCATAATTCTGGACTCAATTAGCTTGCATTGCGAATTTTATCTTAAATGCATATGAAAAAAGTATAACTCAAATACAGTGTAATGTAGAACTGGAAAATGTATGAAACATACTAATTATGAAATATATATAAATAATACAGCTAAGGCATGTAATTACCATAAACTTCCCCAAACCAAAACTTCTAAAACTAAAATCTACTTTGAAAAACCTTTCCACATTTTGTAGTTAATTTTGTTTATATTTAAAACTAGGAAACAAATTTCAACTTTCTCTAGCCATTCTAACAAGAAGTAAGTAGGCATTACTTTAAAAATGACACAATCCACCAGTTATTTGGTAAGACGAGCATAATCATAAATTTCCCATCCATGCTTTTTCCAAAAATACTAACCCATATTGTTCTCCCTGGACCTGTTGTAGGGATGACTAATCCAACTGCTGAGGTCTCCCTTTATGTGTTTGATGGAATACTTGGCTTGCTGGACTACAGCTGTGTGTTTATGTGCAGTGCACACCTGCAGGGGCCTGACAAATAGCTGTAGTATGCAGAGGATACAAAATTACCCTGGCAGTGCTGCAAATAAGGAAGTTTCTGTTTTGAAGTCCATATGTGTGTGTGCTTGAGATGCCAGCTGGTGTATTTATGTTGCATGCACAGATGTAAAGCTGCCAACTGATTTTATACCAAATAAAGTCTAATCTTTTTATACGTACTTTGTGTCAAAGTTATGAAGTGGTATGTAAGAATGTTCTCACGACTTAAGTCTTTTGAAATAGAAGCTGCTATTAAAAATATGAACTCAAGACATGATTAGGAAAGAGTATAGTGACATTGATGATATTTCTTAACTATTATCTTTATGTATAGGAATGTTGCTATATAATTAGTTGAATAAATTTTTATTATAATTGATATATATCCTTTCATGGTGGGACTCATTCAGGTCTGTGTTGAATTCATTTTATGAATACTGAAATGTTGAAGTCAAATTTATATGTCTACTTAGCAAGAAGACTTTGGCTTTTATATTTTTTAAGCATACTTAATTTCAAAAAGTTGAAATAATAGTTTAGTTTTCCAATTTTACCAATATATTTCAATTCGTTCTGAAAGAACTATCAGTACCTGTAACTAGCAGGGATAATATTTTCCAAGTCTATGAAGATGTTAAAACCAATTATTCAAAGCACTTTTGAATGAAAAAGTTTTTTAAAAAAATTTTGACCATATTTCCCCATCATTAAATGAAGAAACATGTTTTATTTTAGTGTTCTCACTCTAAACAAGAAATACTGGTTTAATCATTAGAAAGTTGTTCTTCAAATTATCATATCTATTATTAACTACAAACTCTGATTTGGAACTCTCCTTTTTCATTTGTGTTTATTACAGTCATTCTCTAATAACTCTCAGAGCTTACCAGCTCATGATAATTTTTGCAGTATATAGTTGGTTTCTAGTATTAATAGGTCTGTTTCATTGAACCATTTTCAAAATACCAATTTTTACTGTATTTAAAATATATGTACAAATTAAATATTTTAGACCTTGCACAATATATTTGTTTTTGCTTTACCAATAAATTCTTTCCCGTCTTTAGCTCATTCTATTTCATCTGTTCTGGTTTATAAATATTTCCAGGTGGAGAGAAAGAGCTTAAATACTTGTCCAAAGTCATATTGATATAAAATATTCACTAATGTTTTATAAGCTTAATTACTCATTTCTATTGACATAAAACCTATAAATATTTTTAGAATGCTTTTGTTTTTATTTAAGTAGCATTTAAGGAGGCATGATTTCTTTTTCTTTAATAGTAGGCATGTTGCATTGTTCCTCATTAAAGGAATATATTTGATATTATTTCTGGCATAATTTTACTTGAATCTTTACTGTCAGTGAATTACAGCAAGTGGGGGGGAGGGTTTCAGTGTTTAGCATTGTCCCTTAGCCTTAAAAGTGTGAATTTTGACTGAATCAGTCTTCTCAATTCATGATGACAGTTTGATTTTGAATAAGTTTTATGTAATGAGACAGAAAGGTGGAATAGAAACCATATCTCCTAATGGTTGACCTGAGAGAGAGAATGTTTTTGACAAAATGTTCAATTTATCATTACAACAAAAATATATCAAGAAACCAGAAGATCCCAAGAGAAGAACAGAAAAGCAATATGGTATAGTTGAATGAATTCTTGATCAGAAGACCCACGGACTCCATTCCTTTTACTCATAATTATATGACACCAAACACTTACAGGGAATTTTAGAAAAGGAACCGTTCTAGTATAATATTGAGATGAGTGTTAAGATAATGGACATGAAACTCTTCTGGATCACGATATGAGATACATAGTAAATAGTCAAAAAATGTTGACTTTTTAAAATATGGCAGTACTAGTCACAGCTCAAAATATATAGGAAATGAGATGTGGAAAATTGACTCAGAAAAGGATGAAATCAAGAAAGCTTAATTGTTGCCTTATATTATTTCTTATAGAATATTTTAAAGAAAGAACCAAACCTCAATTTTTACAGCTAAAAGACAGAACCTTTTATTACTCATTTGAGAGATTATGTTCCTTATATTGCTTGGTTATTTAGTGCCAGGGCCAACTGCCTTTAGTCGGGTATCACTTCAAACGCTACTGCCGCCACTGCAGGTTGCGAGCACATGATTGAAGGCTTCTAGTTCTCAGCTCGTGCCCAGATGTCTTTCAATAACTATAGCCAGTAATTTCTTCAAATTGCTCACTTTATCAGCAGCACATGTCATCAATCCTGAAGTGGTTGCTCAAGTCAAACTGCAGAATCTTTAGCTTACAGACACAGCTGCAAACAGGTGAACAGGCAGAAAGTAATTTGTGCAGCTTGGTGGCTGTCAGACGAAAGACAGACAATCTGTGTTTAAAACAGATTGCAGGCCCTGTATGGGCCAGACAAAAGGGATTTCTCCAACTGCAAATAATTCCAAGGTTAACATATTTTCCTTTCTGCCATTAGGTGATTTGTTAAAATTGGAAACAATGAACATTATAAATCTACACAGAAACTGTAGACAAGATGAAAGAGAAAATCAGATCACTAAATAGGTTTACATTTGTCTTTCCAAAGAAGTACAACTGGCGTTCATATATGCTGTTTTCTCACAAATTAAGCCACGTTATGAAATAATTCTTTGAAACTTACACGATTATAAATGTTTCAAGTTGCATTAAGATTTACTGATATTAAAAAATAATGAAACCTAAACAGCATAGTTTTTCTTGATATTTTGATTTCATGAGTTAATTGTTAATTTTTAGATATAGAGGTGAACTTTTTCACATTATTTAGTATTTCCTTTAAAATATCATGCATATACCAGACATATCACACATTTCAACACATGAGAAACTACCCTGGTTATAGAACAGATATTTTTCTGGAGAAAAAGTTTCAAGGACCCATTCATTTAAAAAAGTAATCCTCTCATTTTTTTCCTTGAAGTTATCTAAACATGACTCTGGGAGAAATCTGAATCAGTCTATAAAATAGTCACATTTAGAAGATAGTTCCATAATAACATTAATGGTATTCATCGTTTTATACGTAAAATCTCAAAATTGATAAACTGTTATGAGAGCCTGAATCAGCAGAGTATTACTTGCAGTCCATAAAATGCTTACTCCCTAATCTAAACAGAAAGGACTGTAAGTATTAGATTAGCGTACACATGCACATATTTAAATATTTAAGATGAATGTGCACGTATTCATGAATATGTGTATATGTGTGTGTCTCCCAGAAGTAAGAGTTATCCTGCTTAGTTGTTATCTTCCAGAGCTCTTATCAGTGATCCAGAGAAAAAGTATAAGCAAATGTGGCTGATTTATTTTCTCTTCTTCTTTGGCTCTTTTGGTTCTTCTCTCATGATTTCACAATCAATGTAGTGTTATAATTGGTTTTACTAGGTAATGAGTCTTTATAACATAATGTTTAAGAACATGGTCTGCACTGTTTTATCTGAGGTCCCAGTTTGGTCATAACTTTGTGATGTCAAACAAATTAACCTCTCAAATATGCAATTTTTCTATGATGATAGCACTACTTAGCTCATGTTAATTTTGTGGTATTTAAGAAAAATCATGTAAAATATTACTTCTGGTGCCTTGCACTTATTCAGAGGTTCAGTGAAATTTAGCCATTTTCTGCTAGAATTCATATAATCCTGGTGAGAGGGAAATTTTTGTCTTGCTCCTAGCTTCTTTCCAAGCATCTGTTAATGTGATTTGAATACTGGAAGAATTCAGTAAGAATATTTGATTCTGTAAATATCAAAGAGCCTATTTTTGGCTGATTTTCTTTAATGATAGCAGTCCTTTCTTGTCAAACACCTTGACTTAGAAATAAGAACAATGCTGACTTGTTTTTAAAATATAGATGAAGGGATATGAGTACTTTGATTTCTGTTAAGTTTATCTATTCTACGAAATTATTCTTGATTTTTGTTATTTTTCAGTTATCTTTGAGTTTTAGTGCCAGTTAATTCTGTAAGTATATGTATCTTGGTTTCTGGACTGGTTTATGCTGTCATGATTACTCTGCATTCTTCGGCCAAAAATAGAAAGGTTCAAGAACGTAAGCCTTCAGGGTTTGCAGTTTTTTTACATCAAAACCTCTGGCTCTTGAGCAGCAGATAGAGCTTCCAGAATAAGGTCTGCACCTGACATGCTATTACAGAATCTCTGAGGTTGCAACCTAGTAAAAATTACCAAATGAAAAGAACCATTTAAAAAAGGAAATTTCTGTGCTAATGTAATGTGGTACCAGAGTTGAGAAGAACTGCTCTAGGACAGAGATTTGATGGCTCGGGGAACACATCTAGCATATTACTTGTTTTTGATTAGAACATTGTTAACTTGGTTGTTCATTTAATTATTACATTTAGTTCTTTTGTGCTGCAGTAGTAGGGTTGAATAACTGTAGGAGACACTGTACGTCTGGAAAATTTGTAATATATATTTCTTTACAAAAGTTTTTTGCAACTATGTTATTTACTTATTTATTTCCAATTTTATGTGAAAGGGAGAAAGAGATGTTAAAGCTGTTGATTCATTCCCCAAGTGTGTGCAATATCCTGGCTGGGCCAAGCCAAACCCAGGAACCTGGAACTCCAACCAGGTTTCTGACATACGTGGCAGAGACCCAAATAATTGAGCCATCACCTGCTGTCTCCCAGCATATACATTAACGGGGAGCTAGAACAGAACTGAAGGAGCTGGGACTTGAACCAGGCACTCCAGTATGGAATGTGGAGTGTTCCAAGTGGCAGCTTAACCACTGTACTAAATACCTGCTTCTGCAGATCCCTACTTTAGATTATGAGTTCTGGTTATCATGTTTTTTGGACATTTCTTAGCTTTCATGTTTAATTAGTATTTCATTAATGTATTGCCTAATTTGTTGCCTAATTGTGAGTTATTTGTAGACATGCACTACAATTTCTATTTATTCCTTGAATTGCTTTCTATTTAATATAGATAATTATGCTCTATAATATAGTTAATTATGCTCTATATCTAATATAGTTAATTATGCATACAGTTAATTATTGATTGGTACTAGCTGTTGGCCCTAGGTTATTGCATGTGGGTACCAGCAAGGGGCAATGTCAAGCTTTTGCCTTGCATATTTTCAATTTTTATATTTTCTTTTTAACTTATTCCTTTATAGTATAATATATAACATTTTTCTCTCTTCTATTTTCTTCTATTTCTGTAAATCTTCTATCAGTACTACTTACATTTTACTTAAATTTTAGATCAACATACCACATTTTCACCATCATTATTTTACTTTAGAATTTACTTTCATCACTATTTCAGAGAGTTTTGAATATGACAGGGATATTTTGGTCTTGAAAATATCTTGGGGTTCTGATAGATACAAACTTGATCCAGTTTTTTTTTTTAAGATTTATTTATGTATTTGAAAGTCAGAGTTATATAGAGAGAGGAGAGGCAGAGAAGAGCAAGAGAGAGAACTCTTCCATCCGATGGTTAACTCCCCAATCGACCGCAATGGCTGGAGCTTCACTAATCTGAAGCCAGGAGCTTCTTCTGGGTCTCCCATGTGGGTGTAGGGGCCCAAGGACTTGGGCTGTCTTCTACTGCTTTCCCAGGCCATAGCAGAGAGCAGGATCGAAAGTGGAGCAGCTGGGACTTGAACGGGTGCTTACATGGGATGCTGATACTGCAGGTGGTGGCTTTACCCACTACTACGCAGCACTGGCCCTGATCCAGTTTTAATAATAGTTTCCCCCTATATCCAAATCAATAACAGGTCAACATTAGCTTAGCTTTTGTTGGCAGTGTGGTCACAATAATTTTAAAATTGTGTGTGCTCAAGACAGAGAAAAGACACTAAAGTGTCCCATATAGATTTCTGCTTTATTCCCTTGGAATGATGTGTTTAATTACTTTTCAACTACTAACAGCACAAGTTTTGTTCAGGAGTTTTGTCTCATTATTTGCATTCCAAATACTACTTATTATGCATACATACATACTAATGTATGTATGTTATATATGTATTCAGAAAGTAAGATCAACATCTTAAGATTTTTTATTTGACTTGTTAAATGAGTATTTTATTTAGAGCAGTGAAAAAAATATAATGCACTCATGCAGATTGCTGACGGCAGTCCAAATGGCTGATCAGAGAGTCTTTTTATGCATTGGTAATGTGTTGTGCAATATAAGCTGAAATATATTCCACAAGGGAGGAAAACGGAATAGGTTACATACGCTGTTCCTAAGTGCAATGAATATAAAACTTCATTACTCACTTTAGGCAGGTGCTTTTTATATGAGGCTTTAAAGAAATATAAAACTCCTGGTGAAATGGTTGGTTTGTATAGATAGCACTTAGCTTCCAGTGGTTTGACCAGATAATATCAAGAAGCTTAGAGTATTGCAAAAATACCGTTAATGATCAGGGTTTGATGGTTGTCATTATAACATTGTACAGTATGTGAAATTTGTCTGTGACTTGGTTATGAAATGTTATTTTTGGGGACACAGGAAAAGTTTTCTAGTTTTTCTTTGTTAATGATAAAGGAATAACACTTTGAAAATTCCTTTTTTAAAATACATATATGTATTTCAAAATATTTTTGAAGGACTCCTAAATAATACTTCTTGTTAGTTTTCAGCTTTTGTTCTCCAAGAACTATAGATTATTTTATAGGCATTATGATTGAATAAATTTTATAATGTGGAATAAATTAAAAAACATTGTAATTGGGTATGAACACCCCAAAGCGATAAAAAGTATATCAGTTTATACAGATTTGTAGTGTCCCACCTATGGTACATATACAAGTGTCTTTGTTTCTCTTGTGACACTCTAAATTGTAGAGAGAACAAGCACCTGCTTATTGCCTAAACAATAACCAAACTTTCACAAATTCATTCTTATAAACATGAAGTAAAAGGGAAATTGAAAGGGTAAAAAAATAGATCTTTTCCAAATTTGTTTAAGGTTTTAACTCTTTGAACCAGTGTGTTTTTTCTGCAAACTAGTCATTAATTTGCCTCTCTGCTTCCAAGTCCTTTCCTGTATTAGGACAGAAAATTAACCATTTTAAAGTATACATTTCAGTGATATTTCATGCATTCACGTTAGTGTACAGCTACTAGCTTTCTCTAGTTTCAGACCTTTTTTTCTCTTTATAAAAACATCCTGACGTCTTTAAGTAATTGCTTCCAATTTCTCTTCTTCCCCTTCCCCTAGTATCTTCCAGTCTTCATTCTGTCTCTGTGGGTTTTCAGGCCATATTAGCTTAAGGGAATCATATAGCATGTGGCCCTTTGGAATTGGCATTTTTCTGTCAATATAATTCTCTGGAGATCTATTCAAGTTCTATGTATCAGTAATTCATTTTTATTTTGGCATAATATTCCATCATATGGTTGTAACAGTTCAACAATTTACCTATTGAACGACACATGACATTTCTCCAGTTTTTGGCTGTTAACAAATAAAGTTACTATAAACAGTCATGTTAATTAAAATTTTCATTCCTTTTATGTTACTGCCCAAGAAGGAAGTTGCTGGGCTATATGGTATCTGTATACTTAGAATGTTTTCTTTTTTAAAAAAGTGTTGTTAGTTTATCTGAGAGGCAGGCAGACTGAGAGGAAGAGAGAGAAAGAAAGGGGGTGTACACTTCCATTTGCTGGTCTACTCCCAAATGCTCATAATGGCTGGGACTGGGTCAAGTAACCCAATCTGCATCTCCCATGTGGGAGGGAGGAACCCAGTTACTTGAACCGTCACTACTACCTTCCAGGATCTACATTAGTAGAGTTAAAAGTTAGGAGCTAGAGTATGGCATCAAATCCATGTAGTTTGATACAGGACATGGGCTTCTTAAGAGCTGGTCTAACCACCCATCTTCTATGCTTAGTTTTTTGTTTTTTGTTTTTTTTTTTAACTATCAAATTATTTTCAGAAGTGACTGTACCATTTTATATTTCTACCAGCATTGTAGACTTTCCAGTTTATTTACATACTCACCAGCATTTGATTTTGTTACTGTGTTTTATTTTAGCCATTGGATAGATGTGCAGTGATATCTCACTGTGGTTGTAATTTGCATTTCCCTGATGACAGTACAAATAATATTGAATGTCTTTCTATGTATTTACTTGCCATCTGTATATCCCTTCAGTGAAATGTCTGCTCTTACTGTTTGCCTGTTTTCTTATTGTTTGTACTTTTACTGTTAATTTTTGAGGATTCTTTATATATTCTTGGTACTATTCCTTTGTCAGGTTGTTCACCAATATCTTTTCTCATTCAGCAGCATTCCTTTTGTTCTCTTACCAGTTTTTATGAAAGAAGAGCTTTGTAATTTTGATCAAGCCAAATATTTTCCATTTATAGATTGTGCTTTTGTTAAGTTGAGGAACTCGGCCTAGCTCTGGATCCCCCAAATGTCCCTGTGTGCTTTTGTCTGACCTAATTTTTTGAGGTGGTAGATTTAGGTTGAGGTTTATTTTTTTTTCTATAGATATCTGTTCCATTATTTGCTAAAAAGACTGTATTTGTGCCTTTGTAAATAATTATTTGGCATATTTGTGTGTTTTCTGTTCTCTTCCACTGACAAATATGTTTATTCTTTCTCCAATCCCACATAGTCTTGATTATTAAAGCCATGTATAATAAATCTTCAATTGAGTGGACTGTTTCGTCTGACTTAATTCTTTTTTGAACTTATTTTTAACTTTTCTAGTTCTTTTGTTCCTTTATAAATATTTTAGAATAATATTGTCATTATCTACAAAAACATTCAATTTTTATTTTTTAGAGGTTTATTTTTTATTTACTTGAAAGGCACAGTTACAAAGAGAGAGAAGTAGAGAGAGAGAGAGAGAGAGATCTTCCATTCGCTGGTTTATTCCCTAATGGCTGCAACAGCCAGGGCTGTGCCAGGCTGAAGCCAGGAGCTGGGAGCTTGTTCCATGTTTCCCACATGGGTGCAGGGGCCCAAGCACTTGAGCCATCTTCTGCTGCTTTCCCAGGCCATAGCAAAGAGCTGGATCGGAAGTTGAGCAGCCGAGTCTTGAACTAGCACCCATTTGGGATGCGGGCATCACAGGTGTCAGCTTTACTTGATACTCCAGATTGCTGGACCCATCTCTACCCAATTTTCAGAGTTTTTTGGTTTATTTTTTTAACGATTTTGTTTTCATCATCCAAATATTTCATATGGTGTGTTAGTTTAACATCTAACTATGCACTTACTTTTCTAATGTTTGCAAATAGCATTGAATTTTTAAAATTTATTTTTATTAGAAATAAAAATAATATTTTTATTATTAGAAAGCGCTTGCAAAAGGGAGTTCCCATCTTCTGGTTGACTACTCAAATGCTTGCAATTAGCTGGAACTGTCCCAGGCACAAACTGGGAACTGGAAATTTATTTCAAATGTTCATAAGGGAGGCAGGATCTGAATTCCTTGAGCCAGCACTGCTGCCTCCCAGGGTCTGCATTAGTATGAAACTATAATCAGGAGCCAGAGGTCAATACTGAACCCAGGTACACCAATATGGGAAGCAAGCCTTCTTCTCACTAAGCCAAATGATCCACCTTTGGTATTGCATTTTAGATTAAAGTACCTGGGCCAGTATTGTGGCATAGCAGGTAAGCCACTGCCTGCAATACCAGCACCCCCTATGGGCACTGGTTCGTGTCCCAGCTGCTCCACTTTTGATCCAGTTCCCTTCTAATGGCCTGGGAAATGCTTTGTAAGATGGCCCAAATGCTTCAGCCCCTGCTACCCACATCAGACACCCTGAAGAAGCTCCTGGCTCCTGGCTTTGACCTGACCCTACCTTGGCCATTATGGCCATCTGGGGAGTGATCCAGGAGATGGAAAGATATCTGTCTCTATGTAACTCCTTTCAAATAAATACATTTTTTTAAATAAAGTGTGTATGTCGTGTATGTGTGTGTGTGTGTGTGTGTGTGTGTATGTATTCCTTGCTAGTATATGGAAATATCCTGATTTTTCTATTTTTGTTTTGTGTTCTGTGACTTTACAAAGTTCAGCTATTTCTTTTGGGAGCTATTTGTGTGTGTGTGGTGGTGGGGGTTTAATTTGACAGGTGGAGTTAGATAGTAAGAGAGAGAGACAGAAAGAAAGGTCTTCCTTCCATTGGTTCACTCCCCACATGGCTGCCACAGCCAGCGCTGCGCTGATCCGAAGCCAGGAGCCAGGTGCTTATTCCTGGTCTCTCATGTGGGTGCAGGGGCCCAAGCACTTGGGCCATCCTCCACTGCCCTCCCAGGCCACAGCAGAGAGCTGGACTGGAAGAGGAGCAGCCGGGACTGGAACCCGGTGTCCGTATGGGATGCTGGCGCGGCAGGCGGAGGATTAACCAAGTGAGCCATGGTGCTGGCCCATGAGGTTTTTTTTTTTTTTTTTTTAAGATTCCTTGAGATTTATACATAATGACATCATATGAAAAGAGGGACAGGTTTCCCCTACCACTTACTTTTCCATCTGTATACCTTTTATTTCTCTTGCTTACTGCATTGGCCATAACTGCGAACATTACATTGAGTTAACAATAGTGAGAGCTACAATTTTTGACGTTTTTCAAACCTGAGCATGAAAGAAAGAATTCTTTTATCATTCTGTATTTTTAGGTGTTTTTGTTGATGCTTTTCTAATGTTGTAGAAATTCCTTTTTTATTTCCCTGTATATATATTTTTTGTTGCTAGATCATTAATAGGTGTTGCAGTTTGCAAGATGATTTTTCTGCAGCAGTTGATATCCTCATGTGTTTTTTTTCTTAGCCTGTTAGTTTGGTGGATTACACTTATTTTTCCAAAGTTGAAGCAGCTATCCAGTACTGAAATGAACCATAATGTGCTGTTGTATATGATATATATATATAAATTCATATAGCCACTAACAATACTGCTTGATTTTATGTTTTAATATTTTGTTAAATGGTTTCATATATAGAATAATATTTGTAGATTTTCATTTTCATAATGTCTTTGGTTATGGTGTTATGGTAATTTTAACTTGATAAAATGAAACCAGAAGTATTTCTTTCTTTCTTATGTCTGAGAGATAATGTGTATAAGAGATACTGATTTTTTAAAGATATGTTAGATTTCTGCTTGTGAATCTGGAGATTTACTTATTGCCCTCTTCCCCTTGAGGAATTGATCCATATAGTTACAGTTTTTTGATTTTGTTTTTGAATTTTTTTGTGTTCTCTTCTTAATCTTTTGAAATCTGTAGAGTCTGTAATGATATCCCCTTTAATTCCTTATGTTGGTAAGATATGACTTCTGTTTGATATCTTCTGACTTCTGTTTGATAGTCTAGATTTTCTAGAGTTTTGTCAATTTTATCAATATTTATTTAAAAATAGTTTGTAAAGTAAATTTAATGGATTTCTCATATGTGTGTTATTTTCATCCACTGCTTGCATTAGATTTACTTTCTAGGTTTTTGAAGTGATAGTTCAGGTTATAGACTCTAGACTTACTATTTCTAATGTGTACATATAATACAAATTTTTTTGTGTATCTTCACTTTTGTCTCAGATTTTGATACATTCAATTTTTATTCAATTTTTTTTAAAAATCCATGCATCTTCCTCTTTAAGTTGTGGAATATTTAGATCTGTTTAATTTCTTAGTATAGGGAGATTTTTGTACTTTTTTTTCTTTTTGAATTCTGATTTGAATCTGTTGTGGTCAGAGAATAAATTCTGTATAGCTTCAATTCTTTTAATTTTGTTGAGGTTAGAATGGCCCAGCAGATCTAGTTACATGTTCTTGTTACATGAAAATGTGTATTTTGCTGTTCTGTGTATACACAGAACTTTATTGATTGATGCTGGTTTTGACATCATCTATGTCCTTGATATTCTTTCTGATCTTTTTGTCAGTCGTTGATCTGGATATTGACATCTCCCACTGTAAATATAGATTCATTTATTTTCATTTCAGTTCTGTTTCTGCTTCACATTTTTTGCAGTTATATTGCTTGATTCATATACTTTGCCATGTCTTTTTGGAGGAACAACTCATAGCATTTTTTTTATATTGAACATAATAAAAATCATTTGAATACAATGTTAGAGTTAGTATAAAGAGTAAATTCTTGTGTTCGGTTGCATAGTATGGTGATTATAGTTAACGATAATGTACTGTGCATTTCAAAGTAAGTAGAAGAAAGAATTTTTTTTTTTTTTTTTTTTTGACAGGCAGAGTGGACAGTGAGAGAGAGAGACAGAGAGAAAGGTCTTCCTTTTGCCGTTGGTTCACCCTCCAATGGCCGCCGCGGCCGGCGCGCTGCGGCCGGCGCACCGCGCTGATCCGATGGCAGGAGCCAGGAGCCAGGAGCCAGGTGCTTTTCCTGGTCTCCCATGGGGTGCAGGGCCCAAGCACCTGGGCCATCCTCCACTGCACTCCCGGGCCACAGCAGAGGGCTGGCCTGGAAGAGGGGCAACCGGGACAGAATCCGGCGCCCCGACCGGGACTAGAACCCGGTGTGCCGGCGCCGCTAGGCGGAGGATTAGCCTAGTGAGCCGCGGCGCCGGCCTAGAAGAAAGAATTTTGAAGAAAGGTTACATGTTGGAGGCTATGGGTAAACTAGCCTGATTTGAACAAAGCTAACGCCCACTGGCATGTAAACATCACATTGTACCCAATCATTTTGTGTAGTGTTGTGCCTATTAAAAACAAAAATTCAGAATTCAGTTAAAAATATTTAAAGGGCAGAAACTGTAACAATAATATAAAAAACATTAGGGAGAAGCTCTGTGACATTGATCTGGGAATTGATTTTATAGATATGAACTCAAATATACAGTAAACAAAAGTAAAAGATTTGGCTTATATTAACCTGAGAATTTTCATGGCCAAGGAAACAATCAACAAAATGAAGAGACAAGCAACATATTTACAAAGAATAGCATCTTGTAAGGGATTAATACATAACATACATAAGGATCTGAAACAACTCAGTAATAAACAATAAATGATCTGAAAAGATATTTCTAAAAGAAAGACAAAAATTTGACCCATAGATACATGAAAATATGCCCAGCATCACTAATTATCAAAGACCAAGAATTTAAAACTCCTGTTAGCTAACATCAGACCTGTTAGAATAGCTTATATTAAAGGGACAGATAAGTGTTGAGGAGGATCTGGAAAAAAGGAAGCTCTGCACATTCTTAGAATACAAATTAGTTCAGCCATAATCAAAAACTGTGTGGCCGTTACTCCAGAAAATAAATATAGGACTACTAAATAATGCAGCATATGGGTACAAATTCAAAGGAAATTGAATCAGTATGTTAAAGAGAGATCTATACTCTGAAGTTTATTGCAGCATTATTCATAGTAGCCAAGATATGGAATCAAGGAGTCAGTGATCACAACTCTTACTGTTACCTGTGTGAAAATGGGACTTGCTGGTGTATATTTGTCTGAATGGAATGGTGACCATAGCAATGATCTGTTTGCCATCCTGGTTGCAACATTCTGTCTAGTCAGAGACAGCATTCCAACATTGTGGGAGTAGTGGAACATTGTCACAACTTCCTCCCCTCCTTATGTTTTATTTTGAATGCTTCTTAAATAAAAATTTTATTGAGGCTTAATGTATATAATAATAGACTGCACTTATTTCAAAAGTTTGGTTAAATGAGACTTTTCTTTATTGTGAAATATACATACCATAAAATTTACTTTTAATCCAGTTTTGAGTAGCTCATTGGTGTCAAGTGCACTTACAATTAAGTACTTACTCGTCATGTAGGATCTTTGGCCTTAGTGTGCTGTGCATTGAGATTTAATGCTATAACTAGTACTCAAACAGTATTTTTCACTTTATGTTTCTGTGTGGGAGCAAACTGTTGAAATCTTTACTTAATGTATGCTAAACTGATCTTCTGTATATAAAGAGAATTGAAAATGAATCTTGATGTGACTGGAAGGGGAGAGGGAGTGGGAAAGGGGAGGGTTGCGGGTGGGAGGGACGTTGGGGGGGGAGCCATTGTAATCTATAAGCTGTATTTGGAAATTTATATTCATTAAATAAAAGTTAAAAAAAATAAAAAACAACAAGTATAATCATTGGCACCATTCTTCTCTGAAACTCTTGGCACCTTGCAGTTCTGAATCTCTGTGCCTATTAAACAAATTTTCCCCTTTCGTCTCTCTTCTCAGCCCCTGGAAACCACTGTTCTTTCTGTCTCTGATTTTGACAATTCTAAATGACTCAGATAAGTGGAATCATGTAGTATTTGTAACCATCCAGATATTTTACTTACAATGTCCTTAAAGGGTTACCCTTGGTAAAGCACATGTCAAACTTCCTTCCTTTTTGAGGCTGAATAATATTCTGTTGTATCTATATAGCACATTTTGCTTATCTGTTCATCCTTTCATAGATACCTGGGCTGTGTCCATGGTTTATTCACTATTGTGAATAATACATTATGAATATGAGCATAGAAATATCTCTTTGATAACCTGCTTTCAGTTACTTTGGGTATATAAAGTGAAGTCCAATTGCTGGATTATATTATAGTTCTATTTTTAATATTTTGAGGAACTACCATATTGTTTTCCATAGAGGCTGTACAATTTTATGTTCCCACCAGCACTACCAAGGGTTCCAGAGTTAAAATTAGTGTTCACCTGTCCTTAATAACTCTTCTTTAGTTATCTTTTTTTTTCCTGGATTATAGTTGCTTTGCTGATAAGCATGAAGTGGTGGTATCCTGTTGTAGTTTAGATTTACATTTTCCTGATGGTTACTGATGTTGAACATCTTTTTATGTGCTTATTGGCCATTTGTGTATCTGTGGAGAAATATTCAAATCCTTTGCCTGCTTTTTGGAATAGCTATTATTTCTTTGTTACCAACTTTTATGAGTTCTCTATATATCCTGCACACCAGGCTCAGATTTATCAATATTTTTCCCCATTTTTTTCCTACTTAAGTTTTCACAAAATTGTATTCCTTCTTGGCACTTTCCGCATATCAGTTAGGCGTCTTCCGCTTCTTTAAGCTCATAACGTCAAAGGACTATTCAAAAAGTAGACTATTTTAGAGATCCTAAATTAATAAAGCAGGTTCTTTGTGTTGACTTTGGGAAAAGGGGAGAGTGCTTTCCTGGAGAATCTGACCACAGCACTGTCCTCTCCTATTTTTATTTATTAAATGAGCTAGGAACCAATAAGGCAGTCAGTTGTCAAATGTGATCCTGGGTGGGCTGGTTACATCTATGGATATCTAGTAGTATATACAGATGTTTGCTATGGCTTGTGCCCTCAACTCTGGCATTGTATTTGAAAAGTCCTATGAAACATAAATTTAAGTGTGAAATTACAACGAATTTGAAGATACAGCCCTTACAATAGCAAGAGTTTGTAGAAACCCACAATGGCAGTATTAGATTCCTAGAATGTCATGTAGTGCAATTATTGGAAACAGGATAAAATGACTGTTTAAATGATTACAGAAGTAAAAGATGGAGTTGAAAATACAAAAGAGGCAAAGGTATCAAAAAGACTCTTTAATGTGAGAAGTTTTTGAATGGATTGAGTAGCAAATTTGGCATGTCCAAAACACTATTAGTGAACTTGATAGTGGTTGTGATGAAATTACCCAAATGTAGCACTGACTGTAGCAAAAAAATATGAAATAACAGGCCAGTAGATCTGGATGTTAGCATGAAATTGTTTTTTATAGATGTTCAGGAGGATAAAGTAGGATAGAAGCAACATTTGTTTATTTATTTATATAATTTTAAAAGATTTATTTATTTGAAAGGCAGAATTATAGAGAGGCAGAGGCAGAGAGAGATCTTCTATTCATTCTCCAAATGGCCACGACAGGCAGGACAGAGTCAAGCCCAAACCAGGAGTCAGAGGCTTCTTCTCTGTCTCCTTTTGTGAGTGCAGAGGCCCAAGTACACCTGCTTTTGCAGGCACATTAGGAGGGAGCTAGATTGGAAGCAGAGCAACCAGGACACAAACTGCTGCCCACATGGGATGCCAGTGCTGCAGGTGGCAGCTTCACCTGCTACACCACAGCACTGGTTCTGAAACAATATTTACAACCCTTTTTCCTAACAAAGTTGATAGAAGATGCAGATCTTTAGCTTTAAGAATCATAAATATCGAGCAGGAAAATTAAACCTAAACCTCTGTGGAGACACATTGAGGGGAAACTCTGGTGTGCTGAAGATATGTTCAAACCTTTAAAGACATCAGAGGAAAAAGAAATGACATCATCGGGCAACTTATATGTTAGTTTTCTAGTTTCCCACACTTGGTGATGAAGATGTCAATGAAGATGTTTTTCAACATATATTGTATTTGAGGTACTGTACTAAGCTACCTGGAATTCTTTTAAGCACATATAGTCTTATTATTGTTCTCTTTCTAACAAAGTTTGTTAATGAATCTTTTTTTTGCTACACTATATCCAGAGGTTGTAAATCAGTATTCTAACTAGGCTCAAATAAAAACATAATTGGCCAGCACTACGGCTCAATAGGCTAATCCTCCGCCTGCGGCGCCGGCACACTGGGTTCTAGTCCCGGTCAGGGTGCCGGATTCTGTCCTGGTTGCCCCTCTTCCAGGCCAGCTCTCTGCTGTGGCCCGGGAGTGCAGTGGAGGATGGCCCAAGTGCTTGGGCCCTGCACCCCATGGGAGACCAGGAGAAGCGCCTGGTTCCTGGCTTTGGATCAGCGTGGTGAGCCGGCTGCAGCGCCGGCCGTGGTGGCCATTGGAGGGTGAACCAATGGCAAAGGAAGACCTTTCTCTCTCTCTCTCTCTCTCACTGTCCACTCTGCCTGTCAAAAACAAACAAACAAACAAACAAACAAACAAACAAACATAATTGGGCCTGGCTCAGCCCTGGCCATTGTAACCACTGGGGAAGTGAACCAGCAGATGGAAGTACTCTCTCTCTCTGCCACTCTGCCTTTCAAATAAATAAATAAATATTTGAAAATATATAAATAAAAATATTCTATTCTACTCTATCCTCCTGAGCATCTATAAAGAACCATTGTAGCATCCAGATATACTGGCCTTTTATTCCAAATAAAAACATTTTTTTTTTCTTGTCCCTTGTACCCAGAAATGTTCACATTCTCACACCTGGAATAGAGCAATCAAAGTTAAGTAAATAAACTTAAAGAGGAGCAGGTTAATTATATAAAAATTCTTTTAAATGACAATTTTTAAAAGATTTATTTATATGAAAGTCAGAGGGGAGAGAGAGAGAGAGAGAAAGAAATATGAATGAGATTGGTTGAGCTTTCATCTGCTGGCTCACTTCCCAAATGGCTGCAATGGCCAGGGCTGGGTCAGACTGAAACCATGAGCCAGGAGCTTCTTCTGGTCTCCCATATGGGTGCAGGGGCCAAAGCACTTGGGCCATCTCCTGCTGCCTTCCCAGGCACATTGGTAGAGGCTAAATTGGAAGTAGAGCAGCTGGGATTCAAATCAGGTGGAACTTGAGCCAGCACTCCTATGGGATGCTCTGTGCCGCACACTGACTACCAAGATTATTTTTTTATAAGCCACTTTCCTCCATTTTTAAGGTCTATAGGGGATTACTGTAATTTATCTTTCTTTGAAAATAATTTTTGCTTGTGGCACAGAAAGTAAATTATTCAGAAAAGCTTCTCAACGAGACATGATAAGATAATGATTTAGTTATGAAAAACAGATTTTTAAATATCTAAGATGTAATCATCATAAAAATGTAGAACTAAGTTCTTGGTAGTATTAAGTCTAAATCAAGATAGATTTTATAGGTATATGAGATTCTTATCATTCAGAGGTTTTGGGCAACTTTGCTGATAATAGTCTTATTTATGAGTATAATATAGGTAAGATATTTTAGCAAAGACCTATCATTTTTGATTTAAGGTAGAGTTCTAAACTTTGTAAACTGTAGAAGAAGCAGTGTTATAAAATACTTTAAAAACAAAAATATTGCACCCAAATTCTTTTGCCTTTTCAATGGTAAATAACAGAAACTGATACAGTTTTTTTGATTCTGAACTCTGTCAGCAATATTTTGTGAAAATCTTTGAATAGTTCTTATCAGTTGATATTTGCATAGAATGAAAATCCATGAGGCTTGAGAACCAGGGAGGGCATTGTTCTGTTCTGTATCCCCTCTTCATCTAGCACAGTATTTGGAACAGGGAAAATTATTTATCGATTTATTTATTTATTTTAAAGATTTATGTATTTATTTGAAAGAAAGAGTTACAGAGAGGTAGCGATTGAGAGATTGAGAGAGAGAAAGAGAGAGGGAGAGGTCTTTTATTTGATGGCTGCAACTGATGGAGCTGCTCCCATCCAAAGCCAGGAACCAGGAGCTTCCTCCTGGTCTCCCACATGGGTTCAGGGGTTCAAGCACTTGAGCCATCCTACACTGCTCTCCCAGGCCACAGCAGAGAGCCGGATGGGAAGTGGAGCAGTCAGCACTCGAACAGGCACCCCCTATAGATGGCGGCCCTTCAGGCATCGGCCCCACCCACTGTTCCTCTGCACCAGCCTCTATCCACCAATTTATAACCAGCATATGTTAAATATATAGTGCTGATATGTACCTTTTGTTAATAAGGATGGAATGTTGCCCAGGCATTGCCACTTTTCTAACTTAAGCTTTTGGCAAAATCAATCCTTCCTTCCTTCCTTCCTTCCTTCCTTCCTTCCTTCCTTCCTTCCTTCCTTCCTTCCTTCCTTCCTTCCTTCCTTCTCTCTCTCTCTCTCTCTCTCTCTCTCTCCCCCCTTCCTTCCTTCCTTCCTTCCTTCCTTCCTTCCTTCCTTCCTTCCTTCCTTCCTTCCTTCCTTCCTTCTTTCCTTCTTTCCTTCTTTCCTTCTTTCTCTTTCTCTTTCTCTTTCTCTCTCTCTCTCTCTCTCTCTCTCTCTCTCTCTCTCTCTCTTTCTCTCTCTCTCTCTCTCTCTGTCTTTCTCAGAGTGCACAGAGAGAGAGACAGAGAGAAAGATCTTCCTTTTTCCGTGGGTTAACCCCCCAGTGGCCGCTGCGGCTGGAGCACTGGCCGGCGCACCTCGTTGAGCTGAGGCCAGGAGCCAGGTGCTTCCTCCTGGTCTCCCATGTGGGTGCAGGGCCCAAGAACTTGGGCCATCCACCACTGCACTCCCGGGCCACAGCAGAGAGCTGGCCTGGAAGAGGGGCAACCGGGACAGATTCCGGCACCCTGACCGGGACTAGAACTCTGGGTGCCGGGCGTCGCAGGCGGAGGATTAACCTAGTGAGCTGCGGCGCTGGCCAAAATCCTTGTTTCTATAAATCTTTGTTTCCCTGCATGTAACATGGAAATCATCATAGTTAGTTCAGGTTGTTTGTGTGAGTGTGGGTGTGGGAGTGTGTGTGGGAGTGTGTGTGTGTGGGGGGGGTGAGTGTGTGAGAGAAAGAGAGAGGGAGGGAGGGAGAGAGAGAGAGAAAAATTAGGCATAGTGCATGACATGAATTACTCAGTGAATGTTAGGTAGTACTGCTGCTATTATGATCATATAAATATTGCTGATGTAATTTAAGATTTTGTGATTTACTTCACATTTTTGAGTAATAGATTTTGAACATCTCATACAAATTGCCTCAGAAAAATAATAAGTACACTGTATTTGAAATATAACTTCATAGATTTCATGAACTCATTGAAGTTTGTTACAGACCACTGTTTTAGAACTTCTGCTCTGATAATAATAGACGCCACTTCTGATGGAAATGACAATGAGGGTAAGACCCTGGAAGACAACAGCCTGTCAGTATACAATTACGTAATGGCAAAATGCAAATTAGCAAATTTGTATCTCCTTGTGAAGTTGGCAGTATGTGAGATGGTATTTCTCAAGATGACAGCTTCTAAATTTTCAGATCATTTAGTGTGTCAGGTAAATTACAGATTCATGGGTAATAGCTCTCAAAGACTCACTCATAATCTCAGGAGATATTTTTGCATTTTCTTGAATACATTGATGTTTTGAAACCAGAGTTTTAAGAATAATATTTAATATGTCATTGGAAAATTTAATATTTCTCTTAATTATTCAGACATAGTTAAAGAAACCTCAAATATGAAAGGTAATACTACATATATAATCAAAATGTGAATTGGGAAAAGAAGCAAAGTTAGGTTTACTGATGATTCATGAATATAGGCAAAAACAAATAATAAAGTTTTCTGTGATAAACCAGACTGTATTAAGCTCCTTAGTTCTTTTTGTTTCCTAACTGTAGTGCTTTGGGCAAAAATTAGTGAACTCCTGTAATCCACTGTAAAATGAGGATAATAGTATATCATTATTAAAAACCTTTCGGGGCCAGTGCTGTGGCGCAGCAGGTTAAAGTCCTGGCCTAAAATGCCGGCATCCCATATGGGCCCCGGTTCTAGTCCCGGCTGCTCTTCTTCTGATCCAGCTCTCTGCTATGGCCTGGGAAAGCAGTAGAAGATGGCCCAAGTCCTTGGGCCCCTCTACCCACACAGGAGACCCAGAAGAAGCTCCTGGCTTCGGATCCACGCAGCTCCGGCCCTTGCGGCCAATTGAGTGAACCATCGGATGGAAGACCTCTCTCCCGCTCTCTCTCTCCCCGCCTCTCTGTAACTCTGACTTTCAAATAAATAAAATAAAACTTAGTTATTTATTTAAAAAAATAAACCATTCATAAGGAATGGAAGAGATAATCTACATGTCATGTAGTGGGTCCACAGTAAATGGTAATTTATTAGGATCCCCCACCCCACCCTGTCCCCAACTCCTTTCCTCTTGCTGTTGTGGTGATTATCTCAGTATAATGTTCTTAAGGCTTCTTCGTGTAATTCTCATCTATCCAGGACCAAAATGAGATTCCTCCTTTCAAATTCAGTTTCCCAACCATTCACTTATGCTAATTTTTTTTTTTTTTTTTTTTTTGACAGGCAGAGTGGACAGTGAGAGAGAGAGACAGAGAGAAAGGTCTTCCTTTGCCGTTGGTTCACCCTCCAATGGCCGCCGCGGCCGGCGCGCTGCGGCCGGCGCACCGCGCTGATCCGATGGCAGGAGCCAGGAGCCAGGTGCTTTTCCTGGTCTCCCATGGGGTGCAGGGCCCAAGCACCTGGGCCATCCTCCACTGCACTCCCGGGCCACAGCAGAGGGCTGGCCTGGAAGAGGGGCAACCGGGACAGAATCCGGTGCCCCAACCGGGACTAGAACCCGGTGTGCCAGCGCCGCTAGGCTGAGGATTAGCCTAGTGAGCCGCGGCGCCGGCCTTCACTTATGCTAATTATTACCTTCTGTGCTTTTATTTCTTTCAACAAATAATACATGGTAGGGACATTAGTATCTACTATTTTGATAATTGGTAAACATTCATTTTATCTTTCTACTACACTTGGCTTATAACTTATTGCATTTTTAACTTAGGAAGTGTTTTTGGTTATTTTGTTTCTGTGTCCTCACTCCACCTAACTAGCCAATTTGGTCAATAAGTTACACAGGTAGTTTCTTGTTTAAATGTCTGCCTAAATGAAATAAAATTTGTAAGTTAAATGTGTGTTGAAAAAGGAGATCTTACTGTATATTCTAAAGCAAAAGTTAATTTTTGAAATCTCTCATTCTTTAAACAAATATTTGTGCATTTGCTTTTATTTGTTGAGCTTGACTAATCAAGAATGGACTGCATAAGTAGTTATGAGAAATCAACCCATTCATTTGAAAATTGCATCTGTTTACCTCCTTAAACACTGAACTGTGAAACCTAACACAAATTCTGTAAGAACATCTGAGGTAGATAATTAAAGTATAATTAAGTTTAAATGCCTTGGTGAAGGAGTATAAAAATTATTTAAATTCAATCGGCTAGTACATTTGCAGTTTTCTTTTATTAGGTGTGAAATCTAAGAATCCCCTGCCAACTCTTGAGGGCTCTATCCAGAATGTTGAATTGAAGTACTGCAGCACATCATTGGTCAAATGTGCCTCTGGGACCGTGGGATCAATAAAAATTTGTGCCAAAGCCCCAGGTATGTGCAGCTGGACCATGTAAAACTTTATTGCCTGTATAGGAGAATTGGCCTTGCATTTTACAAGGAGCGTTACTGAAACAAGAATTTACTCATTGTTCCTATGAATCAGAGGCTTTAAATTTTTTTTTACTTAATTTTTTTTAATAGTGCCAGGATGATACTTCTTTACTTTACCAAATTTTTATTTAAGGGAAAAATTTTTGCAAGATTGGTTATTAGGGAGGAAAAACTATTTATTCTTAAACTTTTTGGAGGGATAGGATATATAGTTATATAGACACTAAAATATTGTTAGTATATTAGAATTGAATGCAAATCCTATTTTAAAATTTAAGGTAATTGACTTTACCTTCCTACTGGTATTCTGTTATATCATTTTCTTCAAACTATTCATAGTTTTCTCAGCACAAACTAAATTTCAGCATAAGTTTATAGTGGTACATATTCTTAACAAATTTGTGAAGATAATGTGTTAAAGTTGTTTCCTATAAACTTTTCTGAATTTGTTAGCAAAATGCTAAAACTTTCAAGAGTTAAAAATGTTTTTAATTGTATAGGTCAGTTTCTTTAGAATGTTACTAAATGTACTGGTAAAACTATGAATCTAAATTAAATGTTTTATCATGATATTATTATAATTTAAGATTCAGTATCCTCAAGATGCTATTATGTTGCACTTAATAAGAATCGTTGTTTCATAAATATTTCTATTCAGGTGACAGTGGAAAAGAGAAATTGATTCCTTTGCTTCAGGGTCCTTCTGACACGAAAGACCTTCACAGCACAAAGTGGCTAAATGAGAGTAGAAAGCCAGAATCCCTCTTAGCTCCAGATTTGATAGCATTCACAATCCAAGTTCCACAGTGTATGGACTACTGCCACAACTCTGGTAGGTACAAATCAATCATTATTCCTGTGTTTTGCATTTTCTTTTTCAGAAAGGCTTTTTAAATGGGGCGTTTTTTTCCTTTTTAGCAATTTATGTTCATGAGATATTCTTGACTGTTGTGCTTTTTCAAAATTCAAATAAGGAAGTATATCAATTTTGATAATTGAAGTGTGTTTACTAACAGTAATGATTGTTTTATGAGAATTTAACTTTATATATTGCACTTAACCTCAGATTTGCATCTTTGAAGTCCAACTCAGTTTTAAAACATAGTGTATCGTGTAATATATATTTTTCTGGGATAGTAGCATTTTGGTTGTGATCCACAGTTTACAATATTAAAATTAGGTGATTGGCCTTCTGTAGTTTTGCAAAATGGGAGAGATTTTATTCCTGGAACCCAGAAAAAGACAGAGGTTATGACCGACCCTCCCTCCCTCTTTCCCTCTTTCCCTCTTTCCCTCCTTCCCTCCTTCCCTCCTTCCCTCCTTCCCTCCTCCCCTCCTCCCCTCCTCCCTTTCTTCCTTCTTTCCTTTTTTTTTTAAAGACTTAATTTATTTATTTGAAGGTCAGTGTTATACGGAGAGAGAAGGAGAGACAGAGATAGGTCTTCCATTTGCTGGTTCACTCCCCAGTTGGCCACAATGGCTGGAGCTGAGCCGATCAGGAGCTTCTTCTGGAACTCCCATGCAGGTGCAGGGGCCCAAGAATTTAGGTCACCTTCTACTGCTTTCCCAGGCCATAGCAGAGAGCTGGATCAGAAGTGGAGTAGCTGGGACTAGAGCCAGCACTCATTTGGAATACCAACACTGCAGGTGGAGGCTTTACCTGCTAAGCCAAGTCTCCCATGTGGGTGCAGGGACCCAAGGACTTGGGCCATCTTCTACTGCTTTCCCAGGCCATAACAGAGAGCTGGACTAGTAGTCGAGCAGCCGGGACTTGAACTGGTACCCATATGGGATGCTGGCACTGCAGGCAGCAGCTTTACCCACTACGCCACAATGCCAGCTCCTAGGTCCCTAAAGATTTATTCTTTAATTTGAAAGGCAGAATGGAGGGAGGGAGGGGGTGAGAGAGAGAAATCTTCCATCTACTGGTTCACTCCTCAGGTGGCACCAAAGCAAGGCCTGGACCATGCCAGACTCCATTCGGGTCTCCCACATGGGCTGCGCCATGATGCTGGCCCCCGATGGAACTTTATTACAAAATTAAGAAGTGAACCATATTTGGCCAGTGCAGCTTGCCTACCCTTATTTTAAGGAGAAGGGATAAGTGGTTAAAGAAACAACTTTTAAAATGCATATTCAATCAAGTTCCTTAAATATACCCTTTAGTAAACTTGTTTGTATAATTACTCATAATTTGGGGGCATTTGTTTTCAAGTTATTAAGATGTTATTAAAATGACCAGATAACCTAAGAAGGGATTACTATTATCTGAATCTACCATATACTCTCCAGTTGAATAAGAGCTTCTAGTTTTTCATATGTTTTTGCCTCTACTTTTGTATGTTTGATCATATACACAATTAAATGAATGAATGAGTCAAGCCTGTTTAATAATCTTTCTCCCAAGAGTATTCATATTGTTCTTTGTGATTTAAATGAATTTCTAGAGTCATAAAATTGTATTTGCCTTTTAAGCTTTCTTTATAGATCTAGAAATGAACTGATATGTGAAAAATTCTCTATGACATCTGTGGCATTTAGAATGTGAAGTTTCATATTTATTGCTGTTAAGGAAATTCACTAATCTTCAACATTAGTGTTAGATTTAGTGATATGTTTATGGATCTTTCTATAAAAGTTTTATGTGATCATGTATTTAGTGCTTTGAAAATATTCCTTTGGGTATGTTTTAATCCTAAAATATAATGTGTTTTTAGTTAAACTACATTCACATACTTATTTAGGACATGTTAAAATTTGAATTTCCCATCCTCGTTGGAACTGCCGTATACATTCGTGGCTTAAGTATTTATGATACGGTTTAGAGAGCCCATATGTATTATTTTTAAAAGCCATTTTTAGTGTAAGTTCGATTAATCTTTTATTCATTAATGAGATTTAAATTGGGTATTTTTGTGTGTGTGACTAATGTTATAGACCAATAAATAAATCTAACATGAATAAGTAAATTATTTATTAACAGGCTTTCAAGACTTTCACCAAAATATCATTCTCTCAGCAACTATTTTCCTAGCCACTGTGTCTAAATATTTTTTCTGTGTTTTACACAGATGATTGTGTGTATGCACATATGCACAATGATACATACTTGCCATTTCCCTGATCTTACAGCTTTACTTAGTACTTACCACAGTCTGTCATACTATGTATTACCAATTTGCCTTGATTTTTTTTCCCCCTGCTGTTAGAATTTTATGCTTCATGTGTGCTGGAGTTTTTGTCTTTTCTTGTTATTGTAGAATGATACCTGGTACATAGTAGGGTAATAGTAAATATTTAGTGCATGGATGGTCAAGGAAGTTAAGATGACATTTATTTTTCTTTGGTTTTTAAGACTGGAGTAGTTAGTGGAAATGACACAAATATCTTTCCTGGGGTCCGAAAAAAAGTAGAAATGCTAGGTAGGTAAACCTTTCCAGATGAAAAATGAGAATCAAGCACCCATAATCTCTGTTGGCTTTTTCCCAAACTGGTAGATATCCAGGTGAGGTTGTCAGTGACTTACAGAGGTTGAAAATGGGCTTAGAGAATTTGAATGATGACTAAACCCACTGGCTTCTGAAGAAAATGCCGTGATGTTTGGAAGATAGCTGCTGTTGTGCATGTGCTCCTGAATCAAGGGTGAGGAGGAGACTAAAGCTGGGGACCAGGTGATGGTGTGCAAGTTGTCTGAAAGGCAGTTAGGAAGTGACATTTGAGAGGAGTTTAGTTAGACTGCTCTCCTTACAAGACTGTTTTAGGCCAAACAAGTATTATTTGTGTGGTACAGAGGAGGAAATAGAGGTCTAGAAGTTAAATGACTTGGCCGTAGGCCTACCAAGATGGACTCTGAACTAGACCCTGGTGTATCAGACTATAACATTTTATCACTTTCCTACGATGCTTACCATTTTCATTTTTTTAAAAAATTTTATTTGAAAGAGAAAGAGAGACAGACATAGAGAACGAATTGTCATCTTCTGGTCCATTCCCTAAATGCCTGCAACAACCAGGACTGAGTGAGGCTGAAGTCAGGAGCCAGGAACTCAGTCCAGGTTTCTCATGTGTGTAGCAGGGACTGAAATAGTTCAGCATCACTTGCTGCTTGCCAGGATGCACATTTATAGGAAGATGAAATGGAAAGCTTAACCTTGACTGGAACATTATGATAGGAGATGTGGGTGCCCCTAGCAGCTTAACTGTTGCACCGAATACCTACCCCACCATTTTGTCTTTTAATTTTAGGATCCACATTGCTAAAAATTGCATCCTCCAGTATTTCCTATTTGGGAATTTAAAATAATCATGAAGTATTAGCAACTTAAAGTCGTAAGAATTTAAAAGGTTATTGTTCCAGTTTCTAAATCAGTGTTGGGAGTCTCTTTTACATGTGTCCCTGTTTGCTCTAGATGCTCTGTCCTTTTCCTGGTTTTCTCTCACAACAGTCCTTGCCTTTTCTATCCCCATTTAATCTCAGCTTAGTCTTAAGCTCTTATGTCAATTACTGTTTAAGTAAGTCTTCTGACACTGCCTCTCCACTTCTGTCTTCCCACAAAATTTGATTAAGTATCTCTGTTAAATTCTTTCATAGCTCACTGTACTTTTTCTTCATAGATCCTGTGACAGTGCATATATTGTCTGGCTTCATCACTTGAAAGTGAGCTCCATTAGGGCAGTCACTGGTTGCTTAAGGTTTTAAGATCATAACAGTGCTTACCACATAAGGAATGCTTGAGAAATCATTTGCTCAATGAATGAGTAAATGAATGAACCTTTTGACATATGGTCAAGGATATGAATGAGTTTGGCATATATTATGTTCCTAATACATGTTAACTCCTTTCCATGTTACTTCCTGTGTTCCTCCTCTTCTCCTCCTGCATATATCTGCCATTTTGGAGGATATCCATCAGTATCTTCTGCTGTTAGATAGTTCTAATTATTAAATCCTTTGCTCTTTGGAAAAAAACTTCCATTTGTTGGCCTGGTTTTACTCTTATAAATGGCGTGAAGTAATATATCAGCTTTAAATATACCTGAGAGAATCTTATGTCTCATAATCTTATTTTCTCTTTCACCCTCTTTAGTCTCTAGCGTTTAACTATATGATCACATCCTTTTCGTAGGAATCTTCTTCTGCATTGGCTTCCACGTGTTAAGAATCAAGTCTTTATAGGTTGTTTTTTTTTTTTTTTTTTCAAATCTTGTGAATGTAGGCACTGGCTGTACTTTGTTCTGTCCATATTTTTTTCTAAGATATTTGTATAGTATAGAGACTTAGAAGAAACAGTGTGCCATTTCTGTTTGGAAAAAAAGAAGATTGTATGCCTTCTGCCTGTAATAAAATATTTGATTCCTCAATTTAAAGTTCATCTCTTAATATATACTTCACTGCATGTACAGCATCCATCTGGACAGATCCACATATTGTTACCTGATGCAGATAAGTTGATATTCACTTCTACTTCCTATGCCATGAGTAATAAAGTTCTTAGTCTCTGATTCAGAGGTCTGGTCATCTGCAGCATTTATGAAGTATGGTCACGTAAAATCTTAGGCCCTTCACAATTCCTAATAGATAGTGTTCTTGGTTTTCTTTGCTTTGCTCTTTCCCTCAAACGTACGTACGTGTGTGTGTGTGTCTTAAATATAGTTATTTATAAAATTATGTTATTGGTCCTTTTCTATTTGGGGTTATCACTTCTGTTTTTAGCAAATGACCATAAGTTTATATACCTCTGTTCATTTGTGTTCTTATATACAGATTCCAAATTTTGGCCACCTTGTAACCATGTTTCTATGGATGTTTTAATAACCTAACATGTTTAAGACTAAACTCAATATACTTTTTCTACCCTATTTCATAATCTATTATGCAGTTTCATTTAATAATACTGTTTATCTCTTAATACTGTTAATTTCAGTACTAGGTCAATTCTTTTTACTTTTTCCTTTCATGTGGTAGATGGTACACAGAAACTTAAAAGAAATTGATGAATCCAGACAAAATAGCACACATTTATTTCAACCAGCCTCATAGAATTCATCTTCAGATCCATTGCCATACTGATTACTTGTACTACATGTTTGAGAATGTTTCTTTTATAATAGTGCTTCAAAATTTAACAGAATCCTGCACATAGCACAGCATCTAGTGCACATGCTTCTCAGTGTTGTTCAGTGGACTTGTATTTAGTTGCTGTTTGTTTTTGCCTTATATGCTACTGGAAATTACAGATTTTCAGTGATCAATTACAGATTATAGATTTTCAAATGAACAACTCTTAAACTGGTTTTCTATATATATATATATATATATTTTTGGACAGGCAGATTTAGACAGAGAAAGAGAGATACTTCCTTTCCATTGGTTCACCCCCTAAATGGCCGCTACGGCTGGCGCCTGCGCTGATCCGAAGCCAGGAGCCAGGTGCTTCCTCCTGGTCTCCTATGCGGGTGCAGGGCCCAAGGACCTGGGCCATCCTCCACTGCCTTCCTGGGCCACAGCAGAGAGCTGGTCTGGAAGAGGAGCAACTGGGACAGAACCGGTGCCCCAACCGGGACTAGAACCCGGAGGTTCGGCACCGCAGGCGGAGGGTTAGCCTAGTGAGCCACGGCGCCAGCCTTTCTATATTATTTTTATCTATATTAGAATATGAACCCACATGGAGAGCTTCATACTTCCATGAAATTTTACATAATTGTTTTTGCTACACTATTAACAAATATCTTTTTTATGGCCGTTGCCACGGCTCACTAGGCTAATCCTTCGTCTGCGGTGCCGGCACCTGGGTTCTAGTCCCAGTTGAGGTGCTGGATTCTGTCCCCCTTGCTCCTTTTCCAGTCTAGCTCTCAGCTGTGGCTCAGGAAGGCAGTGGAGGATGGCCCAAGTGCTTGGGCCCTGTACCCACATGGGAGACCAGGAGGAAACACCTGGCTCCTGGCTTCAGTTCGGCACAGCACACCGGCCGTAGCGGCCATTTGTGGGGTGAACCAACGGATGGAAGACCTTTCTCTCTCTCTCTCTCTCTCTCTCTCTCTTTAACTCTGCCTGTCAAAAAAAAAAAAGATATCTTTTTAAAAATTGATTTATTTATATATTTGAAAGGCCAAATTACAGAGAGGCAAAGAAAGATAGAAGTCTAGTTCACTTCCCATATGGCTGCAAAGGCCAGAGCTGAGTCAATCCGAAACCAGGAGCCAGGAGCCTCCTCCAGGTGTCCCATGTGGATTCAGGGGCCCAAGCACTTGGGCCATCTTCCACTGCTTTCCCAGCCCATAGCAGAGAGCCAGATGGGAAGTAGAGCAGCCAGGACTTGAACTTGCGTCCATATGGGATGCTGTGACTACAGGCAGCAGTTTTACCCACTATGCCACAGCACTGGCCCTTCAGAAATTCCTTTTTAAAGTATCTGATTGGCTGTTCTTACTAGTGCAAGTCATGTGCACATGCTCTTTTTGCTTTTAATATATAATGCTCAAAATAACATTTTCTTTCTAAGATTCAGAAAACTGAATTATCAGTTGTGATTTTTTAAAAAATAATATAAACAAATTTTCTCTTAAAACATTAATTATACTGCCAGTTTAAACCAGTCTTATTCCTTAATCAGTTTCATAAATTAAATGTAAAGTTTTTGCCTTTACAATATTGCCACAAATAAAAAGCTACTTCATATTTTCACCAACTGTGTGGAACTTTTGGTCATTACTACTGGAAAAAAGAAAGTCCCAATTACAATTCTGTTTGCAAGATATTTACAATTTGAGAGGCAGTTCTCTTTCTTGATTAAAATATATCAGCAAACATACACTCTTAGAACATCAAAGTTACTTGGTTAGAATATGAATTGTTACAGCTTGTTTTTAAATGGTAATAGTATTATACACTGAAAGTTTCAGCTTATGAGCAATGTCTTTTTTTCCCACAATATTGTCATAAATTAGGTGAATTGCCTTGAAGTTATGTTTTTAGTATTTTTGACAGAACACATGAGTAGGAATGCTTATATATTGTAGCAATTAAAGACAATTCACATTTGTGGTTTGGGCATAAATGTGTAAAAATTATACCCATCTATCTTATTACATTTCCTCTCTCCTCCCTGAGGACTTTACTATGTACTTTATCTGTAATTGTTGCCAGTATTCTATCATGTTCCCACTGGGCTTCTGGTGCAAAAAATCTTATCCTCTTGATGACAGAGCTTGCCTGAATGATTTCATGCTCCTAGCATTTTCGTTCACGGGAATTAGGGGCAAAATGTAACTACAGCTGAACAGAACGTCTATTTTTGTAATTTTGGAGTTTAGGCTCTGTTATTGGAACTAAATGAAGAGATGCAGGTGTTCTGCAGTCCAAGCCCTTTGGGAGTTTTGATGGTAGATGTTTGAAAGGAAAATGCATGTGTTTTCAGAGTCAAACAGCAGCTGTGAGACAAGGATTTATGTTTTTCTCAGAACTTTGGGATTTCAAAATGTTACATTTAATCACAAGCACAGAAAGGGGAGCAAATGTTAAAGATGTTACGCATAAAAGTAAGTTTACTGATCTTTTTACCATATGAACCAGTTGTGGGAATATAGGAACAAAGTGATTTTTAAGCATAATATAAACAATTTCTAAAGGATTATGATAGTTGCTAGGATACAGTTTTTTGAGAACATTGCATTTGTACCAAAGAAATTTTTAGTCTTACTAATTACTTTTAAAAATCTATTGTTACTCTTCTTTTAGAAATTTGGCCACAATGAAAGGGTCTGTAAAATATTTGCCATATGCTTCTTGAGTATAATTTTTTATACAAATTTAATAAATAACTTGTAAAAGGAATGCAATATTTTTGAGTATAAGAAATATAAACAATTTAGGGAATTGATAAACATTTAAAATAGATATGTATTTTAAGTTTCTAAGGCAAATACACATTTAAGGCATTTTTCCTTTTTCAGATCATAAAGTTATTTTATGTTCCAGTTGTTCCTCAAAATCCTTATTAAAGAAAAACTTTTCAGTATTTGCCATTCTCATTTTTATTGCTCTACTTTTTAATGTAATCATTTATTCATCAAATACTCATTGCAAGTTTTGTGTAGAAGTATAATGCACAGAGCCTTTACTGTAAAATAATTCCTAATATCTTGAGAAAATAGGTATATAAGCTACTGTTGCTGAATGGATAATAAAAAAGACTTATATTCTAAATTCAGATTTGTTCTTTGTAAACTATATTTTTTGAGAAAGTTAAATCTTTTGAGTATTTCTATCATTTCTATAAAATGAAGATATTCTAGTTGTTTGCTAGAATTGTTGTGAAGGTTTATTTAAATGCTCCATCCTTCAGTGCCTTGTAACCTGTAAAGCATCATGTAAATTTTATGTATTAATTACTCTTTACCAAATAGTACTCTATATTAAACATTTAATCATTTAAAACAAGATTTTTCTCTGTGTCCTTTTTGTTCTCTGTGTCCTGCCTACTCCTTACCCACTTTCAGTTTTTCTCAAGTTAACTTTATAAACCTGTGGGTATGCATTTCAGAGTCTAGGAGTAAATCCTTTAGTTTGGTAGTTCCAAAATTCTCTTTCCACATAGAAATGGCTCCTGGAAGCCATGATGCTAAGAGTCAGGAACAGTCACAATAGCAACAGGAAATTACTTTGCTTGCTCCTTTGAAAAGTCCCAGATTCTGGAAGGAAGCCAGAAGGGGAAATCCCTTGAGTCTTGTGGGTGACCAGTTGTTTCCCTCATTTATTGCAAAAGGTCAAAATTTTTGCATTTTTTACGATTTGTGTAGTAAAAGTAAAGTGGCATTCCAAGTAAATAAATAGTAGCTTCGTTAGTAAGTAGTAAATTAGTATACAAGAAATATTCAAGTTGCAGTGGCTACAAGTAAACTTCACTATAAAAGTTTAATGTTTTATAATTTATTTAAGTATATTTTATATGAAATAAATACTACCATTATTACCTCAGCTTATTTTACATTTTAGAAAGTAATATAAATATTCAAAGTGAGTTTTCAGTTTTGCAGTTCTGAGCTTGTGTGTCTAAGGTTCCATAACACTAACTTTGCCATCCTTTCTAGATTTTAAAGTTGGCTGTGTAGTAACTTTAGTACTGGCTAAAAGTGAGGAGTAGAAACCTTAGTTAACCAGTAGCAGTTAATTTTCAAGCTACTTAGGGATGAAATTCACAACACTTTTTGTTACTTGCCCCTTCTAGTTGTTCGCTCTAGAATAAACTTGATTCTGCAGGTAGCTTTGGTGTTAGTATAGGGTACATAGGAGTCATCTTGATATTATTGCTGTGTTGTATAAATAAGTAGTTGCCCATTAATATGTAAGAGTTAAGTACTTCACTGAGGGTTATTTTGTTTTTCACCTTTGCCTGACTTTTGTCTTTTCTCTCCTTCCAATTAATCCTTTGCATCACCCTAGCACTTTGACTATATCACACTACAGTACAACTGTTTAGAGGATTCCTTCCCCATAAACCTTGATGTTCCTAAGGCCAGGAAGCATGATGAGTAACAATGTTTTGTAAACATAGAATAGTGTAAAGGAAATGGTTTTTTGCCATTTTGTCTCTGTTCAGGATAACATGTAGTTTTGGTTTAGCCTGTTGGCAAATATTTTTTTTTCCTTTTAAAGAAATTAAAATCCTGACTCTTGTCTAGATATAAAAATGTTAATGTGTTAAAGTTTTTATGTAATTCATTGTTAATGAAAGAACCAGGCAGATGTCACAGCCAGATAACAAAAGTGTTCAAAAACAGACATTTTTAGATCATTGATACTGAAATGAGTTTGGAAATGGATGAATTGTGTTCTTATACACTAAAGAAATGATGTTCGTTGAACCTGGCAGAATTTATTTGCATGTATGTAATAAGAATTATTTTGCTTTGCCCTCAGCTGTCTGTAATTTCTTGATTTGTAGAATAGCTCAAGAGCACTATAGAATCAGACTGAGATAACATGGAAAGATGTGCTTTAAACAATGCAGAGCTTTACGATGAAGCACAATGTATTTCCTATAAGCTACTAAATTCCAGATGGCTAGGCTATTTTTAGTTCTGAGTGGTTTAAATATAGAGGCAGGTCAGAAGCAATTTTGTGAAGCCAAGGTTCAGTGCATGGAGCAAAATTAAAGGGAAATGATACCACCGGCAGAGGGCAGTGATGAAGTAACAGTTTCCTCATGTCCAGAGGAAGTATTGGTTGTTGAGTAATTCTGGGCTAATTTTGTAGACCTTAATTTGAGTTTGACATTTAAAATCTTGGCCTATTAAATTGCCCTCAGCCAGTTGTTTTGTCAATATCTGAAACTTTCCAGAATAAGGCACTTTTTTTTGTTTTGGTTTGCTTTTTGCTAGTTAAATGAATCAATAAAATGTTCTAACTTGGTTTTTGTTAAGTAAATAATGTGTTAAAACTTTTTGAAATGTTTTCTTGGGGAAAATATTCATAAGCAATTTCATACAGCAAATATTTGAATGTCTAATGTATGTTAAGGACTATTTTAAGCATTAAGTAAACACAAAGTTCCTAGTCCTTACAGAAATAAAATTCTTTTTTGTATCTTCCTTGTTAATGTATTTTGTTACAAAAATTAAATACATTATGTAATATTATTCATCAGAAACCCTTCTTCAGATGTAAAAATCACATTTTAATTTCTTCCATTTTAAATATGGAAATTTAGAATATTGTGAAATTACTGCAAGAATATACTATACATAATTGTGTAAAACACAACTATATACACACACACACACACACACACATATATATATATATATTTGACAGGCAGAGTGGACAGTGAGAGAGAGACAGAGAGAAAGGTCTTCCTTTGCCATTGGTTCACCCTCCAAAGGCCGCCACGGCCGGCGCACTGCGGCCGGCGCACCGCGCTGATTCGATGGCAGGAGCCAGGTGCTTCTCCTGGTCTCCCATGGGGTGCAGGGACCAAGTATTTGGGCCATACTCCACTGCACTCCCTGGCCACAGCAGAGAGCTGGCCTGGAAGAGGGGCAACTGGGACAGAATCCGGCGCCCCGACCAGGACTAGAACCCGGTGTGCCGGTGCCGCAAGGCGGAGGATTAGCTTAGTGAGCTGCGGCGCCGGCCCAAAAACACAATTATAGACAAATAACTAAAACACAAATACCCTAAAAGATAATGGCCAAAAGAGACAAAAGTAGAAATACAAATGATTAAAATACATGAAAAAGATTAAAGCTAGCAAGTAGTAAGCAAATGAGCATTAAAGAAGGAAAAACTTCTGACCTGTGAAATGGATAAATATTTAATGAATTACAAAACTGAAAGCTAAGAAATTTATAATAAGAGAAGCACTTTCTTAAAATTCTGATTAAGAGTATGAATTGGTACAGTCTCCAGAAATCAATTTAGAAAAGTTTATGAGGGATTTAGGAGGGCGTCATTCTTCATAATCTTCCTTCTAAGACTGTAAGGGAGTAATAATAAGATTCACTTAAAGATTTATATTTAAAGTATAAAGATATTCATATTTACTTATGAAAATCACAAATTATCTTTATTGTTTCATAGTTGGAAAAATGTGAAATTAGAGTTTATCTGTAGAATGGCATCTTGAAATCAGCCAGTAGAAAATATTTGATGTCACAGGAAAATTTTCAAATTACAAGTTTGTATTGCATGGGCATTGTGGCAAAGCAGGTTAAGCCGCTGTTTAGGATGCCCTTATCTGACATTGGAGTGCCTGGAATAATGTCCCGCCTCTGATTCTGATCCAGCTTCCTGCGAATGTGCACCCTGGTAAACAGCAGGTGATGGCTTAGTACTTGGATCTCTGTTGGTCACTTGGGAAACCTTATGTGAGTTCCTGGCTCCTGTCTTCAGCCTGTACTAGCCACAGCTGTTGTGGGCATTTGAGAAGTGAACCAGTATATGGACGATCTCTCTTTTTCTGCCTTTCTAATAAACTTAAAAATACGCTTTTCTGGAAAATAAAAATGCATACCTACATTTAATAAGATTCTAGTTTTATAATAATTCTCTCAGGATGTGCATATGAATATGTGCACATATATTCATGTATTGTATTCATAGATTATTAATACATTAATACTTGACGATATCATGAGTCATCTCCCTCATATTTGCACTCTTCCATGGTATTAAAGATTTTATGTAAGCATAATTTATAATTTTTTTGTCCATAATTGTCGCTCCCCCTCTTCGTGGAGGAACGACACAGGACCCTGCGCTGTTCTTTTCGTCTGCTCGGCCCTCCCCGGGTTTGCTGCTGGTTCTTCCCGGGTTGGCTACTATCCCTTCCACCTCCGTGGAAGGGCAGTTCCCCCTGGCCACATTCCCCACTTCCGCAGGGGAGCGGCACACCGCCGGCCGGCTCTCTCGGGGGCTGCACAGGTGTTCCCCTTAGATGTTCCTGGTGAATGCCGTCTCTCTCCTCCTTTATAGTCCTCCTCCGCCAATCCCAACTCGGCTGCCCACACGCCGAGTACGCTGCTCTCCTCCAATCAGTAGCAAGTCCTACAGTTTATTGGTTGAACTGGAGGCAGCTGTGCGGAAGCTGTTTACTTCTCTCCCAGCGCCATATTGTGGGAGAGCAGATGCATAGAATAAGTCTTAATTCCAGTAACTCAGTCTAGTCCGGTTTTCTCCCCACAGTGGGAGAGCAGATGCATAGAATAAGTCAATTCCAGTAACTCAGTCTAGTCCGGTTTGCTCCCCACACATAATACTTATTTTCAACTAAGTTATTTATAGGTCATTATTTTGCCCACAAATAGGACTAATTGCACACTAATTCCTTTAATGTTTATGTTAAATTTCATTTTTAAATAATAATATGTGTATCCTTAAAGCCAGATTGTATAGCTTAGTTTTTGAAGATAGTTTGTGGATCTTAATATATGCATCTAATTAAAATGCCCAATTTTAAGATAGTTAATTCATATTTCTCCTTAAATAGTTTCAATCTAGCTATTTAAAATGCCTTCATTTTTTCCCTAGAGCTTGTTTTCTATTTGTAATTAAAATATGTCTCCTTTTAGAAATATAGTTGACATTTTGTTACCTACCTATCTGGAACAGTACAAACAACAAAATCATCAACATGTTGTGATGTAAGCATTCACATTAAAAATAGTTAATTGAAAATTTTAAAACATTTTTGCATAGGAACATAAATAATATCAGTGTTAGAATCCAAGGCCAATTCATGAAACTTTTTTTTCCTTAAACCCATAAGGCATGTAAATATAGATAGTCTGTGACATATATTGGTTGCACTTAATATTTTTCTTCTTTATGATGGTGCTATAGTAATAAGCATTCAGTAGAAATGGTACTTTGAATTTTGATCTATTCCCAGGCTAGCCATATGCAGTATAATACTCTTGCAATGTTGGGCAGCAGAAGCAAGTCATAGCTTCCAATCAGCTAAGTGATCACAAGGGGGAAACAACTGATTCCCTACTGCTATACTAAGATATTTTGGTCAGTTAGGCATATTAAATGCATTTTGACTTATGATGGGTTTATTGGTACATAGCTCCATCATAAATTGAGGAGTGTATGTACTCCAAAATCACTGAAGCTATTTGGATTTAATATTCTAGAAATAATAACTTTAAAAGAAGAAGAACAATAATTTGAATAATATCTAAAATCATTATTCTACTGTAGGTAAAAGGTTTAGTTAGGAGAAGAAGATAGTATAAAGATTCTTTATGGAGACACTGGATAGTATTTACCAGCATTTCCAAGACATTAGAAATTGATGACAGTTTTGATATTTTTCAGTATACTGGTCTCTTCTTGAGTCATTAACCATTATGTATTATTAGCTATAATTAGTGTTCCTTTTGGATTCAAGTTGAGAAGTAGAACAATTCCTTTTGGCAACTATAGACAGGAAAAGTCCTGATTTAAAGAATATCCATTACTACATTTAAGCATGAAATTTTCTGAAATAATGAATAGCAATTGCCAATGCATACCTTCTGAGGCAGTAGTTTTGTCTCCCATGGTTTGGTTCCTACCACCCACATGGGAGACCTAGATTGAGATCCCAGCTCCTGGCATTGACCAGGCCCAGACACTGAGGATCTGGGCATTTGGGAGTAAACCTTCAGATGCAGGCACACTCTCATTTCTTTTCCTGTCTGCGTCTCTCAAAAAATTAAGGTAATAAAAATATTTTAAAGATGATTAAAAATATAAAAACAAGGTAGTATGAGTCAAGTTGAAGTGTTTATGGCTTGGGAAAGGATTCCTGAAATAAGTCATGACCACGATGATTCCTTAATTCCAAGCTGGAGCAAGACCACTGGGTCCAGTTTGGGAAAACTCTACGTAATTCCTCCATAACTGAAGCATAAAATGGGGTGGAATCCATGATCAGAGTTTAAGCTCCATGAGATAAACAAGCCCCCTCAAATTATGAAAGCCCCTGAAAGTCATTTTAAAGGGGTTAGGCTCAGTTTTAATGGGAACAATCAAAAAACTTTATCATGTTAACACTTTAGGCTGGCGCGGCTCACTAGGCTAATCCTCCGCCTGCGGCGCTTGGCACACCAGGCTCTAGTCCCGGTCAGGGTACCGGATTCTGTCCCAGTTGCTCCTCTTCCAGTCCAGTTCTCTGCTGTGGCCTGGGAGTGCAGTGGAGGATGGCTCAAGTACTTGGGCGCTATACCCGCATGGGAGACCAGGAGAAGCACCTGGCCCCTGGCTTCGGATCAGCGCAGTGCACCGTTGGAGGGCAAACCAACAGTAAAGGAAGATCTTTCTCTCTGTCTCTCTCACTGTCCACTCTGAGTGTCAAAAAAAAAAAAAAATTTAGAAATTGATTTGGGCAACTATATGGATGAGTATAAGAGGCATGAAAATATTGCAGAAAAAGATGGTAATATCAATGGAGAGAACTTAACAGATTTGTGAGATATTAATGTGTTGGAGTCAGTAAGAGTTGATGACTAACTGAATATGATGCCTAAGAGAAAGGACATAGCAGGCAAGCAATCAGTTCGCTGGTTTGGAGAACAGAGTTCCTTGAGATTGGAAATAAAGGGAGAAAAATCAAGTTTTATTTTCGGTAATAAAGGAAATTGGTCTTAGTTCTTTTTCTGCTGCTATAATATAACGCCACAGGCTTAGTATATTATCAACAATAGAAGTTGATTTGATTTACAAATTTGAGGATTGGGAAGTATGATATTCAGGGAGACACCTGGTGAGTTGTTTCCTGTTGCATCACAACATGCTGGAAGACATTTCACAGTGAAAGAGCTTGAGGGCATGCAGCAGAAAACACAGCTGAGCTCAGCCCTTTTTTTTTCTTTTTTTTTTTTTTTAAGATTTATTTATGTGTTTGAAAGTCAGAGTTACACAGAGAAGGAGAGGCAGAGAGAGAGAGAAGTCTTCCATCCGCTGGTTCATTCCCCAGTTAGCCACAACACCTGGAGCTGTGCTAATCCGAAGCCAGGAGCCTGGAGCTTTTTCTGGGTCTCCCATGAGGGTGCAGGGGCCCAAGCACTTGGGCCATCTACTGCTTTCCCAGGTCATAACAGAGAGCTGGATCAGAAGTGGAGCAACCGGGACTCGAGCTGGCACCCATATGGGATGCCACCACTGCAGGCTGGGGCTCTATCCTGCTGCACCACAGCACTGATACCAAGCTCATCCTTTTTTTCTAGAACCCTCTTTGAGATAACTAACCCCTTCCGCTCCTGTGCTGACCACGTAATCTGTTCATGAGGTAGAAGCCCTTGTGACCTCTTTGGGTCTTTCAGATACTGACAAAACTGTTAACAAATAATGGCAATTGAATTTCTTTTTTATTTTTTTCAAAGATTTATTTTGGTTATTTGAAAGAGTCCCAGAGAGAGGTAGAGACAGAAAGAGGTCTTACATCCGCTGGTTCACTCCCCAGATGGCCACAACAACCAGAGCTGTGCAGATCCGAAGCCAGGAGCTTCTTCCAGGTCTCCCTTGTGGGTGCAGGGGCCCAAGGACTTGGGCCATCGTCCACTGCTATCCCAGGCCACAGCAGAGAGCTGGATCGGAAGAGGAGCAGCCGGGACTAGAACTGGCACCCATATGGGATGCCAGTGCTTCAGGCCAGGGCTTCAACCAACTGCGCCACAGCGCTGGCCCCGGCAGTTAAATTTCAACGTTAGTTTTGGAGAGGACATTAAATCCATGCCAATAATAATGCTAACGTTTTCTAGTTCTTCTTATATACTAGCTGTCATTCTACGAATTTTACATAGAATCTAAGCAGTTTGATTCTGGACTCAAAATCTTCCCTATTACACCAAAGTTCATACTCTAAATAATGGGTTATTCACTTTTTTTTGAATCCTATTTAATTGTATTTTTTGACTGCTAGCTGCATGTACGACACTGTTAGCTGGTGTAAAATGATATTCTGTAGGGCCCTGGCCAAGTACTGTACACATCCAACTAATTCTAAAAATGAATATCACATTAACAAATGCTGAAACTGATTAGAAGTGGTGTTATCAGAAGATAGAGGGAGAGATCAATTTCAACAAAAACAGGGAGAATTGAGGAATTTTGAGAAAGGTTTATGAATGAAGAATTGACATTTAAACCTTAAATGATGAAAGATGGCACTGTAGTTGAAAATTCTTATTTCAGCACTGAATATTTTCATTTGGATTATATTGCTTTAAGTGCTAATTATTGAAGGGCATTATTTAGAAAAGTATGAAATGTATACTTATTGTTAAAAAGTGTTTGATATGTATACTTATATTAAGGTAATTTTCTCTCTAAAGCATTTCACATTCCTGAATCTTAAGCATTTCGCATTCCTGAATCTTAAAATGATTATAAAATGTAAAATTTTATGTCATTTTAAAAATTTAAATGTCAGTGATGCTTTTGTTTTCTAAGATTTTTAAAAACTGAAATATTGTTACCATTAGGTTATATTTAGTTTATGTGGTTTAGCTTGGAGTTAATTATTAAATAGAACTTGATTTTTTATCCTTAAAAGTACAAATGCAGATATGAATAAAGCTTTTTTTAAACTTGGATTTGTTGTTAACAAAGCATGGCATAAGTAAGCCTCATTCAGCATGTAGAAGGGATGATTTAACCCAACTGTTGATGCATTTGGAGTGAAACATCTTTATCAAGTTAATACAAGAAGCAGTCATGCCCTACTTGAATTACTCATTTATAATAACTGAACAGCAGCCTGCATGTGGACTTTGAAATCCTGGGAAAATAAGATGCCTGCTTATATACAAATGTTGAAAGCTTTTGCTCTTCAACAGCTGGTAAATATTGAGCCCTGTTGTCATCTGCGAGGTTTTTAACCTTCCGGAAGATGTGATCAATTTAATTACTGACCAGCTTTATCCATTACTTGTAAAGATTATAGTCTGTAAAGTATGCCTTTGTGATTTGTAGCTTAAATATCATTTTTAGATATCATCTGTTTGAAATTTATGAAAACACCTAGATGTTTTTACTTTGCAGACATTTATCACATATATTCAGATCACTAAAAATATCAATAATGAGTTATCATAGAAACTGTTCACTTGATTAAAAAGAGTATAAAGTGTGTCTCCAAAGTCACACAATATTTTTTCTGTATTGTGCTTTTGGGGCAAATTTGACACCTCACAGCCACTTGTGTGAAGATTTTTGTCATTTTCCTCAAATAAGGATGTTGATTTTTTTGTTTGTTTTTACAAAATGGAAGTGCTTTTTTATTTTTGCTGTGATAGATGCTTAATGCAAAAATCCAAATGGAAAGAAAAATATTAAGTACCAACTATCATATGAAATGTTTTGACCTAAGATTATTTACTGTTAACATTTTGGCAAAGTTTCTTTGAGATAATTTTCTATGTAAAGATAAAATACAGGGGCTGGCGCTGTGGCGTAGCAGGTAAAGCCACTGCCTGCTGTGCCAGTATCCCATATGGGCACTGGTTCAAGTCCTGGCTCCTCCACTTCTGATCCAGCTCTCTGCTATGGCCTGGAAAAGCAGTAGAAGATGGCCCAAATTCTTGGGCCCCTGCACCTGTGTGGGAGACCCAGAGGAAGCTCCTGGCTCCTGGCTTCGGATCTCACAGCTCTGGCCATTGTGGCCAACTGGGGAGTGAACCAGCAGATGGAAGACCTCTCTCTCTCTTTCTGCCTCTCCTCTCTCTGTGTAACTCTGACTTTCAAATAAATAAATTAATTAAAAAAAAAAAAAAGACAAGGCCGGTGCCGTGGCTCACTAGGCTAATTCTCTGCGGTGCAGGCACCCCAGGTTCTAGTCCCGGTTGGGGCGCCTGATTCTGTCCTGGTTGCTCCTCTTCCAGGCCAGCTCTGTTCTGTGGCCGGAGAAGGCAGTGGAGGATGACCCAAATGCTTGTGCCCTGCACCCGCAAGGGAGACCAGGAGGAAGCACCTGGCTCCTGGCTTCGGATCGGCGCAGCGTGGCGGCTATTTGTGGGGCAAACCAACGGAAGGAAGACCTTTCTCTCTGTCTGTCTCTCTCTCACTGTCTAACTCTGCCTGTCAAAAAAAAAAAAAAAAAAAAAAGAAAATATGGTAGTACATGAATGATTTCATTATATATTTTCTCTTCTATTGTGTTTTAAAGCAATCTTTTTTTTTTTGCCAGTAAATAGACTTTTCATCTTCATTTTTCATGACATTATAGCATTCTGTTATTTAGCTACACTGAAATTAGTACAGCTATTGGTGGATATTGGGATTTTTTAAAATTGAAAGCAATGATGAAAAAAGCTTTGTTACATTATCTTTGTGAACTTGCATAACAGACTAAATTTTTTAAAAAATATTTATTTATTTGAAATACAGAGTGACAGCAACAGAGGGAGAGACAGGGACATCTTCCATCCACTGGTTTGCTCCCGAAATGATCAAGGTGGCCAGGGCTGGGCAGGCAGAAGCCAGGAGCTAGGATTTCCATAAGGGTCTCCCAGGAGAGTGGGTGGTGCCCTAAGCACTTGGACCATCTTTTCCAGATGAATTCGCAGGGAGCTGGATTGGAAACAGCAGCTGGGACACCAATCACTGCTCCAAGACTGAACCTATATAGGATTCTAAATTGTTGAGTCTGCTTCTTTTCATCTTTTTTTTCCGTAGGTCCCTTTAAACTAATCGATGTGTGTTTTTAAAGTAGAAATGAGCACAACTTTGCATTGCTCTCTCCAGCATAATATTGGTTATTATGCCCCTCCTTTTTTTTATGGAATCTATCTTTCATCTCCATTCCCAAATACTACTTGGGACACTTTATTTCTGCTTATGCCTGTGTGAATTGCACATGTACATGAATTTGCTTTTTGATAAACAGGAGGTCATTTGTTCTAGATAATGTTACATCAACTTGGAAAACAAATTTTGTCAATTTTAAAAACACATACTTCTTGAAGACTGTTGATAAATACTGCAATACTATCTGCAACACATAGTAGTTCTTCATAGCTTCGGAACAAAGTTGATGTTTGTATAAGCCTAATTTATTACAATAATCTTTATGACTCAAGGCATAGTATAGTGGTTTAATAGGTTTCAAGCTGCGTCTTTTGGACCATTAGTCGAGACAGCTGAGCCTCAAATCAGAGTAACTGGGTTTGAGACCTGGTTCTCCTCCTGCTTGCAGATTTCTGCTAATATACTGTGGGCGGTAGCAGGTGATGAATTTTAAGTGGCTGAGCCCCTGCTGCCCACATGGGAGACCTGGAATGAGTGCCTGTCTCCCTGCCATTGTGAGCATTGAGGAGTGAACCAGCCTTGTCTGTCTGCCTCTCTCTGCTGAATGAATGAATGAATAAAATACAGATGTAATAATCAGATTGATTACTGACTCCACTGCATAGTAAATCTTCAAAAATGTTGTTTTCTCATTGGTAAGGGGGGAGTATCACAGGATTAAATGAATTCATGTGAGTAAATCACTTAGGGTAAGATTTAGCACATCAAAAGGGTAGTAGTTACTGTAATGGCAGGAGTTTGTGATCAGAAGCAAAAAGCAAATTAAATAGTCTTTCTTCTCTTTTTTTTGCAGACAGCACTTCCCTATGGGAAGATATTCAGAGATAAGGACAGAATGAAAATTTTAAGTTCTTATTTTCTATTGGCAAATGTTATAGTTTTTAAAGGAAATCAGTTTATTTTCATGAAATAAGGTATTAAATACAGTACCTAAAAGGAATTAATATTATATATGCAGCCATGTATAATTCTAATCAGTTTTGTAAAAATGAAATGTTAAAATTTTCCTATTCCCTACCATGTATGATCCCTTCATTTTCCTTGAACTGCAGATGAATTTTTAGTCATCTATGGCACAACTGCTCTTGGGTAATTTTAGATATGTTACACCAAAACTTACAGGATAATTTTATGATTTTCCTCTAAGCTATTCTTTGACTTGTACTTTTTACATATTGATTGGTGATATCAACCCAGTAAAAAAGTGAGGATTACTTTAAAGTTTTCCTTCATTTCTCATCTTGCCTATATGATCAAATCCTAGGACTTTTCCATAAAACTTTTCTGTAAGACAAATCTGGTTAGGTCATTCACTCCTTTTTAGAATGTTTAGTGCTCAGGAAGCTCCCTGATTTTATTGATATTTTATTCTTACTATTTTGTTCAACTTAAAGCATTACTTGCATTGAAAATTTGTTCATGGAAACCCTTCCTGTGACAGATTAAGTGCCTCTCAAATTTGATTTTCTTCTGCATTCTGTAATTTCTTTGTTCTTATTAAAGCACTTATCAAACACTAGGATGGTTAATTTTTGTCAGTATCTCCCATTAAATTATGAACAGCTGAAATTGAGCAATGGGTGCCAGCATAAAGTACAGTGGTTTAAGTCACTGCTAGCAGTGCCAGCATTCTTTATTAGAGTGCTGGTTCAAGTTCCAGCTGTTCGGCTTCTGATCCAGCCCTCTGCTAATGTGCCTGAGAAGGCAATGGAGGATGGCCCAAGGGCCTCTGCCAATCATGTACGAGAACAGGATGGCTTCAGCATGGCACAGATCTGGCTGCAGCAGTCATTTGGGGAGTCAATCACTAGATGAAAGATGTCTGCCATCTCTCCCTCTGTGTCACTCCACCTTTAAAAAAAAAAGCTTTAAAAAAGTATTCAGGGGGCTGGTGCCGTGGCTTACTTGGTTAATCCTCTGCCTGCGGCGCCAGCATCCCATATGGGTGCCAGGTTCTAGTCCCAGTTGCTCCTCTTCCAGTCCAGCTCTCTGCTGTGGCCCAGGAAGGCAGTGGAGGATGGCCCAGGCGCTTGGGTCCCTGCACCCACATGGGAGACCAGGAGGAAGCACCTGGCTCCTGGCTTTGGATCGGCTTAGCTCCGACCGTGGTGGCCATTTGTGGGGTTAACCAACGGAAGGAAGACCTTCTGTCTCTTTCTTTTTCACTGTCTAACACTATCTGTCAAATAAAATTTAAAAAAAAATAAAAAATAAAGTATTCAGGGACTATTTTTTTTTAATCTGTGGATGCTTAATGTTGTTATTGAATAATAACACTTTTAAATTAATAAATGGTTTTGGGTAAAAAACTTTGCTAACAGTTATTCAGTAAGCCTGTCCTTAGTGGGAAATGGAAATTAATTGCTAATAATTATTCCTGAGGCAAAAATAAGGGAATAGATTGATATCCAATCTTTTACCCATTTGATAGTAATCATTTTACTAGTGTTTTCTTCTTATTTGTTGACCATGTTAGCATCACAGTTTGATCTCATCTGTTTTCTTATAGTTAACCACTTTGACAAAAATTGCCATTTCTCTTTTAACCTGACTATAACATCAGTCTTCTAAAATATAGCTTTTTCATATTCTGTTTGTTTTAGTTTTACTAGATGACTAATATATAAAAGCTTCCCCCTGTTTTTGGCACATTTGTTGTAATGAATGTGAAGTAGACTCATTGAGCTCAAGTAGGAACATTGGTTGGGAAGTCTAATTGTTGGAGTAAATTAAGGGACCAGTCATTTATAGGAAAAGAGGCCAGAGAACAATGTGGACAGGATAAATAGATCAGTTTGGGAATTTTCTTTAAAAGGTTCATTTATTTATTTGAGAGGCAGAGAGAGAGGGAGGGAGCGAGGGTAAGAGGGAGAAAGAAAGAGAGATCTATCTTCCAGTTCACTCCCCAAATGGCTACAATGGCCAGAGCTGGGCCAATCCAAAGCAAGGAGCCTGGAGTTTCTTGTAGGTTTCCCATGTTGGTGCAGGGGCCCAAGGACTTGGACCATCTTCCATTGCTTTCTCAGGTGCATTAGCAGGGAACTGGATTTGGGAGTGGAGCAGCCAGGACTAGAACCGGTGCCCATATGGTATGCCGGCACTGCAAGCAGTGGCATTACCCCCTACACCACAGTGCCAGCCACCAGTTTGGGAATTTGCTTTGAGCGTGGGTAAGAGGCTAAGAATCTGAGTAAATAGGTCTGGAAAATGTATACAGGAGGTAAAAGAGATGTTGAGACTACTATGTGATAGAGGTTGTGTGTTGCATTATCATTTATGGGCATGAGACAATGAGTTTCCATAGAAGTTGACAGAGCATAAACTTAGTGAAGAATCTTGGCTTTGATAGTGACATCAGGTTATATGTGTTGTACTGACACTGTTAGGTTCAGAGCTATTTGTTTTGCCTACAAATAACCTAGTTAATAACCTAGGTTTTAATCAAACACTGGAAGGTAATGTTCAGATTTACTAAACGAATAAAGTGGAATAGTTTTCTGTGCCATTGGCGGAACAAATTAAACTTTCACTGGTTGGGTGCTTTATGCCTACACAGTAGAGTGTGGGAGGATTATCAGCCACTTTGTCTTATTGGTTTATTGGCAGAAGAAAACTCTTAAATTGAGGTTTCCCATGGCAGAGGTATCTTACTGAAATCCCAGAACTTTGACTAAAGAATTTATGAACTGGGATGAAGATAAATTACTAAGGAGTCATCAAAGCAAGTATGTTATTAATTGACAATTTATTGACTTCATCCCCAGGGCCAGTTTAAAAGAAAGGGAGTAAAGCTTAGATTTCAAGCTACTTTGAATGCTGTGTGAGGTCTGTTTGAGCTTTTTTGGGTAGGCTGTAATTAATTAACTCAATTAAACAAGTATTAGTACATGACTAAAAGTACACTCTCTTTTAGATCTATCAAAGATGTAGTAACAGGTCCTGTGCTGATAAAATTGTGAATCTGAGCTTAATTAATATTAAAGGACACACAAAGATGTACCTTTCGCCTTTATTCTCTTGATAAAAGATTTGCAATAATTCAGCATTTCATCTATGTACTGTGTGTCTGTATGTGTTTGTACATGCTTATTTGGCTTCAAATGAAGTAACATTAAGTTTTAAAAGTATTTTTGTAAATTAAGTTTTAAATATCTTTTACTTTAAAATGTCGAGATTTCAGTTAATTTGACCCTTCAAAATTGTTAGAAATTCCATCCTTAGGTTTTATAGCTTGTGTACTTAAATGTATAATAATACTGACATATAAAAGCAAGGAAAGATATTGAAACTTTCCTTTTTTTTTAATTGCTTATTTGAAAGGAAGACTTATAGATACAGAGGGTAAACTGTTGGTTTATTCCTGAAATGGCAGCATCAGGGCTCCAAACAATACCAACTCTGAAAATTTCCATCTTTAAATGTTCATTAAGAAGGAGGTAATTGGAGCTGGCACTGTGGCATACTGGGTTATGCCACCATCTGCAGCGCAGTCATTCCATGTGGGCACTAGTACAAGTCCTAGCTACTTCACTTCTGATCCAGCTCTGTGCTGATGTGCCTGGGGAAGCAGTGGAGGATGGCCCAAGTGCTTGGCCCCAGCACCCATGTGGGAAAACTGTAAGAAGCTCCTGGTTCTTGGCTTTGTTCTGGCCCAGCCCTAACCATTATGATCACTTGGGAGTGAACCAGCAGATGGAAGACCTGTCTCTCTGTTTCTCTGTAATCCTTTTAAATAAATAAATGAAAATTTTTTTTTAAAAAAAAGATATATTAGTAGTTTCTGAACAATAAATTGAAATTCCAAGGGGCTGGCACTGTGGTGTAGCAGATAATACCACCACCTGCAGTGCCGGCATCCCATTTAGGCACCGGTTCAGGTCCTGGCTGTTTCACTTCCATTGCAGTTATCTGCTGTGGCCTGGGAAAACAGTAGAAAGTGGCCCATGTCCTTGGTCCCCTGCACCTGCGTGAGAGACCTGGAAGAAGCTCCAGGCTCCTGGCTTCGGACAGGCGCAGCTCTGGTCATTGTGGCCATCTGGGGAGTGAACCAGCGGATGGAAGACCTCTCTCTCTCTCTCTCTCTCTCTCTCTCTCTCACTCTGTAACTCTCTCTCTCTCTCTCTTTCTAACTCTTGCTTTCAAGTAAATAAATAAATCTTAAAAAAGAGAAATTCCATACTTAAAATTGTTTTCCCTTGCAAACCCTAAATTGTTGACATACTAAGTTCTTTTCATGTTTCCTTTGCATGATTTCATTAGTTTGCTTTTGTTAATTCTGAAAGTACCTATATGCTCTTTTTTAGTTATTAGACTTCCAATTTTCCAGATTTAAAAGTTTCTGAAATTAGGAGTCCTTGTATAATTAATGATGTTTTAAAATTCCTGTTCATCTAAGTTGCAGTCAATTCTACTTCAGCAGGTGTGTGTTTAGTTGTTTTGGTCATTTGGAGGCACTACAATTTGAGACTACATTAAATTATCTGAGAATTTTTTTTAGAATTTGTTGGTAGTATGGATTCAGATTACGAATCTGCCTTAATAATGTCTTACAGTTTAAATTCCCAAAGATTTGCTTTTCTTCCTCCTCCCATGTAGAGCTTACGTCCTGTAACTTACTTTTCTGGCTGGTGGTCTCATTTCTGATTCCTGTTGCACTGGCAGCTGTGATGTACCATTTTCATGCAGAATGGTTCCACAAGATTCTGTTCCTGGACTTTTTTCTCTTTTTTAGTTGTAAATAATGCTGAATCATATAACTAATAATATCTTTGGTGTCCTATAATGCATGGGCATTGATATAACCGAAAAGTAAACTGGGTTTAGGCTGCAGGAGGTGGTATCTACCGATGAAACGCTTAACTAGTGGTTTAGAATGGCCTTTGTAGGATTTTGTTTAGTGGATAGTGGTGGTAAGGAAAGGTAAGGAATTGAGCTACTGTATTTCTCTGTGTTTATAAGCAAGACCTCTTTGGCCATTACTCCACATCTGCCATTTCAGCATGGTGTTGTATCTTACATAATTATTTTAGTGAGCAGCCCTAGATATAAACTTTAGAAAGACAGCTAGAAAAGCTGAATATTCATTTGTATAATAAGGAGTATCTCAGTCTTTGAGTTGAGAAAAGCTGTAGGACTCATTTGGTATTAATAAGGGTTTTCAGTGCAGCAAGATTGTTCAACACAGTGTTACTTTAAAAAAAAATTGTCACCAACCTAGGTGTACGAACCAAAGTACTCCAAAAAATCATCAAGTAGTAGGCGCTATTTATTTCCTATAGATTTGTTTTCCAGACAATTGTTGTATTTTGGGGAAGGAAATATAGGGGACCCTTGGAAAACTATTTAATAGTCAACATTTAAAATGTAAGCTCAGCACTGTGGTGCAGTAGGTTAAGCTGTAGCTTGCACTGCTGCTGTGGTATTTCTGCTGTTCTTCTCATCCAGCTGGCTGCTAATGGACCAAGTCTCTGGGCCCCTGCCATCCATATGGGAGACCACTGTGGAATTCCAGGCTCCTGGCTTTGTCTTGGCCTTGTAGTTGTGGTCATTTAGGGAGTGAACAAGCAGATGGAAGATTCTCTCTCTCTCTCTCTTTCTCTGTCTCTCTCTGTCTCTCTTTCTCTCTTTCTCTTTCTCTTTCTCTTCTTCTCTCCCTCCCTTTCTCATTCTCTTACTCTGTCACTCTGCCTTTCAAATGATTAAATAAATTTTGAAAATAAGCCTTCAGTTTCAAATTTGGATATGACACTTACGCCATTGTGTGCCTGACTTGATTTACTACCTCTACAAATTAAACATGGCTTCTGAATTTTCATGAAATAGGGCTAGTGTTAGGGTCTTTTCAATCTAAAGATTGGTTAGAAGTCATTCATAAAATAGTTTCTACATTGGATTATTGGCATCATGAGCATAGTGAGATAGCATAAGGATGCTTTGCAGTCAGTTGTATAAACACATGCTCATTGAATACTTGCAAAATGGCAATTAAAAGAAAAATATTGTTAAATAAATTCCAGTTATAAAATATAGCTTCTTTGAGGTACTTCTAGTTTTGCACTATTATTTTAAGAAAAAGATAAGAATACATAAATAATAAAATAAGCAACTTTGGTTCAATATAATGAAATGTCCTGACATTGAGTGTAACTTTCATGGATAGAGCTGGTCTTATACTTGGGATGGATCGTTTGTGTTATTTTAAGGCCAAGGATCTAGTCTAATCATAGTTAAGACCCAATGATGAAGTGCAATGCTTTTCAATCCTGTCAGTTCTCATGTTTCTTTCTATAACGTGTATTTTCTGGTGGCCCTTTACTATCTCAAAATAAAATTCCCCGTTTATCCTTCTAAATTTACAATTTAGGAAGAAATAAATATAATGCCATAGTCATATCAAGAGGGAAAGAGGGAAGTACTTGATAATATAATAGAAACATGCATTTCAATGTTTAGTTCATAAGTAGAAGACATAATAAAAAGTTCAGGTAAGATATTCAGCCTGCTACATGTGTTATAGTAGGACAATTACAGATCTTTCCTGACTATGTAAGTCACAGGCTGAGAATGCAAATAATCACCAGGAATAACTATAAACACATCTTAATCAAATTCCACATTAGTTTCTCCTATATTCTTGATAGTTAAGTTTCTGGACCCATCAGGGTTTATTAAAAGTAGGTGAGAACCACTTTGTATTTAGATTTAAAACAGACTTAGAGAATGTTTCAGTGAGTTATAAACTGTTTTTTTACTCGTATTGTCGCTCCCCCTCTTCGTGGAGGAGCGACACTGAACCCTGCCTAGGCTTCATATCCGAGTCACGGCATCATTATGTCGCTCCCCCTCTTCGTGGAGGAACAACACAGGACCCTGTGCTGTTCTTTCATCTGTTCGGCCCTCCCCGGGTTTGCTGCTGGTTCTTTCCGGGTTGGCTACCGTCCCTTCCACCTCCGTGGAAGGGCGGTTCCCCCTGCTGCTTTCCCCACTTCCGCGGGGGAGTGGCACACTGCCGGCCGGCTCTCTCGGGGGCTGCTCAGATGTTATCCGGATGTTCCTGGTGCGTGTTGTCTCTCTCCTCCTTTATAGTCCTCTTCCACCAATCCCAACTCTGCTACCCACACGCCGAGTACGCTGCTCTCCTGCAATCAGGAGCAGGTCCTGCTGTTTATTGGTTGAACTGGAGGCAGCTGTGTAGAAGCTGTTTCCTCCTCTCCCAGCGCCATATTGTGGGAGAGCAGATGCATAGAATAAGTCTTAATTCCAGTAACTTAGTCTAGTCCGAGTTGCTCCCAGTTGCTCCCCACAATGTATGCCTGACAAAATGTTTAAATTGTGCAGGACATAGATCATTCTTTTAATTTTCTTGAAGATTTACTGATTTATTTGAAAGCCAGAGTTGGGGCCGGCACTGTGGTGCAGCAGGTTAAAGCCCTGGCCCGAAGTGTCGGCATCCCATATGGGCACCGGTTCAAGTCCCAGCTGCTCCTCTTCCGATCCAGCTCTCTGCTATGGCCTGGGAAAGCAGTAGAAGATGGCCCAAGTCCTTGGGCCCCTGCACCCGTATGGAAGACCTGGAAGAAGCAAAGTTTTGACTCTTGGCTTTGGGTTGGTGCAGCTCTGGCCATTGCAGGCAATTGGGGAGTGAACCAGAGGATGGAAGACCTCTCTGTCTCTACCTCTCTCTGTAACTCTGTCTTTCAAATAAATAAAATAAATCTTAAAAAACAAAAAGATTGCATTCTCTGTAAAAAAGAAAAAAAAAAGAAAGAGAGAGGAGGAGATATTCCATCTGCTGGTGCTCTCCCCAAATGGCCGCAATAGCCAAGACTGTGCCTGTTCCAGGTGGGTGCAGGGTCCCGCAACTTGGGCCATTTTCTGCTGCTTTCCCAGGCTCATTAGCAGGGAGCAGGATTGGCAGTGGAGCAGCCACACTCAAACAGGTGCACCCATGGGATGCCAGTACTGTAGGCTGCGGCTTAAGCTGCTGGGCCACAGTGCTGGCCCCAGGGCCATTCTTTGTTTAGTGATTTTTGGGTTTTGAACTTACTCATTCATGGTTGATATATTCTGTCAGCAGTGTTTCCTAATCATTGTGACATTCAGAAACACTGTTTCTAAAAATGATACCACTGTCACACAGAATTAACTGACTATAGAAAGAACAACTGCTACACGAGAGTCATAGTATCAGTTTCCTTCTCTGGAAGATTGAAATGACAATATTTTAGAGCTTTTTTGTATATAAAATACTATAATATAGTCCACATACACATGTGTTTCATATTGGGATGGCAGTGGGTCTGCTAGTTTGAATGCTAGTAGAAACTTACATGTGATAGCATAATTGTAATGGGCACCAGAACTATCATCTGTGACTTTTGTCCTCTCTTTTGAACTCATTAATCTTAGCTGAGAATGCCAGGTATTTGAAATTGTGGTCTCCAATTTGTAAGAGAATGTAAGATAATATTAATGTACTCATTTTTATTGTATGTTGGGAATGTGAGATGAAGCTCTACATCAATAAGCACATTAGTTTTCCAGATTCCTGATGCTTACTTATGTGGCTTTAGTTATGTCAGGAAGAAATTGGTAAAGAAAGAGCAGGAAGAAATATGTAAAAGGCTCAGGGACCTCCCTTCATCAGTGATTTCTTTGTCTCTTTTTCAGTTCTTCTTCTCTTACTTTGTGATTTGACCATTAATATTTGCGTATTTTCTTAGTAAATATTTGTTGTTTTTGTTTTTTTTTTTTTACTTGATTTAATTTTCACCATAATCAATTAAAACCATTGACTACTACACTAAAATGAAATAGTTACTTTGGGCGATTTTAACAGTAAGGTATCCTTGTCTTCCTTTTTAAGTTGTCATTGAGTTATTTAAAAGAGGAAGCACTTAATCTGCAAATTATGCTCAGTGTTTTATGGAATTGGGAACCTTCCACGGATTGAGGTTTTTCCTCAAATGGGTGTTAATCAAAATTTTAACATACTTATGTGCTGTGGTGATTATTATGAACAAGAGTTCTTAGCGCAATTATTTTGCATTGATATTTACAGTGTGGAAAAGCTTAATTTTTCTAGTTACTTTCTCTTTTGATTCTTGTAGATCACCCTTGGGGTCAAGCATTAGAAATCTGCTTGTCCTTTACCTTTGTTTACTCTGATTTTAAATGGGTTCTAAAATATTTAAACTAAATATTTAAAACTAAACAAATGATTAGCATTAATCTAATTTACCCAATGATCTGATCTTCTAAATAAACATTTGGTCAGTTACAAATGATAAGGAATTATTATCAGGGACATACTATGTTACCAAGGTCAAATTCAAGAACATTTGATAATGTTACTGCAAACCTATCAGGTTATATTTTAGTTGGTGAGATCAGACTGAAGTTTTAGATTTGTTTTTAATAAGTCGTTAATGTTTTCACGTAATTAAAAGAGCTTTTTTTCTCAGTAGAGAGTCTGAATATTTGGTGGGCTTTTAAAGAGTATGTTGCTGCTCTTTATGTTGCTCTGGATGTAAAAATGTAATTTTTAAGAAGAAAAATATTTCTCCAGATATCCCCTTAACAGAAATGACAGTTAAGTGCATTTTAAATGTGAAGATTAGTGTTGTTATGGGATGATGAAAATGACCTCAGTTCTTGGCTCACATCAAAGAAGAGTTTCCATGGGACAGGGACAGTGAACAAAATGAGTTTTACTGAAGTGATAACCTCCTTCCACATCAGGAGCAGGCCTGGAAGGGAGGAATTGCCAGGGAAGCCTGTGGGTTTTGGCTCCATTATGTGTTAAAGTGGCCATCTAGATTTAACCAATCAGGGTAGGTATAGAATAACAGCTAATAGCCAGTCAAAGGGCTAGAATAAAAACCAATTTGAGGACTAGGATAAAAACCAATCAGAGGCAGGTATAAAAGCCAGTTTGTAATCCTGTCTACCCTTCTGTCCTGAAAAAACTAAGTGTTGCTAAAGGCAGTCTCTGGGAAGAAGCAGGCACTTTATCTAATCTTAAAGGTAATCTGCCCCTTTAATAGATTTCACAAAAATAAAAGAATCATCAGGAATTACTACAAACAGCCATATGCCAACAAATTGGAAAATCTAGAAAAAATGGATAGATTCTTGGATACATAACAATCTATCAAAATTGAGTCATAACAACATAGAAAACCTAAACAGACCAATAACCAAGATGGAAATTTAATCAGTAGTAAAGATCCTACAACAAAGAAAAGCCCAGAACTGGATGGCTTCACTGCTGGATTCTACCTCTTTTCAAGAAAAACTAATTTCCATTCCTTTCAAGCTATTCAGAACAATTGAAAGGGAGGGAATCCTCCCAAACTTCCATGAGGCCAGCATCAACTTAATTCCAAAACCAGAAACAAAACAGAGAAAGAAAACTATAGACTAATATCTCTGATGAACATACATGCAAAAATCCTTTAAAAAATGGCTAATCTAATAAAACAACACATCAGAAAGTTAATTCACCTGGACCAAATGTGTATGCAGGGATGGTTCAGCATTCACAAATCAATAAATGTGATAAATCACATTAAAAAACTGAAAAACAAAAACCATATGATTATTTCAGTAGATAGAAAGTGTTTGATAAAATACAACATCCTTTCGTGATAAAAAAATTTAAGCAAATTGGCTATAGAAGGAACACTTCCTCAATAAAATCAAGGTAATCTATGATAAACCCACTGCCTGCATTTTATTGAATGGGGAAAAGTTGGAAGCATTTCCCCTAAGATCCAGAAACAGACAAGGATGCCCACTCTCACCATTGCTATTCAGTATGGTCCTGGAAGTTTAAGCCAGAGCCATTAGGCAGGAAGAAGAACTCAAAGGGATACAAATTGTAAAGGAGGAAGTCAAATTATCCCTATTTGCAAATGACAAGATTTTATATGTAGGGGAATCAAAAGACTCCACCAAGAGACTGTTGGAACCCATAAAAGAGTTTAATAAAGGGGCAAGGTATAAAATTAAAACATTAACAAGATTCTCAATGTGTAAATAGTGCTGCTGTGAGCAGGATTCAAACCTACTCAGGAAAATCCTATTGGACTTCAAGTCCAGCGCCTTAACCATCACTGCACTTTATTTCTTTGTAAAAATTAAGAGTGGGAATGTCTAACAGGAAGAAGAAGGGTTAGAGCATGGGTGGGAGGGAGGGTAGGGGGAGAAGTGTCACTGTGTTGCTAATTCTGTATATATGAAATACATCAAATTTATATAACAAATAAAATTTTTAAAAAATGAAATAATAGGATGAAAAAAATTAACACACAAGTCAATAGCCCTTATATACACAGACAATGCTATGGCTGAGAAAGAACTTCTAAGATCCATCCCATTCACAATAGATGCAGAAAAAATTAAATATTTTGGGATAAATTTAACCAAGGATGTCAAAGACCTCTACAATGAAAATTACAAAACATTAAAGAAAAATAGAGGAAGATGCAAAAAAGTGTAAAATATCAAAATGTTCATACTCCCAAAAGCAGTTTACAGGTTCAATACTATTAATCTCAAAACAGCAACAACATTCTTCTCAGATCTAGAAAAAAAAGATGCTAAAATTCATATGGAAACATGAGACCCTGAATAGCTAAAGCAATCTTAAACAACAAAATCAAAATTAGAGGCTACAGAACAGTTATAATCAAAATATCCTGATCATGGCACAAAAATAGGCATGTAGACCAATGGAGCAGATTAGAAACCACAGAAATCAATCCATACAGCTACAACCAACTAGTTTTTGATAAAGGAGCTAAAAACAATCCCTGAATAAAGGGCAGTCTCTTCAACAAATGGTGCTGGGAAAATTGGATCTCCACATGCAGAAGTATGAAACAAGAACCCTACCTGGCGGATGCCACAGCTCAATAGGCTAATCCTCCACCTGTGGCGCTGGCACCCCGGATTCTAGTCCCAGTCAGGGCACTGGATTCTGTCGCAGTTGCTCCTTTTCCAGTCCAGCTCTCTGCTGGGGTCGGAAAGGCATTGGAGGATGGCCCAAGTGGTTGGACCCTGCACCCGCAAGGGAGACCAGGAGAAGCACCTGACTCCTGGCTTCGGATCAGCGCAGTGCACCGCCCCGCAGCGGCCACTGGAAGGTGAACCAACAGAGAAAGGAAGACCTTTCTCTCTGTCTCTCTCACTGTCCACTCTGCCTGTCCAAAAAAAAAAAAAAAAAAAAAAAAAAAACAAAAAGAAAACCCTACCTTACACCTTATACAAAGATCAACTGCAAGTGGATGAAGAATCTAAATCTATTGCCTGATACCTTCAAGTCACTAGAGGAGAACAGTGGGGAAACTCTGCAAGAAATTGGCATAGGCAAAGACCATTAGGAAAATACCCCGGAAGTATAGGCAATCATAGCCCAAATAGACATGGGTTTACATCAAACTGAGGAGCTTCTGTACTGCAAAGGAAGCATTCAGCAAAGTGAAGAGGCAACCAATAGAATAGGAGAAAAATTTTGTAAGCTACACAACTGATAAAGAATTAGTATCTAGAATCTATAAAGAGCTCATGATATTCAATAACAAAACAATGCAGTTAAGAATTGCGCAAAAGGCTTGTCAGGCATTTTTCAAAAGATGAAATTCAAATGGCCAACAGACACATGAAAAAATACTCAGGAACAGTAGTCATCAGGGAAATGCTAGTAAAAGCACAACAAGATTTCACTTCACCCCAGTTATAATGGCTATCATGCAGAAATTAAAAAACAATAAATACTGGCAAGGATGTGTGGAAAAAGGTACCGTACTCCACTGCTGGGGAATTGTAAACTTAGTTCAGCCAGTTGAAAGTATAGAGATACCTCAGAAAGCTAAAAATCAGTACACCAAATTGCCCAGCAATCCCACTCCTGGAAATTTACACAAACAAATTGAAATCAGCACATGAAAAAAGTTTATCTGTATCGCTATGTTTATTGCAGCTCAATTCACAAAGCTAAGATGTGGAATCAACCCAGAAGTCCATCAACTGATGACTAGATAAAGAAATTGTGGTATATTTAGTATGGAATATTACTCACTCATAAAAAAATGAACTCCTGTCTTTTGCAATAAAATGGGTGCAACTGGGAATCATTATACTTAGTGAAATAAGCCAATCTTAAAAAGACAAATACAATATGTTTTCCTCAATCTTTGGTAACTAATAGAGTATCAAAAATGTATTTTATAGGAGTAAAGTTGATATTTTGAGATTCGATGATTGTTTAGAGTCCATGTCTCTACTGTTGATGAACATTGTTTTGTCTACTTACTATTTGTTGAATTTGTTACTTAGTGTGGGGTTAATCCTGTAAGTATATAAATTAGAAATTAAGAGAGGGAAAAAGAGGAAGGAGGAGGAAGGGTAAGAACATGGACAGGAGGGATGGAGGATAGGGTGGAATGTATCACTATGTTCCTAAATCTGTATATATTAAATACTTGAAATTTGTTCACCTTAACATTTTTTAATAAATTAATTAAAAATAAGAAATAACCTTTCATAAAATATTTTAAACTTAGTAAATGTTTTTGTTTGATTAATCTCCAAATCCAAAGTGTGGAATATGCTTACATAAATAAACTATTAATTTCATTAAAAAAGAATTGTCATCAGGCACAGGTGTTGTGGCACAGCAGGTTAAGTTTCAGCTTGGGACACTTGGATCTCATAGCAGAGTTCCTGGGTTCTGGTCCCTCCTCTGCTTCAGACCAGACTTCATACTAATGCTAAGGCAGAGTATTGGCTGAAGTACTTGGATCCCTGCCACCCATATTGGAGAGCTGGACGGAGGATAGAGTTTGGCTCCTAGCTGTTGCAAGTATTTGAGGAGTGAACCAGCAAATGAAAGAACTCCTTTCAGATAAATAAACATTAAAAAAATTGTCATGAGAAAGCTAATCTTCAGTGACCGTGATCATTAGCTTGTGGCATGGGCTAGACAGACTTGGTCAGTTAATATTCTCCAGTTCCTTTTGAGCAAGAGAATAAAGAGTATAGATGGATGTTTTTAGTTAGGTGCATGTTCACTTATGGTTACACACAAATCTCATTTTAGCTTTTCTTTTTCCTTTCATACTCACCCTGACTTACTGTACATCTGTAGGTAAAAAGACAAGAGATTTCTTATTGATCTTCTTGGAAGACATGGCAGCACAATAGCTCTTAGTGAAGTTGGAAGTTTTCTAGAATGAATGAAGGATAGTGGGGGAGGAAATTAACAATTATTGGACATTTACTGTTGTCAGACACTGTGCTTGATGCTGTCTTCTAGCTTTTTTAAGCTCAGAATAGCCTATAAAGAAAGAATTCGTTTAATTTATTGTTCAGAAAATGTGTTTAGGCGTAGATATTACAAGGTGGTTTATATATCAAAGACACGAAGCTAATCAGTGGCAAAACTAAGAATTGATCCAGCATGTGTATGTTTCAGAAGTTCTGTATTATCATGCTGTCTCAAATCAAGTATTTGGAAAATGAGGTAATAGAGTTTAGTTATATGTAACTATAAGCACAGTAAAAACCAAGATGGACCACCAGGTACACTTGAAATCATATTGCTGCCGTTCTTGATAAGATTGTAGTTCTAAATAAATCAGCTTGTGTTTTGATTTTCTTGATTGTGCTCTGATGCAAAAGTTTTACATTTATTTGACTTGCAACATGCTTTGTAGAGTTAGTGATTTATTGAATATCTTAGAAGCAAGTCCTTGACAGGCAGTATTTTAAGATGAAATTGCTGTGTGAGGATTTTGTTAACCTGACATTTTGTGGTTTCGCCTCATAAAACTGGCAAAGGACTCCCAGTGTGGAATGTTAATGGGGTGAAGTAATGAATGCGGGCTGGAAGCAACCAGACAGGAGCAATCCTATAGTTCATACTCCATGATTCTTGGGGGAGGTCTTGTAGACAGTAGCTTTATTAAAAGATAAAAGCAGTAGAAAATCTTAAATTTTTTTCCTGAAATTTAGGCTTAAAAGCCAGCCAGTGGTATGTGCATGGGAAAGTAATTAAAGTTAAGCTAGTCTAGTCTCTCATGGTAATTTTCACTTTCTCAGACTGTTGAAATAAATAATTTTCATGTACCTATTTCTTCCAACCAAATATTAGCCTTTTATTATTTTCAGCTTTCAAGTAATATCTGTGCCATTATTTGCTTACTGCTGTCTGTTGATCAGAGAGCTAATTTAATTAAAGTTGTGCAAATTTTATTCCACTGCATTAAAGCAACGTGCTGTGTTCTCTTTTCCATTCAAACTTATACTCTGTAGAGCCAAAGATTTCTTAATGTTGCTGTGGGGTGGGGCTTGGGCCCTCACTTCTGAATGCTGTCAAAGCAGCTCTGGTTATTCCTCAGATTTGCTGGAAAACCCTGTAAGCTTTCACTTGTAGTGGAGAAAAAGATCTTGCTCCTAAGAAATTGTGAAGGCTAATTTAATGTTCAACTACTGTTTAATTCCAAAGATTGTTAATTTTTAAATATATTTTCAGAATATCTATGATAATGTATATCTGGTGATAGAGCATAATGGTGTAGATTACCTTGACTTTTGTATTTTAAAGAACTGATTGAGGGTCAAGCACTGTTGCGTAGCAAGTGAAGTCACTGCCTGTGGTGCCAGCATCCCATATGGATGCAGGTTCAAGTCCTGGCTGCTCCACTTCCCATCTAGCCCTCTGCTATGGGCTGGGAAAGCAGTGGAAGATGGCCCATGTTAGCTGGTATACACTGTGATTCTCAAGTGGTTAACAATATATTTCTATCCTCTTCTTTGCCAGTGTATAATTAGTTAATTGATCTTAAACTTTTCTCTTTGAGATTTTCTTAAACTTAACTCTGTGCTTTTTATTCCCACTTACCATACTATTAACTATATTCTCAGCATCAATTACATGATTCAGAAGTTTGAATATTGTCTTGTTAATTATGCTGCCTTTTGAAAATTCATTCTGTATAGTTCTGTATTGTCTGTCAGATGAAATTCAAATGTTTCAAATTCTGAAAGTGCTCATACATTCTTCCTTGGTGAAATAACTAACTTAATTTTTTGCTTCCTTTGTTCTCCAGAACATTCCTTCAAGCTAAAAGATACTGACACCCAACCTACCTCTCAAAAGCAGTTTTGTAAAATTTATTACTAAGAGCAGCCTTGACAGAGTAATTCTAATCTCCATGTATGCATGACTTTAAGTAAAATCTCAGTCAACATAAATCTGGTATCTCAGGGGAGAGTTATGATTCAGTTCTCTTGACATTATTTTCCATGATTGACAAGGATGTTGCCAAGATGTTTTTCCTAATTCTTTCTAGAGAAAAAAAAATCACATTTGATAGGAAACAGGCATTTCAACTTTCAAATATTCACCAGTTTCTTGATTATATCCAATACAAAATGCTTGTCAATACTTCTTTTTATTTTATCCCTCTGTATCTACATTACACATAATTTACATCATGCATTCCCTTCTGGGTCCTTATTTTGTCAACAAAAATAACCTTTTCCTTCTTTGTATTTTTTGTCCTCATTATTTATTTTGAAAGTCAGAGTTAACAGAGAGAAAGAGAGTGAGAGAGAGCTCAATTTTCCATCTGCTGGTTCATTCTCCAAATGGCTGCAACAGCCAGGACTGGACAAAGCTGAGTCTCCCATGTGGATAACAGGGCCCAAGCCCTTGGACCATCATCTGCTGCCTTCCCAGGTCTGGCTTGAAAGTAGGGCAGATGGGACAGGAACCAGTGCCCACTGGCATGCTGGCACTGCAAGGGGCAGCTTAACCCACTATGCCACAACCCCAGCCCTAATTACTTATATATCTTTGCAATTAGTTTTTTGAAAACAAAAAATACATCTGTTATACATATAATCATGTATAATATGAGGAACATTTGAGAAAATTTTCACTCAGATTTTCTGTGTTTTGTGGTTTAGATGAGAAACCCTGATTGAGAAGACTATGCAGTTGTACACACACAGATACTCAGTGTATGTTGAGTGAATTAATTTGTGTTAGAGTAGTCTACCCTATCTGATTCCACTTTTCTCATTTGCAGTTATCCATGGTCAACAATAATCCAAAAATACTAATTGAAAAATTCTGGAAATTAAATAGTTCTGAGTTTTAGATGGTACAGTGTTCTAAGTTGTGTAAAGAAGTCTTGAGACTCCCACTCCATCCTACCCAAGACCTGATTCATCCCTTTGTCCAGCAGATTCATGCTCTATATCCTACCTGATTTCTATAGACATGTATTTTTTATTTATTTAAAAGGCTGAGTAACAGAGAGAGACAAGTGGAGCGAGAGAGATTTTTCATCTGCTGGTTTGCTTCTCAAATGGCCACAACAGCTAGGGCTGGGGCCAGGCTGAAGCCAGGATTGAGTAACTTCATCTAGGTCTCTCACATAGTTGGGAGGGGCCCACGCACTTGGCTTGTCTTCTGATGCCTTCCCAGGCACACTAGTAGGAAGCTGGTTCAGAAGAGCAGGTGGGACTTGAAACAGTGCTCATTTGGGATGGCAGTCGTGCATTACAGTGTTGCAATACACCTCAATGCTGGCCCCATTATACTCTATTTTTATTATTCTCTTGGAGTGTAGTAGTTTTGCTACAAAACAATATACACAGTGTTATACTGGCAGCAACTTTCTTTGTCCTGTGTTCACCTTATCTCTCGGTTGCATTATGGGACCACCTTGAGTGATTGATCCATACTATCAAAGTTTGTGTAAGTATGCTCTTCAGAGGGCCGAGCCGTGATGAAATCACCAAGAGATGGATTTTTCAAAACATATTCCTGTTCAGCAAAGCATGACTTTGTTACTCTCCCTATTTTTTTTAAGTTTTATCATAGGTATGTATATGTAGGAAAAAATAGAGGGTTTGATAATATCTGTGATTTCAGGCATCCACCAGGAGGTCTTGGAATAGATTACAGATAAGGGGTGATTGCCGTACTTTTGTTTGAGATATTTTACACCTTAGAAGTGCTAAAACCATGAATTGTTCTAGCATGCAGATTTTTCTGAATGCTAATAAGTAACTAGTTCATGAAAATGTTAATAATTCAGAATATGGAAGAATTTCTTTTTGTCCATTTGTCCAAAAGCAGATTAGTCTTTAAAAGTAATTTTTCTTATAAATGGAATTTGACAGATTGACTTTGACCTAAGATAATACTTGTAAGAGTTGAAAAGAAACTTGAATTTCCTAATACAGTATATTATGATTAATATGATTAATATCCATATGATACTCTTAAATTGTGTATAAATAAATGCCTGAAACGTTAGTTTCTTTGGTTACAATCCTGTGGTTACAACAGGAAGGACAAGTAGCACAAAACTAAGCTTCTTTTAGCATATGATAAAGTATTAAGATAGTTGGAAAGATGACTCTGTGGGTGTACATTAGAAATTCATCTATTGCAAAAATGGGTGATGGAACTGATTTCATCATCAGCCAGTTTAAAACTACATGCATGGGGGCTGGTGCTCTGGCATAGTAGACTAAGCTCTGTGGTGCTGGCATCCCATATGGGTGCCAGTTTGAGTCCCAGCTGTTCCTTTTTCAATCCAGCTCTCTGCTTATGGCCTGCGAAAGCAGTGGAAGATGACCCAAGTGCTTGGACACCTGCACCCACATGGGAGACCTTGAAGAAGCTCCTGGTATCGGGTCAGCCCAGCTCACTCCTTTGCAGCCATTTGGGGAGTGAGCCAGATGATGGAAGAGCTTTCTGTCTCTTTGTAACTCTACCTCTCAAATAAACAAAAATCGTTAAAAAATAAAATATAAAACTACATGCACAATAATTGATAGGTATTTTATGGTCTACTCCCCCTCCATATTAATGATGAAATTTCATCTATTTATAGTCTCTTCCAAAGATATCATTTTTCACTATATATCATGTATCATCCATTTTGAGATAAATTTTCAGGTTTTAACATTTTTGAAATTAGCCTGCATTTTAAAATAGCCTTATACTGTTGGTATTGATCCAAGTTGAAGACTAGTTCTAAAAGAGTGAGTTTGTATTTACTTCTAGAAGTCATCTGAGATACCAACAACCAGAGACTACTTTGAAATAATTAATTTGTTGGTTAATTTTTGGATTTTTCTGCTAGTGTGAATTTACATTTCCATATTACATGAATACTTGGTTTCAGCTTAAAAAAATTTTTGTTTTAAAATTTATTTTATTTATTTGAAAGGCTGGGTTACAGAGAGAGAGTGTGTGCGGGAGCTTCTGTCTGATGGTTCACTCCCTAGATGGTTGCAATGGCCATGGCTGGTCCAGACAAAACAGCAGCTTCTTCTGGGTTTCCCACATGGGTGCAGGGGTCCAAACAATTGGGAAATCTTTTGCTGCTTTCCAGGTGAATTAGCAGGGAGCTAAATCAGAAGTGGAACAGCCAGGACTAGAACTGGTGCCCAAATGGGATGCTGCGGTTGCAGGTGGAGGCTTTACCTGCTACGCTGTAACACCAGTCCAATCAGTTTAAATTTTATGAGGATTTTTCTTCCCCAAACCTTTACCCAATACAAAGGTTAATTTATCAGTTTTATTCCTATTCTTGTGTTGTATTCCTTGGATCTTCCAACTCTGGGCACACATAAAATAACTGTATGTCATAATTGATAGTGCTATGGGTAAGAAGAACTACAGTATTACATTCAGCATAATTGAGTGAAATGGCAACTATAGGAAATAAAGTTGGCTCAGTTTACATTTTGAAGCTCACTAATGATTAAAAATGCCAATATTATTAATGAGTAATTACTTTGTGATTCCTCTAAGATGAAATTTGTTCTAGTACAGCATTAGCCTAAGTGTATCACCTATGTCCAAATTATAAAATGTAGTATTTTTGAAATATTTGGAATAGCTTATGTTTTCTATACTAGTTTCTCTTTAGTTGCTTGACTCATTTCTTACAAAATGCTAATTTTTTCATCTGAGAAGTAGTACATTAAATATAAAATCTTCTATTTAAATTCTGTGTATGCTATATAAATAGAAGTAGAAACATTTTAATCTATGGAATAAAAAGCTCTTCTGTCATTTAGTGTGATGGATTCAATCTAAGTCACATGCTCATCTTTAAACAAGTAGCAATTGCCATGATATGCAGTGCCTTGATTGGCTTTCATTTTCATTGGCTTCTGAACCAAAGGGAATACTATTTTCATGAATAGTTGGACCCAAAAGGAGGCACTAGGTTCCTGAATAAAATTAGAATTCTGTTCAAATGGAAGATGAGGAGAGTCACGACTGGAGATGAGTCAACAGGCTCTTCTACAGGACTTAATATTTATATAAATCCTTTGAGTTATCTTCCCTGTTAGTTTCTTAGAAGAAATTACCATTCTGTAGAGAATATAAAAAGCTCTCATCTAGACCTTTAAAGATGGTGTCTTGCTATGGTATAATAGCAGTACAGAAAACTGAATGTTTTCTACATTGATCCTAATATTTGTTAGCCTTGATAAAATAAATTAAGAGGAAGCTGATGTAAATATGTTTTAAAGATTGATAAATTTTCTGTACTCTCTGCTAGTGGGTAAACTCTGGAGAAATAAAGAGGAACAAAAAAGTCAAAGCTGTATTTTTAATATTTCTTTCATTTAATATGATAGAGTCATATTGGGGTTTTTAGCTTGGTGGTTAGAAAGTGTTTTTTTTTTTTTTTAATATTTATTTGAGAGGTAGAGTTAGAGAGATGGAGAGACAGGCAGAGGCTTAGCCTACTATGCCACAGTACTGGCCTATTAGAAAGTAGGTTCTTATAGTATATCTTATCTTTCTACAAAATGTCAGGTTAACAAAACCCTTACTTGTAATTTTACCTTAAAATAGAAGTTTTTGTCAAGGACTTGCTTCTGAGATATTCAAGAAATCATTAACTCTGTAAAACAAGTGGTGAGTAAAATAAATGCAAAAATTTGTGTCAGAACACAATCAAATTAATGAGATCACCAGAAGCAAGTGGATAGATAGGGCAGTTAGCATATAATATGTTATGCTAGTGGATCAGAAAGACCACACTGCCTGAATCCTGCACCTTAGAATCTTTATATGTTTTGTTTCTCTCTTTCTTTCCTGTTCTCTACACATGACTGACTTATTATCTGTATTTAGCATGTTTTATTTAATTCTACTTGTGATTGAATATCTCCTTTGCTTAATAACACATTCTGTGAGTTCTAACTTTTTCCATATTAGTTTATTCATTGTCCATAATTAACATTTTTTGAGTCTTAGTCATCCTGTTTTTCTTCATTTGTAGTGTATTCTCAGATAATACATACAGTGTCCCTTACAGAAAGTCTGTATTCATCAAGCTTTAATCAATGAAGCATCACCATTAGGAGGGTAAACCTATATGAAGGAACTTCAAAGAGTACGTGAATAAAACTCTGTACTGATTTTAAAAGTTCTTTGTACCAAAATAAACTTATTTTTAATTCCTTTTTCTTTTTACCATGAATTCCTAGATGTGCACTTATATGAGATTTATTACAAAGATTTCTCCATACTCAATTGTGGAAGTTTTTTTTTTTGTTTGTTTGTTTTTTAAAAGTTTGTTTGTTTGAAAGGTAGAGTTAGGGACAGACAGAGATCTTCCATCTGCTGGTTCACTCCCCAGATGGCCACAATAGCCAGGGAGAGGCCATGCCAATGCCAGGAGCCAGAAACTTCCTCTGGGTCTTCCACATGAGTGGCAGGAGCCTAGGAAGTTGAGCTATCTTCTGTTGCCTTTCCCATGTCATTGGCAGAGAGCTGTATGAGAAGTGGAGCAGATGGGACACAAACCGACATCCATATGAGATGCTGCCATCACTGGCAGTACCTGCTATGCCGCAAAACAGTCTAATGAAGTTGTAGGCGTGTGCGTTTTAGTTGCTGTTGCTTAGGTCAGCAAGGCAAGAAGCCAAGATGGCAAAACACACATGAAATCAGAGACACAAGGACAACCTGGTCCCTGTTTCCACCTTTGGTAATGTGGGTGTCTTGTAAAAAAAAGATACCTAAACGGTGAAACTGAGATGGTTAGATTGAAAAGACTATTTTTAACATGTCTCAGTATTTGCAAGGAAATAGAATATCAAGAATTGTTAAGCTTTACAATTTATAAATGTAAATATATAATCAATAACTAATCCATAGTAAATTGATATTAGTCTTTTCATAAAGTGGACATTTGATGAAATAAAGGGTATAGTTATATTTAAGTTAATTCACATGCTTTTTTGATATATTATGAGGAGTTCTCAGTTTGTCTACCTACTTCTCTTTAGTAGAGGACAAGTGTGAATTTATATCTTTGCAAATTCTAGGGCAAAGCATCAGGCACTGAAGGAAAATTCATTTGACATTTCTTATTTTAGGTTAAAAACATATGTAATTTGGCCATATAATGCATTGTATTTGTTTTAATGTAGCCTTTCTTTCCTCTAATTATTAAGTTAAGGTGCTCTCTATTAAGATCTACTGTGTTTATTTTCTCATTTGAGTACTTCTTGACTCAAGATTTTTTGAAGCAAGGGATATGAGTATCTTTTTTAAGACGTCTAGCTAAAGATGACTTCCATGATCATTCCATTTTGGTATGCCTGGATTATAGGCTTTTGAAACCTGTACTTTGTGAAAGACTGCCTTTCTATTCATTAAGTAAAACATAGTGAGTGAAGTTTTTAATCTTTTTGCATTGTTTTGAGAGATGTAAACCTTAGATTTTAGTTTTCTGAATATTGCTTTGGAAAAATCCATTTTAATATTAAACAACTATTTCTTAGAATAAATCCCGTTTTCTGCATGTGTTTAGCAAGGACTATTGATTCTGAAAAGGTATTATTGTATAGTATTCTGGAAGTAATGTGTGGTTTATTTAATTTATTTGGACAAAATCAATTCAGGGAATGCTGATCAAAATTTTATGTGTAGGTTTTTTTTGCCTTGAATACAGTATGTGCTTTTTAGTAAATTAATGACCATCTGTTATAAGAAGAACTCTTGTTCTAGATTTCAAGTAAAATTGATTTTATTTTTGAAGCAACTATTTTTATGAGGCATCTGCTGCACTATATTACATTAAACATAACCACTAAATATTCTCAATGATCTTTATCTTCCTGTTTTTTTACTATGAGAGTATTCCTGGAATTTCCATTAATAGTGTCTTTTTTTTTTTTTTTTAACCATCTTGACAGTTCCAAGTAACACACTGCAACCTGGTGATTCTAACTGTAAATAAGATAAATGATAATTTTCAGTGTTACTTTAGAACTAGGTTCTTTGATAGTGGCATGATTGACATTTTGTGCCTGATAATTGTCTTGTGTATTTTTACATATTTACTATCTTCCATACCACAAAATAACAATTGCACCCTTCAAGTTGTGACAGTGAAAACATGTTTCTAGACAGTGCTAAATGTTCTGTGAGTAACAAAGTCATCTCTATTTGAGAACCACTTTTATGTTTTTCTTTTAAGAGTTATTTATTTATTTGAAAGAGCGACAGGAATCTTCCATCCGCTGATTCCCTCCTCAGGAGGGTACAACAGCCGGGGTTGAGCCGCGCCAAGGCCATGAGCCAGGAGATTTATCCAGACTCCCATGTGGGAAGCAGGGTCTCAGGTACTTAGGCCATTTTGTAATGCTTTTCGCAGGTCATTAGTAGGGAGCTGGATTTGGAAGTAGAGCAGTCAGGACATGAACCAGTGCCCACGTGGGAAGCTGGCATGGCAGGCAGTGGCTCTCCCTGCTACACCACAGCAGTGGCCTTGAGAACCACCGTTTGGAGTATGTGTTTCATTCTGTGAAGATATATTAACTTATAAGAGGTGCCTGTTTAGAGAAGTGTCTCCCTTGCATTTTGAGAAAAGAACTTGTAATTAGTCTAAAATATTTGAACATATTGTTTGACTAGTTATCTTAGGACTACTGTTTGAGAACACACTGGACTGGACATGTTTTATGTTAAAGTACCCCTTAACAAAACTTTTGATCACATACATAATGCTAAAAAATAATGGTACTGTCCTCGTTGTTATATTTACAGAAAATTTACAGAAAGGATGAAGTACCATTTATAGAAAATATGAAGTCCTAATCAGGGACCAGTGATAGGGTATGTATTTGTTTAAGGTTGAAACTTTGGAAGAGAAAGGAGAGTTTGGGAATTGAAGAACTGAATAGAGAGTGAAAAAATAGCATTTCGCTTTCTGAATTATCACTTAACAAATTTGTTTCTTATCCCTGAATTCAAGCTTATGCATTATTCCTTCTTTCCACCCTAACTCTATCCTTGTTCTGAATTAATTATATCTCCCAAGTGTTCTTTCTCTATGTCCTTCCATTGTTTTACCCAAGAAACTATCATTGGTATTTTAATGTCTAATTATCTCCTAACATCTAAGTCATGGGGAAGTGGAATCCTGATTTGAAAAGTTAAAGATTAGAGGGGCTGGCCCCGTGGCACAACGGGTTAAGGCCCTGGCCTGGGATGCCGGCATCCCATATGGACGCTGGTTCTAGTCCTGGCTGCTCCTCTTCCAATCCAGCTCTCTGCTGTGGCCTGGGATAGCAGTGGAGGAGGGCCTGGGTCCTTGGGCCCCTGCGCCCGCGTGGGAGACCTGGAAGAAGCTCCTGACTCCTGGCTTCGGATTGGCGCAGCTCTGGCCGTTGCAGCCCTCTGGGGAGTGAACCAGCAGATGGAAGACCCTTCCCCCGCCCCCCGCCTCTCCTTCTCTCTCTGTGTAACTCTGACTTTCAAATAAATAAAATAAATCTTTAAAAAAAAAGAAAAGAAAAGTTAAAGATTAGAAATCAGTCCTAATCCTGCAGTAGACTACCTCAGGAAGTTATTTTACCCACTCATTATTTGCAAATAGAACTGAAATGATAAATACCTTGTCCTTTTTTTTTTATATATATATAAAAAAAAAAAAGAGAGAGAGAGATCTTCAATCCACTGGTTCACTCCACAGATGGCTGCAACAGTTATGACCAGGCCGGATGGAAACCAGAAGCCTGGAACTCAGTCTGGGTTTCCCATATGGCTAGCAGAAGCCCAAGTATTTAAACAATTATTTGCTGTCTCCCGCGATGCACATTGCCAGCTCTGTCAGATGTAGAGAAGTCAGGACTCCAGCCAGGCCCTCTCAAATGGGATGCAGGCATCCAAAGTAGCAATGAGCTGCCCTGTCAAACACCTGCCCATTTTCTTGTTTTGTTTTGTTTCAAATTAATTTTTAGAGATTCTCTAATTTTCCATGGTAATGTGTAATTCTACTATCTAAAAGCCGTTAGGCAAAAATTTATTCCTTTATGCCTCTCTTTTTTCAAAACATTAAGACCAATTTAGTTTTTAATTGCAGTAGAGTACTGGCTCTTCAAGAAAGCTCCTATTTATTCAAGTTATGGATTGTTCTTGACCTTTCTGCTTTTATTCTTGCATATGTTAAAATCTTTTTCAGGTTATTTTACCATAGATAATTTTATGAAATATCAATTGAATTCCCTCTATTCCTGTCAGAATAAGGATAGGCATTCTGCTAAAATCTTAATTATTTGTTTTGTGTCAGGAGAGAGATCTGCAGAAGAAAAATTAAACCTAAATGAAGACTGCAGGAAATTTACTTTTCTAATTGTTTTGAACGTTAGTCATATACTACAGTAGCTACTACAAGAATAGCTAAATGACTGCAGAACTGTCTCTCCAGCAACACTATATTTATAGTTTAATTGTGGAATCTGGCAGTTTGATAGCTATATGGCAGATCATATCACTTTATGAGGATAGTTTCTGTTTTACTAGATTTCCATTCTTACTAGCCTAAGTGATGCTAGTAATTATATTGACGTACAAATTTTAAAATGAATTAAGAAAATTAAGAAATTAAAATTAATCAGAGGCAGTTTATTATCATCATGCATGACACGTGGGTTGTATTCGCATTTCTGTACAAATCAACGCAATAGAGTTGTTTATACGTTTTGATATTGGTGGTTCTTGCTTAGAATAGATTAAATAGTAAAATTTAAGGGTGGGAATGAAAACTGCCATAGAAATAATGAATTTGATTTAAAGTGCTGGATGTGTTCATGAAAAAGAATATATTGAGTATTATTACAGCATTTAATAGGTGGTTGAAAAGAAATTTTTAGTATTTTGAGCTTATTGTAGCTACATAGGATAAGTTTCATAATTTGATAGAAATAGCCATAATATGTTAAATTTAAATTCCATTTTGTCCAATTAATGTCTTAATTTAAAATATTTCAAAGTCATTTTTGGAAAGAAGTTTGGACATTTTTATGGCAACATTTTTACAACTCCAGCAATGTATATTGGAATAGGATATTCTTTTTTGTTTACTGTAGAAAATTTTGAATTTAATGCATTTCTTACAACAATACTGATACATCAAATAGAAGAAATCTGAGTGATCTTCTGTGAAGCTGTATCAGTTCAACCCAAAGTATAGATTTGTTGGATTGTTTAAATAATGACAAGTGACTTACCCTTTTTCCAATATTTGCCTTGTGGTTCACACAGGAAAGGCCTCAATGTTAAACTTGAGATGATTGGATTAAAAAGATTATTTTTAACAAGTCTCAAGTATTTGCAAGGAAATAGGAAAATCAGGAATTAATAAAGTTAAGATTTATAGTTACCACATTAATCCTTTCATGAAATGGCCATTTATTCAAGCAAGAGAAGAGTTACTATTTTTTTTAATCAGTTCAAGGTCAAATCAAAAGTTCTTTGATATATTCTGAGTAGTTCATTCAGTAAATTCTTTGAGTGTCCCAAGAGACAGCATGGAAAGGATGTTTATAAGTACAAAGCCAATATTATACTTTTGCTATATCCTTGCTTAACTTCATTGACTTATGTACATTGTCATAGATTATCCTTCAAAACATTGTCTTTTTTTTTTAAGTGGTTTATTCATTGATTTATTTGAAAGGCAAGGTGACACAAAGTGAGAGCAAGAGAGAGAATATCTTCTGTTTGCCTGTGCACTCCCCAAATGGCTGCAAAAGCTGGGACTAGGTTAGGCTGAAGAGGGGAGTCGAAAAACTCCATCCAGGTCTCCCACGTGGGTAGTAGTAACTCCAGTATTAAGCCATCCTCTGCTTCCCAGTTACTTGTATTGGAACTTGGATCAGGAACAGAGTAGCTAGGATTCTAACCTGCATGGTAGGGTAATTGCTTCACAAGGTGTAACTTAATCCAGTATGCTACAACTCCTGTCTCTCAAAACATTATTTTATTTTATTTGTTTAATTATTTTTAAAGATTTTTTTTTTATTTGAAAGGCAGAGTTGGAAAGAGAGAGAGAGAGATCATCCATCTACTGGTCCATCACCCCCACAAATGGCTGCAATGGCTGGGACTGGGCTGAGCCAGACCCAAGCCAGGAGCCAAGAGCTTAATCCAGGTCTCTCACATTTGCAAGGCCCCAAGCAATTGGGCCATCTTCTGTGGCTTTCCCAGGTGTATCAACAGGGGACTGGATTGAAAGTGGAGCAGCTGGGACTCGACCGAGCACCCATGTGGGATGCTGGTTTCTCAGGCGGTGGCTTTACCCATTACGCCACAATGCCAGCCCCTCAAAAACATTCTTAAATGCATAGGAAACAATACAAAAATTCTACATGAAGAGTTTCTACCCATTTCTTTTTATAGTCTTCCAAGTAAAGATTCCTAAAACTTCCTATATGAATTTTATACTTTTTAAAATTTTTTTATTTTTTGACAGGCAGAGTGGACAGTGAGAGAGAGAGACAGAGAGAAAGGGCTTCCTTTGCCGTTGGTTCACCCTCCAATGGCTGCCGTGGCCGGCGCACTGTGGCCGGCACACAGCGCTGATCCGATGGCAGGAGCCAGGTACTTATCCTGGTCTCCCATGGGGTGCAGGGCCCAAGTACTTGGGCCATCCTCCACTGTACTCCCTGGCCACAGCAGAGAGCTGTCCTGGAAGAGGGCAACTGGGACAGAATCCGGCGCCCCGACCGGGACTAGAACCCGGTGTGCCGGCGCCGCAAGGTGGAGGATTAGCCTAGTGAGCCGCGGCGCCGGCCCGAATTTTATACTTTTAAATATGCTTACTGTTTTTGTACTTAGTTGTCTTGAAATTCTGGTGGAATTGCATTAATCTTTTGTTGATAAGAAAGGATTGGTAAAATAGTCTTATTTATTTTCCTTAGAGATGAAATAGAAAAATGTTTCCAAGGCCTAATTAGAGAAAAAATGTAGACTTTAGATAATTATTTATTTATTTATTTTTAAAGATTTAGTATTTATTTTGAAAGAGTAAGAGAAATCTTCCATCCACCGGTTCACTCCCTGGATAGCTGCAATAGCTGTCGCTGGACCTGACCAAATCAGGAGCCAGAAGTTCACTCTGGGTCTCACAAAAAGGTGGCAGATCCCAAGAGTTTGGGCCATTTTCTGCTGCTTTCCCAGGTCATTAGCAGGGAGCTGGATGAGAAGTGGAGCAGCTAGGATACTAACTGGTGCCCATGTGGGATGCTGTTATTGCAGGTGGTGGCACCATGCCATAGCACCAGCCCCAATGCTTTATCTTTTAATACATGTCTGAAAGAAACATCTAAGTATCAGGAATCTTCCGGTAATAGGTCATAGTACTTTATTTAAATAGTACTGGTTTAGTCATAACTTCATAATGAAAGTTTGAATTGTTGTGGAGTTTACATATTTTAGAAAAGAATCCAACACTGAAAACATAACTTCAGAGAAGGGCATTGTAAGCCGCTGCTTGGGGTGCTCATACCCCGTATCAGTGTTTGGTTGAAGGCTTGACTACTCTGTCAGGATCCAGCTTCCTAATTACGTGACTTATGAGGCAGCAAGTGATAGCTCAAATAACTTGGGTCCCTGCCATCTACTTGGCAGATCGAGGTGGAGTTTTTTTTTTTTTTTTCCTCTCTCTCTCTTGAATAAATGAATAGACTTAAAAACCACATAAAGATCGTGTTCTATCTTTAAACTGTTTTCTTCTGAGGGGGACTAGAGGGGTGTAATATTAATACCCAGAGAATCTGGCTCTTGGACAAAGATGTGTAAGGAAAGTAGAGGCTATTATATGTAGTGGTTTTAAAAAAATTACTCTTTTAATTAAATTTTGAGATACTTATATACTTGCATACAGTTGTAAGAATTAATACAGAGGTATCCTATATATCCTTTATATAGTTTCCTTCAATGAAAAGCTATAATACAATACCCCAACCAGGAAATTTTTTTTAAAGATTTATTTATTTATTTGAAAGTCAGAGGCAACACAGAGAAGGAGAGGCAGAGAGAAAGAGAGAGACAGTGTGAGAGAGAGAACTTCAATCTGCTGGTTTACTCCCCAGTTGGCCGCAAGGGCCGAAGCCAGGATACAGGAACTTCTTCCGGGACTTGGGCCATCTTTTACTGCTTTCCCAGGCCATAGCAGAGAGCTGGATTGGAAGTGGAGCAGCCAGGACTTGAACTAGCACTCACATGGGATGGTGGCACTGCAGGCGATTGCTTTACCTACTATGGCACAATGCCAGCCCCCCACTAACCAGGAAATTTACATTCAGTTCAGTCTGCAAACATTTTTCAGATCTCCTCAATTCCTTGTACTTGTATATGTGCATGTGTGTGTGTTTAATTATGTGCAATTTTATATATACAGGTTTATATGACTCATATGAATCAAAGTATAGAATAGTTCCATGATCATAATCCCTCGTGTCACTCTTTTATATTCATACTCAGTCTTCTCCCGCTCTTCCTTCTCCATTTACTCCAAATCCACATTTTAATCAGTGGCAACCACAATTTTGTCATTTCAAGACATTTCGGGGCCTGTGCTGTGGTGTAGCAGGTAAAGCCTGCAGTGCTGGCATCACATAGGGGCCTTGGTTCAAGTTCCGACTGCTCCACTTCCAATCCGTCTCTCTGCTGTGTCCTGGGAAATCAGTGAAAGATGGCCCAAGTCCTTGGATCCGTGCACCCACGTTGGAGACGCAGAAGAAACTCCTGGCTTCTGGCTCCTGGCTTCGGATCGGCATAGCTCTGGCTGTTGGGACCAATTGGGGAGTGAACCAGCGGATGGAAGACCTGTCTCTCTCTCTCTCCCTCTCCCTCTCTCTGTCTCTGTGTAATTCTGATTTTCAAATAAATAAATAAATAAATCTTTTTAAAAAATGAGACATTTCAAGGTTATGTAATATGTAACCTTTTGAGAATTAGCTTTTTTCACTCAGTATAGTTCTGTAGAGATAAGAATATGTATACCAGTGTCTAGTGTTTTGCTTACATAATGTTTTCAAAATCACTTGTGTGTATGAGTATATCAGATTTTTAAAACGATTTGAAACTATTCCACTTTGTCTCCTTTTCTGTTGTCATAGGCAGTTGGATTGTATCCGTTTTGTAGATACTGTGACAAAAGCTACCATGGCCTTCTTCCTTAAGTCTTTTGTGGACATCTTAATTTCTTTTGCTTACATATTTGGTGGTTGGATTGCTAACATGGAGTATGTTTATTCTTAACTTTAGGAGAATAACTGCTGAACCAATTCTCCAATATTCTCACTAACAATGTTAAAACAAGACTTAGAGTTGTTCCACCCTTGTGGGGAGCAGCCCGGACTGGACTGAGTTACTGGAATTAAGACTTATTCTATGCATCTGCTCTCCCACAATATGGCGCTGGGAGAGAAGTAAACAGCTTCTGCACAGCTGCCTCCAGTTCAACCAATAAACTGTAGGACTTGCTACTGATTGGAGGAGAGCAGCGTACTCGGCGTGTGGGCAGCTGAGTTGGGATTGGCAGAGGAGGACTATAAAGGAGGAGAGAGACGGCATGTACCAGGAACATCTAAGGGGAACATCTAAGGGGAATACCTGTGCAGCCCCCGAGAGAGCCGGCCGGCGGTGTGCCGCTCCCCTGCGGAAGTGGGGAAAGCGGCCAGGGGGAACCGCCCTTCCATGGAGGTGGAAGGGATATTAGCCAACCCGGGAAGAACCAGCAGCAAACCCGGGGAGGGCCGAGCAGACGAAAGAACAGCGCAGGGTCCTGTGTCGTTCCTCCACGAAGAGGGGGAGTGACACACCCTTATACTTGTCAGTGTAAGGTGTAGTCATTCATTTCATTTTTATTTTAGTAAGCATGCAATGTTATCTTATTCTGGTTTGTTTTCCTCTGATATCTAATATTGTTTATTTTTCCATGTGCTTTCTGCATTCAGATACTTCCTTTTGTGAAACATCCATTGAAATCTTTAACCCATTTTATTTTGAGATGTTTATGAGTTTTAAGACTTCCTTTTATATTGTGAATTCAGGTCAGATATAGTTGGATAAAGTTTTTGGAATAATGAAATTTAGATAGTGTGCATTTTTATGAACATTTTTAAGACCACTTGTATGTGGTCTCTTCCTAGTCTGTACTTTTTTTTCCTCTTTAACAGTGTCTTAGAAAGAGCCAGATTTTAAAATTTTGACAGTCAGATGTATCAGTTTTTAAAATGATTAATTACTTCTCAGAGGAATCTGAGATATTCTTCCAATGTATTTTCTTCTACAAGCTTTATGGTTTTATTTTCATTTCTAGGTCTATGATTATAATGATATTATATGATTTTTATGAATAGTATCAAGTAGTTTCAAATTTTTAGATTTTTTTCCATTTGTTTATCCAGTTATGAAAGCATCATTTCTTGACAAGACTTTCATTTCCCCAGTGAATGCCATAGCGTCTTTATTCAAAGTCAGTTGACAATATTTGTGATAGTCTATTTCTGGAATTTCCATTCGGTTTCATGAATTTGTTTTTCTATCCTTGTGATGATTTTCTTGGTTTCATTTGCTGTTGCTGTATACTGAATCTTGAAATCAGGTAGTGTGAGTCCTTTAAAATATTATTTTTAATGATTGTTTAGGTTATTCTTAATTCCTTGTTTGCTATGTAAGTTTTCAGATCAACTTAGCAGTTTCTATTAGAGACACCTGTTAGAATTTTCATTGAGATTTCATTGAGTTGTAGATAAACTTGAGGAAAAACTGACATCTTAATACTATGAAGTCATTCATTCCCTTAACATAGTGTACCTGTTTATTTAGGTCTTCAGTTTTCCTCAGTAGGTATTCTAATTTTTCTTAATTACTGGATTCCATATATTTATTCCTTTCTATGATCTGTTTAGGTACCTTTACACTATTTTTCTGATAATATATATTTGTATTTAAACATTTTACAGCTATTTATAAATTACAGATTACAGAGAAATACTTTAGTTATAAGAATTAATAATTTTGATGGTATCTAATTAACATGTTAAAGAATGCCTCTTCTGTGCCTGTTAATTTAATTTTATATTTGATATTTTTTAGAATATAGAAATCAAATCAATTTTAGAACTATCTAATAATCACATTAAATGATGGTGATGTTTATAGTATTCCTTGAAAGCATTTTATTCAACTCATACTGATTTTCAAACCTTATTATCACATTCTGTTAGATCAGTTATTTTTTCTTTCTGTTATGAAATATGTCAGATTTAAAAATGGAGAATTTTTTTAAAGATTTATTTCATTTATTTGAAAGACAGAGTTAGAGAGGAAGAGAGAGAGAAAAGTCTTCCATCTGCTGTTTCATTCCCCAAATGGCCACATTGGTCGGAGCTGAGCACATCTGAAGCCAGGAGCCAGCAGCTTCTTCTGTGAATCACCATACCCTTGTAACAATTAATTTTAAACTTAAATGAGCTCTTTACCCTCACCTTCTTGGCCTATTTACACTGATTCCTTTTCTTTTCTTCCTGAAGAATGAGTGTGAGTATGAATGCCTCAGTGTCCTTGTGGTTTTTTTTTTCCCTCTGGAATCTCATTTTAGCCTGGAAGATACTGGCTGAATTTTCTGGACCCAATCAAAGTGTCTGTCTCAAAATCTGATTCTCCCCTAAAATATTTAGCAGTTTTCTTTGTCTGATTTCTCTAATTTTACATAGGGCTTTGTTTATGGTGTTTAATAAATTATCAGAATTAGATGTATAAAAGATAAATACCTATACCGTAGATTATACTACTAATGTGTAGTTTAGTTACTTGTTTAAAAACTCTTAGTACCTACAAGTTTTCAAGAAAACTAGCATATGATGGTTGCTGAGTAAGCCTTTGCTGTTATGAATCCTGTTGTGATAGAGATATTTTATTACTGTCTGTGGGTGATAGTCACATAAATATCTTAATATCCAGAAAGAAAAAGAAGCCTATAGATATCATACTAAAAATCAATGGTGGAAGTATTAGGCTGGATGAATGTTCTCTTGAGAGTATAGATTAGGAATTGGTCAGTTCATGTTCACAGAGGAGCTCGGCTCTGGTTAACTCCCTTTGATATAGAGGTAAAGTCTGTCATGCTTGTGTTGTATTAGATGGATTCTTTTTTTCTGTCCTCTTCCTGTGGACCAAAATGAGTCTGCCTGTATTGTTAAAAACTTCTGATATTAGTTATTCCAATTAATTATAGCTAGTCCTTCTTTTAGTTTCCCAAACAAAATAATTTCAAATACATAATCCCAGACCATTATTCTTATTATTGGTAGCCAGTAGGAATTTATAATTCCTACTGAATTACAAATGAAACGACCTAATTCAGTGTCTTTTCTGAACAACTCCTTCTCCTTATTCCAAGACTCAGTTTGTTTCTGCAGCCTTCTTAGTCAACATGAGGCTCTCTTAGTTCATTATAAAAAAAAAACAAACCACACACCTTAGGGTATCCTCCAAGAAATGAGGAGTAAAAAGAGTGAAGCAAAATTTTGAAAGATATAAGATAAAATATATATGGACAAAATGCTTGAGTTTTTAGCTGTCAAAGAAAATATAACAACTTTTTTTAAAGGATTTATTTATTTATTTATTTGAAAGAGTTACACACAGAGAGAAAGAGAGGCAGAGAGAGAGAGAGAGATCTTCCATCTGCTGGTTTGCTCCCCAGCTGGACTGAATGGCCGGAGCTGCACCAATCCAAAGCCAGGAGCTTCTTCTGGATCTCCCACATAGGTGCAGGGGCCCAAAGATCTGGGCCATCAACTGCTTTCCCAGGCCATAGCAAACAGCAGGATCGGAAGTGGAGCAGTGGGATCTCTAACTAGCGCCCATATGGGATGCCAGCAGTGCTGATGGCGGCTTTACCTACTATGCTGCAGCACTGGAGCCAATATAATAACTTAAAAAGTTCTTATTGTACTTATTTTTTTATTTGGTAGAGTTAGAGAGAGAGAGAGAGAGAGAGAGAGAGAGAGAAAGGTTTTCCTTTCGTTGGTTCACTCCCCAAATGGCCACCACGGCCGGCGCTGCGCTGATCCAAAGCCAGGAGTCAGGTGCTTTTTCCTGGTCTCCCAGGTGGGTGCAGGGGTCAAGTACCTGGGCCATCCTTCACTGCCCTCCTGGGCCACAGCAGAGAGCTAGACTGGAAGAGGAACGACTGGGACTAGAACCCGGCGCCCACATGGGATGCTGGTGCTGCAGGCAGAGGATTAACCAAGTGAGCCACAGTGCTGGCCCCTATTGTACTTATTTTATGACAGGGAGAGAGGCAGAGATCTCCCATCTGCTGGTTCACTTCGGAAATGCATGCAATAGCTGAGACTGGGCCAGGCTGAAACCAGAGGCCAGGAACTCAAGCGAGGTCTTCCACCTGGATGCCGGGACCCATTCATTTGAGCCATACCTGCTGCCTCCAGGGGTGCAAATTAGCAGAAGCTGGAATTGGGATCAAAGGCCGGAGTTGAACCCAGGATCTCAGATAAGGGACTCAGGCATCCTAAGTGGCACTTTAACTACCTCACCAAATGCCTGTTCCCAAAGATAATAACTTTTTATGTGATTGAAGAATCAGATTTGTGCTTTAAGAATTTCCAGAAGGCAAATTGTAAAAATCTTATGCACTAATAACATAATTTAATTGAATATTTTTCTTCTAGATTCCAAGTTATAATGAAATTAAACAAACAAACAAACAAACAAAAACTTCTTACCTGCTCACACATAATCAGTCCTGGGAAATAACCGATAAAAGGAAAAAAAAAAAACCAGTTGTGATCGTTATAATTTTTAGGAAAATTGCATGATAGAAGGTTAGGTGGGGTCCAGCGCTGTGGCATAGCGGGTTAAGCTGTTGGCTGCAGTGCTGGCATCCTATATGGGCGCTGGTTCTAGTTCCAGCTGCTCCATTTCTGATCCAGCTCTCTGCTATGGCCTGGGAAAGCAGAAGATGGCCCAAGTCTTTGGGCCCTTGCACTCATGTAGGAGACCAGGAAGAAGCTCCTGGCTCTTGGCACAGCTCTGGCTATTGTGGCCATCTGGGGAGTGAACCAGTGGATGGAAGACCGACCTCCCTCCCTCCCTCCCTCCCTCCCTCCCCCCCCCCTTCCTCTCTGTGCGTAACTCTGACTTTCAAATAAATAAATCTTTTTTTTTTTTTAAAGAAAGGTAGTAAAACATTTAAATGTATCAAGTTAGGTATAACATCCTTAGCATTCTAATTCTTTGACATGTGAGGCTGTATGTAATGAGGGATTGAAGGGTTAATAATATCAGGAAAATAAAAGTTGGCTCATAAATTTAGAGAGAAGGATAACCTTAGAGTACATTGACATGCTCCTTAGAGAAAACACATTCTTAATGTAGCAGTTTGCTTACAAGAACATTGTACACAGCTCTCGTTTGCTCATGTTCCCACTTTTTTTAAAAAAGATTTTATTTAGGGGCCGGCGCCTTGGCTCACTTGGTTAATCCTCCGCCTGTGGCGTAAGCATCTCATATGGGCACTGGTTCTAGTCTCGGTTGCTCCTCTTCCAGTCCAGCTCTCTGCTGTGGCCCGGGAAGGCAGTGGAGGATGGCCCAAGTGCTTGGGCGCCTGCACCCACATGGGAGACCAGGAGGAAGCACCTGGCTCCTGGCTTCGGATCAGCACAGCATGGCCTGTGGTGGCCAATTGGGGAGTGAACCAACGGAAGGAAGACCTTTCTCTCTGTCTTTCTCTCACTGTAAAAAATAAATAAAATTAAAAAAGGATTTTATTTATTTATTTGAGAGGCAGAGTTACAGAGAGGGAGAGACAGAGAGAAAGGTCTTCCATCCACTGGTTCACACCCCAAATGACCGGCAATGGCTGGAGCTGGGCCAATCCGAAGCCAGGAGCCAGGAGCTTCTTCAGGGTTTCCCACGTGGGTGGAGTTGCCCAAGCCCTCGGGCCTTCTACTGCTTTCCCAGGCCCTAAGCAGCGAGCTGAGTCAGAAGAGGAGCAGCTGGGACATAATCCAGCACCTGTATGGAATGCTGGCACCGCAGGCAGAGGCTTAGCCTATTACCTCATAGAACTGACCTCATTTTACCACTTGCTAAGCAAAGATAGGCCTGGAAACATTCCTGGATCTGTTTCTCATCATTCCAGTTACTTGACCCTAAGTCTCCCTAAAAGTCTTTTCTCCCTAATGTGGCATAAAATATTCCAAACAAGTCTTGGATTATATATTTTAAGGCTCATTTGTAGCTGCAAAAATATCAAATCTCTTTCTCATCCCAATCCCTCCATATTGTGACGCAGCAGGTGTCCTGGTTGCTGCACTTCCAGTCTAGCTCATTGCTAATGTGCTTTGGGAAACAGCAGAAAATAGCCAAGTTTTTTGGACCCCTGTACTCATGTAGGAAACTCGGATAGAGTTCCAGGCTCTTGGCTAGAGCCTGGCCCATTTCTGGTCATTTCAAGTATTTGGGGAGTGAACCAGCAGATGAAAGATTCTCCGCCCCCAACTTTGCCTTTCAAATAAATAAACAAATCTTTTTAAAAATTACAAAAAGGATTTTGAAGACTACACTCTGTTATTGTCTAATATTACCTGTGATTTTGATTGCCTTTCCATTCTAAAAAGCTTTGTGTATTTTACACACACACACACACACACACACACAGTTTGTAGTCCATACATGTATCTACGCAGATAATGATGTCCATCATTTTCACAAAATTTATTTGCTCACCATATAAGTTTTATTGTAATGAAAATTGATTCCTAATAGTGATACTAAAAGTCTGGAAAACTTGGTGTAGGTCTTTGCATTTTGAGGCCTAATTTAGGCTTAGTCGTTATATTTATTTCTTTTTATGTAAAAATAAAAATTTCTCATAATGTCCTGAGATAAATAGTAGATTTAGAAGTTTTTCATGGGCTGGCGCTGCGGCTCACTAGGCTAATCCTCTTCCTGCGGCACTGGCACCCCGGGTTCTAGTCCCGGTCGGGGCGCTGGTTCTGTCCCGGTTGCTCCTCTTCCAGGCCAGCTCTCTGTTGTGGCCCGGGAAGGCATTGGAGGATGGCCCAAGTGCTTGGGCGCTGCACCCACATGGGAGACCAGGAGAAGCACCTGGCTCCTGGCTTCGGATTGGCACAGTGCCGGCAATGGTGGCCATTTGGGGAGTGAACCAACGGAAGGAAGACCTTTCTCTCTGTCTCTCTCTCTCACTGTCTAACTCTATCTGTCAAAAAAAAAAAAAAATGTTTTTCATGGAACACTCCACAAACTGAGGTTTTCTCTTACTCTTTTAAAAAAAGAAAGAAAATACTGAACGAGTATCTTTTTACAGATAAAGTGATGTATTTAAAAGATGAGTTTTAGTTTTATGTTATAATTGTACTATATGTGTTGTCCAGAGATGTAAGTTAATATGAAATACTTTGAAGAATCTTTGGTATTGCTGTTGGATATTTTGTGAATTGCAAACGGTTAGATTTCATAATTTGTTCAACTTTTTCTCCATTAGTTTTTTCAATTCGTGTTTTGCTACTCTTTTCCTATTGTAATCATCCAGTTTCTTTTGATTTTTTTTCATGTAATTTGAAATTTCCTTTTATTTTGCTTTCTAAAATATAGAAAAGTGGGATTATTTTATCAGAAATATGGATATGTTTATTCATTTTTAGGTTTTGAGTACTATGGTCATTTGACTTTTCTGTCTCAATATTTTTCTGTGTAAAGCATTCCACATTCAGTCAAACTGATCAACTCTTTGACACAATTTTGCTGCTTTATTTTTATGCTTTTACTCAGATATTGTTGTTACCCAGCCATTTTTACCCATATACTTCATCTTACCTATTAAAACCTATGTCTACAGAAACAATTCCGTCAAAATCTACCTTTTCTCTAATGACTTTCCCAACCTAATGTGTATGAAGCGATATTTATCTCACATCAGCCATTATTGCCAGTGAATCTTATTTTACCACTTCTTGTATCTATTTTATGTTCTTTACTTAATTATTTTACTTGCTCTACTTTGTGTTTTTTAACTGTTACTTTGTTGTTCAAGTTAACATAATGTTTCTACCTGGATTTCAAGGCTTTTTAGGTCTCTTTCTCATATTATCTGCCCTAGAATTTTCATTCATTTTATGTGATTAATAATTTTTTGTTTTTATTCTCTGTTAAGCAACATTGTGTTTCACCCCATGAGAAAATAGTTGTGTATTTAATGAATGGTAATGTTTTGATGTATTCAGTTGTATAATTATCATTGTCTTTGTAACTTTGATTTTAATCTTAGCTCTTCTACTTAATAGTAAGTTTTTGGGAAAGTTAGTCAATGTGTCTTTGCTTTAGATTTTCGTCTGTAATGTAGAAAATGATAATACCTTTTAGGGCAGTTATATGGATAAATGAGAAAATAGTGTTACAGCCCTTAACACAAATTACCTCTCAGTAAGCACTAATAATCCTTACCAATATTAGCATTATTTTATAGCACAGTGGAAGAAGTGTTGGGATCAGATGGACCATGCTTCTTGTATAACTATGGGCAGCTTTCTTTAACTCTCTAAAATCCAATTTTTGCCTTGATAAAATGAGAATAACAATATGAGAATTAAAGATTTTCTATATAGAGAAGTCCTGAAAAAGTTTATGGAAAATGTGTATCTTGAGACAGTTATTCATGATTTTCAAAATCTTTTGGACCAAAACGAACTTGTGTTTTAAATCCATTTTCCCATGAACTCTTGGTGTACTCTTGTGCATGCATGTGTGTGTGTGTGTGTGTGTGTGTGTGTGTATACTTGTATGCATGTAGCTTATATAATAAATGTGCCCAGTGGAAGCCCTTCCTTTAAAAAAAAAAACATTTATATACTTAATTGAAAGGGAGAGTTACACACAGAGAGAAATCTTCCATCCCCTGGTTCGTTCCCCAAATGGCTGCAACAGCCAATGGTGGGCCAGGCCAAAGCCAGGAGCTTCTTCTTGGTCTCCCACATGGATGGCAGGGTGCCAAGCATTTGGGCAATCTTCTACTGCTTTCCCCGGGGCGTTAGTAGGGAGCTAGATCAGAAGTGGAGCAGCTTGGGCTTTAACCAATGCCTATATGGGATGCTGGCGTTGTAGGAGGCCACTTCACCTGCTATGCCACGGAGCCCCGTCCCCCCCATTTTTTAAATAAATGGCAGCTGCTGCTTCTGCTTCTGCCGCTGCTGCTGTTTTTTAGCCAGACCAGTTGCCTGTCTTTCTGCCTAACTTCTTCCCTTCCTGCCCTTCTTCCCTTTTTCCTCTTTGCTATATCCTTCCCTCCCTCCTTCCCTCCCTACCTCTTCTCTCCTTCCCTCCCTCCCTCCCTCCATCCATCTTTCTGTACCTCTGTGTGTCTGACAGGTTCGGGGACAACATCAGGAAGTCTGACTCCAGGAGTTGGCTTAATGCCTTCAGAATCCCACTTGTGGGGAAACTCTGACATGTTTTTCTGAGAGTCTATTACATTCAGAGTATGATATGAGTAAGTATACAGAAGTAAAAAAAGTATTAATCTGGGCAACAGATTTTGGCAGTATCAGTATGGGTTTCATAATACTAAGATATTTTATTAGCATTTACAGAAGTGTGCCACAAGAACACTTTAAATAAAATAGTCTTGATTGTGGTTGACGATAGTTTACTCACCATTAAATGTAATTAATGTATCTGATAGTAGTATAAAGTTAGTTGCTTATAAACTTACCTCCTGTACATGGAAAATATTACAACCATATGACAATGAAGCTGGTGAACCTAAATATTAATTATAGAATATTATAAATTACAAATTTTTTCTGGCTGAGCATTTGGCCTAGTGGTTAAGACAATGGTTAACATCCCAGGGCTATTGTGGAGGTGTAGCAAGTAAAGCCACCAGCTGCAATGCTGGCATCCCATATGGACACTGGATTATGTTCTGGCTGCTCCGCTTACCATCTTGCTCTCTTCTAATCTTCCCTGCCCGAGAAAGCATTGGAGGATGGCCCAGGTGCTTAAACCCATGAAACCACGTGGCAGACCCAGAAGACATTACTGGCTTTGGCCTGGCCCAGCCCTGGCTGTTGTGGCCATTTGGAGAGTGAACCAGTGGATGAAAGACCTTTCTCTGTGTCCATCTATCTTCTCTAACTCTGACTTTCAAATAAAGGAAAATAAATTAAAAAAAAAAAAAGATGCCCATCCCATGTTAGCACCAAGTTCAATTCCAGCTTCCTGTGGACTTCAATACTGGGAAGCAGCAGGTGATGGCTCAGATAATTGGATCCCTGGTACCCATGTGGGAGACCTAGATTGAGCTTCTAGCCGTTGGCTTTGACCACAGGTCCCGCCATGGCCTTTGGTAGGCATTTGGAGAATGACCCAGTGAAAGGAATCACCATTCTGTGTCTCTCTCTTTCTGCCTCTCAAATAAATTAAAGCCACCTTTTTTTTTCACATAACCAACTATCAAAAGCCTTCAAATATTATTAATTAAATTGTTCTTTTTCTCTTGGACTAGAAAATGTTACAATTGGTAGCCACCCTGAAGGTTGGAGAATCTCACTTTAGTACACATCTAAATGGCCTCAGTGGTCTACCAGCCAATTATGAGAGGATATTAGCACCACCTTGTGGTGCCTGTTGTACCCTACCATTTATTTTAATGCCCTGTCATTACTATACATCTTGATAACCAGGAGAAAAAAACTAAGGAAGACCTCAATTTAAAAGTTATCTTTTGCAAGTATATGTAAGTTTTAATCATGGTACACTATGAGTTGTTTTGCCTTTTTATTCAGATTATCATTTTTTGCAAAGGCTTTCTCTTTAATTGTGAGGAAATGGATAATTTCAGTGGTGCTGAGAAATATTGTGTCTGAGTCAACACAACTCTTGGGTTCTATTTATATTGATTTCCTTTTCCTATTTGCCAATCACAATTTAGCTAACTTGCTTTAAAGGAACATGGACTGTAGAATGGCCAGCTGCTTAAACTTAGGATTTTAGTTCAAAATTAATAGATCTTGACGTTATTCTGACTCCAAGGTACTAGAAGTGCTGTCTTTGGGTTTTTAATCCTTAGTATAACAATAAACATGAAGTCAAAGCCTGCTATATCATTAGAGGATAGAAAATAATGTTAATAGAGGAAAGGTTGGGAAAAAAAGCCATGGGAACTAACATGGCTTCCAGTAAAACTTAAAATAATGGGGAGAAAGAAGACTTAGGGGACATGGGAAAAGGGGGTATTTGCTTGAATTATGTATTTTATAAATAGCCATCAGTGGAGAATAGGCAAGTGAGAACTTTTTGAGAGGATTATAGAATAAAGGTTATAAGTGTAGGTCTTTGTAGTCTAACAGACCTGGTTTTGAATGGTTCTCTGAGGTTATTAGCTTTTATGATCTTGGATATGTTGCTTCATTTTTCCTGGACTTGGTTTTAACATCTATAAAATGAGTTTAATGTATAACCTCGTCCTTAGATTGTTGTTAAAATTAATGAGATAAAGCCTAGGAAATGCTTAGAGTAATGCCTATCACATGAAAAATGCTGTTATTTTTATTTTGCAACCTGAAGGAAAATCATAAGAATCACAGTTCAGTTACTCTTTTTGCTTTTGTTTTGTTTTGTTTTTGGTATTTATTTTTTGTGTATTTTTTACATATAGATATGATAATAACCACCAATTAAGGTGTTAGCATTATGTCCCTCGCACATAGTTATGCTGGCTGGTCTCACTGTAATTACATGACCACTATCTTAAATGTGACCTTTTACTGCTTGCTGCTCATCATCCTTTTTTTCACTAGTCCATCTGTCATCTGCTTTCCTATCCCTGTTACTGGACATGTCCTCACTTTGGAGTAGAGCATTAGCATCATCTGGGAGCTTGTTAGAAATACATGTTCTCTGGCTATAGAATCACCATCTGCATTTTTTTTTTTTTTTTTGACAGGCAGAGTTAGACAGAGAGACAGAGAGAAAGGTCTTCCTTATGTTGGTTCACCTCCTAAATGGCTGCTCTGGCCGGCGCTCAGTGCTGATCTGAAGCCAGGAGCCAGGTGCTTCCTCCTGGTCTCCCATGCGGGTGCAGGGCCGAGGGACTTGGGCCATCCTCCACTGCACTCCCAGGACACAGCAGAGAGCTGGACTGGAAGAGGAGCAACCTGGACAGAATCCAGCACCCCAACTGGGACAGAATCTGACACCCCGACCTGGACTAGAACCCCGGGGTGCTGGCACTGCAGGCGGAGGATTAGCCTAGTGATCCGCAGTGCCGGCCACCATCTGCACTTAATAAGATCCCCCAGATGATTCAAATGTACATTAAACCACCATTTCTCAGTCGTTTGCCCTTTTAAACCCTCCTGCATTTTTTTTTTTTTTGTTTCAGATTTTTATGTATTTATGTGAGAGGGAAAGTTATAGATAGAGGGAGAGACACAAATAGCTGCAGGAGCTGGGCCAATCCAGAGCCAGGAGCCAGTAGCTTCTTCCGGGTCTCCATGTGGGAGCAGGGGCCCAAGCACTTGGGCCATCTTCCATGGCTTTCCCAGTCAGAGATATGGATCAGAAGAGGAGCAGCCGGGACTCAAACCAGTGCTCATATGGGACAGCAGTGCCACAGGTGGAGGCTTAGTCCACTGTGCCACAGTGTTGGCCCTCTCTACCTCATTTTTAATTCTAGACTCACACCTATTTCATGGATGATGACTTTGATTCCTACTTCTCTGAAAATTCAAGCTTTGAAAAGAAATTCTTAAATACTCAGACAGTAACATTTATTTACTTTTCAGTATCTCTACCTTAACTGTTATAGAAGATTAGCCATATTCCTGTCCAAAAATTGTTTGCTATTCCTTTCCTTTCTTCTTGCTCAAGGTTTTCACTGAGATAAAGTTGAACTTATTTGCTTGCATCATCTGTATTTCCCGCTGTCCCAGACTATTCCTTGCAGCTATAAATATGCCAATTTTTCTCTTTCAAACAAATAATACAAAACTTTCCTTGAATCCCACTTTCTTCTCACCAGCTAACAAAACATTTATTTGCCTTCCTTGTATAAAAGTTTGTCAGAGGAATTGTCTATATAATTACTGCCTCCATTTGTTTTCCTGTTTCTAAACTCACCCTAGTCAGTTTTTTCTCCCCCTACTCCATTAAAACTGCACTTATCCAAATTACCATGGTGTAAACTTCGCTGTGTATCAGGGTATACAATGTCGTGCCGGTGGCCTGCAAAACCGCTTGACATGGCCCTGCCAAGGCAAGGCCACTGCAGGCTGGACTCAAAATTCAACCCTTCTATAGCAGGCTAATTTTTTTTTAAAGATTTATTTGTTTACTTGAAAGGTAGTGTAACAGAGAAAAAGGTCTTCCATCCACTGGTTCACTCCCCAAGTGGCTGCAATGGCCAGAGCTGGACTGATCTGAAGCCAGGATCCAGGAGCTTCTTCTGGGTCTCCCATGCAGGTGTAGGGCCCCAAGCACTCAGGCCATCTTCTGCTGCTTTCTCAGGCCATAGCAGATAGCTGCATTGGAAGAGGAACAACTGGGATATAGGATATTGGTGGAAGAAACTCAGATACCTGGACCATCATTCCCTGCCTTCCCAGGCACATTAGCAGGGAGCTGGATCAGAAGCAGAGCACACTGGACTTGAGCAACATTCTGATATGGAATGCCAGTGTCACAAGCTGTTGTGTTGCAACACTGTTTTCCCATATGTACTTTTAAAAATTAAATGTGACAAAATCACATATGTATCATAAAGTTATTTAACACACATGAAATTATTGATTCCTTTTTATTCCCATATAATATTACATTTCATAGATTTGCCATAAATTGTTAAATTTTTCTTGATAACAATTTGATTTATTTTCAGAATTTATCTATTAAAAATAAAGCTACCATGACCATTTGCGTAAATGTCTTTACATAGATATGTACTTTCATTTCTTCTTAATACATACCCAAAATGAAATGGCTACTTTGGCTATTCTTTAGTTTTTGTGTTACCATATGACTTGGGGGATCTGGTCTGGGACTTAGATTGTATTTTTTTGCACATCATTTTGAGAATAATCTATGTACTAATACTATTGACTCTTCTGATGTGTGATTACAGTGTATCTCCGTAATTGTTCAGGAATTGTTCTTATCAATATTTTGTACTTACAGTATACATCTTTAGTCAGACTTATTTCTCAAATTCTGTATTTTTGAAGTTAATGTAAATTGTAGGGGGCCAGTGTTGTGGTTCTGTGATTTAAGCCACCACCTGTGATGCTGGCATTCCATATTGCTGCATTGATTCCACTCCAGGCTGCTCTGCTTCTCATCCATCTTCCTGCTTGTGTGCCTGGGAGGTAACATATGTGGCCCAAGTACTTGGGCTCCTGCCACTCTCCTAAGAGACAGCAGTCTGAGTTCCTGGCTCCTGGTTTTGGCCTGGACCAGTCCCAGTCTTTGTTGGAATTTGGAGAGTGGCCCAGTGCAGGGAAGATACTCTCTCTGCCTCTTTCTGCCTTTCAGATAGGTAGATACATCTTTTTAAAATGTTGAGCTGAAATTCATATATAGTTATACATAACTTGATGATAAGAATAATTTCTGAAAACTTTCTTAGAAAATTTTATCATTGTCTGAGTATCATAGAGTATCTTACACAAACCTGGATTGGTACAGCTTATTGCATACCTGGGCTATATGATTTTATTATATGGTATCTCCTATTGCTTCTAGGGCCATGATGTACAAACAATACAAGATTAAATCAGTCTCGAGAAAAATGCAATAAAACGGGTAAACATAAAATAAATGAGGCAGATGCTGGCATTACATGGCATGTTTATTTATTTGAAGTTTAGAGGTAGATTTGAGGAGGGATACATATTCCTGGTCTACTGTTTAATTCCTCAAGTGCCCACAACAACTGGGGCAAGACTGGAACAAGAGCCAGTAGTTGGAAAATCATTCCAGATTTTCCGTATGGGTAGCAGGAAAACAATTAAGCTATCACTACTGACTCCAAAGGTCTGCATTGGAGTTAGGAGCCAGAGCCAGGAATTAAACTCAAGCATTGTAATATGGGCGTCTTAGCTTCTAAATGCCCACTCCTAAATGTTCTTATTCTGTAAGTAGGAGTACACTCCAAAATAATGATCAAAAATATAGTGAATATATAAACCAGTGACAGCCATTTAGGATAAGCATAATCAATTATGTACTGTCCATAATTTGTCCTTGCTATACGTTTATATGACTGGTACCACAATAGGTTTTTTTTACATCAGCATCAGTACACATATGTGAATAATGTATTGTGCCATGATGTTAAAATAACTGTTAGAGAGCCGGCGCCGTGGCTCAATAGGCTAATCCTCCACCTAGCGGCGCCGGCACACCGGGTTCTAGTCCCGGTTGGGGCGCCGGATTCTGTCCCGGTTGCCCCTCTTCCAGGCCAGCTCTCTGCTATGGCCAGGGAGTGCAGTGGAGGATGGCCCAGGTGCTTGGGCCCTGCACCCCATGGGAGACCAGGAAAAGCACCTGGCTCCTGGCTCCTGCCAGGATCAGCGCGGTGCGCCGGCTGCAGCGGCGGCCATTGGAGGGTGAACCAACGGCAAAGGAAGACCTTTCTCTCTCTGTCTCTCTCACTGTCCACTCTGCCTGTCAAAAAAAAAAAAAAAAAAAAAAAAAATAACTGTTAGATATAGGAATTTTTCAGCTGTATTGTAAACTTACGGGAATACCACCATTTATGCATGCAGTCTGCAGTTGACTGAAACATCATTATGTCTGCATGATTAATAACAAAATAATCATTATAAAAATTTTAAACAAATATAGTGGTTTACATTATGTTGAGAATGTTGTGCACCTACCAACTCTATCTGGTCCTACAGCATTTTCTTCATCTCTAAAGGAAACTCCATACCTGTTAAATAATTACTCATCATCCCCCTTGCCCATAACAAGCACTAATGTCTGTTCTGGCTCTATGCACTTACCTGTTCTGGATGTGGAATCATATTATCAGTCTCTTTTTGTCTAACTTCTTCATGTATATAATGTTTTCAAGGTTCATCCCTGTTTTAACATGTATCAGTACTTCATTCCTTTTTTGGCCAAATAATACTCTGTTGTATGAATAGACCATGATTTTTTTTATGAGTCTCTTATGGATATTTGAACTGTTCTCACCTTTTGTCTTTTGTGAATAGTGCTGCATTTGGGTTCCTGTATTTCACATCTTTCCTGATATTTGTCATAACTGGCTTTTACTTTTTAATAGCTGTGATTTTGAAGTATTAATGGTTTTGGTTTATATTTCCCTAATTATTAATGATGTTGAACAGCTTTTCATGGGCTTGTTGGCATTTGTGTATCTTTTTTTCTTTCCTCCTTCTGTGGAACACTTGAGGAAGCTCTTTAGAAGACCTGTGGAACTGTCTCTTCTAAAGTGCCCTCTCCTCTTTTGTCCTCTATTCTGAGAACTCTGCACTTGAGTCTCCTTTACTTTCAGTTCCATCTTCTCGACTTTGGAAGTCCTTGATTGTCTATGGGTTCCTCTCTGCACCATGTCCCAGAGTGTCTGTCATGGCGGTAAAATGAAATGGTTTCAGGCTTCACTTCATTTGTTTTTCATATATCAGGGTTCAGTGTACCTTATTGAGTGATTTCCATAGCTTACAAAAGGTAAAATATATTGCAATATGTATTATATGTTATGTATAATTTTCCTATTACTTTATCTTGGTACAATGCAAAAACTTTTCCTCTTTGATGAAGAAAATAAGGCCCAGAGAGTGCCAAATTCAAATTAACCCTGCTGGGATGCCTATGCAGGATTCATCTCATCAGTCTGTATATCGTCACCGTCTTGGGGGTTAAATGTTTGAGCTTTGCACTCTACTGTGAAGAGGAGACTTCATGGAGGTTGGTGTGGGGAAATAATCAGTTGGTGTGCGTTGTCAGGAGTTGTGGACATTGATTATTCACCTAGGATTTCAGAATGAAATCCGAATCTCTTTTATGACTACTGGCAAAAAGTGAATAATCCTCAATAATGAAAATCACATGTTTTAAAACAAATAGACCAAGGAATACTTCATTTTAGTGATGTTTCATTTTTTCTTTATTTGTAATGGAAATATCTCTCCTTTTCAGAAATACTAAGAGAGTTTGTGAGACAGACTTTTTTCTTTTTAATTAAGGAGCATTCGATATTAGGAAAAAAATTTAAACCGTGCACAAAAGGGTCTTAACAGTACCATGTTCAAAAATGTAAATTTATATAAAAGTATGCCCTTGGTTAGTAAATAGACAGTGACATCTTTAGAGGTAAATGAGAACATGACTTCCAATTATTCTCAAATAGACTAAATGATTTGTGTTTTTTGTATGTGCAAGTAAAGCAGTTGGTTCCAAATTGTAAACAATTGGGTGATTTGTTTGACAGGTGTTTTAGAATTCCTTGTATTAGTTTTGCAGCTTTGAAGTTTTTAATTATGTTAAACAACAAAAAAAATCATTGTATCACAATCAGTTACTATACTGTCTCCTCTTTGTTAAGTGTGATGCTGCTTTTGTTTTGGCCTGTTCTGCATCCGTTTCTTCCTTATTTGATAATGGCTGTAAGTTATTAGATTAAAATAGGATGGTTCCGAGCCATAAGAATAAAGTGGAATTGATTTCATAGAGTAGTTCTAGAGTTTAGCATGTGACCTGAGCCTGGGAAATCGTGTTTTGTTTTTTGTTTTTTTGAAGTGGTGATCCCATGTACCAAGTCAGGTTGATTTCTATGATTTTTATTGGGGTTAATAAGAAAGGTAAACTATCATTGTGATTCCAAGAAAGTCAATTATAATCTGGAACCGTATTATGGCCATTTGCCCTATTTTAGGAAGCTTACCTGAGAAAAATGAAATGAATTTAAAGGAAAGAGAACCAAAGGGAGGACAACCTGAGTTAAGAGCACTATTTAATTCATAACATAAATTTAAAAATTTTTTTTCTTTTGAGAGGTAGAGAGAGACAGATATCGTCCATCTGCTGGCACACTTCCCAAATGCTCACAGCAACCTGGACTGAACCAGCTCAGAACTCAGTCTAGGTGCTGGTGCTGTGGTATAACGGGTAAAGCCACCATCTGCAGTTTTGGTATCCCATATGGGCATTGGTTCGAGTCCTGGCTGCTCCATTTCCAATCTAGCTCTCTGCTGTGTCCTGGGAAATCAGTGAAAGATGGCCCAAGTGCTTGGGCCCTTGCACCCACATGGGAGACCCAGAAGAAGCTCCTGGCTCCTGGCTTCGGACTGCTGCAGCTCCAGCAGTTGCAGCCAACTGGGGAGTGAACCAGCTGATGGAAGACCTCTCTCTTTCTCTGCCTCTTCTCTCTCTGTGTAACCCTGACTTCAAATAAATAAATAAATCTTAAAAAAAAAAAAAAAAAAACAACTCTAGGACTAGGATCCTAAAGTACTTGAGCCATCTATTACCTGCTGCCTACCAGAGCATGCCATTGGCAGAAAGCTGAACTCAGAAGCAGAGCTGGGAGTTGAGCACAGGCACTACGATATGGGATGCAGGTTCATCCTCCAGTTGCCTTCAGTTGCCAGGAATGGGCTAGGCTGAGGCTGGGAGTAATAACTGAATCCCAGAACTCTCCCAAATGGGTAGCAAGAACCCAATTATTTGAGTCATCATTGCTACCTCCTAGGGCCCATTAGCATCTTAGTTGTTAGGCCATATGCCCACCACTCAAATGTTTTTAAATCCTGATTTGATCAGTATTTGGTGCTTTGTGCCGTTCTCTTGAAAATGCTGAAATAAGAGTTGCTATATGTCTTGATTCTTTTGCATCTTGACTATTCTTTTGACAATTCCTTAATTTCCTTTTCAGATTTCTCTTTTCTTTTGGTATTCTGTTTATAACCATCTCATATTCATGATGAACATGGTCCTTAAGTTATTTTTCACTTGGCTTTTTTTTGTAGCTATACTTAAATATATACATGCATGCACTAGATTTGTCATTTATTTTTTGTTATCATATTTGTTTAAGATTTATTTAAAGGCCAGCACCGCGGCTCACTAGGCTAAACCTCCACCTGTGGCGCCGGCACTCTGGGTTCTAGTCCCGGTCGGGGTGCTGGATTCTGTCCCGGTTGCTCCTCTTCCAGTCCAGCTCTCTGCTGTGGCCCGGGAAGGCAGTGGAGGATGGCCCAAGTGCTTGGGCCCTGTACCCACATGGGAGACCAGGAGGAAGCACCTGGCTCCTGGCTTTGAATTGCAGCGTGCCGGCCATAGCAGCCATTTGGGTGGTGAACCAACAGAAAGAAGACCTTTCTCTCTCTCTCTCGCTGTCTAACTCTGCCTGTCAAAAATAAATTATTTAAGATTTATATATCGATTTGAAAAAGCTTTTGGCCAGGAGCCAAAAACCAGTCATTAAGTTCTCACATGGGTGGCAGGGACCCAGTTACTCTAACTGTCATCTGCTGCCTCCCTGGGTATGCGTTGGCAGAAAGCTGGATCTGAAGCAGAGGAGCCAGAACAGAAGCCAAGCACTTGGATATAGGATACAGATATCCTAAAAACATGTTAAACACTGCCACAAGCAGTTGTTTCTTAATTTTCTTATTGTCTTCATGATTCTATATATTTTTTTTTTTGACAGGCAGAGTTAGACAACAAGAGAGAGAAAGGTCTTCCTTCCGTTATTTCACCCTCCAAATGGCCGCTATAGCTGGCACTGCGCCGATCTAAAGCCAGGAGCCAGGTGCTTCTCCTGGTCTCCCATGCAGGTGCAGGGCCCAAGCACTCGGGCCATCCTCCACTGCCTTCCCAGGCCACAGCAGAGAGCTAGACTGGAAGAGGAGCAACTTGGACTAAAACCCAGGGTGTTGGCATGGCAGGCGGAGGATTAGCCTAGTGAGCTGTGGTGCCGGCCAATTCTATAGTTTTGTTTTTTTAAGCCATTTTATACATAGTAGTTTTATATTCTGTATTCTAATACCTCCAACACTTGAAGGTCTAAATTTTTTTTAAAGATTTAATTTTATTTGAAAGTCAGAGTTACACAGAGCAAGGAGAGGCAGAGAGAGAGAGAGGTCTTCTATCCGCTGGTTTACTCCCCAGATGGCCGCAACAACCAGAGCTGTGCTGATCCGAAGCCAGGAGCTTCTTCTGGGTCTCCCATGGGTGCAGAGGCCCAAGGACTTGGGCCAACTTCTACTGCTCTCCCTGGCCATAGCAGAGAGCTACATGGGACGTGGAGCAGCGGGGTCTTTAACCGGTGCCCATATGGGATGCCCGCGCTTCAGGCCAAGGCATTAACCTGCCACGCACAGTGCTGGCCCCTGAAGGTCTAAATTTGTTGTTACTATTTCTGACTCCTTGGCGCTGGCCCAGTGGTACAGTGGTTTAAAGCCCTGGCCTGAAGCGTGGGCATCCCATATGGCCACCAGTTCTAGTCCTGGCTGCTCTTCTTGCGATCAGCGTAGCTCCGGCCATTGCGGCCATCTGGGGAGTGAACCAGCAGATGAAAGACCTCTCTCTCTGCCTCTGCCTCTCTCTGTAACTATGTCTTTTTAAAATAAAACAAATCTTTAAAAAAAGCAATGCTTTTAAAAAATATTTCTGACTCTTACAATGGCTTGCTTCTGTAGTGCTGACTGATGTTTTTGAGAAAACTGGATCTTACATGAAAATGAATTGAACGCATCTCAAAGGGAAAATTTTACTCTGCCTTTTCACTAGTTTAACTAGAGTTTTACTCTAGGAAAAAAAAAGCTAAGATTCGTGTGCCTTCCTTTTCTCTGTTCAAAGTTTCAGAATCTCAGTTACATTTTTTTTCAGGCAACTGAAATACTTTATAAATGTTCCTCCACCTGAGGCGCCAGCATCTCATATGGGCGCCGGTTCTGTCCCGGTTGCTCCTCTTCCAGTCCAGCTCTCTGCTGTGTCCTGGTAGGGCAGTGGAGGATGGCCCAGGTGCTTGGATCCCTGTACCTGCATGGGAGACCAGGAGGAAGCACGTGGCTCCTGGCTTCGGATCAGTGCAGCGTGCCAGCCGTAGCGGCCATTTGGGGAGTGAACCAACTGAAGGAAAACCTTTCTCTCTGTCTCTCCCTCTCACTGTCTAACTCTACCTGTCAAATAAAAAACAAATAAATAAATTTAAAAAATAAATAAATGTTCCATTCTCGAGGTAACTGTTTTCCTCATTTCACTAGTGATTTTGATGTTTACTTTTCATGTTTTTAAATAATCTTTTCTTTGTCTTTTTTGATCATTTTAGAGCATTATTTATTGACTTGTTATGATAGAAATGCTAATTGGCCATCTTTCAAGTCCAGCTTTTAGTCCTTAATCTTTTTCTATACATCTACTCTCAATATTTGATTGATCATTTTTTTTTTCAGAATTCAGAGTCCAGTTACAAATGCTATACATGATGTGTTATATCCTATGATAAGTTATCTTTTTTTCTTAAGTGACATTTTTTCCCTTTGTTTAATAATTATGTTTTGTTAATGTTTTCCTTTCTTTTTGTTCTAAGATTTATTTATTTATTTGAAAGGTAGAGTTACAGGGAGAGAGAGGGACAGACAGAGAGATTTTCCATCCTCTGGTTCACTCCCCAAATTATTGCAATTGTCAGAGCTTGTCTGGTCTGAAGTCAGGAGCCAGAAGCTTACTCCGGGTCTCCCACGTGGGTGTCAGGGACCCTGGAACTTGGGCCATCTTCCCACTGCTTTCCCAGGTACATTAGCAGGGCATTGAATGGGAAGTGGAGCAGCCGGGACTTGAAAGTGGTGCTTGTAGGAGATGCCAGCATGGCAGGTGGTGGCTTTATCCCCTATACCTTTTTGTTGGCCCCAATAAGTTTTCCTTTTACTTGCCACTACGTTCTTGTAATTCTGGAGATTCGTGTTATTTTTTTTCCATGTTGGATACTTTGTTTCTGGATCCAAACAAGCTTTCTTGGTGTGATTACATTTTTAGTAGAACATGCCCTTGTTAATCACATTATTTGTTATCCTTTTTATTTAGGTGATTTTAGGTGTAAAACAAGTTACAAGTTTTACATTGAGCTCATATAAATGGAAGAAATTCATGGAAATTTAGTTCTAATTCTTGTTTCATGTTTCTATGTGGATTTTAGAAAAATCTTTTAAACTTTAAGATTGAAATATATATTCTTGAATTAAAATTTTTTTACACTCTAGTTGTATTTGCTTCATCTTTTAAAATCAAAAGGCCTTAGTAAATAATTTTTATGTGTGCAGGATAGAAGAAATTGTTATAAAGTTAGAACAATACAAAATAAATATTGCTTTATATTATATTTACATTATGATAAGATAATAATGTTATATCTTCTAATAGAGTTACTAAAATTGGTTGAAAATTGGATATAATTTTAAGAAAGTCCTAGTCTCCTAATTTAGTGTAGCATTTTAAACCTTTATTTTGTATACTTGTGATGCTTGAAAAGTAGAAGAATTTAGGTTCTTACGGAAAATTTGCAATCTTTGAAGGTAAAAAAAAATTTAAATGTAACAAATTTTAAATCTTTGTTTTTAGGTGCGGTACTTCTTTGTAATGTACAAGGATTGGCAGTTAATATTGACCCAGTCTTATACACATGGCTTATTTATCTGCCTCAGAAACGAACAAGCCGACATATGCCACAGGTGAGAAATTTTTACAATTCTTTTTTAAAGATTATTTAATTATTTGAAAGAGTTAGGGAGAGGCAGAGAGAGAGAAGTCTTCCATTTGTCAGGACCCGAACTGATGCCCACATGGCATGCTGGCATTGTAGGAAGCAGCTTTACCCTCTATGCCACAGCGCCAGCTCAATAATTTTTTTTCTCAATGAGTAAATGTTTTCTCAGTCATTTAATAGAGTTAAATTGTCTTTTCATTGCCTCTCTCTTTTTGTTTTTCTTTTTAAGATTTATTTTATTCATTTGAAAGGCAGTTACAGAGAAAGAGGGAGAGAGAGAAAGAGACAGGTCTTCTGTCTGCTGGTTCACTCCTCACGTGGCCGCAACTACCAGAGAGGGGCCAGGCCAAAGCCAAGAGCCAGGAGCTTTGAGTCTCCCACGTGAGTGGCATGGGCCCAGAGACTTGGGCCATTTTCTGCTGCTTTCCCAGGTGCATTGCCAGGGTGCTGACTGGGAAGTGGAGTAGCCAAAAATAAAACCGGCGCTCATGTGGGATAGCAGCACTGCAGGTGGCAGCTTAGTCTACTGTGCCACAATGCTGGCCCATTGCTTCTCCTTTTACAGCTACATCAGAATTTCTCTGTCTCCTTTTCAGTCCCTGTAAAAATTCTGTTCGTCAATTTCCATACAAGAAAAAATGGATCAAAAAATTTCTTTGTCTATTAAGTGGAGTTTGTGTACAGTTGCTTGCAATGGAGAAAGTTTATAGAGGACTATAATGGCAGTACTTTTGCTTGTGTGGTTTCCCTTTATAATATTAGATTTCTGTTTTCACAGTAGATGTTGGGTTTTGTTTTTATTATCACTGTGTTTCTCCTTTATCTTTGAATGCCTAATCCTAGCATTGGGATGGTTGATGCAGAAAGGTTTAGATATATTTTGCTTAAAAATGTGTAAATTACAAAGCGAGTAGTGGTGATTGTGGTTTCTAGAATGCTTAAATGGAATTCTCTGTCAGGACAGTTAAATATAATTCTGACAGTTTTATCATTCTCAGTTTAAAGATGAGGACACTAATGCTTACTGAGATTTACTTACCTACAGTAACACAACTAGTAGATGGTAGAACTACAAATTTTGAAACCATATTCCATACTGATTATAATTTTGCATTATTCTGTTTTTAATAGTTTTGTATCTTCTTTATGAAGTGACATAATAGTTGGTAGCTGAAAAGTAATTATTTTATATTATCTAAGAATTTAAAAAGGGAAATGTACATTGTAGGGAACATCATTTAAAGGCTTTTCTTTACTTTCTCTTAGTTTCATTTGAAATTTCTGCTCTCATTCCATTTTTTCTTTTAACAAGTTGTAACAGAATATAAGGCTTTATGCCTGACACCAGATCTAAAGAAATAAAACGTTTTTATTGAGAATATCCCTCCTAGATGTATTAAGTGTATTTGAGAATATTAAGGATTATAGTAATGCCATTTTTTTTTTCAAGATTTATTTATTTATTTATTTGAAAGAGTTACAGAAAGAATGGGTGATGGGGGAGGAGAGGGAGAGGTGGGGAGGGGAGAGAGAGAGAGAGAGAGAGAGAGAGAGAGAGTGAATGAATGAATGAGAATGAATAAGAATCTTCCATTCATCGATTCACTCTCTAAATGGCTGCAGTGGTCAGGGCTGAGGGAGATTGAAGCCAGGAGGCAGGAGCTTCACCTGGGTCTCCTATGTATGTGGGTGGCAGGGGCCCAAGGACTTCAGCCATCTTCTGCTGTTTTTTGCAAGCCATTAGGAGGGAGTTGGATCAGAAGTAGAGCACACAGGACACAAAAAAAGCACTCATATGGTGTTGCAGGTAGCTGCTTTATCTACTGCCCCATCATGCCAGCCCCAGTAATGCCATTTTTGGTAATTGTGAAGTGTATTGCAAATATTTGTCCAGGGTTATATAAAAACAAAAAAGAGAACTCGTTCTCACAAGCAGAGTTATGTGTGTGAGACAACTGTTAATAAGCTGAAAATCATAGGAGTAAATGAGGGAAGGATTTCTTAGTCTGAACTGTTTGAGCAAAGACAAAGAAGATGAAAGAACAAGACAAGAAAGACACCTTCATCCATTCTAGACTGGATTCAAGTGGTCTTACAGAGATTGGTAGAAATCAGTTCATAAAGGCTTTTGTATATTCTGCTAGGTATTTGACTTTTATCTTGTGGGATATGAGGAACTTTAGAAAAGTGACATAATAGACCTAGATTTTAGGAAGTTTTGCTCTAGTAAAATGTAAACTATGTGTGATAGAGAAGTTAAGGCTATTGGCAGGAACCCAGAAAACTTTTCATTCTAAATTTTTATTTTCATTGCAAATTCTTATTCTTAGTTATGACTTTCAGTAAAGGTCAAATTAAGTGTTCCAGCCCCTTAATTAAGTAAATTAGATATGCTCTTATTGGTACCAAGTGCATTCAAGATATTAGTTTTAAATTTTATTATATTTGTATTATAACTTTTAAAATTAAATTCATATTTTCTAAATTAAAAGCAGTAGTTTTATTTTTATGTAATCTAACACAATCCCACTTATTCAGTTACAAATAATATTATAGTAAGCATTTTCACAGAATATTTTTCATATTATGTTCAAACAGATTATTTTCAGAAGTATAATTAGTATCTTTGAGCTATACTTTGGCAATTTTAAAGCATTATTTTAGGACTTTTGTTATATTGCCAAATTGCTTCCTAATTGGTTTACAGTTTACATTTTCTTTTTTTTTAATTTTTATTTATTTGAGAGCTAGAGTTATAGACAGTGAGAGGGAGAGGCAGAGAGAAAGGTTTTCCGTCTGTCGGTTCACTCCCCAAATGGCCACAATGTCCAGAACTACACCGATCCGAAGCCAGGAGCCAGGTGCTTCCTCCCAGTCTCCCATGTGGGTGCAGGGGTCCAAGGACTTGGGCCATCCTCCACTGCCTTCCCAGGCCACAGCAGAGAGCTGGATTGGAAATGGAGCAGCCGGGACTAGAACCTGCACCCATATGGGATGCCAGCACAGCAGGCAGAGTATTAACCTACTGTGCCAGGGCACCAGCCCCCTACAGTTCACATTTTCACCAGCAATTTAGAATGTTACTATTTCACTACAATTCAGCAATATTGAAAAATGGACTTAAAAATCCCCTTTAGGGGATGGATGTCATAAGATACTTTTTGAATCACCTACATCCCATACTGGAGTATCTGAGTTCAAGTCCCAACTCCACTCTTCCTTCCAACTTTCTGCTAGGAGGGAGCATGTGATGTCTCAATTAGTTGAGTCCTAACCACCCAGATGAGATACCTGGATTGAGGTTCTGTCTACTGTTCCCAGCCTCAGCCTGGCCTTGCCTCACTGGGAGTAAACCTCTCTCACCTCTCAGAAATACTGCTTCTTGAGTTCTTTTTTTTTTTTTTTTTTAGTAGAAGATTAAGCTTGTGATTATAAAGTAAATTCAAAACATGTGTCATCACAAAAATTAAAATAAGGAAGGAAGGAGGAGGGGGATGGTAAGTATCATGCTCTTTTTAAAAAAGAAAGATTTATTTATTTATTTGAAAGTCAGAGGTAAAGAGTGGGAGAGAGGGAGGGAGAAAGAGAGCAAGAGAGACAGAGACAGTCTTCCACTTGCCGATTCACTCCTCAGATGTCTGCAGCAGCCAGTGCTGGGCGAGGCTGAAGCCAGGAGCCAGGAGCCAGGAGCTTTATTTGGGTCTCTCATGTGAGTGGAATGGGCCTAAATACTGGGACATCTTGTGCTGCTTTCGCAGGCCATTAACAGGGAGCTGTGTTGGAAGTGGAGCAGCTGGGACATGAACTGGCACCCATATCAGATGTCAGCATTGCAGCCAACAGCTTTACCCTCTGTGCCACAGTGCCAGCCTCCATTATGCTCTTAAAACTTTATTGATGTATTACATGAAATCAGTTCTGTTTATGTAATAAAAATATTTCAAAGGAATATAAAAATATAGACTTTTAAAGATTTATTTGAAAGGCAGAGTTATAGAGTGGGGGAGAGGACAGAGGAAGAGAGTAGGATTATTCAATCTATGTTTCTTCTGCTAGTTCACTCCCCAAATGCCTGCAAGCACCAGTTCTGGGCCATACCAAAGTCTGGATCCTGGAGCTCATTCTTGGTCTCCCATGCAGGTAGCATGAACCCAAGTACTTGAGCCGTCACCTGCTGCCTCCCAGGATGCATGTCAGCAGGAAGGTGAAATCTGAAGCAGAGCTTAGCTTGAACCCAGGCGCTCTGATATGGGATGCAAGCATCCCGAATGGTATTTTAACTTCTATGCCAAATGCATATTCCTATATTTTGATGTTTTATACTGCAGTGGCCTATTTCCAGAATAGTGGAGGGAATAACTGGTCTTACTCCTTCTCAGTATCTCTTCATGCCTGACATGCACCATCTGTATTAGCAGTCATTCAACAAATATTTTTGAGGATTTCTTTGGTACCATTTTAGGTATTTTGAATATTGCTATGAATACAACCTACAAGAGCCTTGCTTTCATTTTAGAAAGAGTTTGTGATTTGCCACTTAATGGATTTTTACTATGTGAAAATATAGGCACAGAAAGAAAGCTTTTGTTTATTCTTGGATGATGCCTTTGCCACAGCTTCATTAATCTCATCTTTCATTCACTGTGCTTGAATTCAGTATCACACTGTGCAGCACACATGTTTTCTGTCATTACTCTTGATGTATTAATATGAATCCTGAAGTTTGTTTTAACTTATTAAAGTGCTTGATTGTATTATCTGTAAAAATTTTGGTTGTAGTGGTGTTGAGAATAACATCTGACTCCACTGCAGCCTGGCCAGACCATGCCAGCTTCTCTATCTGATCCTGCAATATTACAGTTATCATCTGTTGTTTCCCCAGCTGCAATTTCCTTCTCAATTTGTGGCTAAAACCCAACATTTGATGATTGTTTTCCATTCAGTTCAACATTGATCTTTGATACTATAGCAAACTTAAAAATACCTTTGTTTTTTATTTTGCCAAAAATCTGACAAGATTGTATTGGGTATCATCATCAGCAACATCAGATGTTATTTCAGAGAATAAAGATGAAACAGCTGCTTTATTGTCCAGCTCAGCACTCCTGCACTCAATATAGGATCATAATGTTTTCCAGCTTTTTGTAACTATAGATATTTTTATGTATTTTCTGTATGTGCTTTGAATATAAGTTTGTCAGACAAAATATAGAGATTTTCAGTATTTTAAAATATTGGAATGTCCATGTTACCATGGAAATTATCACTTTAGAAAAGTATGCTCCTAAAAATATTGTTTGATAAGAATAACTCTAGGGGCCAGTGCTGTGGCACAGTGGATTAACGCCCTGGCCTGAAGCGCCAGCATCCCATATGGGCGTCGGTTCTAGTCCCAGTTGCTCCTCTTCTGATCCAGCTCTCTGCTATGGTCTGGGAAAGCAGTGGAAGATGGCGCAAGTCCTTGGGCCCCTACACCCATGTGAGAGACCCGGAAGAAGCTCCTGGCTCCTGGCTTATGGCTTCGGGTTGGTGCAGCTCTGGCCATTGTGGCCAGTTGGGGAGTGAACCATTGGATGGAAGCCCTCTCTCTCTCTGCATCTCCTCTCTGTGTAACTCTGACTTTCAAATAAATAAATAAATATTTAAAAAAAGACAATAACTTTCTTTTTTCTAGGAATCCTAATTTTCATAGAGTATTTTAATTTTGATTTACTCTTTTTGTATTATCCTTACACTTCTTACTAAAATTTATGTTAGCTGAGTACTTCTAGTCTGTCTCTTAGTTTTCCCACAGTGGTCAACCACAGTGTGAAAATGTAAGTGAACAATTGCAGAAATAATTTCATGACTTGTACTTTAAGAAGTTTTGTAATAGTTCTGTTTTATTAGTTATTGTTCATGTTTTACTGTGTCTAATTTATAAATTAAATTGCATCATAAATATTTGTATTTAGGAAAATCAGTACGGTCATCCATCAGTGTCCATGGAGGATTGATTCTAAGGCCTATATCAAAATTTGCATAAGGTCAAGTTGCTTACATAAAATGACATAGTGTTGGCATATAACTTATATACATCTTCCCATATACTTCACATTAACTCTAGGTTACTTAAAATACCTAACACACTGTAAATACTACATACATAGTTGTTAGTCTATATTTTGGCAGGGGGGAATAATGACAAGAACACAAGTTTGTACATGGTCAGTATGGACAAAATTGTTTTTCAATGTTTACATTCAGGATTGGTTGACTCTTATGTGTGGAACCCATTTGATGTGTGTCGGGGGGTTAGTACTACCTTTGGTTTTAGACATCCACTGGGAGTCTTGGACCTTACCTGCTATGGATAAGGGGACACTCCTGGATGTTAGAGAAGGAGCGGGGAGGTGGAGGCAGGTTGGAAGAGACAGATTAATTTAAATCAATAAAGCCTCAACTTGTGAAGGATTGTGTTCAGTTATGACATGTTTAACTTTCAGTTTTTTCAAATATGTCAGTGATTCAGTTATCCTTTCTGGCTCTTTCCAGCAGCCTGTGGTAGCTGTTCCTCTTGTTATGCCAATTAATAGAAGGAAAGAAGATGAGGTGTCTGTTGAAAGTGCACCCTTGGCAAAGCAGCAGTCGTATCAGGCCTCTGAATATGCCAGCAGTCCTATAAAAACGAAAACAGTAACAGGTATGTAAGGATCTGTTATTTTACTGAACCTTGACTAACAAGTTATCCTGTCATAGTTTCTTGAGTTCCAGCTAATGGCACATAACTCTTGAGCTGGTGACAAAGTACTTTATTACCCACAACATTAGCAATAATCAGAGTACTCACATTTCTTTGTATTACTTCCCAGCTTAATTCCCACAGGGTAACATAAAAAAGGCTGGGTGACAACTATATATGGTGGAACTCTGAATGGAACCCTGAGTTTAAGGAACCTGAATTTTTTATACTGGATAGAGAGGATGCTTAACCTTTCCTTTAGAGGGATACCTTTTGTCTACTTTGGAAGCTTGTAACTAGGTTGCCCATGTTCAGAAGGCTAGTGGTAACTGTCTTCTGAGGCTTTTCACTACATAAATGTCCTTGAAAACACAATTGGGATTAAAGGTAGTCACTGCCTGTACTTGAAAGATATGTAGTAACACAGGAGACCCATTAAGAAGTGACTCCCAATATAATATGTTCAGCCTTAAATGAATTTGAAAACCATAACATAGTGTGTCTCAATCTTCTTATTTTGTTTTTCTCTCACATTGTTAGCTAGGTCATCTATGCAAATATGAAATATATCTTCCTTAAAATGACTTTATTTACCTTTGTGTAGTAAAACTAATTTGTAATTTCACTTAAGTGGTATTTTTCCTTTAACCTCAGCTTTTTATGTTTTATGGTTTCTATAGATGATAATCTAGTTTTCATTAGATCTTCAGCTTGCTTTCTTTCTTCCTTTTTTTTTTTTTTTTGACAGGCAGAGTGGATAGTGAGAGAGAGAGAGGCAGAGTGGATAGTGAGAGAGAGAGACAGAGAGAAAGGTCTTCCTTTTGCCGTTGGTTCACCCTCCAATGGCCGCCACAGCTGGCGCGCTGCAGCTGGTGCACCGCGCTGATCCGAAGCCAGGAGCCAGGTGCTTCTCCTGGTCTCCCATGGGGTGCAGGGCCCAAGCACTTGGGCCATCCTCCACTGCACTCCCGGGCCACTGCAGAGAGCTGGACTGGAAGAGGAGCAACCGGGAAAGAATCCAGCACCCCAAGCGGGACTAGAACCTGGTGTGCCGGTGCCGCTAGGTGAAGGATTAGCCTATTGAGCCGCCGCACTGGCCAGCTTTATTTCTTTTTTTTTTCTTTTTCTTTTTTTTTTTGACAGGCAGAGTGGACAGAGAGACAGAGAGAAAGGTCTTCCTTTGCCGTTGATTCACCCTCCAATGGCCGCCGTGGCTGGTGCGCTGTGGCCGGCGCACTGCGCTGATCCGATGGCAGGAGCCAGGTGCTTCTCCTGGTCTCCCATGGGGTGCAGGGCCCAAGGACTTGGCCCGTCCTCCACTGCACTCCCTGGCCACAGCAGAGAGCTGGCCTGGAAGAGGGGCAACCGGGACAGAATCCGGAGCCCCGACAGGGACTAGAACCCGGTGTGCCGGCGCCGTGAGGCGGAGGATTAGCCTAGTGAGCCGCGGCGCCAAGCTTTATTTCTTATAATCAGATTTTTCCTACCATATTGATAATGATTTAATGTTTTCAATAAGTTAAAACAATTTATAGCATATCTGTTGTGTATAAGACTTTTAAGTAAAATTGAGGACAGAAATGTAAGACATCGTTCCTACTTTTAAAAAGTTTAATATATGATTGTATACACAAGAAAAGTTCAGATGAACTTTTGTGATAGGAGAGAGCTTCCATCCAGTAGTTCATTCCTCAGATGCCCAGAATGGCTTGGGGTAGGCCAGGGCCAGTGTTGAGTGGCAGCCTAGAATGCAGTCAGCAGCATCTCCCAGGTGGGTAGCAGAAATCCAGATACCTGAGCCATTACTGGATCATTGACAGGAGGTGAGATTCTGAAGCCAGAGCTAGGAACCAAACCCAGGTACTCTGCTGTGGGAGACAGACACATTAACCACTAGGTTAAATGCTCACTCCATCATTTGTGGTGAAAGGAAGAGATAGTATCACTTTCTTATCAGACTTAATAAGAGAATGATGAAATAAATTTCTGTGAAATTTTACATATAAGTATTATTGGTCTATATTTCTTTTCCAAAAATATGATATTTTATTTATTGTGGGGAATTATTAACTTCTACCTAACCATATCCACAACCTTTTTATTGTGTTGAGATTTTCTTTATCAATGGACAAGAATGCATATGCTTAGTTTTGTGTCATAGACAGATTATCTGTAACTTGTGCTGAGTTTTGATTATAAAATTAGATATTTTTTATTTAGATATCATGCTAAGGTTTTTCAGACTTTAGTTTTCTTGATTGGGTAATTTACATACAGTTTTATAAATGAAACTTTAATAAAATAACTGTCCACTGGTAAAAGTACATTTGTATTATATGCATATAAACCACATTTTGATCCCTTATTTATCATTTACATCTGTTCTTTAAATCACACTTGATAATTTGTTTAAAATAATTATTCAGAAGGATTAATTATGGCAGGAAATGTTTTGGGGGCAGGAAATTCTTATAATGTAAATGAAAATACATGATACAGAGCTGTGTAAAATGTGATCATTAATTTTGAAATTCATCTGTGTGTGTGGAAAGTTTTATATATAAATTCACATGTGATTCACATCAATTCACAAATGCTATCAAATATATGAAAATTCCTTTGTTTTATTATGCTTTATATGTCCTTTTAAGAAATTAATATTTCTAACTAAAATGAACAATAAAACCTGAAAACAAATAGCACCTTGATTTTTGTTTCAAATTACAAATATGAACCATAGTTCTTTGCCCTAGAGTTGAAAATAATTGTTTTTAATATTTATTCATTTGAAAAGCATAAAGAGAAAGTGAGACAGAGAATCCCCTGCTTCTGATTTATTCCCCATCTTCCCACAACAGTGACAGACAATGGACAAATCCAGGAGCTAGGAACTCAGTCTGAGTCTCCAATGTGGGTGGAAGGGACCCAACTACTTGAGCCATTACTTGCTGCTTCTTAGGGAGCAATTGGGAGTGGAACAGGACTGGAACCTAGGAACTCCAAAATGGGACGCAAACATCTCTAGCAGTATCTTAACTGCTTCACCGGACACTCACCCTGTTAATTCCCCCTTTTTGTCCTTAGTGTTTCCCCATTTTTAGAAACCTGACATATGCTGTAACTACTCTTATAGATAAGGACATCAATATTCTACCAAATATAGATTATTACCCATGTTGACATAAAAATTAACATCTGTAAAACTAATGCCTCTTCTTTGGGATCTGTAAGCATTTACAGAAAGTAAAAAGTCCTGAGCATAACATTTATTTTTTATGTATTACATGTCACATATGTATATATGTATATATATGTATATGATATATATCTTTCCTTCTCAGGTGCCTGTGGAACTTGGGGGTAGTGTTCTTTTGTTTGTGATAATAATCTGTGCTAAACATTTTCTTAGAATTAAGTTTCACAAGTTGTTTTAGTTTTAAATATACAGTCTCTTTTTTAAATAAAAAACATGTTTATTTCTTTAAATTTGTACATACATTTAAATGTAATATTGCTTTAAACATCATTTGTCTTGAGTCATAAGTCACAATTAATAGTCTTTTTATACATGTAAGCATTATTTTTGTTTTCTAAGCTTCTTAAGAATTTTTAGATATACAATTCAGCAGTGTTAAGTATATTACCATTATTATATGCATCTTTATTTTTAATTGCATTTTACAATGGCGAGATACTAGTGTTGATTTTATGCTTGGATTCTTATTAAAATTCTTATTTTTATATTCAGTACATGTGATTCAATGTTTATCTTAAGTTCATGCCTAACAAATTATATGTGTAGTGGTTTTGCTGCATGAAGTCCAAGACTTGCTCATTCTGCACTGTCTCTGATTTTTCTTTTTCATTATTCAACACGAATCAGACCTTTTCCTCCTCCAATCTCAATTAGTATTAAGTAGCTGACTGCAGGGAGAATATGTGCTTGATGGCAAAGAATGTGTTTACAAAAAAATAGCACTGTTTCAGTGATATAGTTATGTAGGTCAGGGCGAGCCAGAATAAAAGCATGCTCCTCATGAAGACAATGTATTATCATAAAATTCTAAATCATTTACTAGAGAATCTGTATATATATATTCACACACTTTAAAATACGAAATCACTAACAGCTATCCTATGTTTTGAAATATTATGAACCTTAATTTAGAACTCTTGGTGTAGTATTTTATAATGGAAAAGTAAATTTTTTTAAAGAGTTATTTATTTGAAAGTTAGAGAAAGAGAGAGAGAGAAATGGTCAAACAGATCTTCCATCCGCTGATTTACTCCCAAAATGACCACAATGGCTGGAGCTGGGCTGATCTGAAGCCAGGATCCAGGAGCTTCTTCCAGGCCTTGCAAGTGGGTACTTGGGCCATCTTCTGCTGCTTTCCCAGGTGCATTAACAGGGAGCTGTATTGGAAGTGGAGCAGCTGGAACTTGAAACAGCACCCATGTGGAATGCTGGCATTGAAGGCTACAGCTTTACCCACTATACCACAGAGCTGGTCCTGAGAAGTTAAACTTTTAAAAGCAGGATAAGAAGGGTTAGCATTGTGGCACAGTGGGGTAAGCCACTGCTTTTGATATTGGCATTGTGTGTCTTGGTGCCAATTCAAGTTTTGGCTGGTCTGCTTCTGATCTAGCTTCATGCTGATGTACCTGGAAAGGCAGCAGAAAATGGTCCAAGTACTTGGGCCCCTACCACCCATTTGGGAGACCAAGATGGAGTTCTTTGCTTCTAGCTTATGCCTGGCCTAGACCTGGCTTCTTTGGCCATTTGGGTAGCCTACCAACAGGTGGAAGATACCTCTTGCTCTGTCTCCATGTGTCTGTCTGTCTCTTTCTGCTGTTCCACCTTTCAAATATGTAAATTTTTTAAAATAAAAAGGTGGGTCATAAATGATAATTCTGTAAAAAATACAAATAACTATTTATCTTAATGTTTATTCTGAATGAAACAGCATTAAGTACGTAGTGAAAATAATAGAAGTCTTTCATAGTCTGATTACTACCTAGATAATAATGAAGATGAGATAATGATTTAACATTTTGTAGATATGCTATAAACTAAAGTATGGTACTTTAGTTTCCTGTTGTAAACAACTAATAAACTGGATAAAACTTAAGGGGAAAGAACCCAGTTTCTAGTCTTTGAACAAAAGACAGTTCAGGACCATGATCCCTCAGAGAAGGGAAACAAATGAGATTAGCCTTAGGATTGCCTTGGCTTTCTGGCTGAAGGCACATTCCAGAACATTGAGCAGGGTGGGACATCTCAAACGGAGCTTTCTAAATTGTAGAGACAGGGATTAAAGTTTAAGGAGGCAGAAATGACTGGAAATTGTGGGATAATGTTTGCGAGAGAGAGAGAAAGCTTTGTAGAAAAAAATGCAGAAAAAGCAATGGATTTTTCTTTGAGTATATTTGCGGAATAGTAAGAAATACATGCATGATTTGAACATCCTTATGATTGGGCGATGAATGACATAAAACTGTGATCCTAATCATTCACAGACTCACACAGGGCTGGAATGCATTCACGTTCCAACTGTCATGGTATACGGTTCACATTGATCATTCAGTAAATGCAAAAGAGACCCCATAAGGGTGTCCCTCAGTTTTGGGATTAAAGTATATGTTTCTAAAAAATAGATTTAAATATATGAGTTAATTTTGATGCATGGAAAATTTTTATGCTACATGGAAAATTTTTAAATACATAAAAGCATTTTTCATAAAATGCATTTTCCACATAATATGAAAAAAATTTCACCAAAAATAAGTTCATACCTTTAATTTCATTTTTTATGAACATTTTGAAGTACCCTCATATAACAATGTCAAACATTCAGTCAAAAACTACAGGAGATGCAAAGAAATAGAAATAAACTGAGAAATTAAGACCAATAGCAGCTATATTAAATATGTTTATCTTATAAAAGTTATAACTGTGGGGCCAGTGCTGTGGCACAGCAGGTTAACGCCCTGGCCTGAAGTGCCAGCATCCCATGTGGGTGCCAGTTCTAGTCCCAGCTGCTCCTCTTCCAATCCAGCTCTCTGCTATGGCCTGGGATAGCAGTGGAAGATGGCCCAGGTCCTTGGGCCCTTGCACCCATGTGGGGGACCCGGAGGAGGCTCCTGGTTCCTGGCTTTGGATCAGCACAGCTCCGGCCATTGCGGCCATTTGGAGTGAACCAGCAGATGGAAGACCTCTCTCTCTCTCTCTCTTTCTCTCTCTCTCTCTCTCTCTGTCTCTGTCTCTATGTCTCTCTCTGTAACTCTGTCTTTCAAATAAATAAAATAAATATTTTTTTAAAAAGTTAAAACTGTTTTGAGGTACTTATAGAAAGACACACTGAGGAGAGAAAAGGAAGAGATAAAAAAGAACCCAGCTAACTCTAGAGGTGAAGACTATAACATGTGCAGTAGAGAGCTCAGTGGAATTACCAGATTAGGTATTACAGAAGAGATCAGGAAACTTGAAGACCTAATAATAGAAACATGCCAAAATTGAGCACAAATATCTTGAAAAGAGATGTTAAAATGTACAGAGCTTTAGTGAACCATAGGAAAATTAATTAAGGTTGTGAGGGTAGTTCCAACCAGTAGTATGTATTTGATCATATATTTGAAGCAGGTTAAGGTATGAACCATGTGGCTATTGGGTGATAAATTATTTGGGATTATTAATCCTTTATCTTCATAATTAAGGAGAATGAGTCATGAGGAGGTCAAGAACTTATCCAGGGGCCAGTGCTGTAATGTAGTGGGCTAAGCTTCTGCCTGCAGTGTAGGCATCCCATGTGGGTGCCAGTTCAGTCCCAGCTGCTCCTCTTCTAAACTAGCTCTCTGCTGTGGCTTGGGAAAGCAGCGGAAGATGGCTCAAGTGCTTGGGCCCCTGCCACCTGCATGGGAGACCCAGAAGAAGCTCCAGGCTCCTGGCTTCAGATAGGCTCCTGGCTTCAGAGAGGCTCAACTCCAGCCGTTGCAGCCATTTGGGGAGTGAACCAGCGGATGGAAGACCCTTCTCTCTCTATCTGTCTGTAACTCTGCCTCTCAAATAAATAAATGAAATCCTAAAAAATCAAAAAAAGGAACTTAACTAAGGTTAAAAAGATGCTCAATGAGACTTTTTCAAATGAAAGTGCCAGATAATGGTGGTTTAGCTTCCTTCTTTCTTTCCATATTGTCATACCCAGTCCTGAAAATGAGGTTTTTTGCAAACTTAGTAATCTATTTCCTCTCAATACCTATTTTAGAATTATTTATCCAGCCAAATTCACAGGGTCTTTTTTCTTTTAACTAAGGAATATTCTTAATTTTCAGCCCAATCCCATAATACTAAAAGAATAAAGAATTTTATATGTTACCAGAATGGATACTACTAAGAAACACCTAACCTATGTTGACCATGCATGGCCCCATCTATCTTCAGTTGGATGTCACTTCATTGGTACAGTTAATTCCTACTTGACACTTAAAAGTGAAATACTACTGTTGATGTAGTTTTCTTCCTTTTAGTGTCAGATATATCCCAGAGTCATTAATACTTCTTCCAAGGAGAGAAAAAATGTATAATGTTTCAGAAGTTTCAATTTTTTCCAGGCATATAGAAAATATATTCCTGTGGGTAGCTTGCAAAGATAATTAAATATGCAAAATACTGAAATCTTCAAAAACACTTTCCTTTTATTGTAGATAGTGAAAGTTTCTTTTTATAAAAAAAAAAAGATTTATTTATTCCTTTGAACAGCAGAGCCACAGAGAAGCAGAAGCAGAGGCAGGGGAAGGGAAGGAGGAAGAGAAGGAGTGGTAGGGAGGGGACTGGGGAGAGGTATTTCATCTGCTGCTCCACTCCCTAGATGGCTGCAGTGACTGAAGCTGTGCTGATCCGAGGCCAGGAGCCTCCTCAGGGTCTCCCATGCGGGTGTAGGGGCTCAAGGACTGGGGCCATCTTCCACTGCACTCCCAGGCCATAGCAGAGAGTTGGATCAGAAGTGGAGCAGCCGGGACTGCACCACAGTGGACTACACCACAGTGCCAGCCCCGTGAAAGATTTCTGAGACCATTTTCTTTTAAGACTCTTTCTCTTGAGAATGAACTTCGATAATCAGGTAGAAAAATTCTAATTACATTTTTTATAACATTCCAAAATATAATATTTTCAGTCTAAGCAAGACCATGTTAATTTGGCTATATTGAGTTCCGCGCCACGGCTCACTAGGCTAATCCTCCGCCTTGTGGCGCTGGCACACCGGGTTCTAGTCCCTGTCGGGGTGCCGGATCCTGTCCCGGTTGCCCCTCTTCCAGGCCAGCTCTCTGCTATGGCCCGGGAGTACAGTGGAGGATGGCCCAAGTGCTTGGGCCCTGCACCCCATGGGAGACCAGGATAAGCACCTGGCTCCTGCCATCGGATCAGCACGGTGCACCGGCCGCAGTGCGCCAGCTGCGGCAGCCATTGGAGGGTGAACCAACGGCAAAGGAAGACCTTTCTCTCTGTCTCTCTCTCTCACTGTCCACTCTGCCTGTCAATAAATAAATCAATCAATAAATAAAGTGAACAACTTTAAAAAAATTTGGCTATATTATTCAGGGTTGAATTAAGTGTGGCAGAAACTGAAAATCCTGAATATTGTTAGTAAGAGAAAATTAAATTTCTTTTGTCTTTCATTTGAAAGCTTGTGTGGGCATCCTAAAACTGTCATGGTCCTCCACGATGAAGTAGTATCATTGTCCATGCTAGATGGCCTTCATTGCCAGGCTTTTAAGTCATGAACCCTGCTTCAATTATTAAGTGAACCTGCATTTCAGTGAACAGAAATGACTAAATGCAAAAGAAAAGCATCCGTTAACTGTTCAAAAACTATCCAGATGTTACATCCTTTACTTTTGTCTGAAGCTAGTCCCATATTCACAGCTGGCTGCATGGAGCAGGGAGGGGGGTGTATTCTGTTTTCTTTCTTCTTTCAAGCTGTGTTCCTGGCTAAGATTTGTGGGAAAGAAGGGAAGAAGAAACAACTCAAAGAGTGGATGTTAGGGGTCATTTAGAAGTTTCTGTCACAGTAGCTTAAAATGGAATAGCATAGTTTGAATTTTGGAAGGAAATTGGAAAATCAAACTATTTTCCTTTTGGTAGGGATATCGAAATCCAAAGCTGATAAAAGTGTTTCTTGTTTGAAGTGTGGTTAAATTTTTCACAGTAAGAGATAAAGATTTGGGAGTTACCAATGCATGTGCATCGTAGTTGAAGCCACGGAGTAAGATGTTTCTGGGGATGATATACAAGAGGATGAGAAGAGACCTCTTAAATTAAATCTGGTAGCTTTTTCATCAAAACCCAAGAGTAGGACCAATGGAGGAAGCTTAGAAACATGAGAAGTAGGCGGTAAGTCAGCTTATCTTAATGACACACTTGAAATGAGTTTCAAGGTGAGTAACTACATGATGTGCTGTAGAGTCACCAAGAATAATGAGACCAAAAACAGGTGGTTAGTATGAGGTTAGTTGGCCAAAGGAGCTTTAGTTGTTAGGGAATGAATGGGGATTGAGGAAGCAGGAACCACTCCTCGAAAAATTTTCACCATACGACATGGTTGGGTGTGGATTGCTTTACAGAAATAAAGAGGAGAGGAAGGCATAATTAGAGATACAGAAAGATTCAGAATGATTTATTTGGTAAGATCACAGATGAGCAGGTTCTAAATTTTACACATTGATGTAGGATTTAACATTCAAAAGAATTATCTCTTCCTTTGGGGTGGATAAGAAACAAGAAAAGAATATATATCAATATAGATCAATTTGGTTATTTTACTTACCAGCATGCAAGTATTGTTTTTCTTTTCTTTTTTTGTTTAAAGATTTATTTTATTTATTTGAGAGTGTTACAGAGAGAGGTAGACACAGAGAGAGAGAGGTCTTCCGTCCACTGGTTCACTCCCCAGAAGGCTACAACAGCCGGAGCTGTGCCAATCTGAAGCCAGGAGCCAGGAGCTTCTTCCGGGTCTCTCTCCCACGCGGGTGCAAGGGCCCCAGCACTTGGGCCATCCTCTACTGCTTTCCCAGGCCATAGCAGAGAGCTGGATTGGAAGAGGAGCAGCCGAGACTAGAACCGGCGCCCATATGGGATGCTGGCGCTTCAGGATAGGGCATTAACCCACTGTGCCACAGCGCCGGCCCTGCAATTATTGTTTTTCATGCACAGTTCCAGAAAATAGAAGAGGAATTTGTAATTTACTCAGGGCAAGCTCCTTATTTCCAAGTATTATGTTCCTTCTATGAAAACAAAGCAAGATATTATACTTGACTTTTGTTTATTTTTAATCAGTTTAACATGTTATTTCAAGTTTTAAATCTAAGAAACTTTTTAAAGTCATTCTAGCCAGAGGTGCTGCATGTTGTAGGATAGTTTTAAGTAAAGGGACTTCCTACTTACTTATAACAGTAATAGTTACTCTGGAAGGTACTAGTATATTTTGAATTTCTAATTTTGAAGAATTGTGGGTTATAAACAACATGGATTACATCAGTACAGTGAATTATCTAAAATTGTTCAACTCATCTTTAGTTTGATTATCTTCAATGTTGAGCAAGTATGTTAATAATTACAGTATAAGAATTAGTAGTAATATAGAATTTTGGTGGACTTCTATATATTTGCTTTATTTATGTGATTTAGCTTAAATCCATTCCATTATAATTCATTAGACAGTTAATTTCATTGAAAAATATTAAGCATCATAGTAGACACTAATGTATAATATATAATTGTTTACATGGGGCTAAATATGATTTAAAAATATTTTCCATTTTTGGAATAGAAAAGGCTGAGAGTAACCTGAAGTAGTACATCTAAAATAAAACAACTTGAAAGTATTCAATAAGACATCAGATAACCTAATGAAAATATAGATTTATTAAATTGTTTTCTCTTTTATACATTGTAAGACAAATTGTTTTTATTTCATAACAAAAATTAAGGAAAAAAAGTATTAACTGTCTCTGCCAAATTTAAAATGATTCTGGAAATTTAAATTATAAGTTGTTTCTACTACATTATTCTGGACATTTTGGATAATTTTTGCCAGATTATGGTGGCACTTTTTATAGGTAACATTTTTTAGAAGATGTATTTATATATTTATTTTTGTTTATTTATTTTGAAAGAATTACCAAGAGAAGGGGAGAGACAGAGAAATCTTCTATCTGCTGGTTCATTCCCCAGATGGCCACAAAGGACAGAGCTGGGCCAGCCTAAGCCATTCAACCAGGTCTCCAACGATGGTGCCAGGGGCCCAAGCAGTAGGCCATTTTTCACTGCTTTTCTCAGGCCATTAGCAGGGAGCTGGATCAGAAGTAGAGCAGCCAGGACATGAACTGTTACCCATATGGGATGCCAGCATCATAAGCAGCAGTGTTACTCACTACAGCATATTGCCAGCCCCAGTACGTAACTTGTTAAAATTTAGTCTCCCAAAGGACTTGGCAGACATTAGATGATCATTTGATATGTTAGTCATACTGCAGGCTAGACTTGGAGCCATAGACTTGAGTTCCTTAACACTTAGGTTGTTTTAATATTTCATAGAACATTCTTGTTTTGTTTTGTTTTGTTTTTTTACATTTAATATTATTTTTTTACTTTTATTTAATGAATATAAATTTCCAAAGTACAGAATATTGATTACAATGACTTCCCCCCCATAACGTCCCTCTCACCCGCAACCCTCCCCTTGCCCACTCCCTCTCCCCTTCCATTCACATCAAGATTCATTTTCGATTCTCTTTATATACAGAAGATCAGTTTAGCATACATTAAGTAAAGATTTCAACAGTTTGCTCCAACACACAAACATAAAGTGAAAAATACTGTTTGAGTACTAGTTATAGCATTAAATCTCAATGTACAGCACACTAAGGACAAAGATCCTACATGAGGAGTAAGTGCACAGTGACTTCTGTTGTTGACTTAACAAATTGACACTCTTTTTTATGGCCTCAGTAATCACCCTAGGCTCTTGTCATGAGCTGCCAAGGCTATGGCAGCCCCCTGGGTTCACTGACTCTGGTCATTTTTGGACAAGGCCATGGTCAAAGTGGAAGTTCTCTCCTCCCTTCAGAGAAAGGTACCTCCTTCTTTGATGACCCATTCTTTCCACTGGGATCTCACTCTTGGAGATCTTTCATTTAGGTTTCCCCCCCCCCCCCCCCCCCAGAGTGTCTTGGCTTTCCATGCCTGAAATACTCTCATGGGCTTTTCAGCCGGATCCGCATGCCTTAAGGGCTGATTATGAGGCCAGAGTGCTGTTAGGACATTTGCCTTTCTATGGGTCTGCTGTGTATCTCACTTCCCATGTTGGATCATTCTCTCCCTTTTTGATTCTATCAGCTAGTATTTGCAGACACTATTCTTGTTTATGTGATCCCTTTGGTTCTTAGTCCTATCATTACGATCAATTGTGAACAGAAATTGATCACTGGGACTAGTGAGATGGCATTGGTACATGCCACCTTGATGGGATTGAATTCGAATCCCCTGGTATGTTTCTAACTCTACTGTTTGAGGTAAGTCAGCTTGAGCATGTCCCGAATTGCACATCTCTTCCCTCTCTTGTTCCCACTCTTATATTTAACAGCAATCACTTTTCAGTTGTTTCAGCACTTAAGAAGAATTGTGTATTGATTACAGTATTAATTAAGTAGAACAAACAAAAAAAAATACTAAGAGGGATAACATATTAAGCTGCTCATCAACAGTCAGGGTGAGGGCTGATCAAGTCACCATTTCTCATAGTGTTCATTTCACTTTAACAGGTTTCCTTTTTGGTGCTCAGTTAGTTGTCACCTATCAAGGAGAACAAGTGGTATTTGTCCCTTTGGGATTGGCTTATTTCACTCAACATAATGTTTTCCAAATTCCTAACAGGGATCACTTTTCAGTTAAAATTTAAACACCTAAGAATAATTGTGTGTTAATTACAGAGTTCAACCAATGGTACTAGAACAAAAAAAAAAATACTAAAATGGATAAAGTATTACATTGTACGTCAACCGTGAGGACAAGAGCTGATCAAGTCACTGTTTCTCACAGTGTCCATTTCACTTCAACAAGTTTCCCCTTTGGTGCTCAGTCAGTTGTCGACAATCAGGGAGAACATATGATATTTGTCCCTTTGGGACTGGCTTAATTCACTCAGCATGATGTTTTCCAAATTCCTCCATTGTGTTGCAAATGACTGGATTTTGTTGTTTCTTACTGCGGTATTGTATTCTAAAGAGTACATATTCCATAATTTCTTTATCCAGTCTACTGTTGATGGGCATTTAGGTTGGTTCCAGGTCTTGGCTATTGTGAATTGTGCTGCAATAAGCATTAGGGTGCAGACCGCTTTTTTGTTTGTCAACTTAAACTCCTTTGGGTAAATTCCAAGGAGTGGGATGGCTGGGTCGAACGGTAGGGCTATATTCAGGTTTCTGAGGAATCTCCAGACTGACTTCCATAGTGGCTTGACCAGTTTGCATTCCCACCAACAGTGGGTTAGTGTCCTTTTTCCCCACATCCTCGCCAGCATCTGTTGTTGGTAGATTTCTGTATGTGAGCCATTCTAACTGGGGTGAGGTGAAACCTCATTGTGGTTTTGATTTACATTTCCCTGATTGCTAGTGACCTTGAACATTTTTTCATGTGTCTGTTGGCCATTTGGATTTCCTCTTTTGAAAAATGTCTATTGAGGTCCTTGGCCCATCTCTTAAGTGGGTTGTTTGTTTTGTTTTTGTGGAGTTTCTTGATCTCTTTGTAGATTCTGTTTATTAACCCTTTATCTGTTGCATAGTTTGCAAATATTTTTTCCCATTCTGTCAGTTGCCTCTTCACTCTCCTGACTGTTTCTTTTGCAGTACAGAAACTTCTCAATTTGATGCAATCCCAAATGTTAATTTTGGCTTTGACTGCCTGTGCCTCCCGGGTCTTTTCCAGAAACTCTTTGCCTGTGCCAATATCTTGCAGGGTTTCTCCAATGTTCTCTAATAACTTGATGGTGTCAGGTCATAGATTTAGGTCTTTAATCCATGTTGAGTGGATTTTTGTGTAAGCTGTAAGGTAGGGGTCTTGCTTCATGCTTCTGCACGTGGAAATCCAGTTTTCCCAGCAGCATTTATTGAATAGACTTTCCTTGCTCCAGGAATTGGTTTTAGATCCTTGATCAAATATAAGTTGGCTGTAGATGTTTGGGTTGATTTCTGGTGTTTCAATTCTGTTCCATTGGTCTATCCATCTGTTTCTGTACCAGTACCATGCTGTTTTGATTACAACTGCCCTGTAGTATGTCCTGAAATCTGGTATTGTGATGCCTCCAGCTTCGTTTTTGTTGTACAAGATTGCTTTAGCTATTCGAGGTCTCCTGTGTCTCCATATAAATTTCAGCATCATTTTTTCTAGATCTGAGAAGAAGGTCCGGAAGAGTTTCTGCTGCTGTTTCCTCCCCTACTCTTCCTTGAATCTGCAGTATCTCCATTTTTATTAAACTGCCTCTCCCCGGACTATCAGTGTGCTCCCTTCCTATTCCGCCATCTTGCCTCCTCCCCCCATTCTTGTTTTGTTAAACATTCTTTGATCATTTGAGGATAATCTCTGATAGCTATATCTATCAGTAGTGCTAATCAGTTGGCATTTACTATATATGTGTATGTCTTGCATTGCTAGTGTTCATTTTAGGACTCACCTAAATTATCAGTTCATAAAGAAATGTAATGACAGTTTTTAATGTGTCTCCCTCTGTGTTCTGTTGGTGTAGAATATATGGTAGTTAGATTTGTTGCCTGGTTCCAAGAATGTGTTCAGGTTGTTAAGCAAATTAAGTTTACTGTTTTAACTTTTTGTTTTTTTTTTTTTTGAAAGATTTTACTTATTTATTTGAGAGGTAGAGTTACAGATACTGAGAGGGAGAGACAGAGAGAGATCTTCCTTCCACTGTTTCACTCCCAGAATGGCCACAACAGCCAGAACTGGGCCAACCTGAAGCCAGGACAGGTACACACACACACACACACACACATGCACGCACGCATCCACAGACAGACATCGATCTTCCATCTTCTAGTTCACTTCCCAAATGACCACAATAGCCGGGCCTACGCCCATTCAAAAGCCAAAGGCCAAGAACTCCATCTAGATTTCCTGTGTGGGTGGCTGTCATGTGCTTCCTTCCAGAAGGCACATTAGCAGGAAGCTGGAATTGGGAACAGAGCCAGGATTTGGACAAGGAACTCCTGTATGGGATGTGAACATCCAAAATGTCCTCTTAACCATTGCACCAAATTCTTGCCCATGATTTCATTTATTATGTTCCAATTTTGCCTCTCATTTTTTGTCAAAGGTAGGGTGTAGACTCTATTAAATTTTGTCATTTAGGAGATAAATTAATGTTAAGAAATTACTTCTAGTTTTACCTCCAATTGGACTTACTTTACTTTGATTACTTTTAATACTATTTTACTCCCTTTCAACATGTTTACCAAAGCCTGTATCAAAACAAAACAAAATGAAAATGCCCAAAACACTGTTGATTACATTCAACAGAGCTGAGGAATCTCGCGTTTTGTAAAAAGCATTATTAAATACTAAGGGAGAATATATTAAATCTAAAGAACACAGGCTGGCGCCACGGCTCACTAGGCTAATCCTGTACCTGAGGTGCCGGCACCCTGGGTTCTAGTTCCAGTTGGGTCGCCTGATTCTGTCCTGGTTGCTCCTCTTCCAATCCAGCTCTCTGCTGTGGCCCGGGAATGCAGTGGAGGATGGCCCAAGTGCTTGGGCCCTGCACCCACATGGGAGACCAGGAGAAACACCTGGCTCCTGGCTTCGGATTAGTGCAGCTCTGGCCGTAGTGTCCTTTTAGGGGGTGAACCAACAGAAAAGGAAGACCTTTCTCTCTCTCTCTCTCTCTCTCTCTCTCTCTAACTCTGCTTCTCAAAAAAAAAAAAAAAAAATCTAAAGAACACAGATTGGGGCCTGCGTTGTGGTGAAGTCACTGCCTGGGACACCAGCATCGCATATGAGGGCCAATTTTTGAGTCCCAACTGTTCTGTTTCTGATCTAGCTCCCTGCTAATGCCCCTAAGAAACAGCAACTGGTGGCCTAAGTACTTTGAACACTGCCACCCACAAGGGAGACCTGGATAGAGTTCCAGGTTCCTGGCTTTGGCCTGCCCCCGGCCTGGCTGTTGTTGCCATTTGGGGAGTGAACAGGAATGGAAGATTTTCTCATTCTGTTTCTCTTTCTTTCACTCTTTCTTCAAATGAATAAAAGTAAATCTTAAAATGAATGCAGGCCATTTTAAAATATTTTGAGCATTATAATAGTGGTCTTCAAATTTTTTTCCTTAGTGTATTTCTATCAGTACTATTTTTGAGTAAGCATTCATAGTATATCATTTAATTATTTACATATTAAGTATATGTATCTCTTTATTATAAAGTATATAAGATAATTTAACCTTATGAACATTTTAATCTTGTTATTCTGGTAGAATTTAAATAATACAGCAATATTTCTGTGAAAAAATGTACCCCAGTTTTCAAATATTCTTTAATGCTTTGTTATGTTAGCTTTTTTTTTTTTAAGATTTATTTTATTTATTTGAAAGGCAATGTTACACAGAGAAAGAGAGAGAGATCTTCCATCTGCTGATTCACTCCCCAAATAGTCTCAAGGGCTTTGGCAAATACGTGGGCCAGGCCAAAGCCAGGAGATAGGGGCTTCTTCCAGGTCTCTCTTGTAGGTACAGGTGCCCAAGGAGTTGGGCCATTTTCCACTGCTTTCTCAGACAGGGAGCTGGATCAGAAGTCGAGCAGCTGGAACTTGAACCAGAGCCCATGTGGGATGCTGGCATTGCAGGCAGTGGTTTTACTGGTTACACCACAATGCTGGTTCCAACGTCTAGTTTTTAATTCAGTTTATGTGAGTAGTTGATTTTCATGGTTTTCATAATTGAAAGATCACCTCACTAACATACATAGATCCGAGAGGGAGAAAGGACATCATTGACTGCACTTGGGATACTTATTTTTTAGTTTCATCATTTTGCAGTGATCTGTGCTGGTAAATTTCCATCTCCCTATATGCATAAGATAATTATTGCAACTTAATGGAAAGGTATTGCTCTTCTCTTAAATAGGTTAGGTTTGTCTTTAACCCATAAAACTGGGTGTTTGTCTTTTCATGAATATTTCTAAAGTATGTATTCATATTGTGAGGATTAATTTAGTTAAAAATAGATCACAATATTCGAGATTCTACTTAGTTATGTATATGTAAACTTACAGAACATCACATTAACTGAAAACAAATGAAGGATTGAAGAGCCACTGCCAGTTACTCCTCCTCCTTGTTCTAAGTCCACCCACTTCCTTTAGTATGCGGAACATAGTATTATCTATGGCCTTCTGACACAACGAAGACTGGCCCCAGTGCCAGCCTCCTTTACTGAATATTAGTAAAGTCATACTTAGATAAAGGTAAACTAACAGTTTTCCTAACAGCCCTATGGATAGTCTTGGAGTTTTGTGGGCCACATTTGTGAATGGCTCTGCTGTTTTGGAATGTAGTTATCCAGGTTACCTCAAGAAAGCCTCTTACTTGGGGCCTAGGTTGGAGATCTTTTGAACAGTTTGTGCATTGGTTACCAACTTGTCTGATGAGACAGACACATATGTAACAAGTTCCTGGGATTTATTACTTACAGATAGATAGGAAGGAACAACAGAAGCCTCCGATTCATTGTAGCTGTCGCTTAAGGCTCAGCATAACGGCTTGGGGCATATGGTTTCTCCTCTGTGCATGCACTATGTGTACTGCAGTTGAGAGACCCCAGAAAATGATTAGCTCTGGCTTTTATATCCCAGGGCCTTATGACTTGTCAACTAAAGCATTGAAGAGTCGTGTTTCTAGGTGCCTGTCCTTCACCATCTTAGGATATTGCGTTTCCAGCACATTCAGTAATTATTCTTGAGACCTACAAGCTAAAATGAGGGGAAAACTGGGTTAGTTCAGAAACAAAGGTGCAAGGTTTTGACTGGCATAGTTAAATAAATCTTGAGTGAAGAAAATATCTGAGGAATATAAAAAATTGATAATATTTCTAAATCTGCGCAGTCAGGCAGTATCTCAGTGGGATAATGAGCAGTGACTATGGTAATGGAAGCACTGAGAACCCAGTGAGCTAGAAGGTGATGAGATTGAGTTAAGCTAAGGAATAGGGAAATAAGCCTTGATGATATGCTTAAAGCATCTTGGAGATCTGTGCAGGCTATGCTATGATGGTCTTAGAATAGGGTAGATAAAACAAACATATTATCTACCCCCCACTCTATATTGTGATTCTTTTACTGAGGAATGGACTTTTTTTTTAATTAAAAAGGATTGTTTGATTGTGCGATGCAGGAACTGTATTAATGATTTTAAGTAAAAAATAAAAACATGGTTAGAGAGTATACTAATTGTTGATTATCACAACCAAAATGATAAGAAAGGCAAAGACCAGTCATTTTCTTAGAATTGTTTAGTACCAGAGACCCGACACTACTGTCATTCTGTGTTGGATTAACTTACCTAGATTTACCTAGATTTCTTGACATAAGGTACATGGCTATGGTGGCTCTGAACTCACAGCCTTAATTTTCTGGGGTCAAAGAAAATCAGATATTATTCATTGTCTTTTGAAAATGTACCTAAGGTGACCAGAGCTGTGGCATAGGTGGTAAAGCCACTACTTGCAGTGCCATCATCCATCTGGGCTCTGGTTAGAGTCTGGCTGCTCCACTTCTGATCCAACTCTCTACTATGGCCTGGGAAAGCAGTAGAAGATGGCCCAAGTCCTTGGGCCCCTGTACCCACGTGAGAGACCTGGAGGAAGCTCCTGGCTTCGGATCAGCACAGCTCCAGCCATTGCAGCCATTTGGGGAGTGAGCCAGTAGATAGAAGACTTCTCTGTCTGTCTGTCTCTCTCTCTCTCTCTTCCTCTGCCGCTCTGTAACTTTTGCCTTTCAAATAAATAAATAAATCTTTAAAAAAAAAAAAAAGAAGAAAAGAAAATATACTTGAGGAACCTGTCTTGGATCATGTGTCCACATCTTGGACAGTCACTGTTCTTAGGGAGGTGAGGCACTATGGTTGGCACACTATTGGCCAGGTTGGGTTATGTTTCTACTTGTGTTCAGGGGTATGAGATACAATACCAGAAATGTAAGTATAGAAGAAGTATGGCTTATGAGGATAATTTTTGTGTTAGTCCACTTTCCACTTTGTATCTATGAATTTTTTATTTTACAATTAGTCACAGCAGATGTGTGAAACAGAACACTTGGAGTAAGCCATATTCACACATTTCTGTTTTGATAGAAGGTAAGGGTTATAAAGATACTATACATGTTAACCAGAGATCAGGAGAAAAAAAATCTAGGGAAAGACATGGTATACATAAGACACAATGTGGACTTTACAACAAGTTTTCTTCAAGCAAAGGTTTATTTAGTTGGGGCATAGTTTCGGGGTGTGTGTGTGTGTGTGTGTGTGTGTGTTAAACATTAGTTTATTTGAAAGGCAGAATTAGAGAGAGAGAGGTATCTTTCATCTACTGGTTCACTCCCTAAATGGCTGCAATGGCTAGGGCTACTGCAGTCCAAAGCCAGAAGCCTGAATTCCATCCAGGTCTCCCACATGGGTGCAAGGGTCCAAGGATGTGGGCTGTCTTCTGCTGGTTTCCCAGATGTGATAGCAGAGAGCCGGACTGAAAGTGGAGCAGCTGGTACTCTGACCATTGCCCATATGGGAAGCCGTTGTTGTACAAGGAGACAACCTGTTGTGCCACGAAAATGGCCCCTAGAATGTGTTTTTTGTTGTATAGTTTTGAACAGTACAGGTCTGCTTTGTGCACTTAATTTTCCAATGTTATCTGTTTCATTTTTAAAGGATTTTTCCCAGAATTTCATTAATTTGAGTTACCATAACATGTGATTTAAACTGTTACGCCAGTAATTTGAAAGCTCTCTAAGAGTACATTGTGATGTTAAGAAGTACATTGAAAGTTTTTCAAATATGGATTTCTTTGGAAATAAGTTTCTTCTTTTTTATATGAACTGGCAAGAATTCAGCAGAAATTCAACCAAATTGTTTTGCATGCAGTCTTTCACCCCCTTTTAGCAGTCAGAACAAGATTATAGTTTCCAGATGAAATTTTGAATGTCACATAGTGATGACATATATTTTCCTAGTTGGCTCAGCATGAGATGCAATTTTGCATGCCATGTCACGCTGACTTGCAGAATCCAAAAGCCATTATTTCCCAAGGGGCTTTCAAGAGTGATAGTATAGAACATAGCTTGTATTTTGATGAAAAGTCTCAGGCTTTATTGCAATTCTTTAGTAAATTGCTTTAAACATTAAATATTATATAATCTTTAGAAATTTAACAGCGTATTAACCATATAAAATCACTTTCTCTTTATTTAAATTTCTATTGCCAAATAAAGTTGCTAAAATAATCAATATAAAATATATAGAGATAATTAGAAAGATATGAGAGGTAAGCCAGTAGACTGGGAGCAAAATCCCCAGGGTTTATTATTATTATTATTAATTTAGTTCAAAGGGGGAAAGAGAGAAAGAGAACTCTCCAATCTGCTGGTTCATGCTCCAGATGATTATAGTGGGAGCTGGGCTTCAGTGCAGGTCTTCTCGGTGGATAGCATGGACCCAACTATTTGAGCCATTGTCTGCTGTCTCCCAGGACGTGCATTAGCAGGAAGCTGGAAGTGGAAATGGAGCTGGGACATAAACCCAGGCAATCTGATGTGAGATGCAGGCATTTGGCCAGTGGCTTAACTGCTATACCAAATGACCTTCCTTATAGATCACAGTTTTAATGTTTGAATCTTAAAAGGAAAGCTGTTTATATAGAAGACCAACTCTATACTAAGTAAAGATCTCTACAGTTCGCACCCACACAGACACACAAAGTACCTCCATATTCCTAAAGCTGTACCTATTAAATTTATATTTATTAAATAAAAGCTTTCTAAATAAATAAATTAATAAATTAAATTTAAAGAAAGCTGTAAACCTCACATGTGGTGAGGTTAACAGCCCTTGATATTCTTTCTTTTCCTATTTAGATCCCAGCTATCTGCAAGTTGCCCTAAAACCTAGTATATCAGTTCTTGGCTACATATTTTTTATTTAAGATTGATGATCCTTGTCTAAACAAGATAAGAATCGGAGAACTCAGAGGGCTTCCATAGCCTTGGAAACGCATGACTGGAGCATAGGGAGATTACTGATGCCATAGACAGGAGTGTCAATTGGTAAAGTCAACAACAGGAGTCACTGTGCAGTTACTCCTCATGTAGGATCTCTGTCCTTAATGTGCTGTGCATTGAGATTTAATGCTATAACGAGTACTCAAACAATATATTTCACTTTGTGTTTCTATGGGGGTGCAAACTGTTGAAATCTTTACTTAATGTATACTAAACTGATCCTCTGTAAAAAAAAAAAAAAAAAGAATTATCAACTCCCAACTTGACTCTCACTGGGATTAAACATGACAATAGGTCTGATCTGATTTCATCATCATTTAAAAAAAATCATCTATTATTTTTCACTTTGTTTCTGTGTGGGAGCAAACTGTTGAAATCCTTACTTAATGTATACTAAGCTGATCTTCTGTATATTAAGATAATCGAAAATGAATCTTGATGTGAATGGAAGGGGAGAGGGAGTGGGAAAGGGGAGGGTTGTGGGTGGGAGGGACGGTATGGGGGGGAAGCCATTGTAATCCATAAATCGTACTTTGGAAATTTATATTCATTAAATAAAAGTTAAAAAAAAAGATTGATGATCCTTTTTTATTTGTCTGACATTAATCTTCTTTTTCTCTATTTAAAAGGTGTCTCATATCTAATTGTTTTTAGTATCTCTGCTTAGATGTCTTACTGTCGCTCCCCCATTCGCGGAGGAACGACACTGGACCCTGCGCTGTTCTTTTGTCTGCTCGGCCCTTTCTGGGTTTGCTGCTGGTCCTTCCCGGGTTGGCTGCCAACCCCTCCACCTCCGTGGAGGGGCGGCTCCCCCTGCCACTTTCCCCACTTCCGCGGAGGAGCGGCACACCGCCGGCCGGCTCTCTCGGGGGCTGCACAGGTGTTCTTTCAGATGTTCCTGGTGCATGTTGTCTCTCTCCTCCTTTATAGTCCTCTTCCACCAATCCCAACTCTGCTACCCACATGCCGAGCACACTGCTCTCCTCCAATCAGGAGCAGGATCAGCTCCTGCAGCTTATCAGTCAAGTTGGCGAGAGGCAGCTGCGTAGAAGTTGTTTGGTCCTTTCTCAGCGCCATATTGTGGGAGAGCAGATGCATAGAATAAGTCTTAATTCCAGTAACTTAGTCTAGTCTTAGTTGCTCCCCACATCTTACCAAGCACTCAAGCCTAACATCCTTTTCCGCTTGCCTTGTAAATCTGTACAACTTTGAACCTCTCCTTCCATCACTGTTGACCATGTTACTCAAGGCTGGCATCTAGGATTCACCCTCATTATCTCTTTTTCTTGTCCACTCTGCTTCCAACTTGTATCTTAAATCTTACTATGTCTTTGTATATCATGTCCCCGACAAGCCACATCATTTCTTGTGCAGAACAGTGCAAGGGTATTCTAACTATTTTCATTGGTTTAATCCATCTTTATTTCATCCTGATTTCACTTACCCCGTTCCATTTTTCCAGATGAAAAAAACTTCTTACTAAAAGTCTAAAGTGGGTCATATCATTCTATGTTTAAAATGTGTTAGTTGCTCCTTATTAAACTTTAGATAAAACCCAAACCCCTCACTGTGGCTTCTGACATTTGACCTTTTCTCAAGTGTATCTGAGTGTTCTGTTCCAACTTTTGTCAGTTTTCTCTACATCAATCCTCTTGCATTTGCTCATACATTTCATGCTTCTTCTCTGGGGTCTTTTGCATATGCTGTTTCTATAGTTCCCATTATTTTATTTCTCTCTTCATAGCTATGTACTTATTTTATACTCCAAGTCTTACACTCCCAAATGTTTTTTGGGTGAGGAGTAGAGACAGGGTCCTCCTCTCTAGAATATATGTTAGGGACCTTTATGACTTGTTCACTTTAGTATTTCCTCAATGTAACAGCTATCTCTGGCACTGAGCAGACATGTAATAAATAGTATTTACATGAATGAATAAAATCTTTTTCTCTTTTGCTGTTTTTTATTGAGGAGCAGAAAAATGACATTCCTTAATCCTTTCTACCACCTGCCCTTTAATGGATTTAAATTTCTGTCCTTTTCATTTGTTTTCCCAGGTTTACCAATTATATTTATCAAAGATTCAGGTGGTGGTAGAAGCTTGTGGTACAATTTCAATTGGTGTACATAATCTTTCAGTCCTCTTACATCAGAAATTTCGATATGTTTTTAAAATGTTAAATTATAATCCAAGTATATGAAGGACGCTGAGGTAGAATTTTACCTTTAGTCGCTCAGTCAATAAATGTAATCTTAGGTTTCTATCATGTTCTTTTTCTCATAGATACGATTCTAAGAATATAGTTTGTGATGTTCTTAAGTTTGTGCTAAGTGCTTTGGGAAACTTAGCTAGCATATGCCATTGCTTCAGTTGTGAATTTTAGGTTCTAACTGGAAGAAGAAAAGTAAAATGCAATAAGATGGGCTTTTTAGAACTCAGCAAAATTTAGGGATAGAAACCAGTAGCACAAACTTTTAGAATTGGAAAAGTTTTCTCTGCAGAAGTACAACTTGAGATTGCTGAAATGGACTGAGTTTGGAGCCGACAAGAGAGGGCAGTTACTTGGATGGGAAAAACAGGGTTAAGACATTGATTGGGGTGGTGAGGTTATCAAAAAACTGTACTTCTACGATTTTTAAAATTTTTTCGTATCATCCATTTCTTCTTTAGAATGTAAGCTTCTCAAAGGTGTGACCCCATCTTATATGTGTTTATTTCTCCAGAACCTATCCACAAGTAGGCACTCAGTAGTGCTTTTGAATTGAGCTAAGCAGCTTTTCTATAGCTTCTCAGAAATCTTGGAAGAAGCCAGCATTTTGCTTTATCTCATCTTCAAGTGTTTTCCCAGCCACATGAGTGGAATAGAAGAATAGCAGTATAGTAAGATTCACAAATACATCTTGTTTGCCTTTATTCCTGTTGTTTTGAAATTCCCTAAATCCTTCTGAGATCTCCTAAGATTTGAGGAAATAAGGGATTGGGAGAAAGCTAGCAGAGAATGATCCCTTCTGCAGTTCCACAACCCAGTATTTTTGCCAGTTTTTAACCTTCATGGAATAATAACACAGACATCGCAGAGAGAGCACTGCAAAGAGGCATGGACGAAGAACTCAAGGAGACAGGAGGAGGCCAGATTTTATTGGGACTTATAAACCATTGCAAGAACTTAATGGTAGTAAAAGTAAGATGGGATGCCATAGAAGGGTTTGAATAACTTTTGGGTTATTTTACTAGTATCTCTCTGGATGCTGTGTTTAGAAGAACTTGCAGGGTTGAAAGTACATAAGTAGGTCAATCAATTGCCATATAGCCATTGCCATTGAGTGTGCCTGTGATTGTGGTTACACGGACCAGGTTAGTTTCCAAGAGGATACAAGGTCAAATTCAGTGTCTATTTTGAGATAAAGTCAGTAAGATTGTGGTAATTGTTAGTATGTGTGATTAAAGGAGAGGAGTCATTTTTTCCCCTCCTGACATACAGAAAAATAAGACTTGAAGGCCGGTAATATGAAGAATATGGAGGCAGAGGGAAACTCAAGAGTTTTATTTTGGCCATGGTAAGCTTGAAATTTCCCTTGACTATCCAGATATAGATATCAGTTGGGCATTAGATAAATAGTCTAGAGTTCAGAGGATAAATCCAGACTGCTCCCTGGAAACAGAATCTTTGTAGAGGTTGCGTAAATCCATGACTTTGAGTGAGATCATCTGAGAAGAGAGTGCTTGTAGAGAAGAGAAATGGTCCAAGGACTGAACTCTTGGACCTTCCACCATTCAGAAGTCTGGAAAACAAAGAACTAGTAAGAAAACGGAAAAGGATCTGCCAGTGAAGTTGGAGGGGAACATAGAGAGGAAGTGAAGAAAGTGTTTCCAGGAGGTGGTAATGACCCACTGTTTCAGCTGTTAGTGTTGTCAGATAGCTCTAAAAAAAATACCAGAGTCTCAGTGATTCAACACAGTAGAATTCGTTTCTTGGTCAAAGAAAGATGATTATTACATTCACAGTCTGGTAGCGCTCCTCCAGCAGTGAGTCAGGCACTTTCCATTTAGTCACTCTGCTGGTCCTGAGGGCCTCATGCTCAGAGAACAGCTTTAGGAGATTTGGGAGATTTTGCTAATGATGTAACATGAGTTCTGGATGGCAGAACCCAGGAGATTCCAATGTTGTAGAGTGAGAGATGTGGTCAGATGAGGGTTTCCTGAATCTGCTGGGTGATGAGAATCAAATCTTTCTTTTTTTTTTTTTTTAAGATTTACTTATTTATTGAAAAGCAGAGTTTTACAAGGGGCAAGTGGAGAGACAGAGAGCGAGATCGTCCACCTGCTGATTGACTTCCCAAATGGCTACAATAGCTGGAACAGGGCCAGTCCAGAGCCAGAAACCAGGAACTTCCTCCAGGTCTCCCATGTGGGTTCAGGGACCTAAGTACTAGGGTCCTCTTCCACTGCTTTTCTAGGCACTTTAGCAGTGAGTTGGATCAGAAATGTAGCAGATGGCTCTCAAACCAACACCCATATGGGATACTGGCATCACAGGCAGAAGCTTTACCCACTACACGACAATGTTATGGGTGTTGAGAACCTTAATTATCTGAGGTGCTCTCAGAATTTTTGGGCTTCACTCAGTTGCTGATGTAAATGGAAGATAAAGGGTATGAAGGCATTACACTGAGGTTTATAAAGCAGAATTAGATGACAAGGCTGCGGGGAGCGAGAGGGAGTGAGATATGGTATTTCCAGGATTACTTAGGTTGTGTGGCTTTCTTACTTTATAACAATACAGGAGTATATGTATCAGACACCATTTGCAGACCCTCTCAATCAGTTGTGCAAAATTTAACTATTTCCTGTAGCAGTTACAGAACTTAATTTGTCTTTGATTCTCATTTCTATTGGGTTAAAGAAGTAAAGTAAATACAGGGTCAATTGAGAGTCTCCTGGAGTTGTGTCTGATCTTCAGGGGAGTGATACTGAGACAGGAATTTGACTCATACCTGGATTCTATGTCATCATCCCCTCTCTCAGGCAATAAAAATAGAATGCTGGAGCAATCCTTAGAAGTGGGAACCTCTGTTAATCCCTGAGCATTTGAAACAAGTTTGAGGAAATGAAATTTAAATGATACAATCAATAATACATCTTTATTATATACTTACAATGATTGTAATTACATAGGACAACTTAAGTCACCAAATAAAATGCAATTTCTAGGCCTAGAAGTTTTCTTTTTACCACATGGACCCCCACAAAGTAGTGAAGGATCAGAACTTATTTTTCGTTTCTCCACTTAAAAGTAAAAAATCAAACATAGGTCAAATAAATATTTTTCATGAATTTATTTTTTAAAAAATTTGGACGATGTATTGGGATCAAATTAAATTCAAACCAAGTTTTCTGTATTACTAATCAAATAAAATGGGAATATTTGGGGTGTATTAACATGACCGTTCCCCAGTTGGTCTCTTTGTTTCCATTCTTTTCCACTAATGATAAGATCACTTTGGTATTAATGTAACTTCGGAGGCCCTCCTGCCATGGCCGATGTGGAAGATGACGAGTAGATCTGCATCCTGTCCTCTCACTCCGGGAGCACACTCTCTGAAGAAGTGGCCATGTGGGGCTGGGACATGAAGTGCAACACACGCACCATCTGCAGGGTCCAGGTGATGGATGCCTTTCCTAGATGTCAAGCTGAAAACAAACACGATTGTGTTGTGGTCTGGGGAGAATGGGATCATTGCTTTCACAACTGCAGCATGTCCCTGTGGGTGAAGCAGAAGAATCACTGCCCTCTCTGACAGCAGGGCTACGTGGTCTGAGCGCGCCAGAGGCCTTCCCAGTGCCATTGTTTGGAGCCCTGGTGGATCTTGTTTCCAAGTGCCCTACAAAGGCTGCAACACTGCAGGGATTAACTCTTCCAACAGGAGGCCGAGGGTCTGTAGGCCTGTTGGACAATCAGAGGTCTGGGTTAGCATTTTGTCAATCTTATTTTCAGAAATTTTTCACAATTAAGAGTATAATTTATTAAAGATGGTCTTTCCTACCTCTGTGGTGTGTGCCACACACACACACTATTTAGAAGTGCTATTAAAGAGAAGAGAGTCCAAACTGAATGACCTTTATAACTTACCTGTTGACATACAAGAGGCAATGGAAGCAGTTCCATTAAGAGAGAACTTCTAGGCCGGCGCCGCGGCTCACTAGGCTAATCCTCCGCCTAGCGGCGCCGGCACACCGGGTTCTAGTCCCGGTCGGGGCGCCGGATTCTGTCCCGGTTGCTCCTCTTCCAGGCCAGCCCTCTGCTGTGGCCCGGGAGTGCAGTGGAGGATGGCCCAGGTGCTTGGGCCCTGCACCCCATGGGAGACCAGGAAAAGCACCTGGCTCCTGGCTCCTGCTATCGGATCAGCGCGGTGCGCCGGCCGCATCGCGCTGGCCGCGGCGGCCATTGGAGGGTGAACCAACGGCAAAGGAAGACCTTTCTGTCTGTCTCTCTCTCTCACTGTCCACTCTGCCTGTAAAAAAAAAAAAAAAAAAAAAAAAGAGAGAGAACTTCTATATATCTTCTGGCATTCAAAATGTGGGGCAGGTGTTTGCCACAGCAGTTAAGTCTCCACTTGGAATATGCATATCAGAGTGCCTGATCTTTATCCTGGCCTTCCTACTTCCAGTCCAGTGCCCTGATGATGCACATTCCAAGAGGCAGCAGGTGAAGGCTCAAGTACTTGGGTTCCTGCTGTCAATGTGAGAGAGCCAGACTGAGTTCCAGGCTCATCATGACTTTGGCCTGGCCCAACCCTGGCTATTGTGGGCATATAGGGAGTAAACCAGCAGAGAGAAGATGTCTGTGTGTCTCTCTTTGCCTTTCAAATAAAATGAATGTAAATTTAAAAAAAAAGTATTGGAGCTGGTATTGTGGCACAGCAGGTTAAGCCTCTATCTGCAATACTGGCATCCTATATCAGAGTGTGGTTTGAGTCCCAACTGCTTAGCTTCCAATTAGATCCCTAATCATGTGCCTAGAAGAACAGTGGAAAGTGGCCCAAATGCTTGGGCCCCTGCCACCCACTTGGGAAACTTGTATGGAGTTCCTGATGGGGCTCTTGGTTTCTGCCTGGACCAGACTTGCTTTCTATGGCTATTTGGGAGTAAACCAGCAGATGGAATGTCTCTCTCTGTCTCTGTCTTTGTTTCTCTAGCATTCTGCCTTTGTAAGTAAACAAATCAGGATAAGTACCTGGCTCCTGCCATCGGATCAGCGCTGTGCGCCGGCCGCAGCGCGCCAGCCGCAGCGGCTATTGGAGGGTGAACCAACAGCAGAGGAAGACCTTTCTCTCTGTCTCTCTCTCTCACTGTCCACTCTGCCTGTCAAAAAAATAAAATTAAAAAATTAAAAAAAAAGAATTTATTTTATTTATTTGAAAGGCAGAGTTGCAGAGAGACAGAGAGAGATCATCCTTCTGTTGATTTGGTCCCAAAATGACCGCAATGGCTAAGGCTGAGCCAGACCAAAGCCAGGAGCCAGGAACTTCTGTGTCTCCCATGTGGGTGCAAGGGCACAAGCACTTGGGCCATCTTCTTCTGCTTCCGCAGTTGCATCAGCAGGAAGCTGAATTGGAAGTGGAGCAGCTGGAGCTCAAACTGGTGCGGCTTTACCCACTGCACCACAACGCCGGCTCCATAAATCTTTATTAAAAATAAGAAACAAAGAATCAAATTGTATTATACTACCCTGCTTAAAAATTTCCACTGTTATCTTAGAACCTTAAGGATTAACTTTATTACTGCAATGGTTTTTTTTATATTTGTTTATTGGAAAGGCAGAGTGACAGGGAGAGAGAGAAAGAACAATCAATCTTCCATCCACCGTTTTACGCCCCAAATGCCTGCAATAGCCAAGTCTGGGCCAGGCTGAAATTAAGAAATAGGAACTCCATCCTTGTCTCCCACGTAGCTGGCAGGAACCCAAGCACTTGGGCCATCTTCTGTTCCCCAGGCACATCAGCAAGGGGATGGATTAGAAATGGAGCAGCCAAGATTCCAACCTGTGCTCCCATAAGGAATGCCATCTCTTTGGTAGCTTAACATGCTATACCACAGTGCCAGCCCCTAGTGTGATATTCATGGACTAAATCTTGGTTACTATTTTCACCCTACCTCAGCTATACTTGTCTGACTTCTTGTGCAGTGTATTTCACTCACACTAAACTACTTGTCATGCATTTTATACCTCTGTGCCTTTGTTCTTGTTCTGTCTTCAATTTCTGAATTTATCTCAGTTCAACTTTGTGCAACTTCCTTTGTGAAGACTCCTTTGCCAGTGGTTGCTTGAATTATTCAGTCTTTTTGTGTTCCTAGAACATGTTATAGTTTAGCATTTATCATTCTTTATAGTAATCGTTGTATACTCATTTAGTGCTCTGGTATGTAGTAAAGAGACATTGAATAATATTTTTGAGTCTATGATGATCAAGATTATTTTCTATCTTCCATTTCCTCCTTTCTTCTCTTTTTTATAGTTTTAATTTCTCTCTAACCCCTTGTAAGTAACTGTCAAGATTAAAGTTCAGGTAATGACTTAACTACAGAATGAGAAAGAATGTGAAGGATACTAGTGAAGGTCAGGCATCAAATATTTATACTAGTTTAATAGTCCAACATGAAAATCAGCTTTCTTGTTTTTATAGGCCCAGTTTGAGCAATTTGTTCTTTTTTATGAAACTTAGTTATGAGCATATAATATTGGAAAACAATGCCAGACTGGCAAGAGATACAGCTGTAAGCAAAAAGGCATCCTTTTCCAAGCTAAAAATTATTGATGCTTAAGCAAGATCTGTTGGTATTGTGAGGAAGCATTTTGGCCCATTCCCTACCCTGTACTGTTATATCTGGAGGCAGACATGTTGGTTGTTGCTATACACACACTGAGATGCTTATAGAAGATAAAACTTTATATATATATATATATATATATATATATGTAGGTATATGTATATATATCTATGTATGTATATATGTAGAGAGAGAGTGATTTGTTTGGGAATTAAGGTGAGGATGAAAGAATTTTAAAGGTTTCATTGGATCAGTGTGGTAATCTGTAAATAACTTGAAGGGTAGATTCTAGAGACATTGGTTTCTTTGCTTTACATCAAAGTTCCCATGAACTTTTTGAAGACCCCCTTCCATGCAAGGATTTCAAAATTTTTTTTCACCAGGAAGAAATTATGTTTTAATTCTAGTTTCAAGTTCTACTGTTTGAAGTACCTTTGCACATTGTAAGAAAGTATTAATCAGTGCTGTTTTTCTCCCTACCCACTTCTCCCTCCCTCTCTCTACTACTTCATTGTTTCCTTTTTTCTTTTTCTTTCTTGACAGACCTTTAGAACCTCTACCCTGCCCTATGATTTTCCATTGAGATTTAAACCGCATTATTTTTCTCTTGAAAGTTATGGATGAGCTAATTGAAATCTAATAATTGAAATGATCTTATGATCATGTATCTTGAATTGGTAGAATAAAAAATGAGACCTAGGTTTCCTGATTCCCTCTAGTACATTCTTTGCAGAAACATATATCAGTCCCACTGGTATGTGAAATTCGAGCACTGAAGAGTTTTAGTTCATTTTCATTTTAAATCTTAAAGCCAAGTTTTTTTTTTTTTTTGACTCTTTGATATTATGAAGTAACCTTATTATTGTGAGACTTGAACTTCAAGAACCTAATCCATTTGGTATCGAATGTCGATGTTTGGTGCCATTGGTTTAAACATATTATCAGGTACTTAGAGTTACCATTTACTATCATTACTCAACCCTTCAAAATAAGAACAGAGATTTTTGACATACTGAATTTGGGTAATTGTTACCAGGTTCCAGTTTAACCTGAAGAAGGTAAAGAAATGTTTTGATATAAATCATTGAAATGTTGAAATAAAAAAATGCCATCCTTTGATTTTGGGGACTAAAATTTCTAGCTCACTTCTTTATCAATTTTATTAAACTGATAATATGTTAATAAATGTGCATATAAAGATTATTTCTCAGTGGGGGAATGGGCATAACCCAGATAATGTCTTCACCAGCCAAATATTAACAACTACCATGTGTTGGCTTTTTTTTTTTTTTATTTAATGAGCATAAATTTCCAAAGTACAGCTTATGGATTACAATAGCTTCCTCCCCCCCCACCCCCGTAACTTCCCTCCCACCCACAACGCTCCCCTCTCCCACTCCCTCTCCCCTTCCCTTCCATGTGTTGGCTTTACCTTATCACTATGCTAAGTTACTTCTTTGGGAGAGAGAGACATTCAACAGGTTAAGATGTCACCAAGAAAGATGAAGTACTCTACAGCATTGTTTTCAAATTCTAAGAGATTATAGAGGGAAGGATCAAATAGAATTTTGTAAAGTCAGTTACCAGTTCTCAGAGTAAATGACATTTAAGTTAGAATTGGAAAAAAAAATCAAATTTCAGATCTGGTAATCTTCAAGTTTTCTTCTATATGAAATCATTATTGAGTTATCATTTTCATAATCTCTTTTTATATTACATATATATTTTATATTACAGCACTTAAGGTTAATAATACTTACTTTTGTATAGATCAGGAACCTGACAATTTAAGAGATTAGATAGCTTTTCTAAAATCATCCAGCAAATGGCACAGCTAAAACATTAACTTAAGTTGGCTCCAAGTGTGGTACATTTTCCATGGTATGAATGAGGGATAGTATTGTACCAAGTTGGATCATACATCCCTAAGAAGTAATCATCAATGTATCTTTTTTTAATTTTTTTTAATTTGTGAGGCTGACAGAGAGAGGCAGAGAGAAAGAGAGAGGCAGACAGACAAGCTCTTATCTGCTTGGTTCACTCCCCAGAAGCCCACAATAGCTAGGACTAAAGCCAGGAGCCAGGAACTCAATTCAAGACTCTTATCTGGGTGGCAGAGACTCTATTATTTGAGCCATCATCACTGCCATCCAGGGTCTATATTGAAAGCTGGAGTCAGATGCCAGAGCTGGAGGGATTTAATACAGGTACTCCGAAGTGGAACGTGAGTGTCCTAAGTACCAGGCTAACCACCTACTCCTGTTAATATTATTTTAACCAATTAAGTTTGGGTCTCAGTTTACCTTATTTATTTATTGCTGAAGATAAAAATTGTAATAGTTATATTTGCGATCAGACTACCATGTTAAATGTAGGTTTTATATAGCTCCAGTGAGAATTAAAAAATCAGATTGCTTCTAAACTATTTGAGGTATCACCAACCTTAGTAGAAATATGATTCTGCACAAGTCTACCTCCCAGTCACCAAACCCTGACAAAAGTAACAAATGTGGAACCGGCTTTGTGGTGCAGTGGATTAAGCTGCCACCTGCGATGCAGGCTACCCACTGACCGCCAGTTCAAGTCCCTGCTGCTCCACTTCCAATCCAACTCTCTGCTAAGGTGGCTAGGAGCTGTGGAAGATGGCCCAAGTACTTGAGCCCCTGACACCAACACGGACAATCTGGATGGTTTTCCTGGCTTTGGTATGGCCCAGCCCTGGCCATTGTGGCCAGTTGAGGAGTGAACCAGCAGATGCAAGATGTCTCTCTCTCTCTTGCTCTCTCACTGTGACTCCCACTCTCTGTAACTGCATACAAATAAGTAAAATAAATCCTTTTTATAAAAATGTTTCAAATTCCTTCTTGATAAATAATTTTGTAGCATAGAAAATGTAACATGAAATTTTATAATCTGATGAAAGTTATAATTTAAAAGAAAGAAACAGTCTTGAAAATACTTCTTGTATGTTTTTGCAAACATATAAGGTAGATTTCTGTTAATTAAGTACATGTTTTTATGCTAGAATCCCGACCATTGTCAGTTCCTGTGAAAGCCATGCTGAGTGTATCCAAAGGCTGTAGAAGTCCAGAAGAAAGAATGAAAGAATTTATTGGAATCGTATGGAATGCAGTGAAGAGACTCACACTACAGGTACAGTAAAAATTACAGATATTGTAGCTCTAATTTCTAAAATCCATTTTACTTTTCAGCATCATTAATATTGATGAAAATTTTTTCACAGAATAATGCTCATGTATACTATCTCATTTCCATAATTTAATTGGAGACATTATTTAATTGCTTATAGTGAGCAATAGTGTATGGATCTCCTATTTATAAACATGATAAAGTTATAAAACTACATTTTTGAGATGCTCATTTTTCAAAAAAATTATTGATTGATTTTTATGTATTTGAAAGGCAGAGAAATGAGACATGGAGAGCCATCTTCCATCTGTTGGTTTACTCCTCAAATGCCCCAATAACTGGGGCTGAGTAAGGTGCAGTTCAAGATTCCAGAAATCAGCCTGGGTGCCATGGACCCAGCTAGTTGATCTATCACTTGCCACCAGAGTGTGCTTATAGTAGGAAACTTGAATTAGAAGTGAAAATGGAGTGCACAGCGTGGTGGTGTCATAGCTTAAGTTGCTGCTTGTGAGGGGTTAGTGCTGGTTCTGGTCCCAGCTGTTCCACTTTTACTCCAGCCCCCTGCTAATGCTCCTGGGATGGTAGCAGAAGATGGTTTGAGTACTTGGGCCCCTGCCACCCATATGGGAGACCTGGATGGACTTTTGGGCTCCTGGCTTAGGCCTGTACCAGCCCATGCTGTTGCAGCTATTTGGAGAGTGAACCAGCTAATGGAAAAATCTCTCTTTCTGTCTGTCACTCTGCCTTTCAAATTAAACAAATAAAAAAATCATAAAAATAAGATCATGTTTTGGCCAAACACGTTAAGTCACCTGCAACAATGGCATCATCCCATATGAACTACAGTTCAAATCCTGGCTGCTTCACTTCACAACCAGTTCCCCACTTATGTTGTTGGGAAGGCAGAAGAGGATGGCCTGAGCACTTGGGCCTCTGCCACCCATGTGGGAGACCTGCATGGAATTCCAAGGTCCTGGCTTTGGCCTGGCCCAGTGCTAGCTATTGTAACTATTTGGGGAGTGAGCCAGTTGATGAGTATCTCTGTCTTTTCTTCTCTGTAATTTTGCCTTTGAAATAAGTAATTGTAAAAAAAAAAAAAAAGTGAAGCTGATGTTTGAATCCAGGCATTCTGATAGGGGATGTGGATGTGCCAAGCAGCATCTTAACCACTATGCCAGACACCTGTCCTTTGAGATGTTTCTTGAATTTAAAAAAATTATAATTTTTGTTTATTTAAAGCATCATTTAAAAAATATGAAATGTTCAGTGTTCAGATCACATTTTGTTGCAATACTGAGATAAAATTTTAATTGAAATTAAATCAACATAAAATTTATATTTTCTGATTATAAATTAAATATGAAAACTGTGGGGAGCAGCCCGGACTGGACTGAGTTACTGGAATTAAGACTTATTCTATGCATCTGCTCTCCCACAATATGGCGCTGGGAGAGAAGTAAACAGCTTCTGCACAGCTGCCTCCAGTTCAGCCAATAAACTGTAGGACTTGCTCCTGATTGGAGGAGAGCAGCGTACTCGGCGTGTGGGCAGCCGAGTTGGGATTGGCAGAGGAGGACTATAAAGGAGGAGAGAGACGGCATGCACCAGGAACATCTAAGGGGAACATCTAAGGGGAACACCTGTGCAGCCCCCGAGAAAGCCGGCCGGCGGTGTGCCGCTCCCCTGCAGAAGTGGGGAATGTGGCCAGGGGGAACTGCCCTTCCACGGAGGTGGAAGGGATAGTAGCCAACCCGGGAAGAACCAGCAGCAAACCCGGGGAGGGCCGAGCAGACAGAAAGAACAGCGCAGGGTCCTGTGTCGTTCCTCCACGAAGAGGGGGAGCGACATAATGGTGCCGTGACTCGGATATGAAGCCTAGGCAGGGTTCAGTGTCGCTCCTCCACGAAGACGGGGAGCGACATAATGGTGCCGTGACTCGGATAGGAAACCTAGGACGGATAGAAAACTTAGGAGGGAAGAAACAGGAAGAAGTGGAAAATACCGGAGAGAGAGACTAGCAAACAGCCTAGGGGAAAGCCGGACGAAAAAGGTGCCGGAAGAAGCTATTGAAAGCCTAGGCATAGACTCAGATACGGACTACGGGGGGAAGCTGGGAGAAATCTCTAAGGTCGAAAGCGAAAGTGAAAGCTAGAACAGACTCGGATGCGGACTGTGGGGAGAGGCCAGGAGAAATGAGGGAGGAGTATTGTTGGAGGAAAGCTTGGGGAAACATACCGGGTAGAGAAAAATGTTAGGGAAATTGAAGCCGCGGGGGGCAGGCCGAGGCGGAAACGAAAGCCACTTTGGGATTCTCAAGTTAGCCCAGGAATAGGGGGCGAAAAGTTGAAACCAGAAGCTGAAACGTAAGCCAGATTGGGATCCGTCTGATTAGCCCGGGGAGCAAAGGACGGGAAGCCAAATCGTGGGGCGGAGACGTAAGCTGGGTTGAATTCGCCAGGCTAGCCTGGGGAACTTAGATTGAATGCTAGTGGCGGACACGCAAGCTACGCTGTGTGACTCGCGGAAGCCGCCGCGTGCAGAGAGAGCACGGGGCGTGAATAGATAGGGAACGCGGGGCTGGCGCGAGGCCGTGGTTCAGACGCGAAAGGGCTAGTGAGAGACCGCGGAGTGTGCGCGCAAAGCCGAGCCGCGCAGATGAGAGAGAAGCGGGCTGAAGCGGCTCAGCCAGAAAGCCGCCGAGAAATAGCCTCGGGGCGGGCGCCGGGAGGCCGCGGGGATAAGAGAAACAGAAGTTTAGAAGTAAAATGAGAGAAATAGAGAAATAGGAATGCTGGAAGATAGAAGTAAAATGGGAGAAATAGGAATGCCCGGAGATAGAGAAATAGAGAAATAGAAAGGCCTCCCCTCAACATGGCAATGAGAAAGCTTGGATTCGGTCTGCCTGATTAAGTGAGGCGATGAGCACCTGCGGGCGGCTAGCAGCTTATGCGCCGCAGGTTTCCGAAGACAGGCACGAATTAACATCAGTAAGGCCTCCCCACAATACAGCAATTAGGAGGCTTGGATTCGGTCTGCCTGATTAAGGCGGTAAGCACCAGCAAGCAGCTCGACCAGAGTATGAGCTGCAGGTCACCGAAGATAGGCACGAACCAACACTAATAAGTCTCCCCCACAATACGGCAATGAGAAGGCTTGGATTCGGTTTGCCTGATTGTTAGGGCTTGTAAGCCCCTGCGGGCAGAGCAGAGCATGCGCTGCAGGGCACCGAATACAGGCACGCATCAGCGCCTAAAAACCTCCTCACAACATGGCGAAGAGAGGACCTGGATTCGGTTTGCCTGATTGATAGGACTTGTAAGAACCTGTGGCAACTCTAGCAAGTAGAGCAGAGTGTGTGCCGCGGGACACCGAAGACAGGCGCGTATCAACGCCAAAAAAATAAAAAGAAAGGGGGATCTGTGGGGAGCAGCCCGGACTGGACTGAGTTACTGGAATTAAGACTTATTCTATGCATCTGCTCTCCCACAATATGGCGCTGGGAGAGAAGTAAACAGCTTCTGCACAGCTGCCTCCAGTTCAGCCAATAAACTGTAGGACTTGCTCCTGATTGGAGGAGAGCAGCGTACTCGGCGTGTGGGCAGCCGAGTTGGGATTGGCAGAGGAGGACTATAAAGGAGGAGAGAGACGGCATGCACCAGGAACATCTAAGGGGAACATCTAAGGGGAACATCTAAGGGGAACACCTGTGCAGCCCCCGAGAAAGCCGGCCGGCGGTGTGCCGCTCCCCTGCGGAAGTGGGGAATGTGGCCAGGGGGAACTGCCCTTCCACGGAGGTGGAAGGGATAGTAGCCAACCCGGGAAGAACCAGCAGCAAACCCGGGGAGGGCCGAGCAGACAGAAAGAACAGCGCAGGGTCCTGTGTCGTTCCTCCACGAAGAGGGGGAGCGACAAAAACTAATACTATTTACTTTTATTGTTACTGAATTTTCTTCTTGTGTTCATTTTTTAAAATGAGTTATTTTTATTTATTTGAAAGGCAGAGTACAGAGATTGAAAGAGAGGGAGATCTTCCATCTGCTGTTTGCTCTGGTGGGCCAAGCTGATCCAGGACCCAGGAGCTTCATCTGTGTCCCCCACAGGGGTACAAGGGCCCAAGCACTTGAGTCATCCTCTGCTGCTTTCCTAGGCATATTAGTAGGGACCTGGATTGGAAATAAAGCAACCAGGATTTGAATTGGCATCCATATGGAATGCTAGCATTGCAGGTGGTAGCTTACCCACTGTGCCATTCTTCCAGTCCCATTGTTTTCACTTTTAAGTACATACAACTCAAGCTTAGTGAATTATCTACCTTCCAGATCATGTTTAACTTGATAAAAATATGTAACTATATCCTTATCCCACAAACATAGTTAAAATAACTCAATAGTTATAAATTTTAGGTTTTAATATATGATATTTTTTCTTTGAATAAAATATGACATACCCTAGAGGTATCATTATAGAATTTTATGTGTACTAGGCAGTAGTCCTGAATCCTTCCACTTGTGCTGAAGATCTAAAAATTTGCAAGTGAAAGTTGCTTTCACCTTAAAAATGAGAGCAAGCTAGATGGTCTATAAAATTACAGTTATTTGAAACACACAAAGAACTGAGGTCCCAAATTGACATTCCCGTAACATCAATGTGCAAAAATCCAAAAGTGAGTAGCAACCCAGAGATCCAAGAATCTAAGAAAGCTTTGAGCAGAGTAAATAAAAAGGAAACCACAGCTAATTAAGTTATAGTCAGACTCCTAAAATTCTAAAGATGAAGAGAAAAATTGCAAAGCAGGGAGAGAAGAAAGGCACTTTATACAAATGAACAGTGGTAAGAATTTTTCCTGAAATCTCATAAAAAATAATGGAGGATAGAATATGTCGCTCCCCCTCTTCGTGGAGGAACGACACAGGACCCTGCGCTGTTCTTTCTGTCTGCTCTGCCCTCCCCGGGTTTGCTGCTGGTTCTTCCCGGGTTGGCTACTATCCCTTCCACCTCCGTGGAAGGGCAGTTCCCCCTGGCCACATTCCCCACTTCCGCAGGGGAGCGGCACACCGCCGGCCGGCTTTCTCGGGGGCTGCACAGGTGTTCCCTTAGATGTTCCCCTTAGATGTTCCCCTTAGATGTTTCTGGTGCATGCCGTCTCTCTCCTCCTTTATAGTCCTCCTCCGCCAATCCTAACTCGGCTGCCCACACGCCGAGTACGCTGCTCTCCAATCAGGAGCAAGTCCTACAGTTTATTGGTTGAACTGGAGGCAGCTGTGCGGAAGCTGTTTACTTCTCTCCCAGCGCCATATTGTGGGAGAGCAGATGCATAGAATAAGTCTTAATTCCAGTAACTCAGTCCAGTCCGGGCTGCTCCCCACAGAATAAAATGGAATAGCCACTTTTGTATGCTCAGGAAAATAAGCTGCTAACATAGAAGTCTATATCCAGCAAAAATTTTTGGCAAAATAAATATGTAAAGATAGAACTTTTCTCCAACATGCAATTACTACAAGGTACATTGAAAGAAGTTCTCTAGGCTGAAAACAAATGATAACATATAGAATCTAGGTTTTTCAAGCAGTAATGAAGTATACTACAAAAAGTGAATGTATTGAAAAACAGTGAATATTAAAGAAAAATATGTTTTATTCAGAAATACACGTGTGTGTGTGTGTTTTAAAGATTTATTTATTTGAAAGAGTTAACAGAGAGAGAGGAAAATGCAGGGAGAGAGAGAGAGAGGTCTGCCATCCGCTGGTTCACTCCCCAATTGGTTGCAATGGCTGGAGCTGTGCTGATCCGAAGCCAGCAGCTTGGAGCTTCTTCCGAGTCTCCCATATGGGTACAGGGACCCAAGACCTTGGTTTATTTTCTACTGCTTTCCCAGGCCATACAGAGAGCTGGATCGGAAGTGGAGCAGCCAGGACTTGAACTGGCACCCCTATGGGATGCCAGCACTGCAGGTGGTGGCTTTACCCACTGTGCCACAGCGCTGACCCCATCAGTGTTTTTTAATATCTTGGCTATATCAGCTTTTCTTTCTCCTTTGAAATTTATTTCAGTATTCAAAAAAATGTGACACTTGTCATAATGAAGGAGCTTTGATTCAGTAAGAACTCATTGCTTAAATGGAATTTCAGTTAATTATCCATAAGTGTTTCCAAGATCTCTAGTTTTTCTTGTATTCTGGTCAGTTCTTGGTTCTACGAATGTAAGGAGATTATCACTGCTAAAATTCAGCTTAAAAGTTACATTTTTCCTCAGACAGCCTCTATCTAAAAATACCAGTGGCTAGTCTCTTCGTTACAATTTTCTGAGCTCTTAATTTGAATGGTCAGGTGACCAATACCTAGATTCTTGACCTGCAGAAGTGATAAAATGACAAATATGCATTGTTTTAACCTACTCCATTTGTAGTAATTTATTTTACAGGATAGAAAATAAATACAGGAAAAGGTACATCATACATACATATAATGTATTCATCTTAATTACTGTAACAAAAAATGCTTGTCACGAATCGTTTTTTAAAGATATGTGTAGCACATCCTCTATTGCATAGTATTAGTGAAAATGACAATTTGAAATGCTACTTAATGTAGGAGCCAGTAGCCTGCAATTTCACAGTACTTTACGGCCTCTTTTTTGTCACTATACGGCTTATAAGGAGAGTTAAGAGAAGAGTGGGAAGGTTAAAGCATGGCTTGTCATTTTTTTTTTTTTTTTTGTTAGCTCTTAGCTTGCAGGAATGTGACTTTTTGCAGATGTCATCTGTCTCACTAATCTCAACCAGCAAAAGGATGCCTTTTCCTATTATTATTTCCCTGGTAACTCCTTGTGTTTACTCACCTGCCCTTCCTTAAAGCTTCTTTCAGTGTAGCCATGGATCTCAGATGGGACGGATGAGATAAGATGAATCCAGGAAACATTTATTTAATCTATATTATATGTGATTGTAGAAGTAGAATATCACAATTCATCCAAGTTGTTGCTGAGCTCTGCTAGTCAATGTTAGTCATTCATCTTATAATCTGTTTCATTGCATACCACTCAATCTGCCTAAAACCACATAGCCATACTCTCTTTCAGAGTAGGGTTAACTGAGCCAAATGTTTTTGTTCCTGATAACTATATCTATTTACTTAATTACATGTAGCTTTTCTCAGTATAAAATCTTTATCTAAGGGATGTCTTGCTATTAATGGAATGAAAATGGTACATGATCTGTGTTCTCTTTCTCAATTTAATCAAGCATGACCTGTCTTCTTAGATTTCTCTAGTTTGTATTCATATAAAAATAAATTGAGCAAAATACTTTCTTATTTCTTAGATTTCCCCATAATGCCTTGCCAAACTTTATGTGCTCCTCTGCTTGTAGTGACTTAACACATTATTTTTGTTAATTAAGTCATTAATAAAATGTTTTTTCCTCATGAGTACTACCTTACATCTTAGTATATATTTTTAGCAATAATAATGATAATAGTCTACTATTTATAATAGTAATACTCTAATAATAAGAGTAATTTGTGGTGCATTTAGTATTCAATATTAGGTAAACTCTGAATTGATTAATAAGTAGTTTAAAAGATGAATAAGTTAATACACAAAGCACAAACTCCTCTTGCAGTGATTGTGTAATTACTAGTAACTTATCTGATTGTAGTTCACTTTGAAGTTGTAAATTATGACTACATAAATGATATTTCATGAAAAAAAGAATAATCTTAATATCAGATCTTTCTCCAGTACACTACCTTAAATATCAAGCATCTCACTAGCATTTCAAGCCTGCTGTATTCAGGAGTAAGCAGTATTTTTGTTTTACTAACTTTTATATATATATATATTTTTTTTTAACTTTTACTTAATGAATATAAATTTCCAAAGTACGGCTTATGGATTACAATGGCTTCCCCCATAACGTCCCTCCAACCCGCAATCCTCCCCTTTCCCATTCCCTCTCCCCTTCCATTCACATGAGGATTCATTTTCGATTCTCTTTATATACAGAAGATCAGTTTAGCATACATTAAGTAAAGATTTCAACAGTTTGCTCCCACACAGAAACATATAGTGCAAAATAATGATTTTTTAAATGATGATGAAATCAGATCAGACCTATTGTCATGTTTAATCCCAGTGAGAGTCAAGATCAGTTTAGTATACATTAAGTAAAGATTTCAACACCCATAGAAACACTAAGTGAAATATACTGTTTGGGTACTCGTTATAGCATTAAGTCTCAATGTACAGCACATTAAGGACAGAGATCCTACATGAGGAGTAAGTGCACAGTGACTCCTGTTGTTGACTTTACAAATTGACACTCCTGTTTATGGCATCAGTAATCTCCCTTGGCACCAGTCATGAGTTTCCAAGGCTATGGAAGCCCCTTGAGTTCTCCGACTCTTATCTTGTTTAGACAAGGTCATAGTCAAAGTGGAGGTTCTCTCCTCCCTTCAGAGAAAGGTACCTCCTTCTTTGAAGACCTGTTCTTTCCACTGGGATCTCACTCACAGAGATCTTTCATTTAGGTGTTTGTTGTTGTTGTTGTGTTGTGTTTTTTTTGTTTTGTTTTGTTTTTTTGTTTGTTTGTTTTTTTTGTTTTGCCAGAGTGTCTTGGCTTTCCATGCCTGAAATACTCTCATGGGCTTTTCAGCCAGATCAGAATGCCTTTAGGGTTGATTCTGAGGCCAGAGTGCTGTTTAGGACATCCGCCATTCTATGAGTCTGCTGAGTATCTCGCTTCCCATGTTGGATCACTCTCCCCTTTATTTATTCTATCGGTTAGTATTAGCAGGTACTAGACTTGTTTATGTGCTCCCTTTGACTCTTAGTCCTTTCATTATGGTCAATTGTGAACTGAAATTGATCACTTGGACTAGTGAGATGGCATTGGTACATGCCGCCTTGATGGGATTAAATTGGAGTCCCCTGGTATGTTTCTAACTCTACCATTTGGGGCAAGTCAGCTTGAGCATGTCCCAAATTGTACATCTCTTCCCTCTCTTATTCCCACTCTTATGTTTAACAGGGATCACATTTCAGTTAAATTTCAACACTTAAGAATAACTGTGTGATAATTACAGAATTAAACCAGTCAAATTAAGTAGAACAGACAAAAAAACTACTAAGAGGGATAATGTATTAAGTTGTTCATTAACAGTCAGGGCTATGCTGATCAAGTCACTGTTTCTCATAGTGTCCATTTCACTTCAACAGGTTTCCTTTTTGGTGTTCAGTCAGTTGTCACCAATCAGGGAGGACATATGGTATTTGTCCCTTTAGGACTGGCTTATTTCACTCAGCATGATGTGTTCCAGATTCCTCCATTTTGTTGCAAATGACTGGATTTCGTTGTTTCTTACTGCAGTATAGTATTCTAAAGAGTACATATCCCATAATTTCTTTATCCAGTCTACCGTTGATGGGCATTTAGGTTGGTTCCAGGTCTTGGCTATTGTGAATTGTGCTGCAATAAACATTAGGGTGCAGACCGCTTTTTTGTTTGCCAATTTAAATTCCTTTGGATAAATTCCAAGGAGTGGGATGGCTGGGTCGAACGGTAGGGCTATATTCAGGTTTCTGAGGAATCTCCAGACTGACTTCCATAGTGGCTTGACCAGTTTGCATTCCCACCAACAGTGGGTTAGTGTCCTTTTTCCCCACATCCTCGCCAGCATCTGTTGTTGGTAGATTTCTGTATGTGAGCCATTCTAACTGGGGTGAGGTGAAACCTCATTGTGGTTTTGATTTGCATTTCCCTGATTGCTAGTGACCTTGAACATTTTTTCATGTGCCTGTTGGCCATTTGGATTTCCTCTTTTGAAAAATATCTATTGAGGTCCTTGGCCCATCTCTTAAGTGGGTTGTTGGTTTTGTTTTTGTGGAGTTTCTTGATCTCTTTGTAGATTCTGGTTATTAACCCTTTATCTGTTGCATAGTTTGCAAATATTTTTTCCCATTCTGTCGGTTGTCTCTTCACTCTCCTGACTGTTTCTTTTGCAGTACAGAAACTTCTCAATTTGATGCAATCCCAATAGTTGATTTTGGCTTTGACTGCCTGTGCCTCCCGGGTCTTTTCCAAGAAGTCTTTGCCTGTGCCAATATCTTGAAGGGTTTCTCCGATATTCTCTAATAACTTGATGGTGTCAGGTCGTAGATTTAGGTCTTTAATCCATGTTGAGTGGATTTTTGTGTAAGGTGTAAGGTAGGGGTCTTGCTTCATGCTTCTGCACGTGGAAATCCAGTTTTCCCAGCAGCATTTATTGAATAGACTGTCCTTGCTCCAGGAATTGGTTTTAGATCCTTGATCAAATATAAGTTGGCTGTAGATGTTTGGGTTGATTTCTGGTGTTTCAATTCTGTTCCATTGGTCTATCCATCTGTTTCTGTACCAGTACCATGCTGTTTTGATTACAACTGCCCTGTAGTATGTCCTGAAATCTGATATTGTGATGCCTCCGGCTTTGTTTTTGTTGTACAAGATTGCTTTAGCTATTCGAGGTCTCTTGTGTCTCCATATAAATTTCAGCACCATTTTTTCCAGATTTGAGAAGAAGGTCTTCGGTATCTTGATTGGTATTTCATTGAGTCTATAAATTGCTTTTGGGAGAATGGACATTTTGATGATATTGATTCTTCCAATCCATAAGCATGGAAGATTTTTCCATTTCTTGGTATCCTCTTCTATTTCTTTCTTTAAGGTTTTGTAATTTTCATCGTAGAGATCTTTAACGTCCTTGGTTAAGTTTATTCCAAGGTATTTGATTGTTTTTGTAGCTATTGTGAATGGGATTGATCTTAGAAGTTCTTCCTCAGCCATGGCATTGTCTGTGTATACAAAGGCTGTTGATTTTTGTGCATTGATTTTATACCCTGCTACTTTGCCAAAATCTTCTATGAGTTCCAATAGTCTTCTCTGATTGTAATTATTTCTCTTCTCCTACTAGATTTGGGTCTGGTTTGCTGTAGGTTTTCTAGATCCTTGAGGTGAATTGAAAGCTCATCTATTTGGTGCCTTTCCAATTTCTTGATGTAGGCACCTATTGATATAAACTTTCCTCTTAACACTGCTTTTGCTGCGTCCCATAAGTTTTGGTATGTGTGCTGTTATCCTCATTTACTTCCTTAAAATTTTTGATTTCTCTTTTAATTTCTTCTATGACCCATTGTTCATTCAGGAGCATGTTGTTCAATCTCCATGTGTTTGTGTATGCTCTAGGGATTCCTGAGTTGCTAATTTCCAACTTCATTCCTTTATGGTCTGAGAAGCTGCATGGTATGATTCTAATTCTTTTGAATTTGCTGAGACTTGCTTTATGGCCTAGTATGTGGTCAATCCTAGAGAAGGTTCCATGTACTGCTGAGAAGAATGTAAAATCTTTAGCTGTAGGATTGAAAGTTCTGTAGATATCTGTTAGATCCATTTGGGCTATAGTGTCGTTTAAATCTACTGTATCCTTGTTGATCTTCTGTCCTGTTGATCTGTCTTTTTCTGAGAGTGGAGTATTGAAGTCCCCCAGTACTATTGTATTGGGGTCTAAGTCTCCCTTTAAGTCCCTTAACAAATCTTTTAGTTAAACTGGTGCCCTGTAGTTAGGTGCATATACATTGATAATTGTTATATCTTCTTGTTGTATTGATCCCTTAATCATTATATAGTGTCCCTCTTTGTCTCTCTTAACGGTTTTTGTGGTAAAGTTTATGTTGTCCGATATTAAGATGGCTACGCCCGCTCTTTTTTCATTTCTGTTGGCATGGTATATCTTTTTCCAGCCTTTCACTTTCAGTCTGTATGGATCTTTGTTGGAAAGATGTGTTTCTTGTAAGCAGCAAATAGATGGGTTTTGTTCCTTAACCCAATCAGCCAATCGGTGTCTTTTAACTGGACAGTTCAGGCCATTCACGTTCAATGTGACTAATGATAAGGGGTAACTTTGCCCTGCCATTTGCCAAAGATAAGTTCTAATATATGCTTTGAATTCCCTGTGATCTTTTGCTGTGAGGTTTCCTTCCTTTACCTTCTTTCATATTGATGACCGTGTTTCTGTGTTTCTGTGTGTAACACATCTTTAAGCATCTTTTGCAGGGCTGGTCGAGTGGCGACAAATTCTTTCAATTTCTGTTTGCTATGAAAAGTCTTTATTTCACCTTCATTCACAAATGATAGCTTTGCAGGATATAATATTCTGGGCTGGCAGTTGTTCTCTCTTAGTACCTGGGCTATATCTCGCCATTCCCTCCTAGCTTGTAGAGTTTCTGATGAGAAGTCAGCTGTGAGTCTGATTGGAGATCCTCTGAGAGTAATCTGACGTTTGTCTCTTGCACATTTGAGGATCTTTTCTTTATGTTTCACTGTGGAGAGTTTAATTACAATGTGTCGTGGTGAGGATCTCTTTTGGTCGTGTTTATTAGGGGTTCTGTGAGCTTCCTGTACTAGGATTTCTCTGTCCTTCTCCAAACCTGGGAAATTTTCTGCTAATATCTCACTAAAAAGGCCTTCTAATCCTTTCTCCCTCTCCATGCCTTCAGGAACTCCTAGAACCCGAATGTTGGGTTTTTTAATAGTATCCTGAAGATTCCTGACAATATGTTTTAGATTTCTGATTTCCTCTTCTTTTCTTTGGTCTGACTGTATCCTTTCCTGTTCTCTGTCTTCTAAGTCCGTTATTCTCTCTTCTGCTTCTCCCATTCTGGTTGTAAGGCTCTCTATTGTGTTTTTCATTTGATCTATTGAATTCTTCACTTCATTATGATTTCTCATCACTATCACAGTTTCCTGTTGTACTAGTTGTTTCGTTTCATTTTGATTCCTCCTTAATATTTCATTTTCATGAGAGAGATTTTTTTATCTTGTCCATTAAGGATTTCTGTAGTTCAAGAATTTGTTTTTGAGAACTTCTTAATGTTCTTATCAATTTTTTGAGATCTGCTTCTTGCATTTCTTCTATATCATCATCTTCATAATCTTGAATTGGGGTGTCTTTTTCATTTGGGGGCGTCATGGTGACTTCCTTGTTTTTATTACCTCGGTTTTTGCGTTTGTTATTTGGCATATTGGAGATATTTGGTTTCTTCACTGTGGTGCTTTTTCTTGTTATTCTATGACTCTAGATTAAGTGGACTGTCTGTTTTTGATGGAGCCTTAGGGCTTGAGATGGGTGTGACCTGAGAGCTCTGTTTGGTGTGCCAAAGGTGACACTCCCAGGTTAGGCGTGGTAGATCTTTCTCTCTCTCTCTTTCTTTCTTTTTTTGATTCAAAAGGGAAGTAATTCCACACAGCTGAATGAAGTTGGAGGTAGTTAGCAGGCAAATGATATACCCACAGGAGCCAGAGATCAGAAGCTCTTTCCCAAGGACCACACAGGGAATCTGTTTGGCCCTCAGAGTGGGCTCAAATTCTCCTTCAGTCTCCCACTGGGTTGCCAAAGTTACGGAATTGTAGCGTCTCTGGAGAGTACTCATGTGAATTCTGTGAGTTCTCTCCCCCACCGTCTCTTTTTTCACAGTCTCAGTTCAGTAGCACCACAAATTTACTAGATCCTAATCTCCTGTTAATTGGTCCCGCCCAGAGTCAGGTTTTTCTGCTAGGCTCAGGGCCGGTGCAGACCTGAGGTCGCTCTGCTCATGACGTATGTCCAAGATAGCGCCTGCTCTTTGTCTTGCTCGCCCTTGAGAGGTGAGTGGAGAGAGAGAAACCCGTGTCCGTACCAGTCACCTTTTTTCTCTCTCTCTCTCTCTCTCTTCTAGTTTGCCTGGTGAACTTTCCCCACCCCGGGGGTCGTTCCCTCTAGTCTCCTCTCTCCGCTTGCCTGCCGGTGTCTCGGGCTATTGAGGTTCGGCTCACCTCACGTTCCACCGCTGGTGTGTTGAGTCTGCCACTGGTGTCCCGAACTGTGGGCTCCCACGCTCTCCACGCAGGTCCACTGTGAATCACGCGTTCCGGAAGAGTTTCTTCTGCTGTTTCCTCCCCTACTCTTCCTTGAACCTGCAGTATTTCCACTTTTATTAAACTGTCTCTCCCCGGATTATCAGTGTGCTCCCTTCCTATTCTGCCATCTTGCCTGAATAATGTGGTATAGTTTCTCTTTTTTGATATAATTTTTTTTTGACAGGCAGAGTGGACAGTGAGAGAGACAGAGAGAAAGGTCTTCCTTTTGCCGTTGGTTCACCCTCCAATGGCCGCCGCGGCCGGCGCACCACGCTGATCTGAAGGCAGGAGCCAGGTGCTTCTCCTGGTCTCCCATGGGGTGCAGGGCCCAAGGACTTGGGCCATCCTCCACTGTACTCCCTGGCCACAGCAGAGAGCTGACCTGGAAGAGGGACAACTGGGACAGAATCCAGCGCCCCGACCGGGACTAGAACCCGGTGTGCCGGCGCCGCAAGGCGGAGGATTAGGCTAGTGAGCCGTGGCGCCAGCCGTGATATAATTTTTTAAAAATATTTATTTATTTGAAAGGTAGAGTTAAGAGAGAAGGAGAGACAGAGATCTTCCATTCGCTGGTTGACTATGCAGATGGCCAAAAGGGCCAGGAATGTGCCTGGCCATAGCCAGAGAAGCTTCCTCTGGGTTTCCCACATGGGTGCAGGGGCCCAGAAACTTGGGCCATCTTCTGCTGCTTTCTTAAGCATGTTATCAGGGAGCTGGAATGCAGAAGCCAGACATGAACTGGTGCCCATATGGAATGCTGACACTGCAGGCTATGGTTTAACCTGCTGTGTCACAGTACTGGCCCCCTTGGTATAATTTTGAGATGTCCTATAAAAAAGGTCATGAAAGATAGTAAATAGTAGGTTATATGATTATTTGACAACTCTGGGAAAATGAAGTCTACTTTTTATATCCACAGGTTCTGCATTTCTGGATTCAATCACCCATGTAAACAACGCAGCATAAAACTGTTTTGATAGTATTGACGTTTTGTTGGGTATTATAAGTAACCTAGAGATAAGTTTAAGTATACAGGAGAACTGCATAGGTTACATGCAGATACCTCCACCATTTTATCTAAGGGATTTATTCTTCTTGATATAGAAGGGCCATTGTATTCTAATGTAAGATTGCAAGTGGTATCTAAAATATAGTATGTATAAGCAAATATTTAGGCACATCGGTATTCCACAACATAAGAAAAACTGGAGACTCCTTGCTAACGTACTTGGGGAAAGCAACAGAGGGATACCCCAAGTACTTAGAACCCTGCACTCATGTGGGAGATCCAGCTGAAGTTCCAGTCTCCTGGCTCCAGCCTGGCCCAGCCTGGCCACCTCAGCCATTTGGTGATTGGATCAGCAAATGGAAGATTCTCTTGCTCTTTGTCTCTTCCTTTCTCTGTAACTCTGCCTTTCAAATAAAGAAAGAAAGAAATCTTTTTTTATTTTTAAAGATACACTGGAGAATGTCCCCTTCTTGTCAGGCTGAAGTAACAGACCCCAGATTTTTTTAGGTTCTTATATGGAAAAATGGTTTCCAAACACTAGACAGTAAGCCAGGTTGGACATTGGTCCTTAAATTAGTGGGGTAAAATCAGCAACACTTGATAATTAGTGGTTTTTCTGGCTGAGGCAGATTGGGTAGATAAACAATACCATTAGATGAAGGGAGAAGCAGCTTTTCAGTCTAGAAGCAAATAGGGACTTTGAATTTACACATTGTATTCGAAATACCTGTGAGATATTCAGATATCTGTTAGAGAGTAATATATTCATACCTGGAGTTTAAGGAAAACTTCTTTTTAAGAAAGAGTAGATTTATAATATTGAAAGTCATTTGCACATGGTTAAAAGCAGGAGAATGAGTCATTCAAAAAACCATGTAAAGGTAAAAGAGCAGTGGATCAAGAGACTACCATTTCCAAACACATTTAAGTAAATGTACTTGGAACCAAAATGAGTTTACAATCAGGAAATTGTAAGGCAGTGGTCAGAAATGTAGGAGTTGAAGCCAAGCGTGTGTGGAATTTTGAGGAGCCAGTAGTCAGTAGTATACAATTCTGAATGTTAACTATGGGCTTTACTTGGCTCATCAGTAGTATGTAATGATTAGATTATGTAATGTTTAAGGTTACTTCCAATTGTAACATTCCTGTGTTGTTTTTTTTTTAATAATGCTAGTGTCTTAATGAACTTAATCTTATATGTACTAAATTAATTATAAGTAGATATGATGGTGCTTCTCATCCTTTTCTTTTTAATTGTGATAAAGTATACATAACACAGTTTATCTCCCTCACCATTTATAAGTGTGCAGTTTATTTTGTTATTTTTTGTAAGCATGCAGAGTAAAAATATACATATAATTACAGAAATACTAAATGATACATGTTTATCCTTGTTAGGTTATCTTGAATATGACCTGGGTATTGTGCTTGCCTTACTGTAGTCTTAGCCCTGTGTTGAACATATTGTATATTTAAGCATTGCCCGTGCTTGCTTCGGCAGCACATATATTTAAACATTTCCAGAGGTTAATGTGTCCTGCAAATTTTATCAAATAGATTAAATAGGCACCCCAGGTTCTCTCCTGGTTGGGGCGCCAGATTCTGTCCTGGTTGCTCCTCTTCCAGTCCAGCTCTCTGCTGTGGCTCGAGAGTGCAGTGGAGGATGGCCCAAGTCCTTGGGCCCTGCGCCCGCATGGGAGACCAGGAGGCAGCACCTGGCTCCTGGCTTTGGATTGGTGCAGCGCGCCGGCCGTAGCGGCCACTTTGGGGGTGAACCAACGGAAAAAGGAAGACCTTTCTCTCTGATTCTCTCTCTCACTGTCTAACTCTGCCTGTCAAAAGAAAAAAAAATTAAAATCTAGGCTCTACAATGCAGACATGGAAAGCCAAGACACTGTGACAAAAATATCCTACATGAAGGATCTGTGTGAATGAGGACCCCAGTAGAAAGAAGGGGCCAACCATGAAGGATGTGCTTTTCTATGAAGGGAGGAGAGAACTTCTACTTTTCCACTTTGCTTATGGCCTTGTCTGAATACTGACGAAGTCTGCGATCACAAAAGGCTTCCATAGCCTTGGCAGCTCAGGTGATCACTGAGGTCATAAATAAGAGTGTTAATTGATAAATTAACAACAGAAGTCACTATACACTCATTCTTCATGTGGAACCTCTGTCCGTACTGAGTTGTACTATGAAAATTAACTGCAAAACTTGTTCTCAGACAGTACTTTTTACAGTGTGTGTGTATGTGTTCAAACTGTTGAAATCCTTACTTAGTATAGAGTTGGAATTAAAAATGAATCTTAAAGAAAAATGTGATGGGAGAGGGAGTAGGAAGTGAGACAGGAGTGGGGAAGGGAGGGTAGGTTGGGGGCAAAAAAACACTATGTTCCTAAAGTTGTACCTATGAAAATTGTATTCATTAAATAAAAGCTTTAAAAAAAGAATAAGAAAATCTAGGCTCTAAAATTCTGAGGTTTTTTTTAAAACTATTGTCCGTTTCCCAAGATGTTTTATGAACTAACATATAAAATAGAAAACTATGAAGTTGTCATCAGACAAAGCAGAGCATCATAACTTTGAGTCATCAGAAGATAATTCTTTTAGTAGATGTTTGAGCAAGTAAATGTGTTGGGAATCAGATTTTCTGGAAAGTTGATTTTTGGAGCCAAAGGTGGTATTTGCTAAGCTTGTCCTCTTTTTTACTTAGGATAGAAAGACGTACATTGCCTAAATATATAAACAACATTTGCTATAACTGATTTTTTAAAAGATTTTATTTATTTTTTGAGAGGCAGAGTTAGAGAGAGATCTTCCAACTGTTGGTTGATTCCCCAGAAGGCCACATTGGCCAGAGCTGGGCCAATCCAAAGGGGCCAGGAGTTTCTTCTGGGTCTCCCAGGTGGTTGCAGGGACCCAAGCATGTGGGTCATCTTCCATTGCTTTCCCAGGCCATAAGCAGAGAATTAGATCAGAAGAGAAGCAGCCAGGGCACGAACCGGCACCTGTATGTTATGCTGGTGCCACGGTGTAGGCTCAGCCTACTATACCACAGTGCTGGCCCCCTGATTTGTTTTTTAATAAGAAAAAAGACCTTTCTTCTTCTGTTAGAATGGATAATTTTATAAATCTGCATGCAGTCTTAAGATTATTTTTCTTTTCATGTATGAGCTTTATTTTGAGTATTTTAACAACAGGTCGTTATGACTGATTCTTTGCAGTTTTCTCAATGTATTGTATTTCAGAAAGTCATATTTTAAAAACTTTTTAAATTTTATTTTATATTTTATCTAGAAGCATTTATTTGGTAATGTCATGCAGTTGATAAAGAGAAATACTGAGGCATGGAATTCACTAAGAAAGGAGAATATTGCCCTAGTTTTCTGCCTAATTCAGGTTTTTGTCTTTTTTCCCCCATTTACACTAATGTTTGTATTGCATCCTATGACATGTCCTATATTGTTCGGTAAGTTGGTTGGTATTTGATAATCTCTGAAGTGTTCTAAGTAGACAGTATAATCTAATGGACTTTAAAATTTTTACTGCAACTGTCCTGGTATCCCTTTTGCTAATAATGATTTGTTACTACTGTAGTGGGGCTGCTTCCCACATTCTGTTGGATTTTGATAAGTGTCAGTCTAGTGTCAAAAGCACCATAAGCTGATTAAGCAAGACCTATAGAATTTTCTCTCTTAGAAAATTAAATCGTATTGTTTGATGTCCTGATATCCAGTGAACTCTAGTTTAACTTTAGGAATAAATTTAGGGCTAGATGTGTCAGGACAGATGGATCAACTGTCAGTCACTTTAATTATAAAATTAAGTTGTTTTATTTAATGCTTACAAATTATGCACACAGGCCAACATGCTTGTCTACAGATACTGAACAAGTGATAACCATTTCACAGTAATTCAGATTTAGGAATTTTTTTTTCATGTTTTCTGCTTGACAACTTTTTATGGAGAAGATGAGATTTATAACCTCTAGAAAAGAAGAAACCAAGGTTCATTTCTGAAATTTTTAATTTCAGGCCCTTAATTGGATATATTTATATTTCTATATATGAAGATATCCAATGTATTTTCGCAATGCATTGAAAAGTTATAAAATCGGACAGCAGTTATTAGGGCTATAGTTTATGTATTTGTTGTAGTGCAGTTGGAATATTGTATTTTTGTGATCCCTATGTAGTACATGGTTTAACCATAAGCAATTGCATTAAAAATGCACTGTTGACTATCTTTTATAAATCTATGGAAGTGAATATGTTGAATCTGACATACAGTAGATGTGTGGTGTTTGTTATTGACTTATTTAGCAAACATTGAGGTGGCATATACTATGTAAAACCTTCATTCTGTTAATGACTTTACTCTTTAAAGATGATGCAACTGAAGCCATAAAAGATTAAAAAAGATCCCACAGCTGGAGTAGAACACATCTAACCAACAATTCAGTTTTATTAATTATAATTACCCTTATAGGATGCTGCTATAGAGAGAACTGTTTTATACTTGTATAAAACATCGGTATGAAGCATCAGTATCTGATGCTAATAAAAATAATTGTTTTCACTTATATAACAATTGTTTATTAAATACCTAGTACGTACTAGTTCATGTACTAAGACTACAGAGTGAATAAGCTAGACAAAGTGTTTTACTTTATATAGCTTTTATTCTGGGAAAATTTTATAAGGATTTTAATATTGAAAAATATTTTAAGCTTTTTAGGGCTGGAACTATGTCTTTTGTTTCTGTACTCCAAACTTTCAGCTGAGTTCATGGTAGATATTAAAGAATGTATGAATAAAAAAAGGAAAAAATAATGAAATGCAACCTACGATATTTCTTTGCTTTTGTTTTTTATTTGAAATTGTTTACTGAAGAATAAAATATATTCACACATGGTACATTATTTCATTCTATAGAAGTTTTGCAAATTATAATGATAACATGTTTCAAGTTTAAATAAAGAAATATGTTGCTTATTGGATTATTATTTCAAAAGGCAAGAAATATGGTACAGTGTTTGACAGAGTTTGTATATAAAGTGCTGTTTAGGATGGGCAGTGCATAATGACTAGTTTTAGAATAATGTGTAAGAGAAATCTTTCTTTGTTTTTAAATGAATTGTTATCAGAATTAAAGAGCACATAAATCAGAGCAGTCTGTTTGCCAAACCTCTCAGGTAGGGTTAGGAATATACAAGAGTGTTTGTTTGGGTGTATGTGCACTGTAAGAACACATAAAGTTGAAACTTCAGAAAAATGCATGGCAATTATTTGGTCTATTAAACTAGGAATACCAAATTATTTTTAGTTTACGGGTTTATCTTCAGTATATAATACTTAGATATGTAGCCCTTGGCAAAATGGGAATGAAAATAGAGGTGGTTCTACTTCAAGAATTTGTAATAATCCCTTCTCTTTAACACATGAATGTGTTCAATATTGGCAAAAGAACACGTTGCTACCAAAACTGAAACAGGATCCTTGAAACAGAAAAGATGTTGCCATGGAAAAATGAAGTAACACTCAGTGCAGCTGTGATGCATTAATGAATAGGATATTTTTTTAAAAGATCATTTGTGTTTGGTGTGGCTCAGAGGGTCCCAACCAGATGGTTTCCATGAACATGATCTGACCCCCAGCTTGAGGACTTCTTACTGGCAGATTACTTCATTTTCTTTCCCTTGGATTGTCAGATCCTTACATTAATGTAAAATTTACTGCTTCAGATTTGTATTCAGTAATATAAATCACTCAACATTTTACATTAAAACCACAATTTTAGACATACATTTGTAGCAGTTATTTTAAAAGTAAAAAGATTTATGTGATAGCTTTAGTGTATATAATAGATGTAACATTATAATATTTTTCAGTAATTTGGGTTAAGTATATGTTTTAATTCTTATCATTAAAGGCATCCTCAGAACATATATCATGTTTTAGAAAGCATTTCTTTGGGTGGTGTTATACATGTCATGCCAGTATATTATTGATTTTGTATTCATTGCTCAGATTGTTTAAACTTGATGAAAAATTTGATTTTTGAATTAGTGGAATCAAAGTATGTTTTGTTATTCTGGTACAATTTGAATTTGTTTCTAAGGGCATATTTAAATATTTGTGGCAGCTTTTTATACCTAATACCTCTCATGTCAAAGCATTTTTCAGCCTAGTATCAACCTCTACATGAAATATGAAATACTGCCTCTTCATCATATGATATTTCAACCTGATTTAATAGAGTAGAATATGCTGTTAATATACCACCTTAAATTGGTCTATTAAAGACCGTGAACAAATTATATTAAATATTTAAAGGTATAATTGTATCTAAGACAATATAAACTTCGAATTCTAGAATAAATGAAAAATGTTTTGATCTTAGATCCATCAACTACTTAAACACATACTTAAATTTTCTAAGCTGCAAAATAAAATTCTAGAACTAAAAAAAATGAGCTCATATGTCGTGAACCAACACATTTATTTATACAGAATTTTACTTACATTTTTCTTCACTGAGTTCATTAGTTTGTCTAAGCCCAGAAATGTGAAACAAAGACAGTTTTGCCTATCAATAGGTTGGTGAAATTTTCATCATATCAAGGAATTCCAAACCTGTTACTTGTCATCTGTTCTCACTAAGGAGTATATTACCCCCATGAAAAGGAGTATTATCTTAAGCTGTAGTTTTATAAAATTCTCACAAAAATCTCTTTGCTAATGTAGTTTCCTAAGATGTCCAAGCATTTATAAAGGAAAAAAAAATTATCACACCTTCAGATTAATATCTTTGTATGCCAAGATCATAGAAAGTCAACAGGTACTAGTTTATATTTGTTTTAAAAAATAATTCTGTATCTGGGGAGGAAAAAATAATTCAAGTTTACTAATTGTGGAAATTTAATAACCAGATATTTGTAAGAGCCAAGTAAGACTAACAGATTTTAATCTACATTGCTTTTGAATTAAGAACTCATATTGAATTCAGTATTTGGTTTGGACTTAACTTAGTTTTATCTTACCCCTTTAAGGTCCTGGCAACTTAAGTAACAATACTGGGAACAGTTGAACATAAAAATTTAATGTGAAATTACTATCTAGGTGATAATTTTAATAATGATAAAAGAAGAAATAATGCTGTGATTTTTGTCTTCTGATTTTTCATACTACTGTGTATCTGTTTATTCACAATACTTGAGTCATTGTATATAGGTGTTAAAAGATGTAATATAAACATGTTCTTTAATGGTTGTTTAGTGCTATAAACTGAATGTTTTAAACATCTTTTTTTCATATTTTAAATTGTAAAAAAAAATGAGAGCCAATTTCACATAAAAATAGCCTCCTACCCCCAACCTCTTTTTAAAATAGAAGCTGTAAGATACTAGTCAGTTCTAAGGCCTTATTTGGTAAGTGTCAAAGTGTTAACAAATTCTGATAAAGTCCAGAAGAATGAGGACTTTCCTACCTTGTTTTATCTGCAGCACACTTTTTAATTAAATCTTGTTTCTTGGAAAGAACTCTGGAAGGGCAGATATATTTACATCTCATATCACTAGGGCTTTTGATCAAGTTTATAGCAAGAAAGCAGAAGATTTTCAAGTGTTTGTTAGGTTCCTTACTAAAAATAACTTACATACTACATTCATAGGATTTTGTTTGTTTGCTTGCCTATTTATTCTGGGGAAAATGTTAGATATTTGTTTAGTCTGATTCAAACATTTTAATTCTGCTTTTCTTTTCTAGCTTGAATTACAGTCTTGTTGTGTGTTCATTCCAAATGATAGCCTGCCTTCTCCAAGTACAATTGTGTCCGGTGATATTCCTGGAACAGTAAGAAGTTGGTACCATGGACAAACCAGCATGCCAGGAACACTTGTTCTCTGTTTGCCTCAAATAAAGATTATTAGTGCTGGTCACAAGTATATGGAGCCTCTGCAGGAGATTCCGTTTGTCATACCACGACCCATCCTCGAAGAAGGTATAATTTAAAATAATTCTTCCTATGGTTAATATTTTATACTGGTATTTTTAGTTTTGTTGTTTTTTAAACATGCCAGTGTATGTGTACATCAGGCTTTTCATAGATTTTTATGACAAAGTGGTGAACTAATGCCATTTATCTACCTTGTATTCCTAGTTATATATTCATATATATAAATATAAATTGTGTATGAAAGACCATATACAATGTATGGTAACATAAACGTAGGAAAAATTTTCTTGGGAAGAAATTTGTTTTGGCTGTTTCCGTTAGACTGAACTAAGGGTAACAATTAAGTTCATCTTATTTAGTGTATTTGACTTACAGATGGGTATATTTTATATAAATAATTGGATGGATATATTATTTATATAGCCATAATAAATTTCTAGATTTCTAATTAACTTGCAAAAATAATTGTTAAAGTTATGATTCTCGGCTGGCCCTGTGATTCACTTGGCTAATCCTCTGCTTGCGGCGTTGGCACTCTGGGTTCTAGTCCTGTTTGGGATGCTGGATTCTGTCCCGGATGCTCCTCTTCCAGTCCAGCTCTCTGCTGTGGCCCAGGAAGGCAGTGGAGGGTGGCCCAAGTGCTTGGGCCCTGCACCCGCATGGGAGACCAGGAGGAAGCATGTGGCTCCTGGCTTCAGATCGGCGTGGTGCACCAGCTGTAGCGGCCATTTTGGGGGTGAACCAATGGAAGGAAGACCTTTCTCTCTGTCTCTCTCTCTCTCACTGTCAACTCTACCTGTCAAAAAAAATAAAGAAAATAGTTATGATTCTCCCAGAAGTACTTGATTTCTGTTGTTATGGTGTTTCAGTTTCAAATTCGTACCTTTTGAACTTTGACATATTCATTTCAAACAATATATGTACTTGGAAAAGTTTCAAGTCACAAAGTAAGTAATATGAATGTATATTTTAATAACATAGCTCAAATTTTTGTGCTAAACAGGTCAGTGCCTTGTTCATATTATTAGAAGTATGTATTTGAGTCCTGATATCATACAGATCATCAAATATGCTTTTACTGTCACTGAGAAGTACATTGTCTATGCAATTTTTTTATTCCACTGTTGATGTTGATTTCTCCTTTTTTTCTGTACTGATATTTTCTTTGAATTCCAGTTTTCTTATCAGAAATAAGCATGATTTTACTGCTGAAAATGAATGTTGGTCCTTAGTGCTATGAATACCATTTTCATAAAATCATAGATTTATAAGACTTAGAGGAACTTGTTTAGAGTTCATTGGATGTAGGGCTTGATGCAAGGTTCCTTTGTCTAGCATTGTTGACATATTCATTCTTTGTTTTTGGCTGTTGGGTATTCTTATGTACAAAAGCTTCTGTGCAGCATATCAAGGGTATGCTAGCTTCAAAACTCTTGTGAAATGGAATGTTCCCTACATTCTTTTCAATCCCTGGAATGATTTTTTGTAAAATCATAATTAGTTTTACTTTTTTTTTGTTAAAACTCATTTGTATACATCTCACAGTTTTTCCAGACATAATTCATATCTATAATTCTCTTTGATGTGTAAAGCTAAGCAATTTTAGTATATTTGTTGTGTTGTACAACTGTTGACCCATAGAGTTTTAGAACAGTTTTATCTCTCAAAAAAGAAATGCTATACCCTTAGGGGGTAACTCTCCTTTCACCCTCTTACCATCCTCTGGCAACCACTAATCTACTTCTATCTCTATGAATTCTGTTTTATACATTTCATATGAGTGGAATCATGTAGTATAGGGTCTTCTGTGACCAAGGTTTCCTTCACTTATCATAATATATTAAGGTTGATTAATTTGGCATATTGTAGCAGTCTTTACTCTTTTATGGATGAATAATATTCTATTTGTGGGTATGCCACTTTTTTTATACAGTCATCAGTTGGTGAGCTTTTGGATTATTTCTGCTTTTTGGCTTGTCTGAACATTGCTTTATAGGTTTCCATGGGCATGATTTAATTTTTATTAATTACGTTCCTGGGAGTGGAAATGTTGAGTGAGATAGAAATTGCCATACTATTGTCCAAAGTGTCTGCATTATTTTATAATCCTTCATCAGTGTCTGAAGATCCTAATTGCTCCATGTCCCTGTTGTAATTTGTTATTGTCTATTCTCTGTTTATATGGTTGGTTGATTCCAGCCATGAGATACAAAGTAGTATCTCATTGTGGCTTTGATTTGCATTTCCCTAATGATGATGCTGATGTTGTCGATGTTGTTGTAATGATGTTGAACATATTTTCATGTGTTTGGTGGCCACTTATATATCTTGTTAAGTATAGTGCTGTTCAAATCTTTTGCCCAGTTTTTTCACTGGGTTGTTTACCTTCTCCTGTTAAGTCATAAGAGTTCTTTTTTATACTCTAGAAAGTATATCCTTCTCAGATGTATGATTGCATATATTTCTCCCAATCTTACTGGTTGTCTTTTTACTGTCTTGATGATATTCTTCATAATATATTCTTTAATTCCTCTTATTCTGCCATGTATTTAATCATTCCCTCACTATCATTAGCATTTCTTCCACAATGTGAATTGCAGTCTTAGAAATATTAACAACATATTTAATTTATTTAAATGTTATTTTTATATTTAATTTAATTTATTAAATTTAATTTAATATCAATTTAATATTTAATTTAATTTATTAAATTATGTAATTAATCTGTTCATGCTCCTGCACACAGCATTTATTTTTATTTTATTTTATTTTTTTTTTTAGGAGATAGTTATGTTTATTCTGATTTAAACATCACATATTATATCCATATATTTTTTTTTTTAGTGCCTACATTCCATCTTTTTTTTTTATCTTTTATTTAATGAATATAAATTTCCAAAGTACGACTCATGTGTTACAATGGCTTCCCCCCCCATACCGTCCCTCCCACCCACAACCCTCCCCTTTCCCACTCCCTCTCCCCTTCCATTCACATCAAGATTCATTTTCGATTATCTTAATATACAGAAGATCAGCTTAGTATACCTTAAGTAAGTATTTCAGCAGTTTGCTCCCACACAGAAACATAAAGTGAGAAATAACAGATGATTTTTTTTTTAAATGATGATGAAATCAGATCAGACCTATTGTCATGTTTAATCCCAGTGAGAGTCAAGTTGGGAATTGATAATTTCTTTCTTTCTTTTTTTTTTTTTTTTTTTTTTTACAGAAGATCAGTTTAGTGTACATTAAGCAAAGATTTCAGTCGTTTGCACCCCCATAGAAACACAAAGTGAAATATACTGTTTGAGTACTCATTATAGCATTAAGCCTCAGTGTACAGCACGTTAAGGACAGAGATCCTACATGAGGAGTAAGTGCACAGTGACTCCTGTTGTTGACTTTACAAATTGACACTCCTGTTTATGGCATCAGTAATCTCCCTATGCACCAGTTATGAGTTTCCAAGGCTATGGAAGCCCCTTGAGTTCTCCGACTCTTATCTTGTTTAGACACGGTCATAGTCAAAGTGGAGGTTCTCTCCTCCCTTCAGAGAAAGGCACCTCCCTCTTTGAAGACCTGTTCTTTCCACTGGGATCTCACTCACAGAGATCTTTTTGCCAGAGTGTCTTGGCTTTCCATGCCTGAAATACTCTCATGGGCTTTTCAGCCAGATCCGAGTGCCTTTAGGGCTGATTCTGAGGCCAGAGTGCTATTTAGGACATCCGCCATTCTATGAGTCTGCTGAGTATCTCACTTCCCATGTTGGATCACTCTCCCCTTTATTTATTCTATCGGTTGGTGTTAGCAGATACTAGACTTGTTTATGTGCTCCCTTTGACTCTTAGTCCTTTCATTATGATCAATTGTGAACTGAAATTGATCACTTGGAGTAGTGAGATGGCATTGGCACATGCCACCTTGATGGGATTGAATTGGAATCCCCTGGTATGTTTCCAACTCTACCAATTGGGGCAAGTCAGCCCGAGCATGCCCCAAATTATACATCTCTTCCCTCTCTTATTCCCACTCTTATGTTTAACAGGGATCACATTTCAGTTAATTTTCAACACTTAAGAATAACTGTGTGATAATTACAGAATTAAACCAGTCATATTAAGTAGAACAGACAAAAAAAAAATACTATGAGGGATAATGTATTAAGTTGTCCATTAGCAGTCAGGGCTATGCTGATCAAGTCACCATTTCTCATAGTGTCCATTTCACTTCAGGAGGTTTCCTTTTTGGTGTTCAGTCAGTTGTCACCGATCAGGGAGAACATATAGTATTTGTCCCTTTGGGACTGGCTTACTTCACTCAGCATGATGTGTTCCAGATTCTTCCATTTTGTTGCAAATGACTGGATTTCGTTGTTTCTTACTGCGGTATAGTACTCTAAAGAATACATATCCCATAATTTCTTTATCCAGTCTACCGTTGATGGGCATTTAGGTTGGTTCCAGGTCTTGGCTATTGTGAATTGTGCTGCAATAAACATTAGGGTGCAGACCGCTTTTTTGTTTATCAATTTAAACTCCTTTGGGTAAATTCCAAGGAGTGGGATGGCTGGGTCGAATGGTAGGGTTATATTCAGGTTTCTGAGGAATCTCCAGACTGATTTCCATAGTGGCTTGACCAGTTTGCATTCCCACCAACAGTGGGTTAGTGTCCCTTTTTCCCCACATCCTCGCCAGCATCTGTTGTTGGTAGATTTCTGTATGTGAGCCATTCTAACCGGGGTGAGGTGAAACCTCATTGTGCTTTTGATTTGCATTTCCCTGATTGCTAGTGACCTTGAACATTTTTTCATGTGCCTGTTGGCCATTTGGATTTCCTCTTTTGAAAAATGTCTATTGAGGTCCTTGGCCCATCTCTTAAGTGGGTTGTTGGTTTTGTTTTTGTGGAGTTTCTTGATCTCTTTGTAGATTCTGGTTATTAACCCTTTATCTGTTGCATAGTTTGCAAATATTTTTTCCCATTCTGTCGGTTGTCTCTTCACTCTCCTGACTGTTTCTTTTGCAGTACAGAAACTTCTCAATTTGATGCAATCCCAATAGTTGATTTTGGCTTTGACTGCCTGTGCCTCCCGGGTCTTTTCCAGAAATTCTTTGCCTGTGCCAATATCTTGAAGGGTTTCTCCAATGTTCTCTAATAACTTAATGGTGTCAGGACGTAGATTTAGGTCTTTAATCCACGTTGAGTGGATTTTTGTGTAAGGTGTAAGGTAGGGGTCTTGCTTCATGCTTCTGCACGTGGAAATCCAGTTTTCCCAGCAGCATTTATTGAATAGACTGTCCTTGCTCCAGGAATTAGTTTTAGATCCTTGATCAAATATAAGTTGGCTGTAGATGTTTGGGTTGATTTCTGGTGTTTCAATTCTGTTCCATTGGTCTATCCATCTGTTTCTGTACCAGTACCATGCTGTTTTGATTACAACTGCCCTGTAGTATGTCCTGAAGTCTGGTATTGTGATGCCTCCGGCTTTGTTTTTGTTGTACAAGATTGCTTTAGCTATTCGAGGTCTCTTGTGCCTCCATATGAATTTCAGCATCATTTTTTCTAGATCTGCGAAGAATGTCTTTGGTATCTTGATTGGGATTGCATTGAATCTATAAATTGCTTTTGGGAGAATGGACATTTTGATGATGTTGATTCTTCCAATCCATGAGCATGGAAGATTTTTCCATTTTTTGGTATCCTCTTCTATTTCTTTCTTTAAGGTTTTGTAGTTTTCATCGTAGAGATCTTTAACGTCCTTGGTTAAGTTTATTCCAAGGTATCTGATTGTTTTTGTAGCTATTGTGAATGGGATTGATCTTAGCAGCTCTTTCTCAGTCATGGCATTGCTTGTGTATACAAAGGCTGTTGATTTTTGTGCATTGATTTTATATCCTGCCACTTTGCCAAACTCCTCTATGAGTTCCAATAGTCTCTTAGTAGAGTTCTTTGGATCCTCTAAGTACAGAATCATATCGTCTGCAAAGAGGGATAGTTTGACTTCTTCCTTCTTGATTTGTATTCCTTTATTTTTATTTTTTTAAAGATTTATTTATTTATTCAAAAGGCAAAGTGAGAGAGAGAGAGAGAGAGAAGAGGCATAGAGAGAGAGAGAAATATTCCATCTGCTGGTTCATTCCCCAAATGGCCTCTGTCGCTCCCCCTCTTCATGGAGGAACGACACTAAACCCTGCGTTGTTCTTTTGCCTGCTCGGCCCTTCCCGGGTTTACTGCTGGTCCTTCCCGGGTTGGCTGCCAACCCCTCCACCTCCGTGGAGGGGCGGCTCCCCCTGCCACTTTCCCCACTTCCGTGGGGGAGCGGCACACTGCCAGCCGGCTCTCTCGGGGGCTGCTCAGATGTTATCCGGATGTTCCCGGTGCATGTTGTCTCTCTCCTCCTTTATAGTCTTCTTCCACCAATCCCAGCTCTGCTACCCACATGCCGAGCACGCTGCTCTCCTCCAATCAGGAGCAAGATCAGCTCCTGCAGCTCATCAGTCAAGCTGGCAAGAGGCAGCTGTGTAGAAGTTGTTTACTCCCTTTCAGCACCATATTGTGGGAGAGCAGATGCATAGAATAAGTCTTAATTCCAGTAACTTAGTCTAGTCCGAGTTGCTCCCCACAGTTCCCCCTTTCTTTTTATTTTTTGGCGTTGATACATGCCTGTCTTCGGTGCCCCGTGGCACACACTCTGCTCTGCTTGCTAGAGTTGCCCACAGGTGCTTACAAGCCCTACCAATCAGGCAAACTGAATCCGGGTCCTCTCTTCGCCATGTTGTAAGGAGGTTTTTAGGCGCTGATGCGTGCCTGTGTTCGGTGCCCTGCAGTGCATGCTCTGCTCGAGCTGCCTGCAAGTGCTTATTGCCTTACTAATCAGGCAGACTGAATCCAAGCCCTCTCAATGCTGTATTGTGGGGAGACTTATTGATGTTGATTCGTGCCTATCTTTGGTGACCTGCAGCGGATATTCTGCCTGCAGATGTTTATCGCCTTACTAATCAGACAGACCGAATCCAAGCTCTCTCATTGCCATATTGTGGGGAGACTTATTGGTGTTGATAACGTGCCTGTCTTCGGTGACCTGCGGCTCATACCCTGCTCGAGCTGCCTGCTGGTGCTTATCGCCTAATCAGGCAGACCGAATCCAAGCCCTCTCATTGCCGTGTTGTGGGGAGGCCTTATTTTTCTCCATTTCTCTATCTCCGGGCATTCCTATCTCTCCTATTTTACTTCTATCTGCCAGCATTCCTATTTCTCTCATTTTACTTCTATACTTCTGTTTCTCTTATCCCCGCGGCTTCCTGGCAAACGCCCCGAGGCGGCTTCTCGGAGCCTCGCCCCGCAGCGGCTTCCCGGCTCTGCGCGGCTTCAGCCCACACTTCTCTCATCTGCGCGGCTTCCCAGCTTCGCGCGCGCTCCGTGGTCTCCGCGCCCTTCGCACCCGCACCACGGCCTCCACGCCAGCCCCACGCTCTCCTATCTACTCGCGCCCCGTGTGCTCTCTCCGCTTGTGCCCCGCGCACTTTCTCTGCGTGCGGCGGCTTCCGTGAATCACAGCCTAGCTCAAGTTTCCGCTTCTCGGTTTAGTTTTCAGTCTAAGTTCCCCGGGCTAACCTGACGAATTCCAACCTAGCTTACGTCTCCGCTTTTCGGTTTGGCTTCCCATCTTTTGCTCCCCGGGCTAATCTGACGGATTCCAACCTAGCTTACGTCTCCGCTTCTGGTTTTAGTTTTTCGCCTTTTGCTCCCCGGGCTGACTTGACGAATCCCAACCTAGCTTACGTCTCCGCTTCGGCCTACCCCGCAGCTTCATTTTCCCTAACATATTTTTCTCTACCCGGTATGTTTCCTAACTTTTCTTCCAACAATATTTCTCTCTCATTTCTCCTGGCTTCTCCCATCAGTCTGTATCCCAGTCTGTTTCTTCTAGCTTTCACTTTTGCTTTCAATCTTAGATTTCTCCCAGCTTCCCCCCGTAGTCCGTATCCGAGTCTGTTTCTTCTTCCTTTCACTTTCACTTTCAACCCTAGATTTCTCCCGGCACTTTTTCCGTCCGGCTTTTCCCTAGGCTCTTTGCTAGTCTCTCTCTCCGGTATTTTCCCACTTCTTCCCTCCTAGGTTTCCTATCTGAGTCACGGCACCATTATGTCGCTCCCCCTCTTCATGGAGGAACGACACTAAACCCTGCGTTGTTCTTTTGCCTGCTCGGCCCTTCCCGGGTTTACTGCTGGTCCTTCCCGGGTTGGCTGCCAACCCCTCCACCTCCGTGGAGGGGCGGCTCCCCCTGCCACTTTCCCCACTTCCGTGAGGGAGCGGCACACCGCCGGCCGGCTTTCTCGGGGGCTGCTCAGATGTTTTCCGGATGTTCCCGGTGCATGTTGTCTCTCTCCTCCTTTATAGTCCTCTTCCACCAATCCCAACTCTGCTACCCACACGCTGAGCACACTGCTCTCCTCCAATCAGGAGCAAGATCAGCTCCTGCAGCTCATCATTCAAGCTGGCAAGAGGCAGCTGTGTAGAAGTTATTTACTCCCTTTCAGCACCATATTGTGGGAGAGCAGATACATAGAATAAGTCTTAATTCCAGTAACTTAGTCTAGTCCGAGTTGCTCCCCACAGCCTCAATGGCCAGAGCTAGGCCAGTCTGAAGCCAGGAACCAGGAGCTTCTACTGGGTCTCCTATGTGGGTACAGTGGCTCGAGCACTTGTGCCATCTTCTGCTACTTTCCCAGGCGCATTAGCAGGAAGCTGGATTGGAAATGGAGCAGCCAGGACTTTAACTGGTGCCCATATGGGATGCTAGTGCCACAGGGCCATGATTTTACCCAGTATGCCACAGTGCCAGCCCCTAACAAATTTCTTAAAACAGTTTAATTTAGTCCTTCTGACCAGACTATTCTTATTATTGTCATGTATTTTAATTGTTTTAATTTTTAAAACATACTATTTAATTGATGTATAAAGGTGTTAAAAGAAGTTCAAGGAAAAAGTGCTATGACAAAACTGTGTGGCTTTCCAAATTTTTTTTTCACCAAAATAAACTTATCTTTAAATTCCACTTTTCCACTAGCTTTTTGAAATTTACTCATATGTAACTAGTGTAGGAATTGGAAAACATTTTCAGTAAAGGGCTAGAGAGTAAATATTTTGTTTTGTAAGTTCTGTGGTTTCTATTGCAAGTACTTAGCTGTACCTTGTGGTATAGGAGCAGGTAAATACAATGTGTCAATGAATCAAGCTGTGTTTAGTAAAACTTTATTACAACATTTGGTAGTAGGCCAGATGTGGTGATATTCCACATTTTCCATCCTCTGCATTTTAGTGTGTTAGTATTCCTTTCACAGCTTAGTCCTTCTTTCCTAAATCAAAGTCAAGAATATTCCTAGGGGGCTGGCACTGTGGCTCAGTGGGTTAAGGCCCTGGTCTGAAGTACTGGCATCCCGTATGGGTGCTGGTTCTGGTCCCACTGCTCCTCTTCTGATCCAGCTCTCTGCTATGGCCTGGGATAACAGTAGAAGATGGCCCAAGTCCTTGGGCCCCTGCACCCATGTGGGAAACCCGAAGGAAGCTCCTGGCTCCCGGCTTCGGATTGGTCCTTGCAGCCATCTGGGGAGTGAACCAACAGATGGAAGACCTCTCCCTCCCTCCCTCCCTCTCTCTCTGTCTCCCTCTCCTCCCATCCTCCCTTCCTCCTTCCCTCTCCTCTCTGTGTAACTTTGACTTTAAATAAAATAAATCTTTAAAAAAAAAAGAATATTCCTAGGACCCAGTAGATCTCTCTCTCTTTGGCAGTAGCTGTTTCTTCAGAAGCAAACCAATTTTTTTTTTTTTTTTGACAGGCAGCGTGAACAGTGAGAGAGAGAGAGAAAGGTCTTCCTTTTTTCCGTTGGTTTACCCTCCAATGGCCCCCGCGGCCGGTGTGCTGCGGCTGGCACACCATGCTGATCTGAAGCCGGGAGCCAGGTGCTTCCCCTGGTCTCCCATGTGGGTGCAGGGCCCAAGCTCTTGGGCCATCCTCCACTGCACTTCTGGGCCACAGCAGAGAGCTGGACTGGAAGAGGAGCGAACGGGACTAGAACCCGGGGTGACGGTGCCACAGGCGGAAGATTAGCCTAGTGAGCCACGGTGCTGGTCAACCAATTTTTTTTAGAGATTTATTTATTTATTTGAAAGGCAAAGTTATAGAGAGGCAGAGGCAGAGGCAGAGAGAGATGTCTTCCATCTGCTTGTTCACTCTCCGAATGGCTGCAGTGGCTGGAACTGGACAGATCTGAAGCCAGGAGCTTCTTCCGGGTCTCCCATGTGGGTGCAGAAGCCTGACCAGTTGGGCCGTCTTCTGCTGCTTTCCCAGGCCACAGCAGAGAGCTGGATCGGAAGTGGAGCAGCCAGGACTTGGACCATAGCCCATATGGGATGCCAGCACTGCAGGTGGTGGCTTTACTTACTATAGCACAGCTGGATGGGAAGCGAGCAGCTGGTACTTGAACTGGCGCCCATATTGTATACCGGCACCACAGGCAGCGGCTTTACCCTCTGCACCACACCACCGGCCTGAAAACCATATTTTAATATCTAAAAACACAGGTCAATTTTCCTGTTTTTGACCAGTTAGCACTTTATTTATTGAATTTAACATTTTATTTTTTATTATTTGAGAGTTAGAGTTACAGACAGAGAGGGAGAGACAGAGAAAGGTCTTCCATCCACTGGTTCACTACTTGGATGTACACAATGGCCAGTGCTGTGCTGATGCACAGGTCAGGAAGCTTCTTCCAGGTCTCCCTCGTGGCAGCAGGGACCCAAGCACTTTGGCCATCTTCTACTGCTTCCCCAGGCCATAGCAGAGAGCTGGACTGGAAGAGGAACAGCTGGAAAATGAACTGTTGCATGTATAGGATTCCAGTGACACAGGCAGAGGCTTAGCCTACTATGCCACAGCACTGGCCCCTGAGTTCAAATTTTTATTCATCATGTTTTCATTTTTTTTTAACTCCTTAATTTTTATTCACATTTCAAAACTCCTTTTTTTTTCTTTGTTCATGAAACATTTATATTATTATTTACATCCTGCTGACTTTGCCTACTGTGCCTACTCTTGCTTGTTGGTTCTTTTATTTTCTGGGCTGCTTCTTATCCTTAGAAATTTCTCCACAGAAATTTTTTTAAGATAAATCTGAAAGATTCCATATATATATGTTTCAGTTTACTTTTGATGTCTTAGGGGCATGCCTATTTCAGGACCCTTGAAATAATTCTTAACTAGAGATATTCATGCCTATTAGAAAAATTCAGGCTGTACTTTTATCAAGACTGGCTTAAAGTTGTGAGATTGATCTATATTCTCCCCTCACCCCCAATCCTTTCTCTTCAAGGTTAATTTTTCTGGTAGCGTTTGTGAGGGTCATACAGAGAGAATGTGAATAGGACAATTTTATTTGTATTTTCCCCTAACATCAGTGTGTACCAATATGTGTACCAGTTTATATTCCGTCAGTTTCTCCACTGTGAATGGCCTTTAAGGCTTTATCTTTAGTCAGCTTTAGTTGTGAACATGGAGGTTCAGTTTTGCTTTCTATGACATCCTCCAGGCATTTACTTCACCTAACTTTAAGTTGCTGGCTTCCCTAGCCTTAATAGTTATTGTTTTTCCCTGTAAGCTCTTTAATAAATTTAAGAAGGTATTGTTGATATGTGTATGAGTAAACTTTATGAAGTTGATTCATAGTACATTCTATATGTACAATTTTACTTAGTAAATGTGTCATTTTTATTTATTTTTAAGATTTATTTATTTGAAAACTGGAGTGACAGAGAGGCAGAGGCAAAAATACAATCTTCCTTCTGCTGGTTCACTACCCAGCTGGCCTCAGTGGCCAGAGCTGGGCCAGAACTAAGCTTCATCCCAGTCTCCCATCTTCCGCTGCTTTCCCAAGCACATTAGCTGAGAACTGGATCAGAAGTAGAGCAGCTGAGACATGAATTGGTGCAGACATGGGATGCCAGCACTACACACAGTAGCTTTACCTGCTGTGCCACAGCGACAGCCCCAGGTTTATTTGTTTTTAGCATGTTTATCAAGTGTAGTAGATCAATTAAGTTGCTATAAACCTAATCCTTCAGAGATGTTTCTTAATGATGTGGTGACAATATCAGACTTCCTTTTTTCTACTGGATTTCATAGAAGGATTGATATATACTGCCCAACAGTCTTTATATGTTTAACCCTCATTTAAAATCCCTCTTATTCCTACAGAATATCTGCCAAAAGTTCCTACTTGTATTTATATATAAGAAATTTTATTTTTCTCATTGTTTAGATACATTATGAATGTCTTAGGGACTAAACAAATCTTCATCTTTAAAGTGTACAATGTTACTGTAGTCTTTTTTTTAACTAAGTTAGTCAGCAACTTACTTTATTTTGAACTTTTAAAAAAAATCACTTACCATGATCAGTTTAAGTTCATAATTGATCATAACAATAGGAATAAGTGTCAAAGGGATCACATAAACAAGACTAGTGTCTGCTAATAAAAACTGATAGAATTCAAAAGGAGAGAACAATCCAACATGGGAAGCGGGATACACAGCAAACTCATAGAATGGCAAATGCCCTAAACAGCACTCTGGCCTCAGAATCGGCCCTTAAGGCATTCAGATCCAGCTAAAAAGCCCATGAGAGTTTCTCAGGCATGGAAGGCCAAGCCACTGTGGCAAAAAAAAAATGATCTAAATGAAAGATCTCTGTGATTGAGATCCCAGCAGAAAGAACAGGACATCAAAGAAGGAGGTACCTTTCTCTGAAGGGAGGAGAGAGCTTCTACTTTGACTAGGGCCTTGTCTAAATAAGGTCAGAGTTTGTGAACTCAAGAGGCTTCCATAGCCTTGGCAACTCATGACAAGAGCCCCGGGTGATTACTGACGTCATAAATAAGTGTCAATTGTTAAATCAACAACGGGAGTCACTGTGCACTTATTCCCCATGTAGGATCTCTGTCCTTAATGTGTTTTACTATGTGAATTAATGGTAAAACTTGTACTCAAACAGTACTCTATACTTTGTGTGTCTGTGTAGATGCAGTCTCTTGAAATCTTTACTTAGTATATACTAAGTTGATCTTCTGTATATAAAGACAATTAAAAATGAATCTTACTGAAGAATGGGATGCGAGAGGGAGTGGGAGATGGGATGGTTGCAGGTGGGAAGGAGGTTATGGGGCGGAAAGCCTCTATAATCCAAAAGTTGTAAATAAATCTTTAAAGAGAGAAAGGGAGAGTGCACACGCAAGAGAGAGATGAGCTAGCTGTAGAAGCAGGAAGAGACACAAAAAGAAAGATTTTCCATCCATACCACTAATGGTTGCAACAGCTGGGTCTAGGCCAAAATAAGCTCCATTCTGGTCTCCCATGTAAGGGTCAAAGTCACAGACACTTGGTCCATCTTCTGCTGCCTTCCCAGGAGAAATGGCAGGGAACTGGATCATAAGCATAGCAGACAGGATTCAACTGGCACTTCCATATGGGTTTTTCTGTATTGTAATTAGCACCTTTTATTTGGAAAAAAAAAACTTATTTAATAAATATAAATTTCCAAAGTACCACTTTTGGGTTATAGCATTTAGGTTGAGTCTATGTCTTAGCTTTTGTAAATTGAGCTGCAATAAACATTGAGGTACAGACAGCTTTTTTATTTGCCAATTTAATTTCCTTTGGGTAAATTCCAAGGAGTGGGATGGCTAGGTTATATTCAAGTTTCTGAGGAATCTCCAAATTGACTTCCATAGTGGCTTGACCAGTTTGCATTCCCACCGACAGTGGGTTAGTGTCCCTTTTTCCCCACATCCTTGCCAGCATCTGTTGTTAGTTGATTTCTGTATTTAAGCCATTCTGACCGGGGTGAGGTGAAACCTCATTGTGGTTTTGATTTGCATTTCCCTGATGGCTAGTGATCCTGAACATTTTTTCATGTGTCTATTGGCCATTTGGATTTCCTCTTTTGAAAAATATCTATTGAGGTCCTTGGCCCATCTCTTAAGTGGGTTGTTTGTTTTTTTATTGTGGAGTTTCTTGATCTCTTTGTGGATTCTGGTTATTAATCCTTTATCTGTAGCATAGTTTGCAAATATTTTTCCTGTTCTGTTGGTTGCCTCTTCACTTTCCTGACTGTTTCTTTTGCAGTACAGAAACTTCTCAATTTGATGTAATCCCAATTGTTAATTCTGGCTTTGACTGCTTGTGTCTCTGGGGTCTTTTCCAAGAAATCTTTACCTGTGCTTTTATCTTGCAGGATTTCTCCAATGCTCTCTAATAATTTGATGGTGTCAGGTTGTAGATTTAGATCTTTAATCCATGTTGAGTGGATTTTTGTGTAAGCTGTAAGGTAGGGGTCTTGCTTCATGCTGGCCATGGCTTTTTCTGCATGTGGAGATCCAGTTTTCCCAGCAGCATTTGTTGAATAGACTGTCCTTGCTTCAGGAATTGGTTTTAGATCCTTGACCAAATATAAGTTGGCTGTAGATGTTTGGGTTGATTTCTGGTGTTTCTATTCTGTTCCATTGGTCTGTCCATCTGCATGCTGTTTTGATTACAGCTGCCCTATAGTATGGCATGAAATCTGGTATTGTGATGCCTCCAGCTTTGTTTTTGTTGTACAAGATTGCTTTAGCTATTTGAGGTCTCCTGTGCCTCCATTGAATTTCAGCACCATTTTTTCCAGATCTAAGAAGAATGTCTTTGGTATTTGGATTGGTATCATATTGAATCTATAAATTGCTTTTGGAAGAATGGACATTTTGATGATGTTGATTCTTCCAATCCATGAGCATGGAAAATTTTTCCATTTCTTGGTATCCTCTACTATTTCTTTCTTTAAGGTTTTGTAATTTTCATCGTAGAGATCTTTAACGTCCTTGGTTAAGTTTATTCCAAGGTATTTGATTGTTTTTGTGGCTATTGTGAATGGGATTGGTGTTAGATGTTCTTTTGCAGCCATGGCATTGTCTGTGTATAAAACAGCTGTTGATTTTTGTGCATTGATTTATACCCTGCTACTCTTCTAAGAGTTCCAACAGTATCTTAGTAGAGGTCTTTGGATCCCCTAAATAAAGAATAATGTCATCTGCGAAGAGAGATAGTTTGACCTCTTTCTTCCCAATTTGTATCCCTTTAATTTCTTTTTCTTGCCTAATGGCTCTGGCTAAAACTTCAAGTACTATATTGAATAGCAATGGTGAGAGTGGGCATCCCTGTCTAGTACCAGATCTCAGTGGAAATACTTCCAACTTTTCCCCATTCAATAGGATGCTGGCCATGTCTTTTTCAAAATTGCTTTGATTGTATTGAGGAATGTTTTTTCTATACCCAATTTGCTTAGAGTTTTCATCATGAAAGGGTGTTGTATTTTATCAGATGCTTTCTTGGAATCTATTGAGACAATCATATGGTTTTTCTTCTGCAGTTTGTTAATGTGGTGTATCACATTGATTGATTTGTGAACGTTGAACCATCCCTGCATACTAGGATAAATTCCACTTGGTCTGGGTGGATGATCTTTCTGATGCATTGTTGCATTCTATTGGCCAGAATTTTGAGGATTTTTGCATCTATGTTCATCAGGGAAATTGGTCTGTAATTATCTTTCTCTGCTGCATCTTTTTCAGGCTTAGGGATTAAGGTGATGCTGGCTTCACAGAAAGAATTTGAGAGGATTCTTTTTCGATTGTTCTGAATAGTTTGAGAAGAATTGGAGTTAGTTCTTCTTTAAATGTCTGGTAGAATTCAGCATTGAATCCATCTAGTCCTGGGCTTTTCTTTTTTGGGAGGGACTTTATTACTGATTCAATTTCTGTCTCAGTTATGGGTCTGTTTAGGTTTTCTATGTCTTTCTGGTTCAATTTAGCTAGGTTGTTTGTGTCCTGGAATCTATCCATATCTGATAGATTTCCCAGTTTCTGGCATATAACTCTTTGTAGTAATTTCTGATGTCTCTTTTTTTATTTCTGTGGTGTCTGTTGTTACGTTTCCTTTTTCATCTCTGATTTTAATTATTTGGGTCTTCTCTCTCCTTTTTTTGGATAGTTGGACCAGTGGGGTGGCAATTTTGTTTATTTTTTCAAACAACCAGCTCTTCGTTTGGCTGATTTTTTGTAATTTTTTTTGGATTCAATCCTGTTGGTTACTTCTCTGATTTTAATTATTTCTCTTCGGCGGGCGCCGTGGCTCAATAGGCTAATCCTCCGTCTGTGGCACCGGCACACCGGTTTCTAGTCCTGGTCGGGGCGCCAGATTCTGTCCTGGTCCCTCCTCTTCCAGTCCAGCTCTCTGCTGTGGCCTGGGAGTGCAGTGGAGGATGGCCCAAGTGCTTGGGCCCTGCACCCCATGGGAGACCAGGAGAAGCACCTGGCTCCTGGCTTTGGATCAGCGCGGTGCGCTGGCCACGGCGTGCTGGCCACAGCGCACTGGCCACAGCGCACCGGCCGCAGCGGCCATTGGAGGGTGAACCAGCGGAAAAGGAAGACCTTTGTCTCTCTCTCTCACTGTCCACTCTGTCTGTCAAAGAAAAAAAAAATTATTTCTCTTCTCCTACAAGTTTTTGGTTTGGTTTGCTGCAGTTTTTCTGGATCCTTGAGATGCATTTTTAACTCATTTATTTGGTGCCTTTCCAATTGCTTGATGTAGGCACCTATTGCTATAAACTCATCTTAACACTGCTTTTGCTCTATCTTATAAGTTTTGGGATATGTTGTGTTGTTATCTTCATTTGCTTCTAGAAAGTTTTTGATTTCTCTTTTGATTTCTTCTATGACCCACTGTTCATTCAGGAGCATATTGTTCAGTCTCCATGTGTTTACATATGCTCTAGGGATTCCTGAGTTGCTAATTTCCAGCTTCCTTCCATTGTGGTCTGAAAAGATGCATGGTATGATTTTGATTCTTCTGAATTTTCTGTAAGCAGCATCTTAACTAACTGTGCTGCAACACCATCCCCTGATTACTTTTATCTTTATCTTTGGTATTGCTTGCCTTTCATTTAGGAGTTCTAAATTTCTATTAAAATCATAATTCTCTAAAGCCAGTATTTTAGATATATCATGGAATGGACCACAAAGAATACTTTATTACATACATAAGGTTGTATACTTCAATCTTATTTTTATTGAAATATTTTGGTATGCTGTACAACTCCCTGAACAGAAAATATGACTTAAAATTTAATTGTTTTAAAAATTATTCAGGATTATCATCCGGAATACAACCACATTAGAATGGAGCCATTTTATTTGCACCTTAAAGCTTTCTGAGACATCTAAAAGAATGAGAAAGTTGATTCTGGTAGTCCTTTAGAAAAATAATCTGTATCACTATAGAAGAGTGAGTTAGACTTGTCTCAGTTCTGAAAATTTCAGTTTTTTTTTAATTCCTACGAACTGTACTGTACTTTATTCATGCATCTCTCTTCTTTTTCTTGCTCCATCCTACAGCCTCTCTTTAATTAACTAATTAATTTTTAAAGATTTATTTATATGAAAAGTAGAGTTAAGCCACTGCTTACAATGCCAGCATCCCATATGGCTGCTGATTGGACCCTGGCTGCTCTACTTCTGATCCAGCTCCCTGCTAACGTGCCTCAGAAGGTAGCAGAAGATGGCCCAAGTACGTACTTGGGTCCCTAGCACGTGGGAGACCTATATGGAGTTTCAGGCTCCTTACTTTGACATGGTCCAGTCCTAGCTATTACAGACATTTGAAAAGTGAACCATAGGATAGAAATTGATCTCTCTGTCTCTCCCTTTCTCTCAGTAGATTCCTCAGATACCTGAAAATAGATATACCATATGACCAGCAATACCACTCCTGGGGATATACCCAAAGGAAATGAAATCAGCATATGGAAGAGTTTTCTGTATCCATGTGTTTATTGCAGCTCAGTTCACAGTAGCCTTTTCTGTATTCTTTGAACAAGAGCAGCAGTATTTTATCACTAGGACTTACTGTATGCTACAAACATGGCTTCCACCTTTGTGATCTCCAGGCTTCCTTCTCCTTCTCATATTTTATGCTATCCCCCAATTCTGTCCTGTTATTGCACCTCACTCATTATATCTACCACCTTTATCCCAATTAAAAAAAAAAAAAGCAATTTCACTCAGCATCTAGTTCCTGTTTTAGAGTGAAAAGAACAGGAGGCATATTTTGTTCACCTCTATGTTATCACTTAACACAAAACATGGCACAGAATACTTGCTTACTGTACACTTGTAGATGTTTTGATGATTTCAAGCTGTTTAGAGTGAATCATTTTGGATTATTGCAAATAGAAGACAACTTTGAAAAGGTCAACTCTGACTTACAAAATCCGTAAACAATTGAAAAAGTATTGGGTAGAGAAGCATGAAATATATGATTAAAAGTGAACAAGAATAATCCTCACTATAGATTTGAGGAGGCGCCTTCTGTAGTGAACTTGAACTTCTAAAGTTCAGTGTGAGGGACTGTTGAAATGTGTCATCTCATTTCAGTTGTTATGGAGGAGAGACCATCTCTAACATAGCCAGATCCAATTGGTATGGGGTGTTCGTGTCAAAAATAAAATCAACATCTTTAGTTTCGTTAGGGAGCACTTGGAATGAGACTTGGAGATGTAATTTGCTGCATCCAGCCAACACCTCTGAGCAGATGGGTTTTTGCACTATGCCTAGCAGAGGTTTGTTTTTTCTTCTTTGAAAGAGTTGCCTATTACTTTAATAAAATATTTTGACAGAAGTGGAATATTGAGATCATTTGTAAGTTAAAACTTTGCTGTTGTTGGATTTACTGAGTTTTAATGGAAACTGATGTGAGAACTGCGCAGCATCTGTGAAACACAAGGACTATTTTCGCATATAATTCTTATTTACCTTAGTGGTTTATTTGTATTACTCCATTTTTTAGATTTCTAAATCATGATTAGACCCTACTTAATGTTTTGCCAGTTGTCCCAGTAATATGCTTTATAGAAAAAATATAATTGAGGATCACTCATTGTGTTTAATTATCACTTCTTTTTAATTATTTCAGTGTTGGGTCTATTTCAGTCTTTGACTTTCATGGCCTTTGAAGGCCAGTTATTTGGCAGAATATTCGATCAGTGGGGTGTGTCTGATGTTACCTCATGATTATATTCCTCTTCCATGTATATAGCAGGTACATCTCAGAAACACAGAAGTCACAGTGTTTTCTTCTGCTTGCATCCTATCAGGTTCTCCATGCTTTTCACATGTTCCGTTATTGGTGATGTTCATTTTGAACTTGTATCCATCAGGTTTCTCCATTGCAAAAATCACCCAATTCTCATTATAGTTAATAAATATTTGGGGGAAAGCTTCAAATTGGACTTTAGGGCCATTCAATTCAGATCTTTCTTTTCTTTTTGCAATTTGGTTCTATTAATATATAATTTACTTTTATCTTTTTTTGACAGGCAGAGTGGACAGTGAGAGAGAGAGAGACAGAGACAAAGGTCTTCCTTTTGCCGTTGGTTCACCCTCCAATGGCCGCCGCGGCCGGCTTGCTGCGGCCGGTGCACCACGCTGATCCGATGGCAGGAGCCAGGTGCTTCTCCTGGTCTCCCACGGGGTACAGGGCCCAAGTACTAGGGCCATCCTCCACTGCACTCCCTGGCCATAGCAGAGAGCTGGCCTGGAAGAGGGGCAACCGGGACAGAATCCGGCGCCCTGACCGGGACTAGAACCCGGTGTGCTGGCGCCACAAGGCAGAGGATTAGCCTAGTGAGCCGTGGTGCCGTCCTGGAACATGGTTTTCTAAGATTTACCATCACGATAGTAAATGTTTATAAGTATTCTAATTCTTCGTGAGCTTTTTCTAAGTTATTTGACTGAGTACTTTATCTATAACCATAATAAAAAAAATGGCTTTGTCTATAAAGTTTACTAATGAGTTAATCTTGTTTAATGTAGGCTAATAAAAAGTAAAGGTGGCCGGTGCAGTGGCTCAATAGGCTAATCCTCCGCCTGCGGCGCTGGCGCCCCGGGTTCTAGTCCCGGTTGGGGCGCCGGATTCTGTCCCAGTTGCCCCTCTTCCAGTCCAGCTCTCTGCTGTGGCCAGGAAAGTGCAGTGGAGGATGGCCTAAGTCCTTGGGCCCTACAACTGCATGGGAGACCAGAAGAGGCACCTGGCTACTGGCTTTGGATCAGCGCAGTGCGCTGGCCACAGTGCACCGGCCGCGGCAGCCATTGGAGGGTGAACCAATGGCAAAAGGAAGACCTTTCTGTCTGTCTCTCTCTCTCTCTCACTGTCCACTCTGCCTGTCAAAAAGAAAAAAAAAAAAAAAAAAAGTAAAGGTGTAGACCGGCGCCGTGACTCACTAAGCTAAAATCCTCTGCCTGCGGCGACAGTGCCCTAGTTTCTAGTCCCGGTTGGGGCACCGGATTCTGTCCCGGTTGCTCCTCTTCCAGTCCAGCTCTCTGCTGTGGCCAGGAAGGCAGTGGAGGATGGCCCAAGTCCTTGGGCCCTGCACCCGCATGGGAGACCAGGAGAAGCACCTGGCTCCTGGCTTCGGATCGGTGCATCACCGGCCGTAGCGGCCATTTGGGGGGTTGAACCAATGGAAGAAAGACCTTTCTCTCTGTCTCTCTCACTAACTCTGCCTGTCAAAAAAAATAAATAAATAAATAAATAAAAGTAAAGATATAAAAGAAGAAAATTAGATTTTAATCCTGAAATTTATGCATGCTAATTTTTTTGATAAAGTGTACTTCATTTAAACATAGCTGATAATAAAGAACATGCAGCCAGTATATTGAAATGCATCTTGAGTCTTACTGCCAGATATTCTAATTAAGTAGAAATTGAAGGAACCTCTGTCTTTAATAAGCATACTACATGATTTGGGTCCAGCAGACCATAGTAGATTGTTTATTCTTTCCTTCTCTCATTCCACAGCCAAATCTAACGTCATCATTAGTCTACACAATTATTATAGCATGTTCCTAATTTAATCCATTTTGTAGGGTCTCCAGTGTATAATGCGTGCATTTCCAGCAGCTACACAGTACCACCAACTAGTTTGAGATAACAGGAAATTAGACTTTCTTTTTATGTTATCAGATTCTTTCACTTCTATTCATATATTATAATGTTTATAATTAGTAATTTTGTATGTTATAGATATAAACATTTTAAAAGGTAACTTTTTAATAGCACATAAATTGTTTAGCAATTTTGTTTCTAGTATATGTGCTATTCATTACACAGTATTGAGTACTTTGTATTTCAGGTACAAACAGTAGTTTACTATAAAGTGACTATTGTGTGTTTGTTCTTCCCAATTTCTTTATCAGGTGATGCTTTTCCTTGGACCATCAACTTGCATCATTTTAGCATATATACCCTCCTTGGAAAACAAGTGACTCTTTCTTTAGTGGAGCCTATGGGCTGTACCTCTACCCTAGCTGTCACATCTCAGAAACTCCTCGCTACGGGACCTGATACTAGACATTCATTTGTTGTCTGTCTTCATGTTGACCTAGAATCACTGGAGATAAAATGCTCTAATCCCCAGGTTGGTACATTTGATTTATGAAAGGAAATTAAGGTAATGCAATTTTAAAAGAATTGTTTTCTATTTTGGTGAAAGAGTTCTCTTCTATTAAGCATCGTATCTTTTTTTTTTTTTTTTTTACAGGCAGTTAGACAGTGAGAGAGAGAAAGGTTTTCCTTTTTCTGTTAATTCACCCCCTAAGTGGCTGCTGCGGCCAACGCGCTGCGCCGATCCAAAGCCAGGAGCCAGGTGCTTCCTCCTGGTCTCCCTTGCGGGTGCAGGGCCCAAGGACCTAGGCCATCCTCCACTGGCTTCCCAGGCCATAGCAGAGAGCTGGACTGGAAGAGGGGCAACCGGGACAGAACCTGGTGCCCCAGCCGGGACTAGAACCCTGGGCGCCGGCGCTGCAGGCGGAGGATTAGCCTAGTGAGCCGGGGCGCCAGCCAGTATCTTATCTTTTTTTTAAACTGGGCCATCAGATCAGGGTGGTTAAATTAAGAATTGCTTTGAGGGGCCAGCGCCGTGGTGCAGTAGGTTAATCCTCCGCCTGCACTGCTGGCATCCCTTACAGGCGCCAGTTCGAGTCCCGGCTGCTCCACTTCCAATCCAGCTCTCTGCTATGGCCTGGGAAAGCAGTAGAAGATGGCTCAAGTCCTTGGGCCCCTGCTCCCATGTGGGAGACCTAAAGGAAGCTCCTGGCTCCTGGCTTCAGATCGGCACAGCTCTAGCCATTGTCGCCATATGAGGAGTGAACCAGTAGATGGAAGACCTCTCTCTTTGTCTCTCCCTCTCAGTGTCTATAACTCTACCTCTCAAATAAATAAATAAATAATCTTTAATAAAATATTTTAGAAAAAGAATTGCTGTGAAGCTGTCTCAAGTTTTGTAATTTAAACTCTTCTGAAAATGTCATGGTGACAGCATAAATGCGTCTTTTGGCTGATGGAATAAATTCAGTTGCAGATGTAAGGCTTCTAATCACTAAAGAACTATTTTGCTTCCTGACTAGAAGAGTATGTTGTGATGGTAATTGTTTCACTCAGATTTGCACTCAGAACTTCTTGACTCATCATGTAATATTTTTTAAACGAAAATAGCACTGTTTACTATTTTGTTAATTGTAAGATTTCAGTTGTCCTAGGATCATTATATTATTCAGTTTGATGATTTGATACGAATTGAGATCACCTGGGTTTGTGCAAATTTTTAATAGCTTAAAACTTTTAAAGTAGGTTCAAATGTCATTCCGTGTTTTATAGACCCTCCTTATCGATGACCTTTCTTTTCTTCTCCCGCCATATACTATGCTGTTTAGTATAAATTTTTTATAAATTTGTGTACTTTGAAAAGATTTGACCTACTGATAATATTGATGAGGGCCTTATTAAAAAATCCATATAATTAGAATTATAATAAGGCATTGATATTAAACATACACTATTGTAAAATCTTTTTTTAAGATTTATTTTATTTATTGGAAAGGAAGAGCAACAGAGAGAGAAAGAGAAATAGAGATAGAGAAGCAGCAAGAGAGAGCACTTCCATCTGCTGGTTCACTCCCCAAATGGCCTCAACTCCCAGGGCTGTGCCAGACCGAATTCAGGAGTCAGGAGCTTCTTCCAGGTCTCCCACATGGGTTCAGAGTCCCATACACTTCAGCCATCTGCTGCTGCTTTCCCAGATGGATTGGCAAGGAGCTGGATTGGAAGTGGAGTATCCAGGACTGGAACTGGTGCCCATATGAGATTCCAGCTTTGCAAACAGTGGCTTTACCTGCTAAGCCACACTGCCGTCCACCTCCCCCCACCTTTTTTTTTTTTTTTTTGAGATTTTCTGTCATAAAATCTTAAGAGCTCTTCCACCATTATGTTTCTTTGAAAATAAGTAGTGAATACTTTTGAATGATACTAAATATTGTGGTTTTAGTGGTCACTTGCCATTCTTTTATGACCAATAGGGATATATTCATAGAATAGAAAACTTATGAAGTGATTTACTATCTTTTAGATTACTCTCAGAATACTTCTGCTAATGGTTGCTTAAAAATGTTTCCAAGGGGAAATGAAACTGTGATGGGTTGAATTGTGTCCCTACACAAAGACTTGTGAAGCTCTAACCACTTATATCACAGGAAGTGATCTTGCTATGTGATAGGGTTGTTAGCAGATAATCAAGGTAAAATGAGTCCATTAGGGTGAACCCTAATCCATTGTGACTGGTACTTATAAAGAGGGGAAACTTGGAGATCCACAGAAGGTAATGTGAAGATGCACTTGGCAAGTACCATCTGAACACAGAACCAGACTTTGAATTGAATTGGTGCAGCCACCGGCCATCATGAGAAGCTCAAAAAGGAGGGAAGGAATGATTTTTAGAGTCGAAGATGGTATATGGTTTTCATAGTACCTTGAGAATTTTAGCCTCAAGAACTGTAGACAGTAAATTTCTCATTTGAAGCCACCGATTTAATTATCCTTTATTATCCCAGTTCTACCAATAAAATTTAAAGAACAAATTCAACTTCTGTAGATCCTGTGTCACAGAAGTTAAAAAGAAACTCATAAGAGATCCATTCATAATATGGCAGCATAAAACCACCTCAGACTACCTTCTGTTTATATACTGTGGTAAAAATGCAAAAATTAACAGTTGACTACCACATAAATGAATGTTTTCAAATTCTTTTGACTCTCAAATTTTAAAAAAATAATTAAATTGCAAAATGACTTGAATATAGAAATATTTTCATGGTGTTTAGAGGAAAGCAGTGTGAATGGAGAAATAGAAAGTTTAAAAAATCAACTGAAATTAAATTTTAGAATTAAAAATTATATCTGAAAGAAGAAAAGTATATGATATGAGCTTGAAGGTAATATGGAGTTGGCAGAAGAATCACTGAACTCATATATAAATCAGTAGAAACTATTTTATTTTGAAAGCTAAAGCAATAAAAATATTAAAAATGAGCAGAGCTTCAGTGGTTGTGGTTTAAAAGCATCTAATATAACGTAATTGTAATTCCAGAAAAAGAAGAGAGATTCAGGCAGAAAAAAAATGAAGAAATAATTGGGTAAAACTTCCCAAATATGGGAAGACAGGTTTTACATATTCAAGAAATTTACATAATCCCAAACAGGTTAATGCAAAGAAAAATACAATTGGACACATTGTGTCCTGAAAAAAGAATGACAAAGTTTATAAGGGTGTGTATTTGGCGAATTTGTTACATTGCCATTTGGGATGCCCACATGTTATGTCAGGGTAGCTAGGTTTGAATGTTGGTTCTACTTCTAATCTGACTTCCTTCTAATGGGCACTCTCAGAGGCAGTGAGTGATGACTCAAGTATTTGGGTCCCTGACTCTCATGAGGGAGAGCTGGGTAGAATTCTGTGCCCCTGACTTCTCTAGAAATTTGGGAATGAACCAATAGATGGAAAATCTCTCTTGTCTCTGTCTCTCTGCATTTCAAATAAAATTAATAACATTTTTTAACAACTAAAACATAATAATATAAAAAATCCAGGAGATCACTTTTAAGAAAAGACACATTACATATAAGAAAGAATGATTTTTTTTTTTTTTTTTTGACAGGCAGAGTGGACAATGAGAGAGAGAGAGACAGAGAGAAAGGTCTTTCTTTGCCGTTGGTTCACCCTCCAATGGCCGCCGCGCCCGGCGCACTGCGCTGATCCGATGGCAGGAGCCAGGTACTTCTCCTGGTCTCCCATGGGGTGCAGGGCCCAAGCACCTGGGCCATCCTCCACTGCACTCCCTGGCCACAGCAGAGAGCTGGCCTGGAAGAGGGGCAACCGGGACAGAATCCGGCGCCCCGACCAGGACTAGAACCCGGTGTGCCGGTGCCGCAGGCGGAGGATTAGCCTAGTGAGCCGCGGTGCCGGCCGAAAGAATGATTTTAATCAGTGCAGATTTCTCATTAGAAACCAGCAAAGTCCTGGTTGCCCCTCTTCCAGGCCAGCTCTCTGCTGTGGCCAGGGAGTGCAGTGGAGGATGGCCCAGGTGCTTGGGCCCTGCACCCGCATGGGAGACCAGGAAAAGCACCTGGTTCCTGGCTCCTGCCATCGGATCAGCGCGGTGCGCCGGCCGCAGCGTGTCGGCCGCTGCGGCCATTGGAGGGTGAACCAACAGCAAAGGAAGACCTTTCTCTCTGTCTCGTCTCTCTCTCTCTCATTGTCCACTCTGCCTGTCAAAAAAAAAAAAAAAAAAAAAAGAAACCAGCAAAGATGGATGGCATTGAAACTATATCTTTTCTCTATTTTCCATAAACATTTTTATTTTTCTTTCTTTATTTTTTTTAAAGATTTGTTTATTTTATTTGAAAGGCAGAGTTACAGAAAAAGAGAAAGGGAAAGGCACAGAAAGAGATCTTCCATCTGCTGGTTCACTCCCCAAATGGCTGCAACAGCCATGGCTAGGCCAGTACAAAGCCAGGAGACAAGAGCTTCTTCCAGGTCTCTCATGTGGGTGTAGGGGCCCATCACTTGGGCTTTCCTCCAGTGCTTTCCTAGGCACATTTACATGGAGCAGGATCGAAAGTAGAGCAGCTGGGACTCGAACCAGCACCCATATGGGATGCTGACACTACAGGCAGCGGCTTCACCCACTACACCACAGGGCCAGCCCCTTCTACAAACTTCAAAAAGAATTTTTTTATAATAAAGAGAACAGATTACATATATTTCATTGGTACAATTCTAAGAAGATAATGATACATCCCTCCCTCCCTCTCTCCTTCCGTCAATCCCCTCCTTCTTTTCTATTTTTCTTCACATGAGAGATCTGGATTCATTACCAGGCTTCTAGCTTCAGCATGCCCTGGCTCAGCCATTGTAGCCATTTCAGGAATAAACCAGTGGATGGAAGATACTTCTCTCTCCCCCTCTCTCCCCCCTCTCCCCCTCTCTCCCCCCTCTCCCCCTCTCTCCCCCTCTCTCCCCCCTCTCCCCATCTATCCCCCCCTCTCCCCCTCTCCCCCTCTCCCCCTCTCTTCCCCCTCTCCCCATCTATCCCCCCCTTTCCCCCATCCTTCCTCTCCCCCTCTCTCCCCCCTCCCCATCTATTCCCCCCCTCCCCCCTCCCCCCTCTCCCCCCTCTCCCCATGTATCCCCCCTCCCCCTCTCTCTCCCCCCCCCTCCCCCTCTGCCTCCATATCTCTCTTTCTCTCCCTCTCTTTCTCTCCCTTCCTCTCCCTCTCTTTCTCTCTCTCCTTCTCCCTCCCTCTCCCTCCCTTTCCCTCCCTCCCCCTCTTCTCTTTATACATATATAAAAATGTAGGATGCAGGCATTATAGGTGGCCCAACCCACTGAGCCACAGCACCAGACCACAGGATGCCTGCTTTCAACAGATGTTCCATAGATTAAAGTCCACAGCAATTCACATTAATCTAGATAAATATATAAAGATAAGAAAGAATATAATTTTTTGTGCATGGAAAAATGCTAATAGAAAATCTCAGAGGAGTCTAAGAGACTACTACTAAAACTAATAAACATACCATGATTTCAGAAAACAAAGTTAATATATAAAAACCAGTTTTAGTTTTTTTATTATTTGTTTTTATTTTTATAAGATGAACAAGTTTCATGTATTTTATTAATACAGATTTAGGAGCATAGTGATACTTCCAGTTCTACCCTCCCTCTTACACATGCTCCCATCCTCTCTACTCATTCCTTTCTTATTCTTTCTTTTCATTTTTATTAAAACATAATTTCAGTTTATTTTATAATCAAGCTTAACCCTCCACTAAGTAAAAAATTCAACAAATATAGTAAGAAGGAAAAAACATTGATCCTCAACAGAAGAGACAAGAGCTATAAATAATAAATCTCAGAATGTCAATTTTGCTCATATAGACATTACATTTTTTGTACTGTATTAGTTACCATAGATCAGAGAAAACATACAATATTTGTCTTTTTCGGACTGCCTTATTTCACCAAGCATAATGGTTTCCAGTTGCTTTCATTTTGTTGCAAAAGACAGGATTCCATTCTTTTTTCATTACTGAGTAGTATTTTAAAGTGTGTATGTACCACATTTCCTTTATTCAGTCATCATTAGATGGACATCTGGGTTGATTCCGTATCCTAGCTATTGTGAATTGAGCTGCAGTCAACAATGGGGGTACAGATAACTCTTTAATACACTGATTTCATTTCCTTTGGCTAAATTTCCAGGAATGGAATGGCTGGATCATATGGTAGATCTATTTTCAGATTTCTTTTTTTTTTAAGATTTATTTATTTATTTATTTATTTGAAAAACAGAGTTAAACAGAAAGAGAAGGAGAGGCAGAGAGAGAGAGAGAGAGAGAGAGAGAGAGGTCTTCAAGCCACTGGTTCACTCCCCAGTTGGCCACAACAGCCGGAGCTGCACTGATCCAAAGCCAGGAGCCAGGAGCTTCCTCCAGGTCTTCCCACATGGGTGCAGGGACCCAAACTTTTGGCCATCTTCTACTGCTTTCTGAGGCCATAGTAGAGAGCTGGATTGGAAGTGGAGCAGCCAGGACATGAGGGATGCTGACACTGAAGGCAGCAGCTTTACCCACTATGCCACAGTGCCTGTCCCTTGCCTTTTTCTTAACTGGATTGTTTTGTTGTGGTTGAGTTTCTTCAGCTTTTTATAAATTCTGGATATTAATCCTTTATCAGTTGCATTATTTGCAAATATTTTCTCCCATGTCCGTTCCCTTTGTTGAGTGTTTCCTTTGCATGGCAGATGCTTTTTAGCTTGTTGTAATCCCATTTGCTTAATTTATCTTTGCTTTTGCTTCTGGGGTCTTGCAGTGTTTCCCTAATGTTCTCTTCTAGTCATAGTAGCCCTGGACTTTTTTTATTTGGAGGGGCTTTATTATTGATTCAATCTCTGTCTTGATTATTGGTCTTTTTTGGCTTCCTACATCTTCATGAATCAATTTTGGTAGATTGTATGTGTCTAGAAATGAATCCATTTCTAGATTTCCCAATGTGTTGGAATATAGCTGTTGTAATTACTGATGATTCTTTTTATTTAAGTGGTATCTGTTGTTACATCTACCTTTTCAGCTCTGATTTTATTGTTTTATTTTATTTTATTTATTATTTAATTATTTTATTTATATTATTTTATTTTATTCTCTCCCCCCCTTTTTTTTGTTTGGGACAATAGTGTATCAGTTTTGTTTATTTCTTCAAAAAAAACAGCTCTTCATTTCACTGATATTTTGTACTTTTTTTGTTTTCAATTTTGCTTTCTTATCTAATTTTAATTTTTCTTTCATCCTACTAATTTGGGGTTTGGTTTGTTATTGTTTTTCTAGGTCCTTGAGTTGCATTGATTCATCCTTTATTTGATGCCTGTATAATTTCTTGACAGACAGTAATTGGTCTCAACTTTCCTCTTACCACTGCTTTTGCAATATCCCATAAGTTTTTTTTTTTTTTTTTACTTGAAAGAGCTACAGAGAGAGGTAGAGCCAGAGGGAGAGAAAGAGAGGTCTTGCATCTGCTGGTTCACTCCCCAAATTGCCACAATGGCCAGACCCAAGCTGATCCGAAACCAGGAGCCCGGAAGTTCTTCCTGGTCTCCCACACAGGTGCAGGGGCCCAAGCACTTGTTCCAGGCCACAGCAGAGAGCTGAATCAGAAGTGGAGCAGCCAGGACTTGAACCATTTCTCATATGGAATGCTGGCACTGCAGGCTGGGGCTTTAACCTGCTACTCCACAGCTTTGACCCCTCCCATAAGTTTTGATATAGTGTATTGTCATCTTCATTCATTTCCAGGAATTTCCTTATTTCCCTTTTGATTTATTCTATTATTGACTGTTCATTCAGTGGCCTGTTGTTCAGTCTCCTTGTGTTTGTATATTTTCTGGAAATTCTTAGGTTGTGAATTTCCAGTTTTGTTCCATTGTGGTCTAAAAAGATACATGGTATGATTTCAATTTTTTTGAATTTGATGAGACTGTCTTTATGGTCTTGTGTATGGTCTATAATAGAGAAAGGTCCACACACAGATGAAAAGAATTTATATTGTTGAACTGTGGGATGAAATGTTCTGTAGATATAAGTTGGATCCACAGTGGCAATTAGTTCTGTTGTTTCTTTGTTGATTTTCTGTCTAGTTGGTCTGTCCTTTCATGAAAGAGTGGTATTGAAGTCTCTCATTAATACTGTATTGGAATCTGTGTCTCCTTTTAGATCCATTAACATTTATTTTAAATAGCCAAATGCCAGGCCATTGGGTGTACATACATTTATTATAGTCACCTCTTGTTGAATTGATCCCTCAATCATTATATAATGCCCTTCTTTGTCTCTTTGAACAGCTTTTGTGTCTATTTTTTTTATATTAGGATGGCTATTTTTTTGATCTTAGGATGGCTACTCCTGCTAGTTTTTGCTTGCTATCCATTAGCATGGAATACCTTTTTCCATCCTTTTACCTGCTACTCTGCTCATGATCTAGCTTCCTGCTATTGCTCTTTCTGGGAGATAGTATGTTAATAGTTCAGGTACTTGAGTCTCTGCCACCTACATGGGTAACCTGAATGGAATTCCTGGCTCCTAGGCTAACCCTGGCTAACCCTGACTGTTGCAGGTATTTAAGAAGTGAATCAGTGGATGGAAGATTTCTTTCTCCCTGTGTCTCTTTCTCTCTCTGTGGCTCTGTCTTTTGAATTAATTTTTTTTAAATATATAAGAAAAAGATGAACTATTACAGAAGAAATAGTTGGAGATGATAGATTTTTTAAATTCATTGTTTTGTTTAAAAGTAGCTTAATCTCTGTGTAAAGCCACAGATAATATCCCCCTGCTTGTTAGATTTGCATAGCAGGGACCTCTTACCTTAAGGACTTAGGACAGACTATTACAGCTATGCTTACTACCCTGCTCAAATTGTAATCCCTGCTAAACAAAATCAATTCTTATCATATTGTGATTTTAGTCTTAGACTCTGCTATCAGTAATCTTTTTGAAATTTTCTTTTACTTTGAGATACTCATTCGTTTTGTGATTTTTTTATGGTATCTTTTAAATGTAATATTGTCACAATAATGTATCTTTATTTTTCTACCTCTTTTGGACCTAAGTCTAGATTTTTTTGTCATTTAAACATAAACCAAGTCAAAGCTGTGTTTGGCTTGTTTTTTCCTACTTATATCTAGTCATTTTCTTTTACCCTTTCATTCATCATTTGGTTGCTAGTTACTCTATCATCCAGCTCCCCAGACACCAAGATTCACAAGATTAGCCAGGAAGTTTGAGATATTTATGAAAATGCTTCGTTAATTCAAAAATGCTGTGTGAATATCTTTTTGTTAGTTTAGACTGACCCTGATTAAAATGTGAGACCCTCTTTATGAATGAGTATTACTTTCCCTAGTGGGATGTTAACAATATTCCTGAAGACAGTTGAAACCACAAAAATAGCACAGCACTGAAAAGCCAGTGTGTTCTCAAAGATTTGGTGAGGGGTTAATGCTCTTAATATTCTCATGTGCTCTAAATATTCTCATTCATCATCCTAAATTGTAATGATAAAACCTCAGAATCAACTACACCTTTTTTCTTTAGCTTACGTTTCCAGACTTGCTCTGTATTCTGTCAAAATTCTAAATGATAACTTAGTTTTTGTTTCCCAAATGAGTTCAGCATATATTTACTGAGTACTACATGTAAGACAAACCTAAGGGAAATAAAGATGAATAAAACAAAATCATGTATAGCTACATCATAATCCAACTATTGAAAATCACAGATAAATGGCAAGTCTTGAAGTATCACAGAAAAGTGCTATATGACACAAAATTATTGAACCTAGATTTGATCAATACCTTTTTATAAGACAGTATGAAGGACAGAAAAGTCACATATTTACATTGTAAAAATAAAAAAGAAATTTAACCAAGAACTATAAATCCAGCAAAAATGACTCATTTTCTCTTTTATTTCAACAAATTTTAAACCAGTTGTTTTTGGAGCAGTAGAACTTTGAGATATCAAATGGTCTTGTTAGACTTTCCTGTTTGTTAACTTTTTGATGATATCCTATTTGTACAAAACTTAAAAACACTAAAATCTGGAGGTTGCTTTTAGTCTTAGAATTGGTGGCGATTGTCACACTACAGTTTTTCTTGTAACAAAGTCACTTGTCATTGACTACATGTACTTCCTCTTAAGTGGCTTTGATTGCCATAATGTTTCAGTACAACCTGTATGATAAAAGTTGAACATTTATCCCCAAATTTCTTCCCTTATTTCTTTTTATTTATTTATTTATTTTTGACAGGCAGAGTGGACAGTGAGAGAGAGAGACAGAGAGAAATGTCTTTCTTTGCCGTTGGTTCACCCTCCAATGGCCACCGCGGCCAGCGCGCTGCGGCCGGCGCACCGCGCTGATCTGAAGCCAGGAGCCAGGTGCTTCTCCTGGTCTCCCATGGGGTGCAGGGCCAAAGGACTTGGGCCATCCTCCACTGCACTCCCTGGCCACAGCAGAGAGCTGGCCTGGAAGAGGGGCAATCAGGACAGAATCCGGTGCCCCGACCAGGACTAGAACCCGGTGTGCCGGCACCGCAAGGCAGAGGATTAGCCTAGTGAGCCGCGGCACCGGCCCTTATTTCTTTTAAAATTTGGAAAATATGAATTCTTTGTTAGCAGCTTTCTTCTTTGTAAATAAAGATGTTTAAGCTTTGTGTCAACGTTTGACACTTTAAACATACAATATACTTGTTGAATTTCATACTTTTTAATGGAATCAATTTAAAAAGTAATGATTTGGTTTAATGGTTAAAAGAATCACAAGTAGTGACAATAAAAACAGCATCGTTTCTTTAAGTGTATAAACTTTATGCACTTAGAAGTCTATGCAATCTGCTTTCTTTGGCTTACATTCTCGATTTATCAGTACTAATTGTTTAAGAAAAAGCAAGATAATCTTCAGAAATTTGATTGCCAATAAAGTTATTTTAGAGAGAAGCTTATTCATAATTATAAGTGACAAAATAAATAGAACTAAATTTTTCAAAGACCTTTTGGAGATATATAGCCATTAGATTATTTTTAAACTGAAATAGCTAGAATCTAATATTTGCGACATTGTTACACAGAAAAGCAGAAGAAAACTGTATACTCAAATACTGTTTTATATCAAGTAAGGGTTGACAACACTGTTTTTATGCATCTGTTCTGCCCACATAAGAAGCCAGCTTCATCATCTGGATGTGTCCTGGGGCTGAAACTTCTTATAAATATGAGAATTTCACTTTTTAAAAAAATGGCAAACAGAATATGGTATCCAGCTGTGGATTTGCTTATATATTGTGTTTGCGTTTTTTTTTTTTAACTTGGGCTTGTTTTATACAGTATATGGCAATAAGTTGTCATACAAATTCCATGATTAATGCTTATTTATGAAGTCTTGTGTAAATATCTTAGAACTCAGTCAAACAATGTGCAAGTTAAACAGTTTTTTTCCCCTGAATATTGGAATGACATATCCCAAGGGAATAGTAGATTGGCTATGTTCTTTATCTATGTAAGCCTCATATGTAAGAGTTTCCTTTTAGTATTTTATGTTATATCATTCTTTCTCAGTTTGTTTTGCTAAGAAAGCAACCTAGTTTCAAATTTATTACTCAGAAAAATAGAAAAATTGTTTGGAAATTATTCAGAAATAAGGGTGGTAATTATTTCTTATTGCACCAAATAAATACATATAGTAACACTTTTTTGTTTTATAATTTTGATTCTATTCTCTATTTAGGAGGCATTTGTATTTGTTCTCTTGTTCATATATTGAAGTGTTCCATTATAATCTGTGTTTATATTACCATGTTTTTAACCCACAAAAGTGCTTACGTGATTGTAAAATATCTCACTGTAAATATGAGGGAGACTTCAGGTATGAATAAGTAATGATCAGTGAAATACTACATTTGTATGTGTGTATTCTTGTTTCCCCAGACTACTTTACTTTCTCATATGTAGTATTTTAGTGTGTTGTGACTAGAAGTTGAAAACCTTCTTTCTTCTTTTTCTCTTACACTCAGGTCCAGCTCTTCTATGAGCTAACTGATACCATGAATAAGGTCTGGAATAAGATTCAGAAGAGAGGCAATCTCAATCTTTCTTCAACCTATCCAGAGACAATTGCCGGGCCTGTCCCTAATTCTCCAGTTAGAAGCAGTGTAGGCACAGCTCCTCCGGATACTAGCACATGCAGCCCATCTGCTGACATTGGAACTACTACTGAGGTAAGTGTTTTTGAAAGATTTTGTTACCAAGTGAAGGGTGATACATACATAACACAGAGTTCCCTATGGTGACTGTGAATGAAGATGACCTCACCACTCTGGAAGCTGTCAGATTTAGAAGACGCATTAAAGAGCTGTGGTAGCTTTGAGTGTGTATTGCTGTTCCAATTTTAGGTACATCATTTTTTTAATGATTTATTTGTATTTATTTGAAAGCCAGAATTACAGAGAGAGATCTTCCATCTGCTGGTTTACTCTCTAAATGGCTGCAACGGCCAGGGCTAAGCCAGATCAAAGCTAGGAACTTGGAAATACATTGAGGTCTACCTTCTGGGTGGTACAGGGCCAAAGTACTGGTGCCATCTTCGGCTGCTTTCCCAGGCACATTAGCAAGGAGCTGGATGCGAAGTAGGGCAGCCAGTACCTGAACTGACACTCAAATGAGATGCCAGCATCCTAGACAATGGGTTAACCAGCTAGCCATAGGTATAATGTTTTTATCACTGTGAGTTGATTGTAGTAGTTCAGAACAGTACAGCTCTGTAGAATGTTAAAAACTGAGACACAGTAAAGGTACATTTCCTTATAGGTGTGGAAATATCTAAAGTAAGTGAAAAAGAGATTTATGTTTCTCCTTTATCTCTTTGCTTCTCCTCTTTTTTGAACCTCAGTATTGTTATTGCCTTTAGTTAACAACAGTTACCAACCCTGCCAGATGCAATGCATTCTCCTTCTTTCTTACCCAACCTTAACTTCACCCAGCAAACCAGTGCGCCTTCATTTAACAAAGACTGCATAGCACCCTCTCTGCTATACTGAAATGAAATAATTGCATATATTTATAATTTTAAAAATGTATAATTTTATTCATTAATTTTGAAAGTCTGAGATACACACATGCACAACACACACACACACAGACCTTCCATTCACTGATATACTCCACAAATACAAGTGACAGCTAGGGCTTGACCAGACCAAAGCTAGGAGCCAAGAACTCCATCCAAGTCTCACACATGTTGGCAAGGACATAAGTACTTGAACTATCACCAGCTGCCTCACTGGGTATGCATTAACAGGAATCTGTAATCTGAAGTGAACCCAGGCACCCCAGTATAGGATACAGGTGTCCCAAGTGGCATCTTAACCATTGTGCCACATCCTCAACCCCAGTCTTTTAAATAAAATATAAGGGATAAATAAAAAAAATTCTTTTAAGGTACAATAATTTGTATTACATTGTTTAATTGGGTTGGCATGGCCACAATAGAAGCCCCAGTGGAATAGTCAGGTTCATGAATTACTCTGAATGTGATGTCCATGAATAGGCTGTACAGGTCTGCTAAATAGCATACGTGGTATTGCTGTTGATGCTATACTTCTCTGAAATAGTAACAAAACTCTTAATATAGTTTCAAACAAAATATCATTCAAGGCCGGCACCGCGGCTCAATAGGCTGATCTTCCACCTCGCGGCGCCGGCACACCAGGTTCTAGTCCTGGTCGGGGCACCGGATTCTGTCCCGGTTGCCCCTCTTCCAGGCCAGCTCTCTCCTGTGGCCAGGGAGTGCAGTGGAGGATGGCCCAAGTGCTTGGGCCCTGCACCCCATGGGAGACCAGGATAAGTACCTGGCTCCTGCCTTCGGATCAGCGCGGTGCGCCCGCCGCAGCGCCCATTGGAGGGTGAACCAACTGCAAAAGGAAGACCTTTTTCTCTGTCTCTCTCTCTTACTGTCCACTCTGCCTGTCAAAAAAAATCATTCAAGCTTCCATTTCAGTTCAGTAGTTGTCTTGTGGAATCTCTTAGTGTTGAAATCATGCAAAATTAAAAAACAGAATTGCTGGGGATGGCATGGTGGTGCAGCAGGTTACCCATCACTTGTAGTGCTTCCATCCTGCATTGGAGTGCTGTTTAGAATTCTTGGCATTCTGCTTCTGATCCAACTTCCTGCTAATGGACTTGGAAAGACAGTGGAAGATAGCTCAAGTACTTGGGTCCCTGCCACATGCATAGGATACCAACTGCTGTTGCACTTGGGGAGTGAACCAGTGGATGGAAGATGCATCTCTCTCTCTCTCTCTTTTTCTCTCTCGTCCCCATTCCCCACCCCCTTTTTTGTCACTCTGGTTTTCAAATAAATAAATTTTTTTTAAAAATCATTTTGTATTTAGATCTGAAATGGATTTTTGCCCATATATTTTTGAATAGGATTTTCATCAAATTGAATATTTCTAGGACAGTCTATTTTCACAGACTGCCCTATTCTGCACAAGACCTCTTGAATCATCCTTAACTCCTAATCCTCAAATGCCAGTAGTGATACTAAATCATTGAGTCAACCAAAATATCCTCATTTGTTTCCAAAACACCCCTTAGAAGGCTGAAGTTTCTCCTTGGAGATAAACTTCTCAGTAGTAGATTGAGGCAGAAGTTGTGTTTTTGTTTCTGCGTGGGTAAAGACACCTTTTCCTCTAAATACAAAACCATCGGCAAACTATAGATTGGGAAAAACATGAAAGAAGATGTTCATTTCTATTGTCTTCAAATCAGTAAAAGCAAACCAGTTCAATTAAAAGGGCAAATTTCACCTATTAGGCTATTAAGCACGTTCAAGTAGATCTGTTTAACCCCTTGCTTTAGCAACTTCTCTAGCCCTCCTCATTTCAAATCTTAAGAAATATAGTAATCTACATGTTGGTATATCTTTGTTTCTTTTTCCAAATGAAGAAAATATAGAAATCTAAAAATGAGTCCTCAAGAATTTAATGGGGCATGTTGTTATGTTAAAGTTATGAATTGTTTCTTGGAGGTTCCAAATGTTATTAGTGTATAAAAGCTTTGGGAAGAAAATCATTTAGCTGTATGAAATGCAGCAGTTTGTAAATTTATTCAACTGAGGACCCCATTTTTCACAGTCCAATTATTAACATTGTGAAAAATACACATTGTGAAATACTTTGGAAGAGTAGTCAAAGGCTGAAGTTAGAAATTCCTGGATAAAGGTAGCACAAGTGAAATTTATAAATACAGTTAAATTTAGAGATATTCCAATGGCAGAAAGTAGAGTGTTCCATTAAACAAGTGTTTGCTAAGTACTCTCTTCACAGAGATGTCAAGCCAAACATGGCTTCCTGTTTTGAAAGTTTTTCTGGAAAAAGACATTTGAAAAACATTGGAAGTCTAGGAAAGACAAGGCTCATGCGGAATGGTCACAACTGTTGGTCATATTTCTAAGAACTACCATTCACAGAAGGGACAGTATAAGTGGTACACACTAGAATTATGTAGTATAACCCCTATACAAAAGAACCTAGTGGGCTTGATGCGAAACATAATAGGAATAAACATTTTCTATGTTTAAAGAGGAAAGGTGAACAAATTCATTATGTGAAATCTGTGAATACTTTGTAGAGGAAGGAACATTGGAGGTGAATCATAGAAAATGAGCAAAACATGGCTAATAATTTCGTTTTAGTGGGATTGTAATAAATCTGATAGACTAGAAGTATGGTGTCTTTATTAGCTAAAGTGAGGATGTTAAGAATGGCATTTAGGACCAGCGCCGCGGCTCACTAGGCTAATCCTCTGCCTTGCAGCGCCGGCACACCAGGTTCTAGTCCCGGTCAGGGCGCTGGATTCTGTCCCGGTTGCCCCTCTTCCAGGCCAGCTCTCTGCTGTGGCCCAGGAGTACAGTGGAGGATGGCCCAAGTGCTTGGGCCCTGCACCCCATGGGAGACCAGGATGAGTACCTGGCTCCTGCCATCGGATCAATGCGGTGCGCTGGCCGCAGCATGCCGGCCGCGGCGGCCATTGGAGGGTGAACCAACGGCAAAGGAAGACCTTTCTCTCTGTCTCTCTCTCTCACTGTCCACTCTGCCTGTCAAAAAAAAAAAAATGGTATTTAGAAAGGGATATTCTCTTAAAAATAAATTCTGATTTTAATAAATTCCTGCCATGATTGTAATTCATTGGAAATTACAATGTTGATAATTTGGAGGGTTATAAATATAAGTCATGAAAATGCTCATAGTGGATTTGTAGTTTTGTGTTTGCTGTGGATTTTCTGTGACCCATATGACAAGGATCGAAAAGTGAAAAGAATTCATTTAAAAGATTCATAAATTATCATTCAAGAAAACCCATGTACAAGCTGCTCAATGGTGTAGGATCTCTGCCCTGCTACCCAGTCCCACCCAGGAGTCCAGTTCTTTGAGAGAGAGGCTTCATTGCTAATTATCATTATTATTATTCACCAGTGAGAAAGCAAGAAAATATGTACTCAATCTGCCTCCCTGCCTGGGCGGGGCGGGGTAGGGAAAACTATTGATTGTGTAGGAGAAAGCTGGTATGAAGAAGTGCCCAACATGGCAGATCTTGATTGGAGATATGTGGAATCAGGCAGGCAAGGGAAGATGGACTTCTAATTCCAGATTTCTGTGTTTGAGAGACTCTGCTTCTGAAAGAGATCCTGTGTACTCACATTCCTGTGTTGCTGTGGGTGCGTTCCTTTGGTCAGATTCAGCCTCTACACATGCCCAAGTCCAAAATTTGCAGTTCTCTGCTTTAGGTTTACACTGTGTGTGTGCGGCCATTTCCTAAGAAGCAAAGACTTAAGATCCACTCTTAAAGCATAAAATGGAGAAACTTTCAGGAAACAAATGGGGACCCAGAGGACAGACATCTGGCACAGTTAAGATGCTGCCTGCAATACCTGCATCCCATATCACAGCACCTGAGGCTGAGTCCTGGGACCACTCCCTATCCCAGTTTCCTACTGATGTATTGGCACCCTAGGAGGCAACAGATGATGGCTCAAGTACTTGGTTCCCTGCCACCCATGAGAGAGACGTGGATGGAGTTCTAAGCTTTTGTCTTCAGCCTGGCCCAGCCCTGACTAGTATGGCATTTGGGGAATGAACCAGCAGATGGAAGATCTCTAGATCTCTTTCTCTTCCTGTTGCTGTCTGCTTCTTTCAAACAAAATAAAAATAAACAAATGAAAATTAAGAGAGAAAAAAGAATGAGAAAGCATAACAAGAGACTTTTATTGGGGAACATAAGTGAAAACCTTGGTAAGGAGCAGTGAGACAGGCAGCCAAGGGGTTGAGGAAAAGCTAGATGACAAAGAGACAAATATTTTCAAGATGTACCTGCTTCTCTGTTTTTCTCTCTCTCTTTTTTAATAATGTGGTCAAGAAAAGTGTTGCCTGGTTACTAGTAGCATCAAAATTCTATTCTTCATGCATAATATTCCATTATATGTATATAACATATTTAGTTTTGATCTGTTGAGGGATATTGGATTGTTTTCCCCTTTTGGCAATCTTTTGTAACACTACTTTGAACATTTTTGTGCGGGGATAATTTTTTTAAAAGATTTATTTATTTATTTATTTAAAAGGCAGAATTACAGAGAGGCAAAGGCAGAGGGAGGGAGGGAGGGAGGGAGGGAGGGAGGGAGAAGGGAGGGAGGGGTCTTCCATCTGCTGATTCATTGCCTGGATGGCTGCAACAGCTGGAGTTGCACTGATCCAAAGCCAGGAGCCAGGAGCTTCTTCCAGGTCTCCCACATGGGTGCAGGGGCCCAAAGACTTGAACCATCTTCTACTGCTTTCCCAGGCCATGGCAGAGAGCTGGATCAGAAATAGAGCAGCCAGGACATGAACTGGTGCCCATATAGGAAGCAAGCACTGCAGACGGCAGAATTACCCGCTGCGCCACAGTGCTGGCCCCTGATTAAGTTTTAAATAGTTTTTCCTTTAACAAATTATATGCATCTTATAAGGCTCGTGCCTGACAAACCCTTTTTAAAACTAATATATTACCAAAATGCTATTTTATTTTTTCTTTACCTTTTGAGTATGTTTATAACTGAGATATTTGGTTTAAAAATTAGAGGTAGGGGTAGGGAGAAGTTAAGGAAGTGCATCCAAGTATATTAAAGGTGTTTGACTCAGTGTTGATTTTCTAACTTAGAAGAACATATTTCTTTCAACTCACTATGATTTGCTTAGTACTATTGTGGATTATAGAATTATTATTATAGAATTATTATAGAATTATAGTAGCACTTAGAATTATTCCTGAATGTGTTCAAGCATATTTCAAAGTTTTGGCAGGAAATCTGTGTACCAAGGGGAAAATTGTAGTGTGTTTAGTTCCCATAGTAACCTTTGAAACAAAAAAATAGAATGTGAGCAATTTATTCTTCTAAGGTGTATTTTTTTTTCCTCCTGGGGAAAACTAAATTGTGTCTGCTACTCTCCTTTTCTTACAGGTTCTTTCCTCAGTCCTAATAATTTGTTTCCTCTGATTTTGGGTTAATAGTTTTGCAAAACTTAGTGGACAAATGTCTTTCTCTTAATTATGTCAATTTACAGCTGTATTGTAGAAAGATTTTTGTCATAAAGAGACCTTAGACCACAATTTTAATTTACATTCTATAAAAGCAAAACACAGTGAATAGAAATTAGAATCATGCAAGGTAGGGACTGGACTAATTCATGTTAGAGTGATTTAAAGTTAAGGAAGTCTATAGAACAGAAATTGGAATCAGATAGCTTGGCTTTCTATCTCTGCAAGTTATCACATTATTTAAACTCTCCGCTTTAACTTCATCTACTTTAAAATGGAAATAATATTAATTCCCATCTCAACTTACTGGTATAACTATTAACCAAGTTTATGTATAGTTTGCTTATATGCCTTATGAATATAAAATATCCCTCTATGTTCATTTTATTTCTCAAAGCTTGTATTTATTTGAGAGAAAGACAGAGGGAGAAAAAGCTCCCATCCTGTGGTTCACTTTCCAAATGCCCACAATGGTTGGGGCTTGGCTAGGCTGAGGCTAGAAGCTAGGAACTCAATCTGGGTCTCCTATATGGGTAGCAAGGATCCAACCAGTTGTACTCCTGCCCAGGGTACATTTTGGCAAGAAGCTATAATCAGGAGCAAAGCCAGGACTCACTCCACTCATTCCAGTATGAGTGTCCACTAGGCAAATTGCCCACCTCCCATCTGTATTTGTCTTTAATTTCAGTAAGATTTTGCTTTTTCTGTTAGAAGTCTTGCTCATCTTGTAATAGATTTATTACTTAGAATTTTATATTTTTATCTGAGATTATTATATACTTGATTGATCTCTGTTCTCTCCTTAGTTCTGATACTTTGATTACATTAGGTAGTTTTCAAATGTCAAACTGACATGTATCTCTGGAATAAACTTAATTGTGATATATTTTCCCTTTTTTTATTCTAAAGTTTTGTCTATTTGAGACACATGGACAAAAAGCTGTCACTCTGTGATTTACTCCCCAAATGACCCCAATGACCAGTGCTTGACTGGGGCTGACACTGAGAGCTGGAATCCCAACCAGGTCTCCCACATTGTTGATAGGAACTCAAATACTTGAACTATCACTGCTGCGCCCCAGTTCTGCCTTTGCAGGAAACTTGAATCAGGAGCCAAAGCTGGGGATTTAACCCAGGTACTCCAGTGAGGGACACCCACTTTCTAGTCTGAACCTCAAACATTAGGCCAAACGTTCACCCCATATTTTCCATCCTATAGATTGCTGGATTGAGCTTGCTAATTGTTTAGGTTTTTGGTATGTGTAGGCATGAATGAAACTAACTTTTAACATTTTTCTTTTGAAATGGCCTTATCATATTTTGGTATCAAGATCATGTGATTGTCATAGCATGAGTTGGAAAGTGTTCCTTCTTGTCTGCTGTCCGTAAAATTATGCTCTCCTTATGAAAAGTCTCAAGAGTCCCTGTATCATCCCATGGAAATAACATAGGAATCCTAATGGAAATGGCATTTGACTGTTTACCTATAGCACATCCCCTTTTTGAACTGGACAATCTTAGTTTAGGTATTATTTGGATATTGAAGTTTCAACTTACAAAACTGTTAGAAGAAAAACAAAATGGTAAGGACTGAATGGACCAAGGATAGTGATTTGATTAGTATAGAGGGAACAAATCAAGCATCTTGATCCTGTTCCCAGCTCTAATACTAATATTGCTGTGTTCTCAGAAATTGAATTAGCCTTTAGCCAGGAGCTTCCTCCAGGTCTCCCACTTGGGTTCAGGGACTGAAGGACTTGGGCCATCCTCTGCTGCTTTCCCAAGTGCACTAGCAAGGAGCTGTATGGGAAGTAGTACAACTGGAATTGGAACCAACACCCATATGGGATGCTGGTGCTGCAGGCTAAGGCTTTAACCTGCTGTACCACAGCACCAGCCCCTAGAAATTACATTTTATGCTATTTAGTAATAAAATAGCACTTAATTTTAAAACCTTGAAATCCACTGTAGTAGTCCGATTTATGTCAAATAAAGCAAATGATAACATTTATTATGGATGCTGAACATATATAATGTATTTTACTGTAGAATTATGATTTTCTTCTCATTAATTTTTATTGTTATAAAACACACAACATATACTTACCATTTTAAATATTTTTAAGTGTGATTCTGTGGCATAAAGTACATTCACATTGTTGTACAGTGGTCACAACCATCTATCTACAGAGCTTTTCATCTTCTCCAGCTGATACTTTATATCTAGGAAACAGTAACTTACTATGTTAATATTAAGTCTAGCAGTGTAGGAATGAGGGATGTCTTTTCACTTTTAATTTCATAGTTAGGTTTATTTCTAAATATTTTGTTCTTTAGGTGCTATTGTAAATGAAATTATTTTATTGATTTCTTTTTCTAACTGTTCACCATTAGTGTGTAGAAGCACAATTTTTTTTTTTTTATTTGAAAAGCAAAGTTAGACAGAGGCAGAGAGAAGGAGGGAAAACGAGAGAGAAGTCTTCCATCCATTGGTTCACTCCCCAAATGGCTGCAGCGGCCGGAGCTGTGCCAATCCAAAGCCAGGAGCCAGGATCTTCCTCCAAGTCACCTATGTGGGTTCAGGGGTCCAAGGACTTGGGCCATCTTCCACTGTTTTCCCAGGCAGTAGCAGAGAGCTGGATTGGAAGTGGAGCAGCTGGGACTTGAACCAGTGCCCATATGGGATTTGGCACTGTAGGTGGTGGCTTTACCTGCTATGCCACAGCACCAGCCCCAAAAGCTTTTTTTGTGTTAGTTTTGTGTCTTACAAGTTTGCTGAATTCATTGTTAGTTCTGAAAGTTTTTCTGTGCAATGTTTTTTTAAAAAAATTATTTATGTGAAAGACAGAATTACAGAGAGAAGAGGGAAGAGGAGGGAGATACCTTCCATCTACTGGTTCACTCTGCAAATGGCCACAGCTGCTGGGGATGGGCCAGGCCCAAGCCAGAAGCCTGGAACTTCATCCAGGTCTTCCATGTGTACGGTAGGGGCCCTAGTACTTGGGCCGTTTTCCACTTCTTATCCAGGTACATTAGCAGGAAGCTGGATTGGAAGTGGAGCAGCCAGGACTGTAACTGATGCCCATATGGGATGCTGATGTGACAGGCGACCGGTTAGCGTGTGCCTCAACTCAGGACCCCCTGTAATCTTCAGAGTTTGCTACATGTAAGATTATAGGACTTCAAAAGGATTTCTTTTTACTACTTCTCCATTTTGAAAGAGTTTTCTTTCTTTTGTAAATCAGTTGCTCTAGGTTTTCAGTTGTTTTGAATAAATTTTCCAGTTCATTTTAAAGATATAAGACAATATATTAAAATTGAAAGTGATTTTCTTTTAACCGGCGCTGTGGTGCAGCAGGTTAAAGCCCTAGTCTGAGGTGCCAGCATCCCATGTGCTTGCCGCTTCTAGTCCCGGCTACTCTTCTTCTGATCCAGCTCTCAGCTGTGGCCTGGGAAAGCAGTGCAGGATGGCCCAGGTCCTTGGGCCCTTGGGCCCACATGGGAGACTGGAGGAGGCTCCTGGCTCCTGGCATCGGGTCAGCGTGGCTCTGGCCCTTGTGACCATCTGGGGAGTGAACTGGCGGATGGAGGACCTCTCTCTCTGTCTCTGTCTCTCTCTCTCTAACTCTTTCAAATAAATAAATCTTTAAAAAAATGGTTTTCTCTTTTGTTAATTTCATTTATTGTTAAGAGAAACTTCTAATAGTTTTTTGGCTCTAATTAAATTCTATACAAGTCCAGCGCCATGGCTTACTTGGCTAATCCTCCGCCTGTGGTGCCAGCACCCCGGGTTCTAGTCCCGGTTAGGGCACCAGATTCTGTCCCGGTTGCTCCTCTTCCAGTCCAGCTCTCTGCTCTGGCCTGGGAGGGCAGCGGAGGATGGCCCACGTGCTTGGGTCCCTGCACCCTCATGGGAGACCAGGAAGAAGCACCTGGCTCCTGGCTTCGGATTGGCGTAGCGCCAGCAGCCGTAGCGAACATTAGGGGAGTGAACCAACGGAAGGAAGACCTTTCTTTCTGTCTCTGTTTCGCTGTCTGTAACTCTGCCTGTCAAATAAAAAAAAATTCTATACAAATAATCAAACACATATTAACAAATTGACTTTTTCTTGCTTTTTTGATTTCTATATAAATTGTATTTTTAACACTTTTTTCCCATCTGAAAATCAGTAGTAAATCAAACATTAGAGGTTAGCAGCAAAATGATTTAGACTAGGAGAATTCCATAGGCTGTGGAGTAAATATATCAAATAATTATACAGCCGTTGTTTCAGTGCCATGTTTTAATGTGTAATATAAACTCTCCACCACGATCTGTCACCCACTGACTTTATTATCAGAGGATTGTGTCGGGTCTACACATCTTATCCCCTAAACTACTTATTCTTCACTATGTAGATGCTAATTGATTTGGGAACATCAACTCATACTATGAATAATTTTAATATAGTATAAGGCCTAGAGATGTCTAAGTTAAGTCTCCACAAATGTCTTTTATTTAAAGAAATATAACTATATGTAAAATATGTATTTAAATTTTGTTTTTTATCTTTAATAATTTCTATTTTTGTCCTATCTGCTATTTGGTTTTCTCTAGAGTCTCCTGTTACTGTTGTTAACTCTTATAGCTATATATCTATAATATACAAGACTGCTTGCATGTATATTATGTAATTTTGTGTTGGGTGTTCTTCATTTATGGGACTTTACCTGTGAGGCTCTTTCAGAAAAAGTCATTGAGGTATTTCACCAGTGAGGAGTTTTATGTTTGCTTCTCACAGGGACTCCAGGGGCTATCCCTAGCCTAAGACCTTTGTGCTTTTAATTCCAAGTAGCAATTTTTTGAAACAATTTGGATAATAATAAATCAAAACCTCAAATCTGCAGATATTCTAGAACTGTGTTTAAAAATTTACAGGAGTAACTTTTTCTTCTACTTAAGCTAAAATAGTTACTGCTTTTCATTTTGAATTTATTCCATTGTTTTTCTTATTTCTTAAATTTACTAAGCATATTAATGCTCAACTTTTCAAAACAAGTAAGTATTTAAGACGTAGTCCTCCTCTTTATAGGGATTAGAATAGTTGTTATGCATGGTGGTGGGAATGGGAGAGGGAAGAGATGTATAATTTGGGACATGCTCAGGCTGACTTGCCCCAAGTGGTGGAGTTGGAAGCATACCAGGGGATTCCAATTCAATCCCATCGAGGTGGCATGTACCAATGCCATCTCACTGTTCCAGGTGATCAGTTTCAGTTCACAGTTGGTCATGGTGAAGGGACTGGGAGTCAAAGGGAACACATAGACAAGTCTAGTACCTGCTAACGCTAACCGATGGAGTAAATAAAGGGGAGAGTGATCCAACATGGGAAGTGAGATACTCAGCAGACTCATAGAATGGCAGATGTCCTAAATAGCACTCTGGCCTCAGAATCAGCCCTAAAGGCATTCGAATCTGGCTGAAAAGCTCATGAGAGTATTTCAGGCATGGAAAGCCAAGACACTCTGGCAAAAGATCTCTGCGAGTGAGATCCCAGTGGAAAGAACAGGTCTTCAAAGAAGGAGGTACCTTTCTCTGAAGGGAGGAGAGAACCTCCACTTTGACTAGGACCTTGTCTAAACAAGATAAGAGTCGGAGAACTCAGAGGGCTTCCATAGCCTTGGAAACTCATGACTGGAGCATAGGGAGATTACTGATGCCATAGACAGGAGTGTCAATTTGTAAAGTCAACAACAGGAGTCACTGTGCACTTACTCCTCATGTAGGATCTCTATCCTTAATGTGCTGTACATTGAGATTTAATGCTATAACGAGTACTCAAACAATATATTTCACTTTGTGTTTCTATGGGGGTGCAAACTGTTGAAATCCTTACTTAATGCATACTAAACTGATCCTCTGTAAAAAAAAAAAAGAAAAGAAAAAAAAAAAAAGAAATTATCAATTCCCAACTTGACTCTCACTGGGATTAAACATGACAATAGGTCTGCTCTGATTTCATCATCATTTAAAAAAATCATCTATTATTTTTCACTTTATGTTTCTGTGTGGGAGCAAACTGTTGAAATCCATACTTAATGTATACTAAGCTGATCTGTATATTAAGATAATCGAAAATGAATCCTGATGTGAATGGAAGGGGAGAGGGAGTGGGAAAGGGGAGGGTTGTGGGTGGGAGGGACGGTATGGGGGGGAAGCCATTGTAATCCATAAGTCGTACTTTGGAAAATTATATGCATTAAATAAAAGTTTAAAAAAAAAAAAAAGAATAGTTGTTATGGTTCATGGATACGTATGAAGAATCTTCAGAATGCTCATGCCAAATGCATAGTATGAAAAAAAAAACTGCACGAATTGAAAAAAAAATTACACCAAAATAATTCTGTTAGTACCATATTTTACAAACTTCTTGCAATATCCTTGTATATATGCATAATACAATGATGGAGTAGGAAATTTACCCAATAGTTGGATTGCTGACTACAAAATATTGTGTTAAGGAAGATAGAACAAAAACATTGGTATACAAGGAAGCTGCTTCTGACATACTCACTGTGATATGGATCCAAATATAAATGAAATATTACCAGTATACTTGGAGAACATAATCCACTGTGCCTCAGCCAGATGAAGTTGTCAAAAGTTTTTGTCTAGGTAGGTTTTCAGCAAAGTCAATAAGTATCTAATGATACTAATTACAGTTTTGACGTCATTTTTAATTATAGAACAGTCCAACAATAAGAAATTAAAAGCACTAACATTTTGGTGATTTCTTTCCATGGCAAGTAAACAAATGTAACACGCATAAATGTACAAACATATTCTTTGCTTACATGATATATTCATAATCTGTAGATCTTTTGGAAAGTGTTGTAGATACCTAAAATGACATTTTAGACCTCTGAGTTTTCATGATTGGTCTCTTGATTTTTGATGTTTAAAATTAAGGTAGTTTTTTTGTTTAAGTATTGTTTGTAATCTGAAGAAACTTGTACTTACTTGTATCAGTTATTTCTCTGGGGACCACACAGAAAATATAGTTTTGATTTTTAAAACATTTATCATTAAAATTTACATTTTAAGAGTTTTTAGAGATACTGGCACTGTGGCATAGCAGATTAAAGCCACAGCCTGCAGTGCCAGCATCCCATGTGGGCACCGCTTCGGGTCCTGGCTGCTCCACTTTTGATCCAGCTCTCTGCTGTGGCCTGGGAAAGCAGTAGAAGATGGCCCTAGTTCTTGGGCCCCTGCACCCATATGGGAGACCCAGAGAGAAGCTCCTGGCTTCGGATTGGCCCGGCTCTGGCCGTTGTGGCCATTTGGAGAGTGAACCAGCAGATGGAAGACCTCTCTCTCTCTGTCTCTGTCTCTGTCTCTCTCTCTCTCTCTCTCTGCCTGTGCCTCTCTGTAACTCTGCCTTTCAGAGTTAATAAATCTTTTTTTAAAAAGTGTATAGAAAGTTTTAAACACTTTCCTATCCTTGCTTGAGAGGGTCTAAACTATTTTTCTAATTCTTTTAAATATAGAAAACTTACTATTAAATAATCTTTTTTAAAAGTACCTTCTAATTTTTCATATTGAATAGTATAAAAGTATTTATATGATCCTTAGCTGTTTTTTACTTTATGAATAAGTCTTTAAATGCTGTGAAGTTGATAGGGAGCTCTGTATTCTTGTGTGAATATACTTCTAGTTCCAATATTGCAATCTGAGTCACAGTAGAATGGGAAGTGCAAGTGAGAAGCTTAAGTACTGAACTTAATTAAAAAGAGTTAATCACTTTTCCCCGCCCTCACACTAAATGGTAAGAGCCAAGGTAGTAGAGACCACAGCAGGCCACTTGTTACTGTTGACTTAAGTACAAACAGTGGTGGAAGTGTTTAGCCCTTTGGGAAGTTTTGTGATTGAACAAGAACACTGGTTGTTTTGTTAAGAGAGAGTAGCATTCTGACTGGAAACTGTGATCATCCCTGAGCTCTGAAGCCGACTAAAGATGAAGTATTGAAGTGTTTGTTCTTCCAGATGAACAGAGACAGATTCACCTAGGAAAATAAACTCAGTATTTTGGTCAATTTGCAACAAAATGGTAAATGAATTGAACTGTTTATTTTAGAACTTGGCCTAAGGAAGTGTGGGAAAATAGCTCAGCATCTCCATTTCTGGCCTGATTTTATAGATTTGGAAATGGAGCAGAAAATTAATGCATACACAGTTTTTAACAATACCACACCAAATCCAAAATGAAAACTGAAACTAGATGAGGAAATAGGACAAAGTTTTTTGTCAGGAGTGCTTACTAAATTGGAAGACACAGTTTTCTTAGGATTCTTAGTAAGTATACTCAGTAGTATTAAAAATTGAGGTCTCATTGATTTGAAGGACTCTTTATCTGCATTTTTCTAATCTTGGGATAGAATTTTCTGAAAGTTGGAGGAAGGGTTTAATTTATGCATGCTTCTGCTCTAGGAAGCTAACCATAAAGAAAGGCATACTGGATACATTGTGTTTTTATCTAATTTGATTTTGTAAAAAGCATCCTTTCCTGGAATTAGTTTGTGCTTTCATTATTTGTTATGTTAGAAAGCTAACCAGAAACCTGTATTTTTTATAGTCTGTCTATGCTTCTAAGAATTCCAATTGCAGCAAATTTAGGACTACTTATTTTGGAGAAGCATTTATATGAAAACTCTACAAACAGTGAAATACTTACTTTGCTTGGTGTAAATAGAAAAAGGAGTTTCTCTACTATCTTCAGGTTTAACCCTATAATTTTCCACCAAGTATATCTCAGGAAACTGTTGCCTTACTGTGCTTACTGCCCACATGTTCCAATAGTAAACACTTGGCAATCATTTTCTGAGTCTTCCTCATTGGGTTCTGTCTCCCTCTGTGAATTCAGGGAAATTGAATTTTCTTCTGATCGAAAAGACGTAAACCACTGAGGTCAAGATAAAGCCTTGAAATAGAAACTCCATGTAACCTCGTCTAGATGGCTTGTCCACAGTAAAACCAACAGGGCATTTGATTTACTTTGTATAGGATTTTGTTTATCTTTCCTGCTTTTGCGTGTTAAGCTTGACTTCAGGATTAGTGCCTTCTGTTCTGACAGGCTGCCCAAAGCAAATGGCATTTTGGCCATGCTATATTGTCTTAAGTGTTTGGTGGATGTTTAGTTCTAGCTATTGACTACTGATCATGACTCCTTAGCATAGGAAATGACATTTTTTTCAAAATATTCAAAGCAGCAATGAACTATTGGAAAATGTATTTGAAGGAAAAAGGATGACAAAATGAGAAGGGCAAGAGGGATACCTGAGTCTTAAGTATGTGAACCAATTTCCTTAGAATTGGTTATGCTTCATACTTTTATATGGATTATATCCACCACTGGCAAAATGCTTGATGTATGTAAATGCTTCATTCATGGTCATGTCCTTATTTAAATGTCATTGTAATAATCATTTTACAAAGATGGCAACAGACTCTGAGAAATTGAATTTACCTGTCTAAAATCACATGGCTGGTGACTACAGTCTTTAACCTAGTACATACATACTGCCTGCTTAATTGCCTAAGCTTACTTACATGTATATAACTAATGTTTAAATATATATACATCTATTTTTGCTTTAATATGTTATTTTTCCAAATGCACAATTTGTTGTACCTGTTCATGCATCTTCACCAGCAGCTGGTGCACATCCACCTTGTTATTTCTTTCTTTCTTTTTTTTTTGTGTGTGTGTGGGGGGTGGGAAATAGCAAGGTTTATTAGGGAAGGGACATCTGTAAGGATGGATAGGCACCTCTCCAGACAGGACCTTGGAAAGAGTGCAGTCGCTCGGACTGGAGGGGGAGGGGAGGAAGGAGCGAGGTTACATGGTTGAGTGGAGTACACCTGGCCAGACAAGGCGGGCGGCTCAGCAGAGAGGCAGAAGGCTGAGCGCGCAGTCCAGTTGAGGCCGGGGGTTTTTACACCTTGTTATTTCTGATATAAGATACTTGGGTTCTGTGCTTTCCTAGCAGCATGATAAGTACTTTACTCAGCAGCTCCTGAAGCACAGTCCTAGTCCTGGTGAGGGAACCACAGATCTTCAGTTGCTCAGAAACCACAGGTGGGCTGTAGCTTTCAGTTGAGAACTTCCTTACAGAGTTTGTCAAGCAAAACTAGGTTTTTGATTTTGTCCCAGCTTTGCCTTTGGATCACTTCTTTATGGCTTTATCCCAGATTTGTTCACTGAGTCTTTTTCTTGGCTGACTTTCTGGCATCTTCTTATCAGTCTAGGATGGCATGGCAAAGTTTGGAGAACAGTGGCTACCACTACAGATTAGTAAGATATTGTATCAAATTAGAACTATATATATTTTAAACATAAGCATGTCATATCATATTTGACCAGTCCTTAGACTTTATGAGTTTAGACTCCCATATTTTTCAAATTTATTTTTTTGGTAGGTTTCAAATAGAAGAAAATATTGATTTTTTTTTTTTTTGACCGGCAGAGTGGATAGTGAGAGAGAGAGACAGAGAGAAAGGTCTTCCTTTGCCGTTGGTTCACCCTCCAATGGCTGCCGCGGCCAGCGCTGCGGAAAATATTGATATTTTAAAAACCCAAGTACCTGGTATAGGTATTATGCCACAGCAGATTAGGCCACTGCTTAAGACAAGTGCATCCTTTATCCAAATGCCTCATATAGGGCCTGCCTCTGCTTCTGATCCAGCTTCTTTCTAATGTTCACCCTGGAAGACAGCAGATGATAGCTCAAGTACTTGGATTCCTGCCACTTGTGTGGGAGATCTCGATGGAATTCTAGACTCCTGGCTTTGTCCTGGCCCAGCCCTGTCTGTTACTGGTACTTGGGGAGTGAACCAGCAGATGGAAGATTGATTCTCTTTCTCTCTTTCTCTCTCTCTGTCTCTCTCTCTCTCTGCTTTCCAAATAAATAAAAATACATTTAAAAACTTAAAAACAACTAATACTTGCTAAGTAATTCTAAAACCTTAGTACATTTATGAGTGATTACCTGCACTGTCTTCCTGCATTTGAGCCTGAAGCTATTCAGCTACAGGTGAACTTCATATAAAAAATTTATTTTATTCTGGGCCACTAAAAGCTGCCAAAAACAAACTAATAAGCCTTTGTTTATTGGTGTAAGTTTGTTAGCACCAACTTTAGGATTTCATACAAGTACAAATGTAGAGTTCAGCATGAAATTGTCCAATTGAGTAATACCATGCTTAATTTCTATGAGGCTTTTAAAAATGTTTGTTTTATTTTATTTGAAAGGCACACAGAGACAAGTTTCTCTCTTACCTTAAATGCCCACCACAACCAGGACTGACCACCAGCCCAGAGCCAGGGAGGAAGAATTCAGTCTGGGTCTCCCACATGCATTGCAGGGATCTAACTACGTCAGTCGTCATCTGCTAAATCTCTAGGTGCATGTTAACAGGAAGCTGGAATGGAGAGCAGAGCCAAGACTCAAACCCAGGCACTCTGATGAGGATTCACATATCCCACACACTGGCTTACCTGTTGTTGTGAACGCCCACTCCTAAGAGACTTTTAACCATATAAAACGTGTTGAAAAAAATCTGTTGTTAAATAGTGGAATATCTTCTTATATTGAAATTTGTGAAGCATTTTTTGTTTGTTTCTAAATTGTGCTAGGGGCTGCTACTGTGGCCCTGTGGGTTAATCCTCTGACTGCAATGCCGGTATCCCATATGGATGCCAGTTCTAGTCCCAACTGCTCCTCTTCTGATCCAGCTCTCTGCTATGGCCTGGGAAAGCAGTAGAAGATGGCCCAAGTCCTTGGGAATCCTGAACCTATGTGGGAGACCCAGAAGACGCTCCTGGCTTCGGATTGGCCCAGCTGCAACCGTTGCAGCCATTTGGAGAGTGAACCAGTGGATGGAAGACATTTCTGTCTGTCTCTCCCTCTTAAATAAATAAATAAAATCTAACCAGTTCTCTTTGGTTATTCTAGATTCATTCATAAATATCAGGGTAGACAATTTTTTCTTTTAATTATTTATTTGATAGGCAGAGAGGGATAAACAGTCAGATAGACAAAAATCTGATTTGTTGGTTCACTCACCAGATGCCCCCAACAACCAGGGCTGAACCAGGCCAAAGGCAGGAACTCAGAACTCAATCTCAGGGGCCGGCACCTTGGTTAATCCTCCGCCTGCAGCGCCAGCATCCCATATGGGCACCGAGTTCTAGTCCTGGTTGCTCCTTTTCCAGTCCAGCTCTCTGCTGTGGCTTGGGAGTGCAGTGGAGGATGGCCCAGGTACTTGGGCCCCTACACCCACATGGGAGACCAGGAAGAAGCACCTGGCTCCTGGCTTCGGATCGGTGAGGCATGCTGGCCATAGCGGCCATTTGGGGGTGAACCAACGGAAGGAAGACCTTTCTCTCTGTCTCTCTGTCTGTCTCTCTCTGTCTCTCTCTCTCTCTCTAACTCTGACTGTCAAAAAAAACAAAAACAAACAAACAAACAAAACTAAATCTCAGTCTCTCACATAGAGGGCAAGGGCTCAAGTACTTGAGCTTCCACTGTTGCCTTTCAGGGTATTCATTAGTAGGAAGCTAGGGAATGAGATATGGAACTTGAACATAGGTACTCTATATGGAGGGGTGGGTGTCCCCAGCTGTGTCTTACTCTCTGATCCAAATGCCTGTCACAAGGAATTTTCTCTGTAAAGGATAGAATGTAAATACATTTAGCTTTCTTGGAACATAGAATCTCTGTAGCAACTTCTCAATTCCACTGAAACAAAGCCATGAGAATAAAAACACAGAGATGTGACTGTGATCTAGTAAAACTTTATTGTTTGAAGGAGTTAGGTTTGGCCCTTCAGTGTAGCTTGTTGATTCTGCTTTGTAAGGAAATACTCTTGTGATCATGACTTGTTCTGCATCTTTACATACTTTTAGAGGAAACCAGGATAACTTACGTGTGCATTGTAACTATAGAAACCATTTGAGTAGTATATGTTTATATGTTAGCATTATGTGTTATAATTAGCATTTATGTGGTTATTATTAACATATGGAAAAGTCCCAAATAATAATTGCCGATTTTAAATTACATTTTTAGTTATTTTTGTTTAAGTTACAGAGTGTTGTTTTTTTTCTTTACCCCAGGGAGACTCTATACAAGCAGGAGATGATTCACCATTCTCAGATTCTGTTACCTTGGAGCAAACTACCAGTAACATTGGTGGATCTAGTGGACGTGTTAGTCTGTGGATGCAGTGGGTACTCCCCAAAATTACTATCAAGCTGTTTGCTGCAGATCCTGACAATAAAGGCACAGGTACAAAGTTACTTTTCTTCTCTTTTTTACACTTGATCTTAGCCAAAAGACCAAGAAGTGATTTTTTCTTCTCTATTTTAAGAGTCAGATATTAAACACTTTCATAATCAAATTAGATTTAATTGTATTTTCACTTATAATTAGGGAAATGTGATTAAATCTAACTCAAGTAATTCCTATGTGTAACTCTAACATGTTGAATCTTGTTAATATTTTTTGACATTGTGATACCTAAATCTTTTTTGTTTGTATTAGACTTCATCCCAAAGACAATGAGAAAATTTCTTTTTTAATCATATTGATACATTTGAAATACAAGTAGATGTCATCCTGATTATAATACTTATATTGATAGTAATTTTGCTGTGAAGTTTGTTTGGGTTCATGCCTCTGTAGATATCCAGAATGTATATGTCCATGTGAATTGTAAAGTTTTATTTTTGATAATGAGGGACTATATTGATAATAATGTTTGCTTCTTATTGCAGAGGTTTGTATGGTCAGTGAACTAGAGGATCTCAGTGCTTCCATAGATGTCCAGGATGTATATACTAAAGTGAAATGTAAAATTGAGAGTTTCAATATTGATCATTATCGAAGCAGGTAAATAATAATGAATGTAGGAAAAACTGTTTTCTTAAAGTGATTATAAGAATTTTTGTTTTCTTATTTGGATCATTGTTTTTAGAAGCTACTATACTCATTCCCAAAGAGGGTTGCTTAATATTACTTACAGAATGTGATAAAATTTTGTTTTATAAGATGGCATATCACTAAATACCCACACTGCCTTATCAAATGAATTAGTTTGCATTTACCAATCACTTCACACAATTTTTCATGTGGGTTATATATTTCCTGCTATGCCTAGAGCACAGTGATGGCTCTAAGCTTTTGCTGTATGCTCCCCAATCACACTTGACAGCAGTAGATCATGTACTTTGTGGAGCAGCCGCTTGAAAACACTTTTTTTAATCACATAGATGATTTATATGCCTGTGGTGAATGTTTCTTGAACCAAATTATCCCTTCCCTGATAAATTTCCCTAGGACATATAATTCCTTGCAAATATTATTTGTAATAACAAATAAAAGTGATAAAAAGTTTTTCATATCTCACCAAGTTCTGTTATCCATTTTGTCATTTATTTCAAATAAAAACACAATTTTTTTCTTTATTACTATTTTTTTTTTTTTTGACAGGCAGAGTGGACAGTGAGAGAGAGAGAGACAGAGAGAAAGGTCTTCCTTTGCCGTTGGTTCACCCTCCAATGGCCGCCGCTGCAGCCAGCGCACCGCGCTGATCCGATGGCAGGAGCCAGGAGCCAGGTGCTTTTCCTTGGTCTCCCATGGGGTGCAGGACCCAAGCACCTGGGCCATCCTCCACTGCACTCCCTGGCCATAGCAGAGAGCTGGCCTGGAAGAGGGGCAACCGGGACAGAATCCGGCGCCCCGACCGGGACTAGAACCCGGTGTGCCGGCGCCGCAAGGTGGAGGATTAGCCTATTGAGCCATGGCGCCGGCCTTATTTTATTTTTTAAAGATTTATATTTACTTGAAAGTCAAAGTTGCACATAGAGAGTAAGAGAGGCAGAGAGAGAGAGAGAGAGGTCTTCCATCCGCTGGTTTACTCCCCAGTTAGCTGTTTGGCTGGAGCTCTGCCAATCCAAAGCCAGGAGCCTCCTCTGGGTCTCCCATGTGGGTGCAGGGTCTCCCAGATGGGTACAGGGGCCCAAGGACTTGAGCCATCTTCTACTGCTTTCCCAGGTCGTAGCAGAGAGCTGGACTGGAAGTGAAACAGCCAGGACTCGAACTGGCACCCATATGGGATGCCGGCACTACAGGCAGTGGCTTTACCCACTAAGCTACCGTGCCGGCCCTTTATATTTTATTTTTTAATTAAAATTCATTTACTGTAAAAACTCACAGATATAACTCATGTACCATAAAACTCACAGATGTTTTTAAAAATATTTTCAAATGATATCATATTATCAATTTCATAATATTTAAACTTAGAAACAGCCTTAAAATACATTCCTTTCTAGATTCATAATATTTATTCATTAAACAATTTTTATTGCATGCCTACAGAAGCACATAAGTGTTTCTGTGCATATATTGATAGATAACATGTCCTAAAATCTAGTGTTTTTTTTTTCTTCAGCAAAGTTTCTTATTCTACATTGGAAACATTTGAGCTTTTAATCATTATAAAATATATAATATTGTTTATGTCAGTAACTGTCACATCTGTTAAAGCTAAAGATTTGTGTCATAGTTGTGAAATATAAAATATTAAGGGTGATTCAAAAAGTTTACAGAAAAATTGAATTAAAAGAAAAGTTTATTTTCATGTAAAAACTTTTGAGTTCCATGCATACTTTTTAAATAATATGCATTTTCCACAAACTTTGTGCTGTTCCCTCATATTTTATTAGATATATATTAAGAACTGTTAAAGTAAATTATCTTACCAACTGTATAATTGTTACTTTTGTCATATTAAGTGAATCACTGATTGGCTTTTGATAATGAAATCTTTAGACCTTTAGTTCGTTTCAGATGATATCTGTCATAAGGTTCTCTGCATGCGATACATCAATAGAATATTAGATTCCAAGAATTTCTTGATAATGTGAATATCTTCTATGTTGTAATCTAATGGACTTCACTGTTAAATGTATGTAATTTTTAAGTATTAAAGTAATTTATTCATTCATTTACTCTAAATGAATGATGAATATGTATTAGGTTCCAAGTAGTATGCTAAGCGTTGGGATAAAGTGTTTAATATAAACGAACATAGATCCTACCCATATGGTCTTTATGTAAGGGTGCTTCAAAAAGCTCATGGAAAATTGTAATTGAAATGTAGGTTTATTTGGTGCATACATTTTCAAAATTTTTGCCATTTTTTTTTTCATAATTTTTCCATGAACTTTTTGAATGCCTTCATGATTTCCTGGATGAAAAAGTAACAGCCAGTGAATGCATGTACAAATGCACCAGTGCAGATCTCTCAGGGTGTGATGCTAACATAACTTACTCTGTTGATTGTATTATCAGATCTCTGTTTTAGTTCAGTTTAGTGTTGTTTATAACTATTTGAAATGACTATATGTGCTCAATTTTTAACTGAGAAAAAAAGAGAACAGATAAGGTGAACTTATGTTTTCCAGGCCAGGGGAAGGTTGGCAGTCAGGACATTTTGAAGGAGTATTTCTACAGTGCAAAGAAAAACCTGTGGTGAGACTCATTTAGTAATTATAATTTTAAAAAATATATTTTAAACCATGTATCTTTGTTCTAAATGCAACAGGAGTAATGGTTACAAGAATTAGAGCTGAGAGTAAATTCTTTATGGCCTATTTCTCCAAAATTTAATTTTATAAATTGAAAGCTTCTTATTCTTTTGAGCTGCTCATGTATTGTAACCATCTCTCTGTTAGAGCAATTACATAAATTTATCAAAAAGGGAAAGGTAGGATTACTTTTATAAATACAGTTTGCCTTTTATGAATTATGATGTTGACTTTTTAGAAGTTTTTCTTACATTACAAGTGTGTTCGTGCTGGATTGTCCTTTACCATAAACTAAAAAGTAGTAGTTTTATACCAAAAAAAGTGATTTTTTTTGTTTACTTCCATTAACAATGCTTTTGCAGAAGATGGTCTAGACAGAGGCCATACCTAGAATGGCTCAAACCTAAATCTATGCAAATTTGAGCAGATTTAAAACTGTCCAAATTTTTTTTGCTTATGGCTTTTATTGCTTTTTGTCTTTTCACCTTCTTTGCTCCTGTCCATCACCTCAAGCCTTGGGGAAGAGTGTTGGTCTCTGGGGCAGTGTGGAGGTGTCTTCCTCTCCTGCACCGACAAGCTGAACAGACGCACCTTGTTGGTTCGACCCGTCAGCAAGCAGGACCCTTTCAGTAATTGCCCTGGCTTCTTTCCTTCTGTAAGAAATCATCTTTAACTTATGCTACAGAACTCCCAATAGGAGGAACCCAGAGGAGGAACTGAGCTATCCTTTGAGTCAACTCCTGATTTTAATTTTCCTCTGTGTCATTCACTTCATAAATTAACTTGAATGTAGTTTTAAATCGTACACTAGCTTTTTACTCTGAACTGTTTCTGAGACACTTGCACATGCTGTTGTCACTCTGGGTTTGTGAGTGCAAACAAATTTTACCATCAAATGAGAGAAATCAAAGTAGGATGTTAAGTGTGATGGTTTTTAAAAGTAATGCACGTATTGGATAATCCAGAGTTTCCATTACTGCTTTTGTTATTCCTTTTATGATTCTTACTGAAATTGCTTTTTTCCCCTCTTTTATGCTATTATCTTTTAACAGCTAATTCAAAGAATTTTATTTGGTGCCTTGTAAAATCTGGACAAATCTGAACTTTTGTCATTAAATGGATAGTAGATAAACACTAGTGAATTTCAGAAGATTAAAAATCTGCATTTTCAGGCCTGCGCCATGGCTCAATAGGCTAATCCTGCGCCTAGCGGCGCCGGCACACCGAGTTCTAGTCCCGGTCGGGGCGCCGGATTCTGTCCCAGTTGCCCCTCTTCCAGGCCAGCTCTCTGCTATGGCCAGGGAGTGCAGTGGAGGATGGCCCAAGTGCTTGGGCCCTGCACCCCATGGGAGACCAGGAGAAGCACCTGGCTCCTGCCTTTGGATCAGCATGGTGCGCCGGCCATTGGAGGGTGAACCAACGGCAAAGGAAGACCTTTCTCTCTTTCTCTGTCTCTGTCTCTCACTGTCCACTCTGCCTGTAAAAAAAAAAAAAAAATCTGCATTTTCTAATGATAAAACATACCTCAATTTTTTCCTTAAGCCAGTTATTCTAAGTGATAGTCTTAAAACGAGTAAAAATATACTTCTAAATATTAAGAGCAAATTATCACAGATGGTAGTTGTTATTTAAGTATTAATTAAATCACTACAAAAATTGCTAGGTATTTTCTCAGCATATCTGAACTATTTTCTTTTTGGTAGCTCAGAAGAGATTTAAGACATGTATCCTATGATTATAAAAACACTTCATATAATTTTGTTCATGCATTTAATATTTAATCATTTCTTTGTGAAGCACATGTTGTTTCTGATTTGATTTTGAGCTTTTTCTAGCATATTCTGTCCTTATTACTGAGGAAAATAGTCTCTAAAATGTGACCTTTTGGTTTAGATTTTTTTTCCTCAGTTTGTGTATTAGTATCTATTAGGAACATTGCTAATAATTTTAACATGTATCCATTAACAACCAAAATTTATTATTAATGTCCTTTAAAAATTTCTTGATTTTTTTATCTGACTTTTTAAAGTTAAATACCTGCATTGAAATTTATATAATTGTTAGTGTTTGCTAACTTTTCACTTTAAATAATGTAAAGTATTGATTGGTACTATATTTAAAGTAATATGTATATTACTTCAACTCCAGCAGGTATTCATTTTTTTCCCTTATTTAAAAAAGTTAGTGATGTGGCAATCTGAAAAATAAAAACTCTCCCTTTTATGTTATCTGCTTGTCAAGAGTATTTATGTTCAGTATGCTTAAAAATGTTTTTCAAAATCAAAACATTCATACTTTGAAATACTTTTCCAGGATTCAGATGTTGTTACTAATAAACATATATTATGAATTGGCCTATTTATATCAGTGGTCAGTGCCACCTTCTTCCCAAAGTCCACTTTTGACCCCAAGAACAGACAACATTGCTGTGATCTCTTCCAAAGCAATCCATCTTCATTCATTCTTGCCTGCTGTCCAGCAACAGGGTAGTAAGATTGGAGTATTTCTTGCTTTATGTTGCTCTTGTTGCAACCACATGAGAGGAAGCAAAAGAGGTTTAGGAGTTATGGGATAACATAGGCTCAGATACATTACTGCTTTGCTACGTCTCACTTTTTTCCTGTTAATGGGAATATATTTCAATCTTTTCTTCTCCAGTTTAGGCTCCTCTCTTAATATCATCACTTTTGGACTCTAATAATTTAAAAGCTTTTTCAGGTGTTGAAACAAGCATTGGGAATTGGGCATATACCAATTGTGTTCTAGTTTTATGTTTAGTAATTTGCAACATAGGATTTTATGTATCTTAATTGGTACTGCAAAATGTTTTTCAAGAGATAGCCTCATATGTTGAGGAACACAAAAGTGTCTATCTTACTCTACTTTTAAAAAGTATACTGTTTTACTGTGATTTGTTTATAGCATACAATTTGAATAGAGTTAATTGAGCTAGTTTTAACAGAAATATTAAGGTTTTATGAAATATAGTTTAGTATCAGTTAAATGTATGTGTACTAGTATGGTAATATATCCAAAGAATATGAGTTTTTAAGAGAGTTGTTAGGTTTTATAAATACTGAGCCTAGTCAGATTCTGAAAGAAATGTTTTATTTTTGTGTCACATTATCATTTTCAGTAAACTATAGTGATTTGTTCTTTTATTGAAGTATGAAATCAAAAAGGCTATTTTTATGGGCTTGGTCTTTGTGTGAATTAGCCAAATTATTAAAGAAAACTCTTAATAAATTTTATGTCCTGTAAAGATAAATCTCATTTCTACAAGTTTCTAAATAATTACCGTTTTGTAATTCATATTATTATGGTATATTGGTACTATTGATGAAAAATCATCCAGAAATGACAAAATAGATTCAGGAGACAACCTCCAAATCCTTAATGTTATTAAAAACGTAAAAATCATAGATGCAGACATAAAGAAATTAACTACCTCTCTTGAAGAGATTAGTTATGTTCCAAAACTCAGGATTCTCTGCTTTCATTTGGTCATTCTTAAAGTCTTAGACACTTTTCCAAAGCTGCAAAATTATCAGTCATGTGTTTTATTAAGAGGTATGGAATGAGTAAAAGTCCAACATGCTAAGGGTATTTTGTTTTTTCTAACAGCTTTTCTTTCATTTATTGTTTAATGAGATGTATATTGTGATTTCCTTTTCCTGGAACAGACAACTACAAAACTTCTAGATGGTTCTCATCAGCAGCATGGATTTCTCTCTCTGACATATACAAAAGCTGTAACGAAAAATGTCCGCCACAAGTTAACATCGAGAAACGAACGAAGATGCTTTCATAAATTATCTGAAGGTTTAACAGATGGTTCCCCTCATTTTCTTCATGAAATTCTTCTTTCAGCACAAGCCTTTGATATTGTCCTCTGTTTTCCTTTACTTAATGCCATTGCAAGTATATTTCAAGCAAAACTACCAAGAACCCAAAAGGAGAAAAGAAAGTCTCCTGGTCTTCCCATGAGGACCCATACACTGACTTCTCGCAGTTTACCATTGATTTATATCAACACAAGTGTGATCAGAGTTTTTGTTCCAAAAACAGAAGAAATGCAGCCAGCTGTTGAAGGTATTGTCTCCTGATTTTTTTTTGTCCTTATTATAAGTAATTTTCTTCTAGAGTGCTGAGTTTTCTGGGTTTTTAAAAAAATACTGGAAACTGCTTGAACTTTGCAGTTTAGTATATTTTTCAAAGAGTAAATATAGTCATTCTCCAGCTAAATCTTTAGGAGATATAACAGAATACTGGGTAAGTGTCTGACTTATTTTGTAGAGTAAGAAATACGAGATCTTTTTTCTTCAGAGCTTTTGCTATTAAAGCTTATATTGCCTGTTATTTGTTTCATTAGACAAATTAGGTCATTTATATCTAAGATAAATAAAGTTTTGTTTAAAAATAGACTACTCATATTGATAAAATATATAAAAGTTCTATGATTTAAAACCCTGCCTAATGATTGAGAATGGGGAAAACAATATAATACATCAAGGTTCCTTTGACTTTCTCTAGGCCTCTCAGTGCCTTCTAAAATTATTCTATGTCTTTAACTGCATTATGTTGATAATCTCACTACCTCTACCCACAAGAATGATTTTGAAATTTTTATTTCTCACCAAGTTATAAAAGAATGGAGAACTTTAATGGCTTTCAGAGACATTATAGTTTAGTGCCTAATAAATGGACTTTGAAATTACGCAGACCTGAGGTCAAATCCCAGTTATGAACTTATAAAACTTGAAAGAGTTAATCTAAGATCCTTAAGTCTAAAAAAAATAGTGATAAGGGTTGGCGCTATGGTGTGGTAGGTTAAGCCTCTGCCTACAGCACTGGCATCCCATATGTGCACCTGTTCATGTCCTGGCTCCTCCTCTTCCAATCCAGCTCTCTGCTTATTACCTGGGAAAATATTGGAAGATGGCCCAAGTGCTTGGGCCTCTGCACCCACATGGGAGACCCAGAAGAAGCTCCTGGCCCCTGGCTTCAGATTGGCCTAGCTCTGGTAGTTGTGGCCATTTGGGGTGTGAACCATCAGATGGAAGACCTTCTTTCCATCTCTCTCTCTCCCCCTCTAACTCTGCCTCTCAAATACATAAAATCTTAAAAAAAAAAAGTGATAACAGTATCATACTTGATGGTAGGCTACATTAATATTTTATTTTCAAGTGATGAAAGTGTGAGAATGTGTGCATAGTGCCATTCCCACAGTAAACTCTCAATAAATGGCATTATTATCATGACAAGGCTATATCATTTCTTTTGAAGTAGAATTTCCACATTTTACTACCACTTGTAGCTCTTTGGTCAAAACTTTACACAATTGTACCCAACTACAGAAAGTAGGATACAGTCTTTTATCTAGATTGTGCAATGCTTAGTCCATTACTGGTACTATACCAAAAAAGCTTAAATTGGACCATTTATAAAAAATAAAAATCTGTTTATCACGGTTCTGGAGGTTTCACAGCCCCAGATCAAGTCTCTAGAAGATTTGTTGTCTGGTGAGGCCTACTGTCTTGTTTCCAACATGGTGGCTTATTGCTGTGTCCTCACATGACAGAAGGCAGAGGGAAAAAAGAGCAAACTTGCTCCCTCAGGCCCATTTACAACAACAATCCCATCCATGTGCATGGAGCCCTCATGGTCTAATCACTTCCTAAAGGCTCAGTTTCTACAATCCATCATTTTGGGGTTTAAGTTCCTGTAAATCATAGTGTATACTCTGATAATAATTAGGGCACTGTGAACTTGAGAAAAAAGAGAGAATGGATATTTGAGGGACATGTAATAATCTGTGCCACATAAATACAGCAGAAGTCTTTTTTTTCTTTTTTCCTCTGAATTAGTGTGCAAAAAAGGAAGAATTAAAGGTCCTGATGATAAATAACAATGGAAAAACACCTTGGCTCCCTACTTCCATTCCCTTCCAGTTCTGTCTCTTCATCTGTCTACCATAGTCATATGAAGTTACAGAAGATAGTCTGTTTAACATCACCAGTAATTAAGATTTATTAAAAATATTGGTTTTCATTTCTGTAATTTTAAAAATTTCATTCTGTAATTAAAGCAAAAAGATATGTGGAGCTTTGTGGCTCCTCAATGACTTATCCTCTAGTGCTGAGTATATGCAATACCAATTCTTAATACAAACATCCTACTTTTTATGTCTAATTTTTGTAAGGATTGTCTTAAAATGGGTTCCTTTGAGTTGTGCAGTTACTATCCCCTGAATATGCTATATTCTAATAGTACTATACAGTAACTCTCATCTGTAGAAATACACTAAGAGTAAACAATAGACCTATTTTGTTTTTTTAAGAGTTTATTTATTTGAGAGGTAGAGTTACAGAGAGAGGGAGAAACAGAGATAAAGGTTTTCCATCCGCTGGTTCACTCCCCGAATGACTGTAATGGCCAGAGCTGAGACGGTACAAAGCCAGGAGGTTCTTCCCAGTCTGCCATGTGGGTGCATGGGCCCCTAAAACTTGGGCCATCTTCTGTTACTTTCCCATGCCATAAGTAGAGAGATGGATTGGAAGAGGAGTAGCTGGGATGGAACCGGCACCCACATGGGATGCACGGGCCACAGCACCTGGCCCCCACAATAGTTAGTCTACCTAACAGTTGCAAGTGATTTAAGAGAAAACCCAAAGCCAGTGTTGTGGTTCAGCAGGTTAATTTGCCACCTGCAGTGTGCATCATTTCTTATATAGTTCCCAACTAATGCACGTGGGAAAGCAACAAAAGATGGCTCAAGTGCTTGAGCCCTTGCCAGCAATATAGAAGATGCAGATAGAGTTCTAGGTTCCTGGCTCCCATATAGATGGAAGATCTCTCTGTCTGTCCTCTACTCTATAACTCTGCCTTTCAAATAAAAAAATAAGTCTTTAGAGAAAAAAAAAAACAAAACTATAACCAAAAAGAAACTGCATATTCATTGCAGAAGCAATGGCTGTTGTGTTTTTTTAGTTATTGTCATCTTTATTTTATCAAAATTTAATGAGTTTTAGATAATATATCAAATTTACATATTTTTGAAAAAAAGCTTTGTATACAAGAAAGGTCACAATTGGAGAGTTTTAATAGCATTTTCTCATAATCATGAAGGAAGATACATGAACATAAACATTGCTGAGATTATCTAACTATTTTTTATTTTACAACGGAGAATGGGAGGGAAACACCATAGAAGCAGACGTGATTAGTCTTTATTACAGAAAATTTACCAGTATTTTGGTAAGAATCTAGGTTATTCCATTATATTTTAAAAATGACATCATAGGGCTGGCGCCGCAGCTCAATAGGCTAATCCTCCGCCTGTGGCGCCGGCACACCAGGTTCTAGTCCCGGTTGGGGCGCCGGATTCTGTCCCGGTTGCTCCTCTTCCAGTCCAGCTCTCTGCTGTGGCCCGGGAATGCAGTGGAGGATGGCCCAAGTCCTTGGGCCCTGCACCCGCATGGGAGACCAGGAGAAGCACCTAGCTCCTGGCTTCGGATAGGCGTGGTGCACAGGCCGCAGCGGCCACTGGGGGGTGAACTAATGGAAAAGGAAGAACTTTCTCTCTCTCTCTCTCTCTCTCTCTCTCTCTCTCTCGCTGTCCGCTCTGCATGTCAAAAAAAAAAAAAAAAAAAGACATCATATTGCAGTATTGCAATATCTGTATTTTCAATTAAAATCACAGAAAGTTTGTATCTAGATAAGAAATAAGAAATTTTGTATCTAGATAAAAAGAATAAAGAAGTTTTGTGCTATTTTATAAAAATTATAAATATGCATGGGGCCAAACCACCTGAACCATCTTCTGCTGTTTTCCCATGCACATCAGCAGGGAGCTGGATCAGAAGTAGAGCAGCTGGGACATGAACTGGTACTCATATGGGGTGCTGACATCTCAGGTGGTGGCTTTACCTGCTAAGCACAACACTGGCCCCAACAGTATTATTGTCTAGAAATATCTATCTGGTGATATGAAGCCTTTATTTTCCTATCTTGAGTGTATTCCTATATTTTATTTAAAATATGTTAATAAGGTTTTCTGATTTCCTGAAAATTTCTTCCATCAAATATTTTATATTTTTTTTTCTAATTCTCTAATTATTTTCAATTGATGCAAATACTTGGTAAGATCAACATTTTACTAAAGCATGGACAAAAAGTGATAGTGTAGGTGAGTGGTCAGGTTGAGGTAGAGAAAAATACACAGAGAATATGAGAAAACCTGAGAAAATGACAGGCCATAGAGATGGAATAGGAAGTAAAGCATTGTATCTTTTATAGTAACTGAAAAGTGTTCATGATTTACAAATGAACCTCAAAATTTTATGACCTCAATTTCTGAATAATTGTATATTAACTGACCCTAAATTTAGTTCTTTTTCTAATATTTCTACCACACTGTTTCAATTTAGGGTTTCCTCCATGGAAACTCATTTCATACCATAAAAGATCAATATTGGTCAAAAATATAAATTAAAAACACATGTATGCTTCATTATTCATTTATTAAGTTTTTTTTTTAATTAATTGATGTGAAGGTCGGAGTTAGAGAGGGAAGGAGAGACAGAAAGAGAGATTATCCATCTGCTGGTTCACTCCCCAGTTGATCACTTCAGCCAGACTGGGCCAAGCTGGAGCCAGGAGCCAGGAGCTTCATTCTGGTCTCCTACATCAGTGCCGGTGCCAAGGCACTTGATCTGTCTTCTGCTGTTTTCCCAGGCACAATAGCAGGGAGCTGGATCAGGAGTAGAGCAGCTAGGGCTCAAACGAGCACCCATATGGGATGCTGGCACTGCAGATGGCGGCTTAACCTACTGCGCCACAACACTGACTCCAGTTGTTATGTTTTAAACTAGACCTCCAATATGTAGCATTATTGGTTTGTAGATTTTTTTCCATGAGCCTGCCTGAGGTGTCCAGTAGTGTTTATACTGGTTAATCGTCCTGAATCAACATAGCTGTTCATATACATATTTGCTCATTTCTCTTAAAATTTGCTCATTTGTATTAAAACATTTTATGGTATATGGATTGCTTCATAAAGTCTTTGGATTTCTTATTGGAGGAAACATTTTTCTCAGCAAATTGCTATTTGATTTCTATTTGATGTTCATGGCAGAGTTCCTTTGAATGAAATATGTAACTGATTCTGTCTGTAGTACAAATCTACACAACAGACAAGCTTGTGTCAGTGTTGATCATGGCCCTCAGGTGGACATCACTGGAAGGGTCTTATTTATAGTGATAAAAGTTTTACCTTAAGCCAGAGTTTGCCTGTAACTATAAAATTTCTTGATTATGGTTCTGGGCACCTTTTTTTCCTAATTTTTTATTGTGGTGAAATACATATACCATAAAATTTTATTTCTGTTTTAAGCATTTAATTGTATATTTCAGCAACATTGTTTGCATTCATAAAGTTGTAAAGCCATCCCCACTATCTATTTCTGAAATGTTTTTGTATTGCCCCAAACAGGAAATTTGTTAATCAGTAACTACCTTCTGCCACTGGTAACCCCTAATCTATTTTCTTTTTTTTTTTTTTTAAGATTTATCTATTTATTTGAAAAGGAGAGTTACAGAGAGGCGAGGGGTGGTGGGGTCTTCCATCCTATGGTTCACTCCCGAAATGGCCGCAATGGCCAGAGCTGGGCTGATCCAAAGCCAGGAGCCAGGAGCCTCTCTGGGTCTCCCTCTCAGGTGCAGGGGCCCAAGCAATTGGGCCATCTTCTACTGTTTTCCCAGGTCATAGCAGAGAACTGAATTGGAAGTGAAGCAGCTGGGACTCAACCCAGTGCCCATATAGGATGCCAGCACTGCAGGCAGTGGCTTTACCTGCTACACCATAGCACTGGCCCCATAATCTATTTTATGGCTATAAATTTGCCTCATCTAGAAGTTTTATATAAGTGGAATCTCACAATATTTATCCTATTGTGTCTGGATTATTTTACTTAGCATAGTGTTTTCAAGGTTCATCCAAATTGTAGCATGGGTCAGGATTTAATTTCTTTTTATGATTGAATTGCCACATTTTGTTTATCCATCTATCTGTTGAACAATTATATCGTTAACCCATCCGATTGGCTTATGTGAGTTATGATGCTATGAATACTGGAATGCAAGTATCTGTTGGAGTCCCTGATTTTCAGATTTTTTAATGTATTTACCTAAGAATGAAGTTTCTGATTCATATGCTAATTCTGTGTTTAGAATTCTGTTTTTGAAAAAATGCCAAACTGCTTAAAAGTCCTGTTGGATTAGAGAATTTGTGGTATTTTCTGAACAGTGCCAATCAGTGTGTAGAAACAGGTTAGTTGACAAGAAGAGCAATGGATGCTCATTCTCAGTGTGAGTAGTGGCAATTGTATGTTCAGCACTTGAGCTTCTCTGTGAAGAGGCAGAGGTCATAAATTCATTAACTCTAGCTTGTTGTTATTGTTGCCATGCACGCCAAAGATTTATTGAAAGAGGTTCCGTACTTCACTGATAGATTTGCATGCATGTCAGAAGAACTACGAATCTGGCTATTAGAGAAATGGAAGGGAAAAATAAACATTATTTCCTGTTTGTATTTTTTATTTTGTTTTGGTTTTCTTTTGTTTATAGCCTGTTTTACTGTAATTGTTGGCAATGCTACATATCACACAGTTTTATTGTTGCCTTTCAATTTTCCACAAGGCTGCTATAGCTGAGAAAATCTTCAATTAATTAATTGTAATTTCAAAAGTATTTCCAGACTTCTGCTATATTTTCTTCCTTCCTTCCTTCCTTCCTTCCTTCCTTCCTTCCTTCCTTCCTTCCTTCCTTCCTTCCTTCCTTCCTTCCTTCCTTCCTTCCTTCCTTCCTTCTACTTTGCTAGATATTTTAACGCATAATTCCAGAATTCAATTGCTTAGATGCTTTAAGTTAACTATGAATACATGCATATGACACAGAGAATGTTGTAGACATCTTTAGGAAATATAATCTGTCATATTTTGCTTGTGTCTTTTGGGATAATTTTAATCTTTTTCTTATGTGAACGGTTTTTTCAACAGTCAGTTTCTTAGTGGTATTTTTATGTGATTTGGCTATATATATCTTTAGAATAAATTCCTAACAAGAGGATTGCTAAGCTAAAACATACCTTTAGAATATTAGGAGATGTTAAAGTGGCTTTGTAAACAGCTCTGCCAGTTTATACTTGTACTAGTTCCTTAGTTCCCATTTTGAAAATACAAATATAGAAGCCGGCGCCGTGGCTCAATAGGCTAATCCTCCACCTTGCGGCGCCGGCACACCGGGTTCTAGTCCCGGTTGGGGCGCCGGATTCTGTCCCGGTTGCCCCTCTTCCAGGCCAGCTCTCTGCTATGGCCAGGGAGTGCAGTGGAGGATGGCCCAGGTGCTTGGGCCCTGCACCCCATGGGAGACCAGGAAAAGCACCTGGCTCCTGGCTCCTGCCAGGATCAGCGCGGTGCGCCGGCTGCAGCGGCGGCCATTGGAGGGTGAACCAGCGGCAAAAGGAAGACCTTTCTCTCTCTGTCTCTCTCTCTCACTGTCCACTCTGCCTGTCAAAAAAAAAAAAAAAAAAAAAAAAAAAAAAAAAAAAAAAAAGAAAATACAAATATAGAAATGCATTCAAAATGCAAAGATTTTTTAAGTTGTATTTATTTAGTTTTTTTTTTTACATTTTCTCTCTGCAATGAATCTCATAATTCAAATGAACATAATTCACCCATAAAATTGTTGCAGAAAAAATTTTATTGAAGTAAAATTCATATAAAACCAGCATTTTAATGTCTAAAGAGTATAGATCAGCTTTGTGGTGGTTTTTTTTTTTTTTTTTTTTTTTGGAGAAACATGCATGCACACACACCCACAGGGATCTTCCATACAGTGATTCACTCCCCGAAAGGCCCATAACAGCCAGGACTAAGCTTTGCTGAAACTGGGAGAAAGGAATTTAATCTGGAGTCTACAGTGTAGATGACAGGGACCAAACTACACGAGCTATCACCTGCAGCTCCCAAAGTAAGCATTAGCAGAATCTGGAATCAGAAGCAGAGCCGACTCAAATCCAGGCATTCTGATAAGAGACTTAGAGATAACAAGCATCATTTTAAATGCTAGGCCAAATACCTACCCCAAGTGTAGATAAATTCTTAAATCACATTTTATATAGAAGATTGGATGTTTCCTTTAATACATGTTAAGTGCTATAATGTAACAAATAAGGAAGTCATGATTGGTGCAGAAATTCCATTAGAAATTGGAATCATTTTTTAAATACTTAAATGACTCTAGGAAGATATAACATTGACTTTATTCTAGAAAGAATTTCAGAGGAAGTTCACATAAAATTTTATCAGTTTAATTAAATTGAAAATGTATGTGTAAGTTGTCTTAATGCATGTGATACTATAATTAAATGTCATTACATCATATTTCCCTGTAGAAACTTTATTATAAAAATATCACCAAGTAATCTATGCCTATCACAGAGCCCTCCATATCAGAGATGATTCATAAACTACATGCAGCTAAACATTCCATTTATATGCATCATGGTTACACATCTATTAAACCGCCTTTCTGTCTTTAACTGCTAATATAGCAACAGCTAATTAAACGTTTTGTTGATAGCTTTCTGTAGGGCTGTCACAGTATTTAATGACTATAAAAGTATAACATGACACAGTGGCAATTTAAAATACTCCTGAGACTTTAGATGTTTTATCCCACTGAGTTTATATTGAGAATCTGATGATATTTATCTCATGCTGGACTAAAGAAAACTTAGTTGTAAGCAACAGAGTTTTACATTATCCAAAAATTGTTTGAAAATTCTGCTCTTTATTCCAGTTTTTGATTAATGATGTAAGCTCATGATCTCAGCTATATGTATAGCCTTTTCATTTGGCATACACACATGCACAACCATGCATCTGCACACACACACACACACACATACAAACACATATACATAAGATGTTGCCCCACAAAAAAGATAAAATCTTATATACATGCTACATTAATGTAAAATTTTCAAATAATGTATATATCTAATAGTTAATGATAAAAATATATTTAGCATTCTAATATTTTTTAGAGAGGTAATGTTGAAAGTCTGGATTTAAGCCTGAGTATTATTTGCATTATGTGCAATTATTATAAAGAGTCTAAATCTACAGGTGTTCAGCTTCTAGCTTAAGATTTTTATGAGTATTTCAGCATACAGGACTGTTTTTTGGATCTAATATGAGTTTTCTGGAGTGAGTAGTTTCTCATGAGACTCAGTTTTTAAAAATACAGTTAAAGCAAAGAAGGAAGGCATTCATTTTCATGTTGAAAATGCTTTGAGAGGGAACATTTCCTCATATGGTTCAACTATTAAATGCAGGTGAAATAAACCTAAAAAGGGAAGCTTGTTTTTTTTTAGCTGTAATGTAACTGAAGAAATGACTCAAGGCACAGTCTTATATAAATATGTATTTTATTATTTTCCTTATATCTCAGTGGAATATTGTGATAAGCTAAATAATTTCTTTAATAAAATTAATTGTTTTAATCTAGTTTATGAATGATCTGCATTAAGTGCTTATTTTTTTTATTATAACTTCATAGCCAGTGTAATCTACTGAGAACATTTTTGGCTCTAACAGAAACAGAATTCTGTTCTTGGATCTGGCTTTGTATGTAACACCAAATACGTCATTTTTCTTCCATATGTACCTCGTTTACTGCAGTGTTACTATTACATTTCAGACGTTCATATGGTGGGTAGTATCTGCAGCCTGAAAGAACAGTTAGCAAGTATACTAATTGCACTTTTGTGGTGTGGTCTATTCTCCAGGCTTACTATTTATTGAGTTAATTGATGCCTGCTGCTTAATCAGAGGTTTTACCCACATGGAACTATTTGATAAGCTTGGCATAAAATGCAAGATCTGTGAAATGTAAACAATGTTCATAGTATAAGGCCCTATAATCAAGCCAGATCCTTCGACATTTGAAAATAGTGCAGCTGCATGAGAAGTAGTTTTCTATTTGATCTTTTTTTGCTGTGGACATTTAAAAGCATTGTCTTTACTTTGGTTTCCACATGCTGGTACTTATTGTGATGGTTTCTCTCTTTTTTTTCCACTCTTCTGTTATTCTCCTTCGTCTTGCCTCACTGCCATTTTGCCTTCCCCCACTCCCTTTATGATCCTCTTATTTTGGTTCCTTCTTTCTCTCACTGAATATCTTTCTACTTACTTTTTTGGATTTTCTTAATTCTGACTTTCTTTTTTTGGACTAATCTAAGTCAGACCATACCAAGTGTACTGCTGAAGCAGCTGGAAATAATCTCCTAGCTTTTGCATTCTTTGGGCACCACAGTTTGGGAAATATGGATTGTGTGCCTTTGTAGGCATGTTTTGTTCAGGATATTTTCAAGATCTTGCAGCCAGCCCTTTTCTGTTCTATTTGTGGCAGATGAGAATTTCTTGAGAGAAATTACGAGTTTAATGTATGAATATGTTTATTTCAAAATCCAGACTATTGCATAGTGTTAACAATTTTTAAACAATTGTAAACAATGTTTAAACAGCTACTACAGTGCAATTATCTGTTGGAAGATACAGAGTAAGATTTAATGAGTGTAGTCATCAGGAATCTCTTTCCATCCCAAAGAATCCTTACAAAAAAAAAAAAAAAAACAAAACATTGAATTAGCCCATGAGTTATTTTTTAAGTGTTGAATTTCATATGAGGCGAACATATTACTAAATAATGTCTCATTTAGTACAAAGAAGATATTTAGAATTGATACAGATCTTTTTAACCTTTGTTTTCAGAGATTACTTAATTTTAGGCTTCATCCGGATATATAACTTTTAAAGAATGTGAAGTTACTACTTGTATCCCTCAAGCAATTTCACAGGAAAAAATACTAAAATTAAAAAGTGCTGAGAATAACAAGTTGAAATGTTTCCCCATGTTAAATCAGTAGTTAGTCTTTTCCATTTTCAGCATTGTAGTCATCGTATTTCTACTGGATTTTCTGATGCATTAGAGTTTTAAAGTACTGTATGTTTGTGAGTCTGTGTGCTGTATTTAATTATTATTAATCATATAAATTTGAATAGCTTTGAGAATTTGTCATTGACTTCCTTTATTATGTTTATAGACAAAGAAATGCATTCAAAATCATCACTTGGGAGGAAGAGTGGAGTAGTTTAATATTCTGTAATCAGAGGCTTTTGTGGCACAGCAGTTAATCTGCCACTTGGGATGCCCACAACCTATATCAGAGTAGGGTTTGAAGCTCGCCTCTACTTTTTTAGAAGATTTATTTATTTATTTGAAAGGCAGTGTTAGAGAGAGGCAAAGACAGAGAGAGCGAGGTCTTCTATCCACTGGTTCGCTCCCCAGATGGCTGCAATGGCCAGAGCTGCACTGATCCATCAGGAACCAGGTGCTTCTTCTGGGTCTCCCATGTGGGTGCAGTGGTTCCAGGACCTGGGCCATTTTCTATTGCTTTCCTAGGCCATAGCAGGGAGCTGGATCAAAAGTGAAGCAGCCAAGGCCTGGAACTGGTGCCCATGTAGGCGCTGGCACTGCAGGCAGCGGCTTTACCCACTGTGTCACAGCACCGGCCTCTGTTTCTGATCCAGCTTCCTGCTAATGCATCCCTTGGGAGTCAGCAGGGAATGACTTAAGTACTTCAGTCCCTGCTACCCACGTGGGAGACCTGAAATGTAGTTCCGTGTGCCTGACTTTGGCCTGGCTATTGTGGGCATTTGGGGAGTGAACCAGTGAGTGGAAGACCTCATTTTTACCCCATTGCACTTTCAAATAAATGAAAAATTGTAAAAGTATTTTCATTGTGTATCTAGATAAGCATATGGCTTACATAACTTAAATGTATTTAATATCATGTGTTTTAATGTTGGGGTAGAGTTTATTTTTTCATCACTATTTTAATTGTGTATTTTAAGAAATAACCACCCAATGGGATATGCAGAAAATAGTTAAGAACAACTTTAAATACCTTGATTTTTAAACCTAACTTTTTCCTCTTATCATGCCTCATTTATTGGTCTCATATCTTAATGTGTCATTCTCCCATTCCCTCACAGATTTCTCCTTATGCTTAAAGTTACAAGCAAATCTGCAGTGTATTCATAAGTCTCTTTCTTTTGTTACAGTGAATCAAGAAGGCAAAGAAGACACCATGGTTTTGAAGATTGGCTCTGTTGCCATGGCACCCCAGGCTGACAATCCCCTTGGCAGATCTGTCCTCAGGAAAGATATTTACCAGTAAGTTTATTTTCTTATGTTCAATCTTGCAACAATTTCATCCTGCCAAGAAGTACAGTGATCAATAAAAATTGTTAGTGTGGCCTGTAGAAGTACTTTTCATTTGGGGTCTTTTGATATTTAAAACCAGGTTTTTCTGATTTTCTTCAGTTGTGGGTTTTTAAATTCATTCAGACAAATCAAGTATTTCTGTGAAGTGTTGATGAATAACAGAATGTAAGTACCAAGTCACCATAAAACTGAAGAAGCGTAGTTTGGAAAATTTTAGCAGACTTCAAATTTGACCAAATCTCTAATCACATAAGAAAATGAGGTCCTCTCTAGAACTACCACATCCTACTGTAGTCATGTTGTATCAAAGCGAAGCGTTTTCTTAATTTAAGAATAAGCCATTATTTGAAATGTAGGGCTGGATGTCATATGGATCAAAGCTGTAAAGAAAAGCAAACTTCTAAGGAGAAATTTCACAGTAAACACTTTCTGTGAAAATGCCGTGCTCTGGATTTTGTCACTGAGTATTTGCAAACCACACAAAGCATATATGGACAACTAAACTGGTGAACATATGTAATCAACATGATAAAAATACAACATGATTTGGACTGAAGTTGGCACTGCTGCCAGACATGAAAGTACAGTTGCAAATAATACCAAGTGAGAAAAGTCACAGAAATACAGATGAACAAGTGTCTTATTCTTCCTGCTGGTCTGTTTTTCAGATGTTGTAGTCTCCCTCTTCTAAAAAAGAAATTTCTACTGTTCACCAGTAAATATTCCTTGCCAGGAAAATATTGGTAATTCACTTACCACCTAGAAGGTGACAGCTATCTTTTATTTTAAAGGGATTTAAGGATTTTATTTCTCAAGTGTCTCTGATACATGAGTTGATCATTTCCCCCTTGATTTATATATCATGGTCTCATCCTTTTAATATTTTCCATATTCAATGATATTCATCCCTCAAGTAAATTTTTCTAACTGCTTTGCATAAAAACTCATTTTGTAAAAGCTAATGGAGGTTCAGGAATTACATAATGCAACTTCTCTAGTATTTCATAGATTGAGATAGTGAGAATCTAAAAGTATAGTTGTCTCTAGTCAAACAATGATAAAGCCAAGATTATGACTCATATCGTTTGCATCCCTTAAAACCTAAGGGAGGAATTATAGTAGAGAGTAGAATGTGGGTAAAAAATACTTTAATTTTCCAACATTTGGAAATTCTTTGAGGTTTACTTATTTTTTCCACTTCAGATGTGAGTGGTCCTCAAATAGGGTCCCAGTTTCCTTTGGATGGATGGAATCTTGTCATTATTTTAAAAATCCTTTCATTATCAATAAAATAAATCAGAATAGCTCCTTCCTATCTCTACTCTTTCCCTTTCTGGTTCTTGCCTGAAATGTATCTTTAGTTGATTGGAAGTATGTACTCTCTGAGGCATTTCCTTTAGATTTTCCAGCCATCCATCCAGCCGCTTCTTTTCATTCTTCTTGTCTTCCTCCTAAAGAGTCCTTTACTGTTAGCATTACTTAAGGTCGATCTTTTATTCCTTTTCTGGATGAGACCATCTAACCTCCTTGCTCAAGAGAACTTGAACTGCAAACATGTATAATAGCTTGGCGAACCCTCCTATCCCCAGGGTAGCAATACACGTTAGAATATCAAACATCATAAAAATCTGGGTGCTAGACAGCATACTCAACCGAATTGTTTTATCTTGAAAGCTCATATTCCATAGTCATTTCTAAATAAATGAACTAACCAAAGGTCTTCCCATAGGAGTTCATCAGAAACACTTTAAGGTCTCCTTGAAATGCTGTATCATCAACATCAGAGGAAGAATAGCATGAGGAGGAAACCACATTACAATGAAATAATCAGTGTGGGAGTGGCTCAATTAGAATAAAAATGTACACACAAGAGCAAAGGGCCTTGCATCCTGAGTCGATTTTTGTTATTCCTGTGATGATGATAACCATAAATTCTCAATGGACCAGATGCAGAAGGCTTCTTACTGTATTATTCCATTTATGTGCAATATCCAAAGCAGATAAATCTGTGGAAACAAAGTCTATCAGTGGTTGCTAGGGCCTAGGGGGAGGAGAAAAGGGCAAGTAATGTTAATGAAGATGAGGTTCATATTGGGGTAATGAAATGTTCTGAAATATAGTATGCGATTTATATCTCAATGTAAAAAATCATAATGAAAAGAATGTAAGGCAAGCCTGAACCTTTTTAGCTAGTTCTATGATAATTTAACTTTTCAACTACTACCATTTAGTCATTCTGGAGTTCTAAAACCTTTTGTGGAGTGAGGGAGCTAAGGAGTTTAAAGACTAGGCTGTGTGGCAGTTTGTGTTATACTTTTTCCATTTCTGTGAACTTTATTCTTAATTCTCTGGTGAAAGGTAATTTCCCTCATTTTGTGGTCCATTTCACAATGTTTCCCACTATGTGTTCCATAAAATACAGGTTTCATGCAATATTAATAGTTGCTCAAACAAGTTTGGCAAACTTTTGGTTATCCAAAGTTGAAAACACTTTGTAACAGCTTGGCTTCTCAGAGCTCTTAAAAGACTAGGAGCCCTGTGAATTCCTGAAAGAAAGGTAGAGAGGGCCAAATTTTCCAAACTTAAAGGTGGGTATATTTGAATGTATATTTCACAATAGTCTAAAATTTTAAAGAACAAACTAGAAATCCTGCTTCAGCCTTTTTACTTTTTGTCTCCTAGCATTTGTCTCCTGTTGATTGTCTCATTCTCCAGATTATATGTTTGTGGACATCAAATGCCTTATCTTTAATACCTTCACAAGCTCACATTTTTTTTTTCAGAATATCATGTGGAAATGGTTACATAATACATTGCTCAAAATGAGGGAATTTCATTTTAATGAAGAGATAAAGGAAGAAGGACTGTGAGAGAGTGTTTTGTATGTTAATACAAATAAAGCATTGGACCTCCACAGACATTTGTAAAAGTGCTGCTGTCATATTTCTACTGTCATTGCTTCCTTCCCTTTGACTTTCTGGAACTATCTTTTCTCTGTCTCCTTATTTACTGTCCTGTTCATACCTAGTGTTCCTTTCCTCTCTATTTACCTTTATTATGTAGCTTTTCTCTTTCTATATTTCTTTTTTGCCTTCTTATTTCCTTCCTGATTTCCCTGTTTTAATTATTTGACTTCTTTCATAGAGTATAGAAATATAATGCCAAAAAGTAAATCAAGTATAAAAAACTTAAGAGTATCTCCTTAGATCATCAGTGCCTCCTGTCATGCCTCATATAAAATAGGTACTTTGTTTCCATACTCTGTATCCCTATTTTCTTTTTCTAATCCACAAACGAATGCACATAGAATTCTTGAATGTTAACACATTTAAGTAACCTTCAATCATGTATTTAACTAATGGTGGAATATGTTAGAAGCTATTTTTTGTGAATTCTTTTCTGAGTTCCTTTTTAAACTCATATTTCCAACAGTTATCCCCTCTCCCTGTTTATATAATACAGTCATTTCACTCCCCTGCTCTCTTTCCATATGTTTTTACTTTCTCTTTCTTTTAATCTGCTCTTTGTGTTTCTTCTTTCTGTCTTGGTTTTCTAACTTTCTCCACCTGCTAAATGGCATTTACCATGCAGCCACAGTTAATGCTGAAAGACTGGATGCTTTCCCCATTAGATCAGGAACAATACACAGATGCCCATTCATTTAAAAATAGCATTATGCTAAGGTTCTATCTAGGGAAATTAGGTAAGAAAATAAAATGAAAGTGAGCTAGATTGTAAGGGAGAAATAAAGCTATGTCATTTTGAAAAATCACAAAATCTTACATAAAGAAAATCCTAAAGAATCCACTGAAAAACTATTGGCAAACAAGTTCAACTATTTTAAATTGCAAGATTAGGATAAAAAAATTTGCACTAAAAATGACCAGATAGTCTAAAAATGAAATCAAGACGATAATTCCATTTATAGTAGCATCAAAAAAATAAATAGGGCAAACATGTTGGTGCATTTGGTTAAGCTGCCTCTTGTGACACCCACATCCCATCTCAGAATGTGGCCTGAGTACTGGCTACCCTGCATGTCCAAGTTTCTACTTATGTGCTGGCGAGGTTGCAGATGATGGTCCACATGCTTGCATTCCTGCTACACGTGTAGGAGACCCAGATGGAGTTCATGGATCCTGGCTTCAGCCTGGCCCCGCCCCAGCTGTAGCAGGCAGTTGGGGAGTGAACCAGCAGATGAAAGATCTCTGTGTGTGTGTGTGTGTGTCTCTCTCTCTGCGTCACTCTGCTTTTCAAATAAGTCTTACCAAGAAAAATTCATAAATAAATTTATCAAAAAGAAGTACAAAACTAACACTCTGAAGACCATAAAACATTTTTGAAAGAAATTTTGAAAAAAACCTCAATACGTGAAAATACATCCCATCTTTATAGATCAGAAGACTTGGATTGTTAGGTGGCATTACTCTAAAAAATTGATCTACAGATTCAGCACAATTACCATCAAAATTTCAGCTTCCTTTGCAGGAACTGATCAACTGACCTTCAGATTCATAAGGAAATTGGGGATCAAGGGATCCATAGTCACCAAACAGTCCTGAAAAAAAGGAACAAATTGGAGAGCCCATACTTCTGATTTTCAAACTTACGGGAAAGCCACAGTAATCAACACAGTATGTCACTGTCAGTGGTTTTGATAAAGTTGTCAGGATAACTCAGAATCTTTTAAATAAATAGCACTTAGACAACTGGATATTTACATAATGTTAGACGCCTATTTCACATCACATACAAAAATTAACTCAAAATGGGTGAGAAGCTTTAACATAAGACCTAGCATTCTAGGACCAGCACTGTGGCGCAGTGAATTAAGTATAGCCTGCGGTTCTGGCTTCCCCTGCGGGTGCTGGTTCAAGTCCAGCGCTGGGCCAGACCAAAGTCAGGGGCCAGGAATTTCTTCTGGGTCTCCCACATGGGTGCAGGGACCTAAGTACATGTCTCATCTTCCACTGCTTTCCCAGGCACATTAGCAGAGAACTGGATCAGAAGTGGAACAATGGGAACATGAACCAGTGCCTCTATGTGATACCTATATTGCAGGTGGCAGCTTTACCCACTATGCCACAATGCTGGCCCCAAATTGCAGTTGTAAGCTACAGGTTATGACCCATGCCTCTGATCTTGGGTTCTATTAATTTGCTAGAGCGGCTCACAGAGTTTGGGGAAATAATTACCTTCATCCATGTTTTAAAGGATTTTACGAGGATATTGATAAACAGTCAGATGGAAGAGAGTCCTAGGTAGAGTAAAAAAAAAAAAAAATGGAGCTTTCATGCCCTTTCCAAGTGCACCACTCTCTAGTTAATTCTATGTGTTCTGCAATCCAGAATCTCATCCAAACACTGTCCATTAAAGTTTTTATGGGGGTTTTATTGTGCAGATGTTAATGATTGCATCATTGACCATTGGTTTTCATTTCAACCTTCAGCTTCTTTCCCTTCTCTGGATATTGAGTAGTCAAGCTAAAAGTCCTGACTCTTCAATCATGGTGACCAGGTAGCCCCCAGCCACTAATCATGTGATTAGGAAATAAAACACATATACTTAACACTATGGAGATTATGGTTTTAGGAGCTCTGTGCCAAGAAACAGAAAGGGTGACCAAATCTGTATTTCATGGTATCAAAAGAAGCCTCATACACTTCTGTGGGGATGTAAAATAATGTGGCCACTATAGAATAGTATTTGGCAGTTTCTCATAAGGTTAAACATGGTATTACCATATGATGCAGCAAATTTACTCCTAGGCATAAACCTAAGAGAGTTAAAAACATACGTCTACACAAAGGCATGCTATTGTTCATGATAGCCAAAAAGTGGAAACAATTCAAAGATCATTCATTTGTTGAGGGATAAAAAAAGTGATATGTCTATACAATTGAATATTACTTGTGTCATAGAAAGGAATTAAAGAATGATAGATGCTATAAAGTGACTCAATCTTAGATTTTCATCACAAAAGGCCTTATATTATATAATTCAATTATGTTATATATCCAGAATAGAGAAGTCAGTAGAGATGGAAAGCAGTGGAATAGTGGTTACTGGGTGTTGGAGGAAGAGAAAAAAAATGTTGTTGACTTAGATAGCAGTTGATATGCAATGACATGCATGCTGAGTGATATGAAGAGAGCACAGTGAAATATACAAAAAACTTTTTCAAAGGGTAGATTTTATTTGGTGTCAGTTTTATCTCCATAAAGCTGATTTTGTTACATAGGGATCCAGTGGAATTAAATTCCACAAAGGATAATGCCTTTAAGAGTGGAGGCTGGGCATTCCTTTAGCTCAGTAGTATTTGTTAGAATCTGCCTCATTAGAGTATAAGCAGAGGGGATTTTATTGTGGGAAGGGGAAACCAGGAAGCATTTATCAGTCATGTGTACTAGACTAATAGATTGGAATCACAAAGCCAGTTATCAATAATGCTTTTTCTGGGAGAAACTGCTGACAAGAAGAAATTGAGTTTCTCAACATTTGGCATTCCTTAAAGGAAAAGGATATACTAGAGATGCACTTTCCGCTATGGTAGGTAGCCACCGCCTCCATGTGGGTGTTCTGTGTCTAAAATGTGGCTAATCCAAATTGAGAGGTCCTTTAACCATAAAATACACATCGGGTTTCACAAACTTAATAAGAAAACAAAGTAAAATACTTCATTATTATTCTTTTAAAAAAACATTTATTTATTTATTTGAGAGGCAGAGCCACAGAGAGAGAGAGAGAGGGCTTCCATCCGCTGGTTCACTCCCCAGATGACCATAACAGCCGGAGTTGAGCCAGTCCAAAGCCAGGAGGCAGGAGCTTCTTCCAGGTCTTCCTTATGGGTGCAGGGGCCCAAGCACTTGGGCCATCTTCTACTACTTTCCCAGGCCATTAGCAGGGAGCTGGATAAGAAGTAGAGCAGCCTGAACTATAACCAGCTACCATATGGGATGCCTACTCCGAATTTGGAGGCTTATCCTACTGTGCCACTGCACCAGTCCCATTAATATTTTTTATATTGGGGCTGGCGCCATGGCTCACTTGGTTAATCCTCTGCCTGTGGCGCCAGCATCCTATATGGGTGCCGGGTTCTCGTCCCGGTAGCTCCTCTTTCAGTCCAGCTTTCTGCTGTGGCCCCAGGAAGGCAGTGGAGGATGGCCCAAGTGCTTGGGCCCTACACCCACATGGGAGACCAGGAGGAAGCACCTGGCTCCTGGCTTCGGATCGGCACAGCACCGGCCGTGGCAGCCATTTGGGGAGTGACCCAATGAAAGGAAGACCTTTCTCTCTGTTTCTCTCTTTCTTTCACTGTCTAAATCTGCCTGTCAAAAAAAAAAAAAAAAAAAAAGATAAAAAAATTCTCCATATTGACTACAAAAGTGTTTTCAAAGGTAATATTATAGACATATTGAGTTAAATATATTACAACTATTTTCCACTTTTTAAAAAATGTTTTTCCTATGTGGCTGCTTGAAGATGTTAATTGACAGAGTTGGCTCACATTTGTAGTTTACAATATATTTGCATGGAACAGTGCTATACCATAGGGAGAGACTTATACAAAATAAGTCTCATCCTTGAATCATTTTGAAATGATTCAAAATGAAACACAAGTTAAACTGAATATAAATACAGTTGCGTATCAACCCTAACTCAGCTCAGTACTGAGTGGGTTACCATTTAGTCAAATAACATTAACTTTAGCAACCTTACATCTTTTTATACATGGTGTTCAGTATATAATTGAAGATTATAAAATATCAAAGAAGCCAGAAAATGTGACAAGTAATCAGTAGACAAACTAGTCAGAAGAAAAAGACCCACAGATAACTGAGATATTGGATTTAATGGATGGTAATTTGATATATCTGTTGTTATTTTGAAGAAAAATGACAAAAGGAGAATTTTGGGGCCAAAAATACTATCACTGTGTCCTAAGTTAAGGACTCATTGGGGAGCTGATGGACACAGAATATAGTTTTAGTGAGTGTGGTGATAGTTGAATAGAAATTACTCAAAATAGATGAGGGATAAAAGAATGGGAACAAGGAAGGAGAACAAACTTAAAGACATGTGGGGCATTGACAGTAAGTGTAGCATGTATTTGGAGTATAAGAAACAGAAGAAAGAGTGAAACAAAGGGAAGAGGGATAGTCCTTGAGACATTTCTAAAATTAACAAATCAGTAATCAGCAAACTTGGGAAGCCAATTACCCTATATTCAACTCAAGCGAAATAACAATCATACACTCCATATTGATATTTCAGGCAGTGGCAGACCACATATACAGTGGTACTTCAGAAAGTTGATGAATTTGCAGGCATTTGCACAACAGTTAGCATGCTACCAGGAATGCCCACATCCCATATCAGACTACCTGGGATTAAGTCCCAGCCCCACTTCCAATTCCAACTTCTTGCTTATGTGCTGCATCTGGGAGGCACCAGATGATGGTGTCCCTGCCACTGACATGAGATCTTGATTGAGTTCCAGATTTCTGGCTTTGTCTGGGCCTAGCCCTGGCTACTGCTGGCTTTTAGGAAGTGACCTAGTAAATGGAAGATCTCTGTCTTGCTGTCCCTCTGCCTTTCAAATATATATATGAATAAATGGAGTTTAAAAGTTCATGGAAAATAGAATTAAAAGATACTTATTTTGGTGCTAAAATGTGAATCCATGCATAGGTTTTCATTCACTGGTTTTACATAACACACTTTCCATGATCTTTTTGAAAACTATTCACATACATGGATATAAAAAATGTTCGCATTGAAATATATCTTTTAATTCCATTTTTCCACAATCTTTCTGAAGTATCTTCACATGAAGCTGTTTCCATAAAGATTATATCACCTAATGATGCCCTAGCTGTCTTAGTTTAAGTATACTCCATTATGTACATGCAATGAAGAAATCACCTAATATATTTTTCGGAACATCTCTATCATTGAGTGACACATGACTGTAAATGCAAAGAAAACTGCATCTGAGCACAACATGGGAAAACAGTGGGGAATCAAAGATTAAGAGACTACTTCATGAGGAGCTGAGGAAAGAGAAATTCTACCCAACATCTGTACCTCCAACACAGAATTCAAGGCCTAAGGCAATACTCAGAGTAGTAGATATACTTTAAAAAAAAAAAAAAAAAGATTTGTTTGTTTTATTTGAAAGGCAGAGTGACAGACAGGGAGAGAAACAGAGATTTTCAGTCTGATTCACTCCTCAGATGACTGCAGCAGCTGGGTTTGGGCCCCAGCCAAAGCCAGTAGCCTGAAACACTATCCAGGTCTTCCATAAGGGTAGCAGAGATCCAAGTACTTGGGCCATCCTTTGCTGCTTTCAAAGGCTCATTAGCAGGGAGCTGGATTGAAAGTGAAGCAACCAGGACTCAAATCTGTTCATGTGGGATGTTGGCATGGCAGGCAGCAGCCTAACTGGCTGTGCCACAATGCCGGCTCCGAGACTATAAACTTTTATTGTTAATCATGTTTGCCATTTTCTGGTTTTTTTTTTTTTTTTTAAAGAAAGGTCTTAAACACATTTTTAAAAATGCTTACTACTTTTGGAACAAATAATATGACTAAAATGGCTGAAGATCTTAACTTTGAAGAGAAAACCACTAGTGGACATGATGTCACTCTTTAACACTTAGCTTTATTGAGCATCATAGGGAATAGTTTCATTCATTCTGAAGATGAGAACAAACCTAGGATCATTAGTCAGTCAACATTCCAGTAACATTAATTACAGAATTAGTGATCTTCAAAATTATAAAAGTCATTCATTAGTCTTGATTTAACACTTGTTGGGAGCCTACTGTGCATCAGGCATGGTTCTCAATACTGGGTGTATATCAGTGAACAAGACAAAAATACAAAAAATCTTGAAGTCATGGAAGTTATAGTCTAATGGGGGCAGAGATAATCACAAGTTTTAAAAATTATGTGATATATTAGTATTTAATGAATACTATACAGCCACCAAAGCAGGGAAGTGTGTAGGACATGTGGAACTAGAGATAGATAGCATGGCTTGGTCAGAGGTTGCCTCACTGAGAAAGTTCCTGGATTCCATGGTAGAAGTACATAAAAGAAGCCAGGATGAGCTGAAGCACTGTGTGCTGGAGCAGTTTTATTAGGCTGTGGGAACAGGGACCTTACAAAGTTACCTTATAGGCCATTTTGAGCATTTGGCTATTTGTTTGAAATGTGCTGGCAGAGGCACAGGGGAATCATCCAAATGTGCAGAATATTGAAATAATGCTTCTTACAGTTTATGGAATATCTACTTAAAGAAAGCAGTGAGGGGGCTGGCACTGTGGCATAGCGGGTTAACATCCTGGCCTGAAGCACTGGCATCCCACATGGGCACCAGTTTGAGACCCAGCTGCTCCACTTCCAATCCAGCTCTCGGCTATGGCCTGGGAAAGCAGTAGAAGATGGCCCAAGTCCTTGGGCCCCTGCACCCGTGTGGGAAACCCAGAGAAAGCTCATGGTTCCTGGGTTCAGATCAGCGCAGCTCCGGCTGTTGCTGCCAATTGGGGAGTGAAACATCGAATGGAAGACCTCCCCCCCGCCCACCTCTCTCTCTGCCTCTGCCTCTCTGCCTCTCCCCTCTCTGTGTAACTCTGACTTTCAAATAAATAAAGAAATCTTTAAAAAATAAAAAGAAAGCAATGAGGGGATCACTACCAGGGAGTAGGATATACATTTCAAAAGATGTCTAATATGAATTTTAATACAAAAGTTGTCACAGTTCAGAAAGACAAATAGAAGTATGACATTCAACTCTAAAAGAATTATGTTAAGGATGATTTCTGCTCCTTAATAGAATGTGTGATAGGAGATTCTTTTAGTTATTGAGTTGAACAGAGTAATGATGTGATTCAGTTTATATTTAAGCAGATGAATCGACCTACCATGTGAAGAATAGGCAGAGATAGGGAAGGGCAACAGTTTTTGTGTTTACAATATTCTTGACAGAAGATGAAGCTAGGGGCTGGCACCGTGGCGCACTAGGTTAGTCTTTCACCTGCGGCACCAGCATCCCATATGGGTGCCGTGTTCTAGTCCTGGTTGCTCCTCTTCCAGTCCAGCTCTCTGCTGTGGCCCAGGAGGGCATTGGAGGATGCCCCAGGTGCTTGAGCCCCTGCACCCGATTGGGAGACCAGGAAGAAGCACCTGGTTCCTAGCTTCAGGTCGGTGTAGCTCCAGCTGTTGTGGCCATTTGAGGAGTGAACCAACTGAAGAAAGACCTTTCTCTGTGTGTCTCTTTCTCACTGTCTGTAACTCTACCTGTCAAATAAATAAATAAAAAATCTTAAAATAAAATGAAGCTGACTTGGCCCAGGTTATGGAGTTGGTAAGAATTGGTCAGATTCTGGAGATATTTTCATCATAGACCTAGGAGAATTTGCAGATGTATGACATACAGGATTTGAGGCAGAGGAAACAAGCATAGTTCAGCTGTATGGCCTATACAACTGGAGTGATAACATTAATGAATAAAAACTGTTGGAAGATTTGATTTGGAGGTTGGTCAGTGAAAATGAGCAGTTTATTTTTTGAAAATGTAGACCATCTGATGAGTAGTGAACTTCCTTCATGGATGTAGCAGAGAGTGGTCAAGCACATAGAAGACTTGGAGTTATGATTTATGTTGAATTAAATTAGTGCATGTTAAATTTTAATGTACCTGCATATCACCTGGGAACCTTGCTAAAATGCATGTTTCTACCTTGGAGTTCTAATCTTAGATGAGGTCTGAAATTCTGCATTCCTAACAATCTCCTGGGTAATTGGACATGATGCTGCTTTTGCTTAATACTGATGTGGTGCTCCAGAGACTATACTTTATGGACTAAGAATTTGATCAGTGATTTCCAAACCTATTAAGCAGGAAGAATCTTTTTTTTTTTTAAAGGCTTATTTATTTATTTGAAAGTCAGAGTTACACAGAGAGGGGAGAGGCAGAGAGAGAGATCTTCCATCCACTGGTTTACTCCCCAATTGGCCGCAGTGGCCAGAGCTGCGCCAATCTGAAGCCAGGAGCCAGGAACTTCTTCCAGGTCTTCCACACAGGCACAGAGGCCCAAGGACTTGGGCCATCTTCTACTGCTTTCCCAGGCCATAGCAGAGAGCTAGATGGGAAGTGGAGCAGCTGGGTCTCGAACTGGAGCCCATATGGGATGCCTGCGCTTCAGGCCAGAGCGCTAACCCACTGCGCCACAGCACCAGCCCTAGGAAGATTCTTTAAAAATATGTTTTCATGAATTCCAGCAACTTTTCATGCTAAAAATTCAAGCATGATGAAAAATTGAGTATCTTGTATTTCCAGGCTTTTCTACTCCTTAACAAAGTTGCCTTAGGTGTATTTTTTAACATCAACATTTTCACAAATTTCCACCTTGAAATGGTTTGTAATTTTGTATCTATGAGGAAATATAAAATAATAAAACCCTTGTATTAACTTAATAACACCTTATATGATTTGTACGCTAGTGCACTTAAAAACATCTGATCTAGGGCGAGTGTTTGGCACAGCACTTAGGATGCCACCTGCATCCTATATTAGAGTGTCTGGGTTTGAGTTGTGCCTCAGCTTTTTTTTTTTCCTTGAAGATTTTATTTATTTGAGAGATAGAGTTACAGACAGTGAGAGGGAGAGACAGAGAGAAAGGTCTTCCTTTTGTTGGTTCACTCCCCAAATGGCCGCAACAGCCGGAGCTGCACTGATCTGGAGCCAGGAGCCAGGTTCTTCTTCCCGGTCTCCCATGCGGGTGCAGGGGCCCAAGCATTTGGGCCATCTTCTACTTCTTCCCCAGGCCACAGTAGAGAGCTGGATCGGACGATGAGCAGCCGGGACTAGAATTGGTGCCCATATGGGATGCTGGCACTGCAGGCAGAGACTTAGCCTACTATGCCCCATCTCTGACCCCTGAAATAATTTTTTTAAAAACCACCTGTTCCATTAGAAAGCAACAGAACATGTGTAATGTGTTATTTTTTCAGTCTTCTTGCAGTGCTTGACCCTGATGTGTATTGTCATTGGATTCTTCCTAACCCTCTACCTTCATTACTTGCTTCCTCCTTGCCTGCTAATCTACCAGTTTACTCCTGGACATGGTGATCTTCTATTACCTTTCAATTTAATCTGAGATCCTCTTATTCTGTGATGTATTCAATCATTTCTGTGCTTATTCTGTACTTCTTAAGCAGTCTGGAATGATATGTTTTCTTTTGTCTTACACAAATACAATTGTGTGTGTGTGTGTGTGTGTGTGAAATTGTTCACGTTCTTTTCCCAGGCTAAGAAATATAGGGAAGCAGGGATAAGAGATTGTAAAGGCAGATTTTTTTTTTAATTTGTTTGTGCTTATAGTGATATATAATAATTTAAGAAATTAGAATAAAGTTGATATTATAAACAAGCAAGATGAAAGTGTTAATTATTTGTAACTTAAACATATTAAACATTTAGTCAGTTTGGCTTTACTTTTCTTGTGTAAGTATTTACAAATAAGTTAGAAGTTTAATGTTATACAGTGTGCTGGTACATCGCCTATAGCTCATTAAGTTTATGACTGTTTCCACTGAGTAGTAGAATTCTATAAATGGGATAAAATGTCTATGTCTCAATCACAGCCTTGATACAGGAAAATTACACTGGATTTGGTATTTGAACTTCTTATGTCTTTTTTGAAAACCCCTTTTCTGTGATCCTGGATATTCCATAAGTTGTTTAAATTTATGGTCATTGTTATCAATTATTTTCTAAAAATATTTGTATTATGAGAAACAGAATAGCCCTATGTCAATTATTAAAATAGTAAAGATCTTTGGTATACTTAGGCCATTTTGTATTCTTTTACTCACTACTTTTTCTTAAGATTTATTTATTTATTTGAGAGGATCATGGAGAAAGAAAGCAAGATCTTCCATCTGCTGGGTCACTCGTTGGATAGCTGCAACAGCCTGGGCTAAGCCCAGCTGAATCCAGGAGCCCTGAGCTCTTCCTGGGTCTCCCATGAGGCAGTACATTTCCAACTACTTGGGCCATTCTCTGCTGCTTCCCAGGCACAGTAGCAGGGAGTTGGATCAGAAGTAGAGCAGGTGGTATTTGAACTGGCACTCTGATATGGGATGCTGGGACTATAGGTAGCTGCTTAGCTCACTGTGCCACAATGCCAGTCCTTTACTCCTTACTTTTATCTATTAATTATACATTAATTCTTTGAGTTATTCAACAGATGCTTATTGAGTATTTATGTTGTATTAGGCACTAGTGATAGGTGTGTGTGTTTGTGTGCATGTGTGTTGACTAGAACATATGTTTATGGAACTGAAAACCTCAGCCACATCATTCTGAATCAGTGAAAATGCATTGTGACGCTCTGCTGTATTCATCATAATATTCCATGCTTTGTTTGCAACACCTTGAAACCCAATTGATAAATAAAATTAACAAGTAATGAGCTTGCACCCAAAACATGATTATAGTCTCATTTTTATTAAATGTCCTTAAAAAATTCTTTCTTACATCTTCTGAAAATAATGAAAAAGGAAAGAATGGTTCTAGAAGTTCCATCTATATTTGCAGTTTTCAGAGAAAGGAATAGAGAAAAGTGGTCTTCAATTCCATTCAAAAATGTTTTTCCTTTAACAGTAGCAGAAATAAGAACATTATAATTAATTGCCATGAGTATCTTTAATAACTATATTAATCATTTGCATTACATATTAATGGTCTTTTTTCAAATTATTTTTGTAGTCTGCATTTTTTAAAAATGTATTGATTATTTAAAATTTCACTTTGGTTTTCTAGTTGTAAGATTTAAAAAAGGGGCAAAATGATGACATTTTTAAATTGATAAGAAAATTGGTAGAGAATGCATTTTGAAAGCAGATCTACATTTATTTTAGCCTGCTAATGAAACTGTATGTCTAAGATATTAAAGAATTTTTTAAGTTATATAATATCAGAGTATGTGCACTAGAAAATGCAGTTCTTCCCCTTGTCAGCACTATTTCTGAATGGGTACCACTTCCTTTCTCTATAGGCACTGTTAATACTCTTTCAGCCCATTTTTGTATGTGTATTTTTCTTCAATATTGGGATTGCATTCCACATGATGTTCTGTAACTTGGCTTGTGTTTTAATTGAATAATGTATTATAGTTATCCTCTCATCATCATATTTGGAGTCACCTGTCTGTTTTTGAACTGTTTTTGACAGCATATATCCAAAATTTATTTAAATAAATACTACCTTTTTGAGGGTGGGCATTTAATCTAGTGGTTAAGGTACCCATCTCCCACATTGGAGTACCTGGGTTTGATTCTCAGCTTTGACTCCTAACTGTAGCTTACCACCAGTGTAGACCCTGGGAGGCAGCAGTGATGCCTTGGGGGCTGGGTTCTTGCTACTCACCTGGGAGACCTACGTTGTGATCACCAATCTTGGCTGTGGCCTGGGCCCAGTCCCAGTTGTTGCATGAATTTGGGAAGTGAATCAGCAAATGGAGTGGACGTGTGTTCTCTCTGTCTTTCTCTCTCCCTTCCTCTCCCCTTTCCCTGCACCTTTCCTCTGTCCCTCCCTCTTTCTGTATAAAACAAAACAAAACAAAACAAAAAGAACCAACAACCACCACCAAAAAAACTGGCTGTTTTGAACTAATAAAATATTCTCCACTATTAAAAACCTCTGTCAATGCTTAGTTGTTATATGCTATATTGGGACCTAGACCTTCCAGACATCAAAACAGTATTATACATGATAAAATGTAAAAACAAAGATGACTTGTTTCCTTCAGTGAAATAGCTAGCAGGGCAGTCTTTAGCAAACAATTAAATCAACACCTGTAGGAAAATAGAATTATTATAGCTGAAGTGTTTGTTACCATTTGAATTGCAAATCTAAGTGTCTCATAACTTAGCATTAATGTGTGAGTTGAAATACTATAGGAGTTTGAGCTTTAACATACCACTCTAAAATATTGTTTGATAATATCAACGCTGATCAATATCCATCTGTTTTCAGTTTTTAACATGACCAAATCTATCTTCTAACCCAACATGCATCTTCCTCTCTGATCTGACCTCATCCGTACTGCAAGTGTTACCACTAATTGCTTGCCTGTATGAGACACTTGTTCAAGTTAAATATTTTGTTTATTCCAGTAATACCTAGTATGTTCCTTTCTGTGGCTATAGTTCATGTATGGATTTTCAGCTGTCTTCGAAATAGCTCTTTTTCTCAGTTCAGCCTTTCAGGAGTTTTTGTTATAAAAAACTACATCACTCAGGTTGCAGCTTCCTTTGGTGTTAAACATTATTTTAAATTTAAAAATTCTTAAGAGTATTTTTCTTTGAGCAGCTCACTTAAATACTGTTCCTTTGAAAACTTTTTAAATCACTTTACATAGAAGTGATATCCCCTTTCTTTGGCCTTCTGTTATAATGGCATAGCTACTTTTGTGCAGTTAGAACAATAGTAACAGCAGCAGCAATTGCTAACATCTATCAAAAAGTTTCTTTGTGTCAAAGAATATGGTTAATTCTTTTAAAGCAGTGCTTATATCTCAGATGATCCTCACAGATTAACAGTAACTTGTTAATCAGGTAGCTTGCTTTTGTATATTTTAGAAATTAAAAAAACTGAGTCCATAGATATTAGAAAATTTCTCCTAGATCACACATAAGTGACAGAACCAGAACTGTCAGTTCTCATTATCCATGCTGTATACCTCTATTACATCTTGCTGTTCTTATCTGAGTTTCTTGTAAGGAAGATTGGATTTAGCTTAACTTGCAGAAAACCAGTGTGTAACCTTAAGTTTTGTACTTAATTTTTTTGAAGCTCCACATTCATATTTCATTAAGTTTTATTGTTTAGATATTGTGGGGGGTTATTTTTTGGTTGTTACTGTTCTTAAAAATACATTTGCTAATAAGGAGTAAATTGAAAAAAATGATTATGTGTCATTGTTAGTGCATTTTCCCTGAGTTGCTTAAAATATTCTGAACTGGGATGGGCTTAATAGTATAGCCTTGGAGCTGGAATTTATGCTGAAAACTCTTATAAAATATCATTGTTTGAGCTCCTTGATCCTTGGATGTACTTGAACATAAAATCCATTTCAAGAGAATTTTCTTCAGAATGTACTCAATGCTGTATTTGATCTACAGAAAACAGTTCCCTGCTTATGATTTTGATGGTCATCAAGATTTTTTCTAATAGCTCTTAAAAGCTCTGAAATGAATTATGACCATATATTATTACTAACATAAATTTATCTGGCTAGTAAAGTCACTATGCTTTGTGGTTCTTACAGCAAATATTTAAAATAATTATATAAACATAAATATCCATAAATATTCTTTTTCCTTAATAAAGTTTGTTAGTCTAGTTCTATCAGAATTATAAGTGAAAAGGATACAAACTAAGACTTTTTTGGTTAAAATAACTTTGGTTATATTTCCTGTCCATGAATATTCTTATATATCACTGTTTTATAAATTATATTAAAGAGAATACTGATTTTATTTCTTTGAAATAATTATGTAATGTTCATTGACAAGTATCTTTTAAAACCCAAAATTTTATCAAAATTGAATTAGTATATTGTAAAGGATTCTAAAATCCTGGGGTTTTTTTCTTCCATGCTGGTAGTTTGCCTTTGAGATACATTGCATTCAAGCTACATGTATGAATACAGGATTTGTAAAATCAGATATATGAATTTGGAAGCCATTTAACATCTATATTGATTTACCTATAATATTACTTTGTCATATTGTCTGAAGATTCAGTTTTAATAACCTATGGTAATAGATTTTTAAATAAACTAGTAATTATAGCATAGTTTATTTCATATTTTCCTAAAATAATTTATTAAGAGAACTTCAAATATTCAAAGCATAGCTTTTCTCTTTTTTAGTATTTTTAATTAGAAAACTCCTTAACTTTCATCTTTTACTTGAGAGCTGTATGCTTTTTGTAATTGAACATTTGTTAACTTCTGCATACAGCTTTTCATTCATGCCATAAATATTTGTGGGTCTTCAGATGTCCCCACTGGGATTTTATCTGTGACTAATTTATTCCATAGCTCTTTAAAACTTTGTCAATTGTTAAGATTTTTCAGCCATTTCTTTTTTGCTAGTCCTTTTTAGTGCATTCAGTACTTAATAGATTTGGATCTGGTATTGGGTTTCTGTTTTACTACATAGAGAATTTCATTCTCTTAAAAAATGTCTACAAGCATTATATAAAAAATGTATAATTTAGGCGAACTTTAACTGAAGCATCTGACAGGTGTACCATGTTCTGTGGTAGTTTAATTCATGAAATTTTACCTTAAAGCAATTATGAAATATAGGGTATCTGATTCTTCTTTAGAAAACTTGCATTAGTATAATTCTTTCATGAATGTACAAAGAATTTGTTTTCATGTGTTTACTGCTTTTTTTATGGGCAACTTTTGCAGCAGTGTTCACTCTCTGTTACTTACTGTGAGCCTGAAATGATACCATCAGTAACAGGAAGAGTGGAAAACATGTCTTATTTTTATATAGTCAGTGAAAAAAACATAGCTTTCATTATAAGAATCTGTATTATGACTAACATTTCATAGCGTAAGTGTTCAACTTAGAAGATGCACATTTCCTAAATGGAACATCGCCATTTTATTAAACATAGCAGAGCTTTTTATAAACTACTATAAATTTTTTTTTACCTTGATATACAATCTATTTACTGAGATTTTAAAAAATCATAGTTTACTAAAAATCAGAAGTCAAGTACCTTTTTCAGGGTTTTAAATGAATAGATCTTTTTAACTACCAAATGATCCAAGATACAGATATTTGCAAATGACACAATTTTTTATACTTTTTTTATAGTTTTTTTACAATTTAAAAAAAAATTTTAGAATTTTTTAAATTTTGGTAGTATTTTTAAAAAAACTTCTCACCACCAGGTTCATTTTTCTTAAACACTCTTGGTGAATTTTATAATAGTTGTCCTGACTTCAAAGTGTTATTATTCCCAATAAAAAGTAATAATAGATTGATGTGACTTGTGAAATTCATCTTTGAGATTAACTTGATTTTAATTTATTTGACACATATGCATTCATAGTTTGTAATTGAAGCATATGAGTTAAAGGAACCCATAGATGATATTAATATCCTTTCACAGGTGAGTTTAACTTCACAGATAATTATCTATGTGTCCTTTAACAGATTGTGTCTTTTTAGACACAGGAAAATTATTCTTTGCGGACATTAGTAGCCATTTTTTTTTTTTTTTTACTACTGATGAATGTCATTCCTAGAATGACATTTCTTCTTTAATGGGTTTTTATAGTTTCTCCTAAAATCTCACTTAGTGTCTGCTTTAACACTGAGCCGTTGGTTTCCATATGCAATGTTCACATTAAATTCCACAAATCCCCATAAAACTGTTTTCTTCCCTTCTCCTAACCTTTAATTTCTTCCCAGTTCTCTTTATATTATATATAAAAATATTCTCAATCATTGTGTTAATTTTTGGCACATATATTTCATATCTAGTGGCATTATGACCCTAATCTTATAATGCTTAGTGTTGATTTAAAATACCCTCTTTTAGCAAGTTGCAGAGATTGGAAAAATAGCTATTTACAGTAACATGCCTAAAAAGCTTTGTTTGAAAATACTTTTGGCAGAGTTTTAGTCCTCGTCAGGTTCTTCAGCAGAGCTAGTTGAAGGCTTTGGATATACAATCGACCCTCACGAAAGTAACTGCATCTTTTGTGGCTTCCTGTAGCAGGATGTAGGAATGTGTATGTTTCTATTTGCTGCCAAAAAGCTATCTCAATAACTTGTGTTTAAAATGACTGTACATTCTACTGTCATACATTCTGCAATGTTTTTTAAATGTATCTTACCTGTTGTAGATAGGTGTTATACTTTCCTCTAGAAATTCATATTGGAAAGAAACTACAAATAATAGAATATATTTGTATGTATATAGTCTAAATAATGTGTATTATATAACATAATATTATCATTTATTATATGTAATATATCATCATATGTTCTATATAATATATACAATATATTGTAACAATTTCTTATGAAATTAAGGAATCTATATTTATTTCAAATTTGTTTTAGTTATATTAATATTGGATATGTAATATCTTATTGTATGCATTCCTGACTGTGTACTTTAATCGAGACACTAAAATTTTCATATGAAATTATTGTCTGAGTACCAGTGAGTTTAAAGATAAGTGGTACAGAAAGCATAAAATACTTATAAAATGCATCTTCAAAATATTTTAAATCAAAAATGCATTTTCAGGGCATCTGGAATATGATAGCTGTTCACCATGACATATAAGACAACTTTTTTAAGAGGGTAAAACCTTATGTTACTCTCTTAAATGTGTAATATAAAGGAAAAATACCCTCTTCCATTAATAACAAAGATCAGATATTACAACTGAAGAATAACGTGTGTATTTCTGTAGTTATTCATATGATATAATCTACTCATCACTCTAAAAGGATTAAACAGGACTGGTAGATTTTTGAAAAAAGAAACCTGTGAATGTGTGGTATTGTGTGGGCTCTGCAGTTATAATCTGAGAAAGATCTATTTTACCCTTTGTTGACTAGCGTCCATTTTCAGCCTTGCCTAACTTATCCTTCCACCAATATAAAAGCTGACCACGAAGAAAATTATGAAAGAAGTATCTATATATCCATTTAGTATGTAAGATTAAAATAAATTATCTCTATATGTTATATAAAAGCACTTGCTAACCACTAGTAAGGTTGAATGCTGCTGCCCCAAAAATCCTGGTAATTTTTGCATGAAAATAAGTAAATAATTATTTTCTAAACCACCAATTCAAACAATAGCTTTTAGGTAAACATGCTTAGTTTTATTTCATATCTAATTCTCTATTCACTGAGGTTACTGTTCTAGAATAAATACCACAGTTTTACTTTTTTATATATTAGAAATGCTTATCTTCTGTTTGTAGACCTTGCTTCCTTGGGGGTGAAGACAGGTAGTTCTCAATCTGAAACTCTTTTGCTCATCATTTCTAACATTGAACTTTGAGAAAAAATCAGATATGCCTGACAAGCATTTTACATTGGCAGTGATGATGAAAAACAAACACAATTTCAAAAAAAAAAAATTTTCCCTGGTTTATACTTTCTTCTTTACCTTCCTGGTTGTTGAGTTTTAACTTACAAACAAGGAAGGATATTAATAATTTATATGTATTTAAATGAATTTTACATAAATATTCACATATATTGTATATATATATATATAAATCCATAATCTGGGATCTCAAAACCCTCATTCCTTGCGCAGCCAGTGTCTCATACAAAGAAAAGAACTCTCTGTCCTCTATAACCATAGATTAGTTTTGATGTAACTAAATGTTATTAGCAATTTTTAAATTATGGAAACTTTTTTCTCAGTATAATTTATCATCTATTAATCTACCTGACATGGTTTCTGAACCAGTGTAAAATCATATAATTCAAAATATAAATTAATTCAATCAGAATCAAAGCACAGTTTTTAAATTTAGTTAGCTCTACTTGAATATCAATACATTCATTCACTATGATATTTTCTACAAATATCTTAATAGGCAACCATAAGGAAGTAATCCAAATTCCATGTATAGAGATTAAATTTTTGTTAATACCTGCTTTCATTAGATAAATATATACTTGATAACAATGGTCATATTGTGAGCTTTTTAACCAATTCCTATCCATTTTATTTATTGCAGCAGTTATTTAGTGAAAACATTCATATATTTACGAATGTGGTATTTATGTATCATAGTATATAGAGATTTTCTGAAGAAGATAATGCTTTGTATCCTGTGACTCCATTGACCTCTAATTGAATTGACTGTCGTCCAGGTATGGGTTTGATAAACTGACACAACAGTGAAAAGAGTCCCTGTCCCATGTCGGCTTATCAAACACACTATGGACAGCATGTCTTAACCATTGAACACATTCTCAAGTCATTTAAATTCTGAGTGGGAGACACGAAGTTGATGTTCAGTGAAACATAACCTCAGTATTTCCAGGTGATTTTAAATAACACCTGATAAAACTGAGGTATAGTACCACTAAACTTTAAGAATTTTCCATGAACTAGAGGGGAAAATAACATGTATAGAGTTACATATTGCATTGTCATCTGTTCAGTTGATGACAGAGCAGATATTGAGATACACAGAAAAATAATGTAATACTCTGTCATTCTGATGTACAGTGTCAAATTATGCTATAAGCATATTTATGCTGTAGAATAAAAACAAGTACATTTTGATTTTATTTCTTAGATCATATCACAACAGATAATCCCCCTGGGAAAATTATCCTCAGTGTAAATATCTCACAATTTTTCCTAACCTCATTAAATTATTTTATTTGAAACTACATCCTCAAAAATTTAGCAGCCTTTTTCTGAAAAGTGTACCAGAATGATTTGTACCTGTCCAAATTAAAGTGTGATCATGTATGAAAAAGATTTGAAAATGTATTCTAGTATCAACAACACATTCATTATAAGAAGCTAAGTTACAGAGCAGTGCAGGTTAAAACATCCTTACTAGTAATATTTAGCTTCCGCTATATATATTAACAAAATAGATACATCCATAACATTTCTTGGTCAATTTGCGTGGTGTTATATACAATGCAAAAGCATTGTTTCAAATTCATTCTCTCTAGTTTTTTTAACCCTTCAAAGAAGAAATGACATTATACAGTTACATTACCTCATCAGTGGAGCTCCACTTCTGTGCTGCAAGTGCAAATGTAGTGCAACTGTGTGAGCAGGAGTTGCTCTCCTCTTGAGAGAAAATTGCAGTTTTCAAGAGCTTTTTTAACTAGGGAGAACTTTTAAAGTGTCTGGTCACCTCAGAGGATATGTAGAGCATTTCCTGCCAGTAGGATTAGAGGAAGGAAGCACCAGGCCAAAATGTTTGATGTGTGATGTACTGTAATTCCTTTCATGTGTTTGGTGGCTTTTATATGATGATCAATGTTCTGCTACCAATTGTGACCCTGGTGTGGTCCAGGTCATTAAAGTTCGACCTTCCTTAACATATAGAGTCATTAACTATACCTAGCAGCAGTATTATAATTAAGGATACCGTTTTCCTTTAAATAACCACCTCATTTTCATTAAAATATTTATTTCTCCAAATTGGATAATCATCCTAGTGCCGGTGATTCTCTTGGAAGAGATGATTCCATACTAGAGACTGCCAGCACTAACATGACTGTAGACAGATGTGCTCGGTTTCCTCACTTTACCTTGAGGACCTGTTTTTTAAATCAGCATTTTCTCCCCACAGTCTCCCATGGGTATATAAAGTTCTAGATGGAAACTACCTTTATAGTGTAGTTTTTCTGGGTGGGTAAGTCTTACAGGAAATAAGTATTGACAGAATCACTATCAGCAATATTATATACCTTTAATGAAACAAAGGGTGCCACTTACACACATGGTCTTTATTATGCTGAGACCCCCATGTTCAAAAACAGGAAAATGCTAAACTGCTAGTGGGTTAGGCTTTTAAAAAAAACATAAATGAGCAGCAATGACTGATTATATGTAATGGTAAAAATTTGTTAATCTAAGCATTCAGTTGTAGAGGATTGTTAATATAGTATTAAAATACCCATGCTATGAAATTCTAAGCAACCATTTTTAAGATGATATGTATGTCTGTTACTAGCATTAAATGTATATTCAGGTGTTTGCTAAGGAGTTTTTAAACTGTGTGCATGGTATTTTTCATCCATTACTATGTTTAATAGTTTGTATGGTTGCATAATGAATTGCCTGTGATCATGAGTCTATATTTCCTAGTTTTTTTAGACTTATTGGAACTCTATAACTGAGTTTTTAAAAAGTAGAAAGGAAAATGGCAGCTTTGCTTTTTTTTTTTTTTTTTTTTTTACAGAGTGGACAGTGAGAGAGAGGGACAGACAGAAAGGTCTTCCTTTTGCCGTTGGTTGGTTCACCCTCCAATGGCTCCCGCGGCCGGCGTGCTGTGGCTGGCGCACCACGCTGATCCGATGGCAGAAGCCAGGTACTTGTCCTGGTCTCCCATGGGGTGCAGGGCCCAAGCACTTGGGCCATCCTCCACTGCACTCCCTGGCCACAGCAGAGAGCTGGCCTGGAAGAGGGGCAACCGGGACAGAATCCGGTGCCCCGACCAGGACTAGAACCAGGTGTGCCGGCGCCGCAAGGCGGAGGATTAGCCTAGTGAGCCGCGGCGCCGGCCTTTCAGTTTTTAATTTGTTTTATATCTACTTAGTTTAAAATGTGAAAATAGATTCTTTAATCTTTCATATTTGTCAATACTATGACACTATATATGATTTTGAATCTTTTTAGATGTTATTTTTAGTATGATGTCATTATTCCATCCATTCAATCTTCTTGATAATTTGCCAATAACAATGGTGGGTTCTAAAGGAATATTTGATCCATTCTCATGAGTGTGTTTGAAGGCTACTTTGGTTATGTATTTGGGGAACCAGTTTCATTTTTTCCCCTCATGAGTATCAAAATGTTTTCAGAAGTTGCCTTTTGGTGAGTGTATATCATTATACACCAGTGTCAGAGAGAGAAAAATATCTTCCATTTATTGGTTCATTCCTCAAATGGTCTCAGCAGCCAAATCTTGGCCAGGCTGAAGCCAGGAGCCTAGAACTCTCTTCAGGTCTCTGACATTGGTGGCAAGGGCCCACATACTTGAGCCATCGTCCACTGCTTTTGCAGGTGCATTAACAGGGAAGCTGGATTGGAAGTGGAGCAGCTGGACCGCAAATCAGCACTCATATGAGATCCCAGTGTTTAACCCACTGAAGCAGAATACCAGCCCCAACATACTAATTTGAGTAAGAGTGTAGGCATGTCTTAGCTGCTCAAAAGGTTTTTTGTGTAATGAAATTTTCCTTCTTCCATATGTAATAAATAGGTTTTATTTTGTGATTTTTATTTATTCAAAATAACTTGTGAATGCTTACAATTTGCCAATTATTTGCTAGCTGTACCACTACACTGATCACAAAAAATTCCTAGCTGTCACCTCCATGGAACATAATTTAATCATCTTTATCATTATACTTAAGTGTATTAACTGATTTTTTAAAAAGAATCATTTTCTACAGGCAAAGACACCTATGTGTGTGTATGCATAAATATGACATAGTTAAATTACAAAGAAGAATTAAGAATTTCTTTGTATATTGGTGTAACATCTGCATTTATTTTATCTTGTAAGAATATACTTCATCAGTTTTCTAAGTTAAGCTATTATCACCATAGCTTAACTCATGTTTCAGATCTTGCCTTGTGATGTTAGTACTTACAATCTAAATAATCATGATTGTGTTGTAAGTATAATAAGCACAAAGTGAAAACATTTTTTAAAAGTAATGGAGGAGTGGGTGTTGTGGTACAGTGGCTTCAGCCTCCACTTGTAATATAGGTGTCCAATTTTGGAGGGCCGATTTGGGTCGTAGCTGCTCTGCTTCTCATTCTGCATCCTGCTAATTTGCTCCCAGGAAAGCAGTGGAAGATGACCCAAGTGCTTGGGCCCCTGCCACCCCATAGCACAACAGGTTCGTGGCTCCTGGCTTCAGCCTGGCCCAGACTGTTGTGGTGGCTATTTGGGGAGTCAACCAGTGGTTTGGAAGATTCTCTGTCTCTGTCTCTGTCTCTGTCCCTGTGTCTTTCAAATACATAAATATTTAAAAATGAATAATAACTGAGACTTTTCACCATTATTTTGAAAACAGTTACTTGGTTGACCTTAAAAACAGATACAATAATATTCTGCATATTCTTTTGCATTATTTCATATGTTCCGATATTGACATGTAACAGATATAATTTAAAAACATGTTCATGTGAACGATTATTTGCAATGGTTATTTGAAGGTAAATGTGATTTTATTAATATGCGCAAAATACAAATAGCAGATGTTTTTAGTATTTGGAGACAGAAGTATTGATACATTATAAAATAAAAATATTGGAGTAAGTAAAAGCAGTTAGGGCGATTGGTGATTGAGATATGCATGGAAGGAAGGATAATTAATGTTTCATGACAGCAAGTGTTTGGTCTGGTGGTTAGGATGCCTGCATCCCATATCAGAGTGCCTGAGTTCAGCCATCTCTGACCCCTGACTACAGTTCTCTACCAGTCATACCAGGAAACAGTAGTTATGGCTCAAGTAATTGGGTCCGTGCCCCCACATGGGAGACCAGGATTGTGGTTTAGCTCTTGGCTTCAGCCCTGGCTCTGACCTTTGCAAGTATTGTGGCAGTGAACCATTGGACAGGAACTCACTCTCTCTGTCTCACATGAATAAATTAATATAAAAAACAACTAATGCATTTTCTTACTGGAAGTATATTCTGTTTCTTACTCTTGGTACCCTAAAACAGAAAAAGGATACATTTATTTCTAGAAATAATTGTATTTTGAAGAAATTTTTACAATGCTTGTAAAACCGAAAGAAATTTAAAAGCCATCATCAGGTAACTTGGGAGTCATTTTTGTAGAATCCCTTTAGCAGCTATTTTCTCTCTTTGTTTCTCCGTATGTTTTACTTTGTTTTTTCCTCAACACACATGATAAAATTTGAAGACGGTCCTTTTATTGCCACTTTCATGTCTCAATTTATAAGTAAGATACTCCCTAGTTATTCCTTTACTTTTGACCATGTCATTTTTCAAAATTAAATTTTTGAAATCCAATAATTTATAGGTAAAATAATATTCTTTACTATATAAATCAGTTTCTTTTGTATTCCTTTTGAGAGATTTAAACCTTTTTGTTTTTGCCTTTCTTTTCAAGAAGCTCTATAGTTGTTCTCTGGAATTTTTCAGTGTTCTTGAGTCCCTGTTTGGAATAACTACACTTTTATGTTTTAAATGTTTGTCTTTGCTATTACTCAGTGTTTTGTTTTCTATTACAGGGTTATTTTCTTAAAACATGTAGGGCCATTATATAGAAGCATAAATACTGAATCAAAAATATTTTTGTAGTTACAATTCTGTTTATAAAAACTGTCAAATGTACATTGTTACATTGTTCATATGTTGCCTCAATTTTCCCTGTGCCTATTCTGTTTTAAGTGTGGCTTAGAAAAGCTCCAAGAATAATGTACTTATATTGTATATTAGTATTGTTTATCTTATTTTAGGATTACAAAAGAATATTGGCTTCTGTCATGTCAATTAAAGATTATATAGGCCGGCGCCGCGGCTCAACAGACTAATCCACCGCCTTGCAGCACCGGCACACCTGGTTCTAGTCCTGGTCGGGGCACCGGATTCTGTCCTGGTTGCCCCTCTTCCAGGTCAGCTCTCTGCTGTGGCCAGGGAGTGCAGTGGAGGATGGCCCAAGTGCTTGGGCCCTGCACCCCATGGGAGACCAGGAGAAGTACCTGGCTCCTGCCTTCGGATCAGCGCGGTGCGCCGGCTGCAGCGCGCCGGCCGCGGCAGCCATTGGAGGGTGAACCAACGGCAAAGGAAGACCTTTCTCTCTGTCTCTATCTCACTGTCCACTCTATCAAAAAAAAAAAAAAAAAAAAAGATTATATAAAAATTTGTTAGCCAAAATAAACAGGATAGCTTAAATACTTTGGTCAAATAGCTCATAATTTGCTGCTAAAGTCATCACTATGTGTCTTATGATATGGTACTGAATCAACTCTTGATGCATTAAGAATAAGCTTGTCACTTTTAATATTGTTCTATTTTTATAATTCATGCTATGTTAAGACATTGATAACCAAGGTAAATCAAAATATCTCCATACTTTAGGGGATAAAAAAGGAAAAATTCATTAATTCCTGAATGCCTTGATAAGATGCTATACTTGGATTACTTACCTGTAGTTATATATATAGTATTTTAAATTTAATTATTACTAGAAATCTGGATTGTACTCAATCTTAAATTTATTGTAGGCCTTCCTGCTACCTTATATCTTTAAGTTTCTATTGCAACAAATTTTCAAAAGGATCAATTTCTAAAGCCAAATCTCAAAATAGTCAACATGTCCCATGACAGTATATATGTATGACTGTCAGGAACCCTACATATGGTATTTAGCTACCTACATTTTCTCATTTGCAATGCAGGGTTAATAAGACTCTCTACCTCATCAGCTTGTTATGAGTATTGCAGGAATTAATGCATGTCAAACATTTACAAGTTATCTGGCACATACTAAGTATTGAGAAACATTTTCTAAACACTTAATTGTATAAGCTATCATTGTAATTGTTGGATATTTTTCAAATTATTGCTTAATTGAACTATAATATATTAATTGAATTCAGGAAAGGATTCCATTCCTTGTCAAACAGAATATCACTGACAGCCTAAAAAATTATGATTTGTGTGTACCACAGAAATACCGTATAAGATCTCACATAAAAGGTTTATATCAGTAAAAAGTTTGCAAATTATTTTCAGTTTCTAGTTTTAAGCCTCCCTAATATTAAGTCATTTTAATAGCTAACATTTGCATTTAAAAAGAGTTATTTATTTATTTGAAAAGCAGAATTGGAGAGACAGAGAGCGGGAGATATCTTCCATCTGCTGGTTCACTCCCCAATTAAAACACTACTTTTTTTTTTAAAGATTTATTTATTTTTTGAAAGAGTTACACAAAGAAGGAGAGGCAGAGAGAGAGAGAGGACTTCCATCTGCTGGTTCACTCCCCAGTTGGCTGCAACGGCCAGAGATAAGCCAGATCCAAAGCCAGGAGCTTCTTCAGGTCTCCCATGTGGGTGCAGGGGCTCAAGGACTTGGTCCATCTTCTGCTACTTTCCCAGGTCATAGCAGAGAGCTGGATCAGAAGTGGAACAGTTGGGACACGAACCGGTGCCCCTATGGGATGCCAGCACTGCAGGCAGTGGCTTTACCCACTATGCCACAGTGCTGTCCCCTAAAATACTGATTGTACTTTCTCTTTTCACAAGCCGGCCTAACTGTCCTAGGTGTTCTTTTGTTGTTTTTTGTTACTCCTTTTTTTAATGTCAAGCATCTTTTCCACATCACAGATGTTAGCTCTTTGAACCCTATTTTATAATTTTGCATTTGTTGCTGTTACATTCCATCTTTTATTTGTTTTGATTAACTTATTCAAATATTTTGTAAGGTAGAATGTGCATTCTTTCATTCACCATATTACCATACTTCCCAACTTAGTTATCTGAAAATGTAATTACTGGTGAATATGAATGCCTTCAAATTAATAACAAAAAGCATCTAATCGTCCCAGATCCTCTGCATGTTACTAAAGACTTGACTTCATATAGACATTGTTTGGATCTGGTATTAAATCACTCCAGATTCATTTTGCCATGTTTCCCCCAAGTTCACATTTCTCTTTTATACTAATGAAAATACCTTTAAGAAGTTTTTTATACAAATTTATAACAACAAGTTTCATAATACTGATGCTATTTTTCATTTCTTATCTTGATCATGAGATCAAGAAAACTAATGGGTCTGGTTTAGCTTGATTTTTTCTTAATTAACTCATATAACTTTTTATTTTAAGTGCTCAAAAACCTTATTACAAATGATCACTGTGATAATTAAATTTTTTTTACAAAATGAAAATGGCACTCCCATTTCTCTCTAGTGTCTCTCCTTGTAATTCTTTATAAGATTTATTTTATTTATTTGAAAGGCAGCATTAACACAGTCAAAGAGACAGTGAGAGAGAGATCTTCTCTCTGCTTGCTCAATCCCTAAACTGCCCCAAGAGCCAGAGCTATGCCAGGCGGAAGTCAGGAGCATGGAACTGCATCCAGGTTTCCCATGTGCATGGCAGGAAGCCAAGCTCTCAGGGCTGTCTTCCATTGCTTTCTCAGGCGTTAGCAGGAAGCTGCATTGGAAGAAAGCAGCCAGGACCCCAGCAGGTGCTCATATGAGATACTGGCATCGCAGGCGGTGGCTTAACTGGCTGCGCCAAACACCAGCCCCTCCTAATAGTTTCTGAGATCATACATTGGCTCTTTGATCACATTAACATACTTTTCTGTATAATACTTGGTTAGTGCGTTCCTTTGGGATATACTGCTACTAAAGTGGAAGTTGTTGCTTCTTAAATCACGAGGCCAATAAAACCCATTGTTAACATTAGCAAACTAAAGAGGATTTATGAAGTTTATGACTGTTAGCTAGAAAGCAAATAAATAAGCAACAAATACATGAAACTTTTAAGCTCAAGTTTTTCTGAAGACAGTGAATATTTTTTTCTTAATTAGTGAGACTGAAAGTCTTCAAGTTAAAGAGATGAATATTTATCTTCTGATAAAGTTGCTGATAATTTAGTTTTGTCAAAAAGGTTGATAATTTGTTATCATGTATTACTTATTCTCATTTGTGTTTGTGTGCATGTGTCATTTAATTTTTGTATAATTGAAAAAGTGTGGGTTTTATTGCCTCATCAGGAAACCATTTGTTAATCCAAAATTGCTGTTTCATTGAAAAGATTGTATCGATTAAAATTTAGTTTCTGCAAGATATGAAATAGAATTTAATAACTGGTATGCTGTTTTTGTTACTTTTTTCTTACATACTTCTTTCAAGAATGCAAAATGTAGTAGTAATGTTTTTGTGTTAACTTAGCACTTGAACTAGAGCTACAGAAAAATCATTTTCTTAAATAATGTTCTCTTTCAACTCATTTTAAGTGATTTGTAGTATACAGTAAGTGAGACAGTTAAATATATGCCATCTCAAAGCACGTCAGTCAGCTTTCTTATCTACCATAGTAGTAACAATTACTAGGTATAATTTATTAGATACTACAGATGCTACTTAAAGTCACCACATTTAATCCCAAAATAATCCCATTCTAGGGGAAACTGATATTCAGCTGACTTTCCCCAGGATACATAGCTTGTTAAGTAGTGAAAACAGAATTTGAATATAATTGTGAGTACTTTTGAAATCAGACCCTAATACAATATTAACTTGCAGCCTTCTTGACCATGGAACCCTAAAAGTCACCTTACATATGTGTGTCATTCGTCATGAAATTGACTAGACCAGAATTATATACCTCTCTCCTGGTAAACCTGTCTCCTTCCTTGGAGTCACAAAGTGCACATACCAGCATTTGTGAATCAGTCGTACTATAAATGGTTGCAGATAAAGTGTAAAATAAAAGCGAAGGTAGAGCTCTGGAAAACACCAGTGTTGAAGGGACAACCAGAAGAAAGGAATCTAGTCAAGGAAATGAAGGAGGCATAGTTGAGGGTTGTGACACAACAAAGTCTAAGTATTGTGTGTATAAGGGTGAGAAAAAAGGACATGGCCTAACCTTCAAGGATGGAATGAAAAAAGAGACTTTAGTAGCCTTGAAGAAAAGAAATGCTTCCCGTAAAAGGCTAGTGAAGGGGGAAGTTTGCTCTTCCTTTTCTTTGCCTTGATTCAGGTAGCAGATACAATGCTCCAGTCACAGGGATGTGTTGCTCCAATATCAGTGTCATTTTTGGAGTCAATAGAGGAGCTATTTCAGAAGAGAAAGAGCAGATGCACATGCGAACATCTTCAGCCCTCGTCCACCTGCTGAATCAGAATCTGTAGAAGTGGGAATTTAACAGTTTCAGCAAGCTCCCCAGGTGATTCTCCTGCACTCTGAAGATGAGAACCTCTGCCCTCAGTTACTGCTCATGAATCTCAGCATTGCTCTCAGCCTGACAGTCAACCATTACATCCCCTGCCCTTGTTACTCTCAAAATTACTGCTACTTATGGAGACTCGGCGATAAAAATGCAGACGTTTAATTTAATCAAGACATAAACATTCTTATTCTTTTTACATTCCTATTTTCTGGCTTGTTTAACATTTTGTAGATCTCAATTGAGCTATAAGTGAACGAATTTTACTTCTTTACAGTGAATTCCCGAGATATGCCTATTCAGCAGTGAGCAGTAAATGGTTCAACATGAGCTGTTCCTTATGTAAACATACAAAAGGCCTGACCCAGACTAAATCAATTTAAAAAGGAAAACATTAAAGCTATGTTTCCTGTTATATACTTAAAGTCTTCTTTGGTTCCTTATGATTACATTATTGACCAACTATTGCAGACTTTAGTTTATCCTCCTACACCACCTGCTGAACAGTTCAGATGGTATGGGAGAAGAGTTTCGGAAGGGCAAAGCAATTACAATTATAACTCCTACATTTTAGCCAATAAAGCAGCTTTTTGTGTTAAGGGTAAGGAAGTTATGGGCATCTTAACTCACCCCCTTTCCTGATTTGAATTGCTAAAAGGTTTTAAAGGCTGCCATAAGGAGAGAGCAAAGTTCATAGTGCTTTTAGAAGTATGTGAATTTGAGACAAGAAAATTTGATTCCTATTTATGATAGCAAGCATTTCTAGGAAAAATTTAATTAGGAAATGAAACAATAATAGAAGGCTTTTGTATTGTAGCAGTTACATTGCATTTTTTACGACAGACATTGTTAATATTAGGCATTCTGGTCTTGGCTGAGTTATAGTTTTTTTCCAATGATTAGTTCTTTAGTAAAGTTTCATTGTATTAAAATTCTTTGCTGTAGTGATTCTGCAAGTGTTTTTCGTGCTGTGAGAACTTAGTGCACTAAGTTAATGCTCTAAAATAAAATATACTTTGATTTTTGGCATGATAATCAGATTGTTTCTCACTCCTAAAAATCTGTTCTTTATTTAAGTTCTTTGCTTAGGGAAAGTAATATTTTTAAGAAATTATCTATTTGCGAGGCAGAGAGTAGGTGAATGGTCCCATCCATTAGTTTATTCCCTCAGAGCTTGAAATGGATTTGGAAGGGGGACAAATTTTGGAACTCAGTCGAGTCTGCATCTCCCACAAGTACGATAGAGACCCAACTACTTGAATCATCACCTGCTGCCTCCCATGGTCTACATTAGCAGGCTGGTATCAGGAGCTGGAATGAGATCTAGAATCCAGGCACTCCCAATATGGGACATGGGCATACTAACCATTATTGGTAACCATTCAACCAAACCACTTGTCCTAAAAGTAGCATTTTAAAAGTTGTAAACTTATTAACTTACTTCTAATCTATCAAAACCCAAAAAGTTTATTCTTTAATTCTTTGTATACCATTTATTTATTGTTTTGCTTTAAAAACCTCAGGTGTGCCATAAGATGTGAAAAATACCTTTCAGAGGGCATCTTAGTCTAATAGTACCTAACAAATGTTAATTTACAGTTCTTGAGAACATTTTGAATATTTTTTTAACTTAAAATTAAAGTGCTTTACATAGTTTGTAGTATAACTGGGGTTGATATTTAAGATTGCTGGAACAAAATAGCAGCTTATCTTACACTTGAAAGAATAAAGCTCAGGGGCCAGCACTGTGGCATAATAGGCAAAGCCTCCACCTGTGGAGCTGGCATCCCATATGGGTGCCGGTTCATGTCCCGGCTGCTCCTTTTCTGATCCTGCTCTCTGCAATGGCCTGAGAAAACAGTGGAAGATGACCCAAGTGCGTGGGCCTGTGCAACCGCATGGCAGACCCTGAAGAAGCTCCTTGCTCCTGGCTTCAGATGCGCTCAGCTGCAGCCGTTGCGGCCATTTGAGGAGTGAACCAGTGGATGAAAACTTTTCTCTCCATCTCTCCCTCTCTCTCTCTGTATCTCTACCTCTCAGATAAATAAATTAAATCTTAAAAAATAAAAAAGAATAAAGTCTAGTGAAAATTTCAAGTTAATTATAAAAGAATCCACAAATACTTTCACTGTACCACTAGTAAGTTTTCTCCTTAAAGAATTGAAAATAAGTCATTCCAGCCATGGAATAAGAAAGAAAAGTTGGATTTTTACTATACATATCTGGAAAACAATACTATACTTATTTTTACCAGAGGAAAACCAAACCAAACTTGTAAAGTATATACTTAGTAGCTAATCTAATCTTTTCAAAGGTAATCTTTATGTGAGTAAACCTACCAACTCAAGTGGCCTACCTTTGTAACTTATAAAATTACATTTTATATTTGGTAAACTGCCTGCAAAGGAAATACATTGAAGTTTCCTGGTTTTTATATCTCAGTAGGCTAAGCAATTGTTGAAGAAAAATGTGTTTTATAAAGATACAAGTACATTTTCAGCTCACTTTTTTCTACAATCAACTTTTTTGTGGCTTAAAAAGTAAGGAGTTTATTGTATTACCATCAGGCTATTAAAATACTTTTGGGCTGATGAAACAGATCAAATTAGAAATGTTGGGGAGAATCCATTGAGATAAGTTCTTGAAATTGAGGGTCACTGGCCGGCTCTGTGGCTCACTTGGCTAATCTTCCGCTTGCAGCGCCAGCACCCCGGGTTCTATTCCCAGTTGGGGCTCTGGATTCTGTCCCAGTTGCTCCTCTTCCAGTCCAGCTCTCTGCTGCGGCCTGGGAGTGCAGTGGAAAATGGCCCAAGTGCTTGGGTCCTGCACCTGCATGGGAGACCAAGAGGAAGCACCTGGCTCCTGGCTTCTGATCGGCGCAGCACGCCAGCCATGTAGGCCATTTGGGGAGTGAACCAACGGAGGGAAGACCTTTCTCTCTGTATCTCTCACTGTCTAACTCTGCCTGTCAAAAAAAAAAAAAAAAAAAAAAAAAAGGGACGTCAGGTCAGGGGCCATATGGGGACCTAGGTTCCTAGGTCAGAAGACCTAACATACAGTGCCTAGTAAATATCTGCTGAACAAATGGGCGCAGGTGGACTCATTGGAGGAAAGGCTGTTTGGAGAGAGAGTTTTGACAGCCCTAACAGAAGAACTTGGTTGTTTTCTTCCACTTACTATATATTGCCAGCCTTTTTATGCTAAAATTTATTTATTTATTTATTTGAAAGGCAGAATGATAGGGAGAGACAAAGAGAGACACATCAGTATCAAAGGGTTACTTCCCAAAATGCCCCCAGCAGTCAGTGCTAGGCCATGGTGAAGTCAGGAACCAGGTATCCCATCCAAATCCTTTTCCTGTAGGCAAAGAACTACACATGGAAAAGTAACATTGTATTTGGTAGAAGAAATGAGAATGCAAGTCTTGTCCCACTGTAAAAAGGTTAAGAAATGTCTTCTGAGAATAGTATGACAACTAGGAAAGATTTTTTTTTCCACACAAAGTTATAAAATCTTTGTGTTTAATAATCTTCCTATTATTCTCTTATTACCTACTTAATCTCCCTAGCGTCGTTATATTTCCTTCTTTTATGCGTTACAGTTTATATGACCTTCTACCTTTATCTCCCTTTTCCTTGGATCCTGGAAATTTGTCTGTTTCTAGCCTCACTGATCTCTCTTTTATTTCATTAATTTCTCATTTCTTTTTTTAATGTATTCTGCCTTTATTGTATTAAGACTTTCTTCTTTGCTATAACTTTTTAGACAATAAATTTCCCTTTACATGCCACTTTAACTGCATCCCATAACCTTTAATACATGATGTTTTATTTCTTAATTTTTAGTATTTCTGTTAACACTGAATGACTAATTTGGAAATGTGTTTTTCAGTTTCCAAATATGTCATTTTGTGAGTTCTTGGATTTAATAAAGTATCTAAGTTAGCTTCATTGTGCTCTAAGGACATGATGCTGACTCACTGAAATGGGTTGCAGGTGATGGGGAAGCCTAGCAAGTGGGGCCAGTATTGTGGTGCAGTGCCAGCACCCCTGTTCAGAGAGCTGGTTCAAGTCCTGGCTGCTCCACTTCTGATCCAGCTTCCTGCTAATGCACCTGTGTAAGATAGCCCATGGAGGGAGTTACTAGTACAATAGTAAGATTGACCAGGATGCAGTTTCTCTCTCCTAACTTCAGCCTGGCCCAGACCTGGCTGTGAATGGCCATTTACAGAGAGAACCAACAGATGATAAATCTGTCCATTTCCGGCTCTGTTGCTCTTCCTTTTAAGTAAATAATAAATCTTCAAGAAAAAAAATCAAGCCAAGTGGTTAGGGTTTTTGTTATTTTTATTTTCTGGCTTTTTAAAAAAAGATTATTTATTTATTACCTGATATGAGATGTGAGATTACCTGATATCAGATTAACCTGCTGTGCCACAATGCAGCCACAAGTGGTCAGTTTTGATTAATGCACCAGTGTGCTTCAGTTGTTGAATAAAGTGTCGTGTGAAAGTTCACATCATCAAGTGTACTAATAGGGTTTTTCAAATTTTCTTTTTTTTTTTTTAACTTGTCTTACCTATTTAGTCAATCCATTACTGAGAGAGGAAGGTTAAAATTTTTTACCACGTGGGGCTAGCATTATAGCTTAGCAGGTAATACTGCTTTGGGCAATGCTGGCATCCCATATGGGACCAGTAACTGTCCTGGGTGTTCCATTTCTGATCCAGATCCCTGCTAATGGCCTGGGCAAAGCAGTGGAAGATGGCCCAAGTATTTGGGCCCCCTCCCTGCCACCCATATGGAAAGACCCAAATGAAGCTTCTAGCTCCTAACTGTAGCTTGACCCAGTGCTGTTGCAGCCATTTGGGGAATGAACCAGTAGATGGAAGATCTTTCTGTGTCTGTGTGTGTGTCTCTCTTTCTCTCTCTGTAGCTCTTTCAAAATAAATAAATCTTTAAAAAAAAATTTACCATGAATAATAAATTCAATTTCTGCCCCAGAAAGCTGTCAGTTTTCCTTGTATGTGTCTTGAGATGTTATTTTTACAAACAAATATGGGATTATTTAAATTCTAGATGCAATGAAACATCTATCTAGAGGTGTTAATGTATTTTTTTTAATTTTTACTGATTTTCATTTTATTTGAAAGGCAAAGAGACAGATCTCCAGTCTGTTTTTTCACTCTCCAAATGCTTGCAACAACTGGAGGTGAAGCCAGGAGTTTGCAACTCAATCTGGATCTCCCATGGGTGGCAGGGACACAAGTTCCTGATGCTTTCTGTAATACCCATCAACAGGAAATTGGATTGGAAGCAGAGAAGCCAGGACTTGAACCAGGCATACCAGTGTGGGATATGGGCATCCCAAACAGTAACACCACCACTGTGCCAAATGCCTGCCTCAACTGTATTTTTAAATAGTTAAAAGTCCATGGTGGCTAGTATCAGTATAACTACTTCAGCTTTCTTTTGGCAGGTGTTTTTGTGGTATTTATTTTTCCATTCATTGACAGTCTTCCTGTGGTCTCAAGGTTTTTATATGTCTCTTAAAAAAGCAGTATATAATTGTGATTTATTAAATGTGGTCTGTAGCTTTAACTTTTTAACTGGAAAGTATAACTCATTTATACTTAATTGACTCTTTATATTTGGACTATTTGTGTCTTCCTGATAATATGCTTTCTCTTTGTCCAACATTGATTTTCTTTCCTTCTAATTTTTACTTTCCTTACTCGCAAATTCCGTTTCCCATGTCTGTTATCTTAAAAGATCATCTAACTCTTTTGACATGTCTACATGTGTCCAGAGCTAATCAGTAGCTTTTCCTTCCTCCTCAAAAGTATGCAGACCCTTTCAATATTTTGGTTCAAATTACTTGGTCCCCTAATTCATATTCTATTATTGTCTAGTATCTTATTTTGAGCCTGTTTTCTTCTTACAGTTTATAGATCATTTTTACTACTGATTTGAAGATATTTGTTTAGGATTTCCAGTTTCTTCCTTGCCATTACTTCTCTGGAATTTTTGGGTGCCTGGATCTGAGAGTTGAACTCTTCAACAGTTGTTGACTAACTCTCGGGTATTCTCTTCACGTATTGCCTCCCCCACATTCTCTGTGTTATCTGCCTCAAACACCAATTGAGTGGTTTCTATAATTCCTCCTTCTTTTCTCCATGTATCTTGATACTCTTTTGTTCACAAGATTTATATATCTTTTTGGATTACATTATGTATTTCTTTGCATCTTCTTTCAGTTCACTATCACTTCATTTGGATTTAATCTGCTTGAGTTTTTTGTGTTTTTCTTTTAAAGATTTACCTATTTTATTTGAAAGGCAGAGTTACAGAGAGGCTGAGAGAGAGAGAGAGAGAGAGAGGTCTTCCATCCTCCAGTTCACTCCCCAGATGGCCATAATGGCTGGTGCTGAACCAATCGAAAGTCAGGAGCTTCCTCCAGGTCTCCCACAAGGATGCAGGGACCCAAGGACTTAGGACATCTTCCACTGTTTTCCCAGGCCATAGCAGGGAGCTGGATTGTAAGTTGAGCGGTGGGGATTTGAACCAGTGCACATATGGGATGCTAGCACTGCAGGCGGGGGCTTTACCCACTATACCACAGCACCAGCCCCTTGAGTTTTAAATTTAAGTAATTCCCTTTTAATTTGTAGTTCTACATGGTTCTAATTAAAAACTTAATCTCTGCTCATATTTTGAAGACTTTTTTTGCTTTTTTACTTTATGTTTCATGTCTACTAATCCCCTTTTTAAAAGTCTTTGGGCACTGTTTCTTCTGCATATAGTTTCTGCTGGTCTCACTCAAGTTACCTTATTATCGTGTGTGAATTTTAAATTTTGTATGTGATGTTCGGTTGGAATCTGATCTGTGGAAATTCTTTGAATTGAAATTGAGCTCATACCAAGAGACTTTTCTTTCTCTTTTGTCTTTGCCATCTGGCAGCACAATTTACCTGGAGCTAGCCTTCCCAGATTGAAATTGTTTTCATACCACACGTTGAGACTCACATGCCCAAGTGCTAGCTTGACATTGCAGAATCTTGGAGGGTTGTTTTTGGTTTTTGGTTTTTGCATCTTCACCTGCAGCTGATGTTAAGATGGTTAGTTATTAAGTTTAACAAAATACTTACAGATTCCCAACAACCTTATCTATACATATATGTAAGTTCTTTGGGTCTTTTACCCAATTTCCTTCAACGATGACTTTTTGTATAACATTAGTACAAGATCAACAACAGAAGATTTCCTTCAATACAGTATACAACTGTATTCTGATTTCACCACTTTTAATGTACCTATTCATGTTTAGGTATGTATTACTATATACAGTTTTGTTGCATGTGTAGATTTATGCAACCACCATCTCAGTCAAGATGCAGAGCTATTTCATCACCATAAGACTCCCTAGAAGGGCTGTTTGTAAATCACCCACTCATTCCTGGTGACCCAAGTTTATGTGCAGGAGCTCCTAGGAAGTAGATGCATCACTTGCACAAGCCCCAAGTTTCATCTCTTCTGCAGTTACCGGGCCAGAAAATCAGTGTATGTATGCAGAAACCCTGTGGGTGAAAGCTGATTGTGGCAAGTGTTTATTTATCCAGGTTCCTGGTCCTACTTTGGGGGTCTTTGCAGGTTCTGTTGCTTGGTGTCATCCCTAAAATTGTTTTAAAATAATGCTTAAGTTGTTCTTCAAGAATTACAGTTGTCTCAGGAGGCTCATTCAGAGTTTTTAATCTGCCATATTTAGAAGCAGGAGACACTGGAAGTGTTAAATATGCACTCCTGTGTTTATAGTTGTCATTGTAAATTCCTTGGTAATTACAGAAGTGAACTTCTTTTATCTTGGTGCCTGTGTATCTCCTCTAATCATTTGGCGATTTTACTAACTCAAAATAAAGTAATATATTTCAAGAGTGGTCATAAAACTTATAATTTGCCTCTTTAAATACTTCAATTTTTAATCACGTATTTTGCTTCTCCCCATAATCAGTTAATGTTAAAATAACTAATGCATGCAGAGGTTAAATAGTTTCTCCACATTCATGATCGTTGGCAAAGTGGGTGATCAAAGCTCACATGAATTGAGTACTTGTCCTGTACTCTACAACTCAGATTTGGTTGGTTTTGTAACTAACTATTAAGTTGAATGCATAAACTCAAATATTATTGATTGCTTTGAATTCTCAAATCAGGTGAAATATCAAATATATGATTTAATTTTAAAAGCAAACAGAAAATGCAAAATCCCCAAACTGGATCCTTAGGGAGTTTGAAAATTAGCATGTTGAGAGAAAATTAGCATGTTTAGAAGTATCTGGCTATCTTAGTATACAAACTGTTTTTGCATAGGGAAGAAGAACCTGTTGGAAATCATGTTTTCAACAGATGGGTGATTGGAAGAATATAGTTTAAATTAAGCCAAGACAAAAATACAGGGAATTTTAAGCCTAAGTGAAGTGGGAAAATGCTGATGAAATTCAATGTTTTGTGCTTGTAATCTTGTGATTGTACAGTTTCTCTATGTGCCAAGGGAAATAGAAACACTGATGTTAGTGCTGGGCTGATTTGGTTTGTCTTTCCAAACATTCTAGATTTCTCTGGTTTGCATTGCCAAACTTCTTTTTCCTTCCTTCAAAGGGATTCTTGAAATACTTTAGTTCACTTTAAAATATGTTTAGGAAGTGTATTTAAAATGTAAAGAGCTCTGGCTGTTTTAAAATAAGTAAATATAACTTTTATATAGGGAGTAATAGTCTCGGGAAATAAGCTAAGCTGTTAGCCAGCCATGATATTTGCCGAATGTCACAGTTTATAATGGACCGGAAGCAAAATTTTACTGTTTCAAGACTGTGATGTGCACAGATATGCTAACCACTTAAGACATGGAAAGATTTGTGTCAGGTTTTATCATTGAATTCAACAGCACTTACTGATTGCTAGATAGAATAGGTAGTTCCTGACTTCAAGAAATTTATAGTATATTGGGGAAGGTTGACAAATTGTTGTGCTACTGTTGTACTTATCAGTATAGAGAGACCCTAAGAACACATGTTTGGGAGGGAGAGAGTTAAGAGAAGGGTTCATCAGAAAAGGTTTCATTGAAGAAGCTGTATCTGAGCTGGGCCTTTTATGGTTTAGCAGAATTCCACCAATATTCAAATGAAACTAGAACATTCTACCACAGAGAAACTCTCAAAATGCCACTTCTTCCTATCCTCAGCCTCATTCATCCCTTTTCTCTTTACTGTTATTGGAACAAATTAAGAAAGGGCTCAGGGCTCAATATGAGCCCTATTTCTAATGTGTTTCTTGGATTTATGTAAAATTTGAGGTCAGCTTTTATTCATGTCCATTTCTAAACTGCATTTTCTCCTAAGGTAGAAAGGGAAAAAGAAAACCATGTTTCACATTTACTTTAGGAATCATAGCATTCATCCTTCTCAGTTTCTCGGGCTCCTGCCATGTCTATTGACCCATGCCTATTTGTTTTCCTGTGTCCTGTTGGCCACTCCCTCCGGCATCTTGCTGCCTGAGATGCCTGTTCATTGAATTCCAGTCCCTTTCTGCTCCTTTTTTCACTTGAATTCATTAACTTCAGGACTTCTCCATTCATATATTTATCACTTTGAGCCTAAGTAGTCATTCACTGTCCATCATCCTTTACTTAGTTCCTAGATGTATTTGATCTGACTTGCTTACTGCTTACTTAAGTACTGCTTAAGTAAGTACTCTTTACTTACCCATTGAGGCAGTGACTTAAACAGATTCTTAACTTTTTTTGTACTATTCACACTAACACCTAATACCCCTACCACCACCACTGCATGATTAGTTGGATTAGTGGTCAATTGATGCCCTGAATGTTTTTTGTAAAGATTTATTTATTGGGGCCTGCGCTATGGCATAGCAAGTAAGGCCACTGCCTGCGGTGCTAGCATCCCACATGGGTGCCAGTTCTAGTCCCGGCTGCTCCACTTCCAATCCAGCTCTCTGCTATGGCCTGGGAAAGCAGTAGAAGATGGCCAAAGTCCTTAGGCCCCTGCACCTGCGTGGGAGTCCCGGAGGAGCCTCCTGCCTCCTGGCTTCGGATCGGCACAGCTGGCCGTTGCAGCCAGTTGGGGAGTCAACCAGCGGATGGAAGACCTCTCTCCTTCTCTCTCTGTGTAGCTCTTTAAAATAAACAGATAAATATTTTTAAAAAAGATTTATTTGAAAGGCAAAATTACAGAGAGAGAATCTTCCTGGTTCAAGGCTGGGCAAGGCCAAAGCCAGGAGCCTGGAACTCCATTCGAGTCTCCTATATCAGTGGTAGGGGCCCAACTGCATTGGAACCAGCAGCCATATGGAATGCTAGCATCACAGGTGGCAGCCTAACCCATTGCACCACAACATTGGCCCCTAAAATACTGGATTTAATTGTATTTTTGGTAATGTCTACAACTGAAGCTTTTTTCATTATCTCTAAAGTAAAACTGTTTTTATCCTCTATGTTAAATGTCAACTTTTCAGCTAATGAAAGCTTTCTTAAGAGCTAAATATTATTTCATTTTGCTCATTCATTTTGAAGTTTTTTTAAACTAGCAAAATTTAATGTAAGAAAAAAATCCCAAACTCAGACAAAGCTAAAGCTTGTCTGGCGTCTGAACATGATTTTTCCTACCTGTACCATATGCCTTGCTATTTCACTCTAAAACTTTCATGAAAAATTTTAAACATTTACTTCTTTTAATTTAGCTTTATGCTGCAGATAATTTATTCATTTGCTGAGCATAGGGCTCAATAAGATCAAAGTCAAATATGCCAACTCTATATGGGCAGTAAACCTCCTGGGATTCTGTAGCAGTGATTCTCACAGCCTTCTCAACAATTCAGTCTAAGTGACAGGTGTTATATAAAGGCCCATAGAAGGGAGAGGGGCAGCGAGACAGATATAAAAAGCCCCATCACCTTTCCCAGCAGAAGGTGGATGATTACCATTGGGAAAGGTTTTGAGGAAAACAAACTAACAAAAAATGCGAGAAATACTAAATTTTAATACTAGTTTTATCATATATTAGCTTTGTAACTTTGGCTATTTAAAAACTTCTCTGAATTGCTTTGTCTTTGGTAAAAATGGAGATAATAGAATATTACAATACACCAAGAACTGAACTGGACGCTTAGAGAAAGAGGAATAATGCGATAAATCATGATGGAGTAGATTATTGCTAAGTGGTAAGTTTGAGATACATTTTCAACTCCTAATTTGTGGTAACAGTCTAATACTAGTCTCGGAGACGTGATTAACCCAGTGTACTCGCCAGTTTCACCTGTAATCCAAAGAATTAATAATGGTACTATATGCGTGAACACAATAAAATACTGAGTTCGTCTATTTAATCTCCTTATTTATTCACTGCCTTTACAGAAGAGCCTTGAATTTAGGAATTCTTCGAGATCCTGGGTCAGAAATTGAAGACAGACAATATCAAATAGATCTGCAGTGCATCAATATTGGTACTGCACAGTGGGATCAACTGAAACCAGAGAAGGAAAGTGGAACAGGAGGGGCACTACCAGAAAGTGAAAGGAACTCCCAGAATCCAGCCCTCGAGTGGAATATGGCCAGCAGGTGGGGAATGACTGATAAACTTTCTAATATTTCAGTGCCGTAAGAACAAGTGGTGATTTAATCTTTACCATGTCTGACTTAAGTGTCTTGATATTGTTTCTGCTTTTCATTACAAACATAAAATATATTTTATAATTGTAGCTGATGATTTTGCTTGGAATCCTTCTAGTCCTACCACTGTTATACTGTAATTATTACAAATTTAGGACTATGTCAGTATTTAATTTTTTTAAAGCTTGCTATTTGATGAAAAGATCCACTTCAGGCTAAAGGTTACATTCATATTTTGTCTAGAAACCCATTGTGTTCAGGGCTATCTATTTATTTATTTATTTTTAATATTTATTTATTTGAAAGAGTTACACAGAGAGAGGAGAGCCAGAGAGAGAGAGGGAGAGAGGTCTTCTATCCGCTGGGTCACTCCCCAATTGGCCACAACTGCCAGAGCTGCACCAACCCGAAGCCAGGAGCCAGGAGCTTACTCCAGATCTCTCACGCGGGTGCAGGGGCCCAAGGACTTGGGCCATCTTCTGCTGCATTCCCAGGCCATAGTAACAATTACAGTGTGAATGTATGTGTTAGAGTAGGGGAGCAAACAAGTTTATCTGGCTTTGGGTTTTTGCCTTCCACTTTAACTGAAACTAGCTATGTTCACAGAGAACATTTTTTGTCTTTAAAGCTTTATTTATTTGAAAGGCAGAGTGATAAAAAAAGAGATATCTTCCAAACACTAGTTCACTCCCCAGATGCCCTGCAATAGCCAAGGCTGGAAGAGGCTGAAGCCAGTCTTCATTCAAGTCTCCCACATGGGTGGCAGGGGCCCAGTGACCTCAGCACTACTACTGCCTCCCAGGCTTACTAGCAGGAGGCTGGATCTGAAGCATGAGAGTAGCCAGATTTGAATCGGGCACTCCCACATGGGATGCAGGCATCCTTGTGTTGGTTTAACCTGCTATGCTGTAACACCTATCCCCATGGAGAACATTTTTACAGGAACTAGTTCTGAATGTGAGCTGCTAAGATTTGTGGAGGGACAGTTGTTTGGCACAGTGGTTAAGATGCTGCTGGCATCCTGGTGTAGGAGTGTCTGAGTTTGGGTCCTGGCTGTGCTTCCCATTCCGACTTCTGCTAATGCGTACCCTGGGAGACAGCAGAGAGTGATTCCAGTACCTGGATCCCTACCAACCATGTGGGAAACCTAGATTGAGTTCCTAGCTCTTGAGTCAGCCTGGCCAAACTCCAGTTGTCATGAGTATTTGGGGAATGAACCAGTGAATGAAAGGTCTGTCTCTTTCTTTACCTTTCAAATAAATAAAAATATTTTTTAAAATTTTATTTAAGGTTACAGATTTCATGTATTTAAATAAAAGGCTTATAGAGAGCCACTGCTATCTTACCTAGGCTGTTACTGGTTCTCATCAGACTGACAGGTAGCAATGTTTGATACAAAGGCAGTACTAGGAGACCAGCATTGCAGGACAGCAGGTTGAGCTTGCAATGTTGGCATCCATATTGGAGTGCCAATTTGAGTCTTGGCTACTTCACTTCTGATCCAGCTGCCTGCTAATGCACTTAGGAAAGCAACAGAAGCTACCCCAAGTACATGGGCCCCTGCCACCCATGTGCGAGACTAAGATGGAGTTCCTGGCTCCTGGCTTCAGCCTGGTACAGCCTTGGCTTTTGAGGCCATTTGGAAAGTGAGGCAAACAGATGAAAGATCTTTTTCTCTCTCTGCCTCTTGCTCTCTCTCTGTTGCTCTACCTTTCAAATAAATGTCTTTAAAAAAAAAAAAAGAAAGAAAATAGTAGGCATTAAAGCTGCTTTATACTATAAAACTAGAAATCTTTATGATTTTAAGAAGGTGTTTGTTATTGTTCATCTGTTTTTCTACTTATAAGAAGGAATCAGTGTCATCTGTTGCTTTGTGATTGAATTTCTTTACAGCACTTTGTGTAGACTTTGTTGTATGGCTTTTTTAAAATACTTTGATTGCTTTGATACTGTTTCTTCAGCACTGAGCTGTATTTGTTCATGTTATGGCAATAATAATAACCACAACATTAATAATGGATTATAAAGTGTTTTTACTCTATATAACCTATCTAAATTTTCACAGTGCTATGAGTTAAGAACTACTGTTTTCCCTGATTATAGATGAAGAAATAGAGGCCTAATCACAGTAAGCAATTTGCCTAAAACCAAATAGTGAGATGTAGTTGTTCTCCTGTGCATGGTTTGCAAAGTTATTCCTCATAGATTTTTGTGATGATTTTGCCTGGAACTCTCATAAGTCACCCTTTTCAATTGCTTATCATTCATCTCATCTCTGATTAGATAAGATGTTGTCTAAGAGATTTTCTCTGAGCCAAACACAAAACATAGCTATGTACCCATTGTTTTTGTTCCTGTCATATATGTATATGTATTACTTATACATATAATACTTATATGTATTTTTGTGTAATTATATTTTCTGGATCCTGAGGACAAAGATCATCACCTCCTGTTAATTTTTTCTGTAGCACATAGCACTGCCACAACATAAAATGTATTACTGAAAGGGTTAATAACAAGACTATATGAAGAACTCCAGCCAATATTAAAAAAACACACAAATAATCCAATTAAAAGTGGGCAATGGAAGTAAACAGACATTTTTTCAAAGGAAGATGTATAAATGGCCAAAAAGATACTTGAAAAAAAATGTTTAAAATCACTAATCACCAGGGAAATGCAAATCAAAACCACCATAAGATACTACCTCACTCTAGTTATTTGGTCTGTTATGAATAAAAATCAGAAAATAACAGGGACTGATGAGGATGTGAAGGAAATGAGATATTTGCACACTGCTGGGAATTTAAATTAGTAGAGCCATTGTGGAAAACACTATGATGCTGCCTCAGAAAAACAAAATACAGCTACTGTATGATCCATCAGTCCCACTACTGAGTATAACATTGTACTTCCAACAGTTCATGAAAAAATAGAGTTAGGTGGCAGATATTTGGCACAGCAGTTATGTCACCACTTGGATGCCCACATCCTTTGCGGAAGTGCCTGTTTAAAGTCCCAACTCTGCTTCTGATCCAGCCTTCCAGAAGGCAACAGGTGACAACTCAAGTGCATGGGTCCATGCCACCCACATGGGAGACCCAGATTTACTTCAAAGCTTCTGGCTTTGCCTTGGCCCAGCCCTGACTGTTGCAGGCATCCTTCCCTCTCCCTCTTTCTTTTTTTGCCTTTAAAATAAATAAAATAAATTTTAGAAAGGAAAATTGAAACTAGAAGAAAAGTTTATTATGGTACAAATTTGTGAAACCCATTCATAGTTTTTTCATAATACCATCTTTAATGAACTATCTGAAAATCCTTCATATGCATGGATTTCAAATTTTTGTACCAAAATAAACACACTTTAAATTTAATTTTCCATGAATTTTCTGTAGTACTCTCATATGTCCAAAAGGAATTAAAGAATTCTGTCAGAGACATCTGCATTTCTGTGTTTATTGTAACACTTTTCACAATAGCCAAGAAATGGAAATAATCTAAGTGTATGTGGTGCATTATACGCAAGTGAATGCTACTTAGCCATTTGGACTTCTTGTCATTTATAACAGTGTGGTTAGAACAAGTGTTGCATGATTATATTTATATGTGGAATCTGAAAACATTAACCTCACTGAAATTGAGATTGGAATGGTGATTTCCAGAGGCTGGCAGAGTAGGGAAGAGGAATGAATGAAGAAAGGTTTACTAATGGATACTAAATTATAGTTAGATAGTAATATGAGGTACTGATTGGTATTATAGCACACAGTAGAATGACTGTTAAAAAAAGTAATGTACTATGTAGTTTTCAGAAAAAAAACCAGAAGATTTTGAATGTTTTACCCTAAAGAAATCATAAATGTTGAATTTGAAAATTATACAATGTTTATATGTATTGAAACATCACATAGCACCCATACAAACATGTCCCGTTTTATGTGTCAGATAACAAAGTAAACAATAAAAACAAATAAAATGTATTATTGTAGTCTTTCACGGACAAGTGATTGAATCTGCCTCTGAGGAGGAGTGTAAATTTGAGTAAAGAAGTAGGCACAGCCTGGCAAGGTGAATTTCAGCAGAGGGTTGCAATTAGCGAGCCTTTGTTGGGCAGTGTCCCAGTAGCTAGGGAATGAGTGTTCTCTCATCCTGGAGGGATCATCTGGGTGGCACACTGCAACATGCACTACACCAGTCCTGTTCTTTAAGTGTTAGATAATCAACCAACAGCAGCCTCCTCATTCCTCCACTTCACTCAGTTTGCCAGCTTTTTTAAAACCACAGCTTTGATCATCAGCAAAGAAGATCAGCCTTGTTTTTTTGTTTTGTTTTGTTTTTTTTGTTTTTGACAGGCAGAGTGGACAGTGAGAGAGAGAGACAGAGAGAAAGGTCTTCCTTTTGCCGTTGGTTCACCCTCCAATGGCCTCTGCAGCGGGCGCACTGTGGCCGGCGCACCACGCTGATCCAAAGGCAGGAGCCAGGTGCTTCTCCTGGTCTCCCATGTGTGGGTGCAGTGCCCAAGCACTTGGACCATCCTCCACTGCATTCCAGGGCCACAGCAGAGAGCTGTCCTGGAAGAGGGGCAACTGGGACAGAATCCGGCGCCCCGACCGGGGCTAGAACCCAGTGTGCCGGTGCTGCAGACTGAGGATTAGCCTAGTGAGCCGCAGCGCCGGCCAAGCCTTGTTTTTCTAGGAAACTTATAACCATCTGGCCTTAATTCAATTGTATCTCACCTATTCATTCTTTAATTCATTTAGCAGTTTGCAGAAGTTTGTGTCTTTTCAGAATTCATTGAAGTGGAATTCACATAGCATACAATAAACATTGGGGGTGAACACTCAGTGACATTTTGCACATCCACAATACTCTACAACTACCACACTTCTCTTGTCCCAAAACCTTTTCCTCACCTGAATGTAAAACCTCTTACCCATTAACCATATTCCTTCCATCCTCTCAGCCTTTGGCAGCCACCAATCTGCATTCTGACTCTGTAGCTGTACCCCATGGCTATTTCATGTAAATAGAATCATTCATGTTTACTTATATATATGGCTTCTTTGGTTTAGATTAATTTTTATAGGTTCATGTGTCAATCCTTATTTGTTTTTTTTGTATTGTCAAATAATGTTCCACTGATGTATATAAAGGTTGAATATCCCTTACCCAAAGTGCTTGGGGCCAAAAGCAGTTCAGATTTCAGATCTTCTTAAATTTTAGATATTTTCGTAGGCTTTCTAGTTGACCAGTGCTAACTTTAGAATTTCAGATTTTGGATTTTTGAGTTATACATGCTCAACTTGGATCACAATTTGTTTATCCATCTATCCGTTTTTGGATAGTTGCACTGTTTCCATCTCTAGGCTGTTGCAAATAATGTTGCTTTGGACATCGGTGTACAAATGCCAGCTTGAATACCTGTTTTCAAGTGTCTTGAGTATTCACCTAGAAGAATTAAAAGGTCATGTGGTAATTTTATACTCAGTCTTTTTAAAAACTGCTGCACTGTTTTCTGCAGTGATTAAACCATTTTTATACCTACTAGCAGTACTGAAAGGTTATAATTTCACCTTTAAAAAAAAAAGATGAAGAATACCATCATTCTAGACATGAGGTGCTACCTCCTTCTGGTTTTGGTTTATATTTCTATTATGATTGATGACTGAGCAGCTCTTCGGTGTGTAAAAGAAAGTATTAGTCAATTCTTTGAGCCATTTTAACTTTTTTTGATGATGAGTTTTAAGAGTCTCCCACATGGGTGGCAAGGTCCACTTGGGTCATCTTCCACTGCTTTTCCCAAGTCATTAACATGGAGCTGGATTGAAAGTGGAGCAGTCGCGACTTCAACCAGCACCCATATGTGATGCTGGCATCGCAAGTGGCAGCTTAACCTGCCATGCCACAATGCTAGCCCCATAAGAATTCTTTAATCTGGATCCTGTATCTTTTTTAGATTATATAATTTAGAAATAATCTCTTTATTATGTATATAATGGGTATTGATGTACATGTTTTTAATTTTGATGAAGTCTAATTGGTATTTATTTTGTTGCCCTTGCTTTTAGTGTGATTTCTGAGACTCCATAAAGATTGATCCCTATGGCTTATTTGAAAAGTTTTATAACTGTAGCTCTTACATTTTAAGTAAATGTAAGACTTTTTGTTGGTTTGTTGTTGTGTTTTACAGAGGGTTTTTTTTTAAATGATATGAGGTAAAAGTTCCACTTCATTCTTTTTTTGTTTTGTTTTGTTTTTGACAGGCAGAGTGGACAGTGAGAGAGAGAGAGACAGAGAGAAAGGTCTTCCTTTGCCATTGGTTCACCCTCCAATGGCCGCCACAGCCGGTGCACTGCAGCCGGCGCACCACGCTGATCCAAAGGCAGGAGCCAGGTGCTTCTCCTGGTCTCCCATGTGGGTGCAGGGCCCAAGCACTTGGGCCATCCTCCACTGCACTCCCGGGCCACAGCAGAGAGCTGGCCTGGAAGAGGGGCAACCGGGACAGAATCCGGCGCCCCGACCGGGACTAGAACCCGGTGTGCCAGCTCCACAAGGCGGAGGATTAGCCTATTGAGCCGTGGCGCCAGCCCTCCACTTCATTCTTGTACGTGGGGATATCCAGTTATCCTAGCATCCTTTATTGAAGAGACTACTCTCCATGTGCATGGTCTTGTCGGCCATGTCAGACAGTTACAAACTCTTGAATGTCCAAGCTATGATATTGTAGGTCATTTACACTAAATAAATAGAGTAACTTTTAATAGGTTCCTATCCTTAAAAGAGTTAACATTCAATCAGTGAAACAGACTGGTTAACCATTACAGTGTGGAAAGTGCTGTGATAGCAGAATTTCATGCTTAGTTTTAGTTTTTCAGTGTTTCTTTTCTTTCATTTGAATTAATTCTTGAAAATAATTGAATCAGGCCAGCACCACGGCTCACTAGGAATCCTCTGCCTGCGGCGCCGGCACACCGGGTTCTAGTCCTGGTCGGGGCGCTGGATTCTGTCCTGGTTGCCCCTCTTCCAGGCCAGCTCTCTGCTGTGGCCAGGGAGTGCAGTGGAGGATGGCCCAAGTGCTTGGGCACTGCACCCCATGGGAGACCAGGAGAAGCACCTGGCTCCTGCCTTCGGATCAGCGTGGTGCGCAGGCCGCAGTGGCCATTGGAGGGTGAACCAACGGCAAAGGAAGACCTTTCTCTCTGTCTCTCTCTCTCTCACTGTCCACTCTGCCTGTCAAAAAAAAGAAGAAGAAAGAGAGAGAGAGAAGGAGGGAGGGAGGGAGGAAGGAAAGAAGGGAAAGGGAGGGAGGGAGGGAGGGAGGGAAGGAAGGAAGGAAGGAAGGAAGGAAGGAAGGAAGGAAGGAAGGAAATCTTCAAAAAAAATTTTAAGTTTTTTTTTTTTCAAGAATTATTTTATTTCTTTGAAAGACAGAGTAACAGAGAGAGGTAGAACCAGAGAGAGAGGTCTTCCATTTTGCTGGTTCACTCCCCAAATGACCTCAATGGCCAGAGCTGAACTGATCCAAAGCTAGGAGTCAGAAGTTTCCTCCAGATCTCCCACAGGGGTACAGCGGCCCAAGGACTTAGGCCATCTTCCACTGCCTTTCCAGGCCACAGCAGGGAGCTGGATCAGAAGAGGAGCAGCCAGGACTTGAACCAGCGCCCATATAGGATGCAGGCGCTGCTAGCTGGGGCTTTACTCCACTGCACCACAGTGCTGGTTCCAAAAAATTTAGTTTTTTGAAAATGTTCATCATTACCTGAAATACTTACCAGTAATATCACAAAAGGGAAGTTGGGACTGTATATCAGAAAATTTATAGTTTTATGCAACTATTGACTTATTTAAATTTCCATTTTATTCTAAGGCCAGGTCTTTGATACTTTGTGCCACTGATTTAATCCACCACATCATGAGAAAAAATGTTAATATGGACGAGTACTTCTTTTACATCAGTGCTTTTAGTTGCTGTTTGTTCTTATTTGATTTCCTGTTGTCTTTTCCATTTTAAGGTGGTTTTAACACATCATATATTTTAGCACTCCCTAGGAAAACACATCAAATGTTACATATTTCTCACATTGGTCATTTTTATGGAATTTGAGCTATTAGACTATAATTATGGTGTCTCTCTGGATTGCAAACCTTCCTCTGTATTCACAGATTTTAACACTTCTTCCTGTTACTCTCTCCTCACCCGATCTCTTAATTCTTTAAAATTGACTTTCTTGAAATCCAATACTTATGTATCACAGAAACAGATGATCCAATTTGCTTTTTTGGCAGACAGCATATAAAGCTCTGCCCATTTCAAGTTTAACAAAAAAGGTTAGTAGTCTCTAGACTATGCTGATCAAAAAGGATGTAGAAGGACTGAGTTTTATCTAGGCTTTTTCATGAGGTAACTTGAGCCAATTCTCTGATTTCAACTTTATCATTTTGTTACAGAAGGGAATAATAAGGGCATATTTATAAGGAATATTAAATTAATAGTTTGAAGGAAAATTTGAGGTATTGCTTCTAATAAAAATATATTTTCATAAAATAAAACTAAGAATATTGATGGTAGACTTGAAGATCTGTTATCAGCAAAAGCTTTGGTTTCTCAGTTGTGTTTTCCAATTTGATCTTCTACCATGTGTACAGTCCTTTTTTTGAAATTATTAGCATTTTGAATATCAAGTCATTTTGAATGATTACATAATTTGTGAAAGAAAATAATGCCCAAAGAAGAATTACAATAAGCCAAAAGGCATTCTGGTATCACCTTATTCTCCAGGTAGAATTCTGAAAATTGTGTTTCCATTGGATGGTCTTAGCCAGTCCCTGAACTTCATTTCCTTAGGTAATATGGAACCAATGCTGGTCTTTCCATCACCTACAACGTTGTTTTGAGGAAGCAATCAGTGTCAGACCTCAGAGCCATTTGACTCTAAAGGTAGTGATAATCCATGAACTCAGATGGTTCTTAGAACTTAATTTACAAGGTATGCTCAGAAACGTGAAACAATGGCTTTTGTTAAATGGAAGGTCACAAATATTAAAAATAGAAACTGAAAAATTCTTACAAAACTCATAAGGTTTTTGGTAGTAACAAAAGAGGTAAGAAACTATTTGCAAGAATAAAAAGAATTAAAAACAGGAAAAAAGGGAGGCTGACATTGTGGCGCAAGAGGCTAAGCTGCTGCCTGCAATGCCAGCATCCCATATTATAGTACCAGTTCAGGTCCTAGCTGCTCCACTTCAGATACAGCTCCCTGCTAATATGCTTGGGAAAGCAACAGAAAATGTCCCAAATGTTTGGGCACCTGCCACCCATGTGGGAGACTCAGATGGAGTTCTGGGCTCTTGATATTGACCTGGGCCAGCCCCAACCATTGTAGCCATTTGGGGTATGAAACAGCAGGTGGAAAATGTCCCTGTTGCTCTCTGTGTCTCCCTCTCTCTTTGTAATTTTATCTTTGAGTTAAATTTTTAAAAAAATCTTTTTTAAAAAATAATTTTATCTTTCATAAATCTTATGGAACTACATTTAAGAAACTATAGCATATACAAATAGGCACTCTCAAAATAATAGTGTAATTCTTTAACTTACCTACAACCTAAAGAAAACTATCCTTCAAAATGAAATGTCTAAGGGACAGCTTTGCGGCATAGCAGGTTAAGCCACTGCCTGTGAAACCAGCATCCCATATGGACAATGGTTCGAGTCCCAGCTGCTCCACTTTTGATCCAGTTCCCTGCTAATGCACTGGGGAAAGCAGTAAGGATGGCCTGAGTAGTTGGACCCCTGCACCCATGCGGGAGACCCTGAAAGAAGCTCTTGGCTTCAGCCTGGCCCAGCCCCAGCTATTGCAGCCATTTGGAGAGTGAACCAGCGGATGGGAGATAATCTCATTCTCTTTCTCAGCTTTGCCTTTCAAGTAAGTAAATCTTAAAAAAATGAAATAAAATGGTTAATTTATGCTTTATCTTTTAGCATACGGCGACATCAAGAAAGGAGAGCAATTCTTACCCCCATTTTGACAGATTTTTCTGTCCGGATAACTGGAGCACCTGCCATCACTTTCACCAAAATAATTTCTCCTGAAAATTTGCATACTGAGGTAAGAACATATTGTAGATTGCGTTTTATTCTAGATAATGGAACAACTTCTCTTTGTATATTAGAGATTTTCCAGTATCAGCCCACAGGATACCAAATCAGCTGATTAACCTTAAGAACTGCTGTCATTGCTAATATTTCTTGAGCACTTTCTAGTACTACTCAGCTGTTCCTTTCCATGTAATATTTCATTTAATCTTTAGAATAATGCTGTTAGCTACTATCCCCATTTTCAGGATGAGAGTGAGATCTAGAGGGGCTAACCAGATTGTAAATTTTTCAAAAAAAGTAAGTGGAAGGAAAAGGTATGAACCCTGCTAGACTGGCTTTGACCTCTGTGTTCCTAACTTCTACAGCATCTTTCTAATGGAAATGACAATAACAGTGAGACAGATAAATGGTCTTCCACAGATTACGTAGAGTTCTGCATGAATGACCTTATTTAGTCTTTACAAATGTAGAGTTCTACATGGATGACCCTATTTAGTCTTTGCACACACACATACACACACACACACACATACACACATGTGAGAGAGATTTTATTTATTTGTCTGTTTGTTTGTTTAATTATTGGTGAGACAGAGAGAGAGAACTCTCATCAGCGATTTATTCTTCAGGTGCCTGCCTGGACAGGGAGCTGAAGTCATTATCTGGGAACTCAATCCAGGTTTCCCAAATTGGTAGCAGGGACTCAACTACTTTAGCCATTACCATTGTCTCCTGTATTCCATATTAATAGGAAGCTGGAGTCAGGAGCCCAAGTCAGGAATGGAATCAAACCTAGGCACTCCGGCGCCATGGACATCTGGGGTGTCTAAACCACTAGACCAAACACCTGCCCCAAATCCGTATATTTTCTAACTGAAGAAAGTGAGGTCAAAACAGATTAAGTAATTTTTTTTTAATTTTTTTAAAAAAATTTATCAAGTAGAGTTATAGGCAGTAAGAGAGAGAGACAGAGAGAAAGGTCTTCCTTCTGTTGGTTCATCCCCAAAATGACCACTACGCCAGAACTGTGCCGATCTGAAGCCAGGAGCCAGGTGCTTCTTCCTGGTCTCCCATGTGGGTGCAGGGGCCCAAGTACTTGGGCCATCCTCCACTGCCTTCCTGGGCCACAGCAGAGAGCTGGACTGGAAGAGAAGCAACCGGGACTAGAACCCAGTGCCCATATGGGATGCCAGCACCACAGGCAGAGGATTAACCAAGTGAGCCATGGTGCTGGCCCCCAGATTAAGTAATTTGACCAATGTTAGTTAGTGAATCAAGATTTCAATCCTGATCACCATGATCTACCTTCATGTGTAGAATAGAAATGTAATAATAATGTGATTCATCATAGCTCAAAAGAAAATTTCTGCATGTAAATATATCCTAAATACATTATAAATGTTTCATAGAATTATAGGCAGTTATGAAAAGTTAGGAAAAATTTGGTATTAGATGGGTGTTTTTTGCAGTGGTGAAAACATTGTTTGGTATACTTGCATGTCATATCAGTGTGTCTGGGTTCAAGTCCTAGCTTCAATCCCAATTCCTGCTTCCTCCTAATGCACACTTTGGGTGGTAGCAAATGACAGTTCAAGTGATTAGGTCCCTGCCACACACGTGCAAGACCCAGATTGAGTTCAGCATTCAGGCTGGTTCATCGCTGGCTGTTCTGGGCATTTGAGAAGTGAACCAGTAGCTCTTTCTGTCACTCTGCCTTTGAAAATAAATTTTTAAAAAACTTAAAAAGCAATCATTTTGTAAAGATTTATTTATTGGGGGCCAATGCTGTGGCTCAGCAGATTAAAGCCCTGGCCTGAAGAACCGACATCCCATATGGGCGCCGGTTCTAGTCCCGGCTGCTCCTCTTCTGATTCAGCTCTCTGCTATGGCCTGGAAAGCAGTGGAGGATGGCCCAAGTCCTTGGGCCCCTGTACCCACATGGGAGGCCCGGAGGAAGCTCCTGGGTCCTGGCTTCGGATCGGCACAGCTCCAGTCGTTGTGGTCAGTTGGGGAGTGAACCAGTGGATGGAAGACCTCTCTCTCTCTTTCTTTGCCTCTCCTTATCTCTCTGTGTAACTCTTTAAAAAAAAAAATTATTTATTTATTTATTTGAAAGGCAGGGTGAGAGAGAGAGAGAGAAAGAGAAAGGTCTTCCATCCACTGGTTAACTCCCCAAATGCCTGCAATGGCTAGAGCTAGGCCGATCTGAAGCCAGGAGCCAGGAGTTTCTTCTGGGTCTCCCAAGTGGGTGCAGGGGCCCAAGCACTTGAGCCATCTTCCACTGCCTTTCCAGGCACATTAGCAGGTTGCTGGCTTGGAAGTGGAGCAGTTAGGACTTGAACTGGCACCCATATGGTATGCCTGCCCCAAAGGTGGAAGCTTAACCTGCTACGCCGCATCATCAGGCCCAAGGCAATTTTTGAAAAAAAATGAATGAATGGAGAAATATGTATGGATTAAATACAGATAATTCCCAATTTACAATGGTTGGACTTTACAAAAAAATTTTTTTTAAGGTTTATTTTCTTTATTTGAAAGGCAGAGTGACAGAGAGGGAAAGAGCTCTTTGAACTGCTGGTTCACTTACCAACTGCCTGCGACAGCCAGGCCTGGGCCAGGCTGAGGCCAGGAACCCAAAACTCCATCTAGGTTTCCCACGATGGCACCAGGGCCCCTTGTACTTAGGCCATCCTCGGCTGCTTTGCCAGGTGCATTAGCAAGGAACTGGACTGGAGGTAGAGCTGCTGGGACTAGAACTGGCACCCTGAAATGGATGCCAACATTTCACACAGAGCTTTAACCTGCTGTGCCACAACATCATCCCCAGATTTTATAATTTTTTGACTTTTTGTTGGTACAAAAGCAGTACCCTTTCAACAAAAACTGTACTTCAAATTTTGATCTTCTCGCTGGCTAGTGATGCGAGGAACAATATTCTTTCAAGATGCAGGGCAGCAGAGGAAGTCACAGTTCTCAGTAAACTATGGTGTCAGGAAGCGGAAAAAAATCCATTTTCATGGATTATGTTGCTAAGCTGTGATGTTCAGTGGATTTAATGTGTTACATAATTATCAGCTATGATAGATTTAGCAGGATGTAACTCCATTGTACATTCCTTCTCTGAATTTTTAAAAAACAATATTTTTGTATATATATGATGTTTATAAATGAAGAATTGGGTTAGGCCAGGCTTCTTTATATCCACAAAAGGTATATAAAGATTAAGTAAATCTACTTTCACCTTACAGTTACTCAGAAATAACACAGTTGGTTTAGAATATGTGAAAGCCCCGAAATATTCTTTTTTTCATACTAATACTGTTGTGAAAATATAAATTCACACATTGGAATCACGTTTTAGAATTTCTTCTATTTCCTATGTACATTTGGGTGATAAAAATGAAATATGCATACATTGGTGCTGGCACAATTGGAGATATATATAGAGAGATTATATATAGATATATATATAAATGAAATTAGATCCATACCTCTCACCATATACAAAATTAAACTCAAAATGAATCAAAGCCCTAATTTAAGACCTGAGACTATGAAGTTGCTGGGAGAAAATACAGTGAAAACACTCCAGGACATTGGTGGGGTGTTGACTCCTTGGATAAGACCTGCAGCAAAAGTAAAACTAACCAGATGGGATTATAGCAAACTCAGAGCTTCTGCTCAGCAAAGGAATTGATCAATACAGTGAACAGAGACATCCAACAGAATGGGAAAAATGTGAACTACCTATCCAACAAACGACTAATATCTACAATGTATCAGCAACTCAGAAAATTCAACAACAAAAGACAACCAGTCCAGTTAAGAAACTGGCAAAGGAACTCAATTGACAGTTCTCAAAAGAAGTACAAAAGGCCAAAAATTATATGAAAAAATGCTCAACATCACTGGCATTAGGGAAATGCAAATCAAAACCACAATCAGATAATACCTCAACCCCATCAGAATGGCTATTAACCAAAACTCAGAGAGGAATGCTGGCTAGGATGTAGAGAAAGGGAAATACTTACACACTGTTGATGGGGATGTAAATCAGTACAGCCATTATGAAAAACTGTATGGCAATTTCTTAAAAAACTAGAAATAGACTTACCTTGTGATCCAGCAATCCTCACTACTGGGTATGCACCCAAAAGACATGAAAACAGTATATAAAAGAGATACTTGCACCACCATGTTTATAATAGCGCTGCTCACAATAACCAAAATAGGGAATCAACCAACATGTCCATCATTAGATGAATGGATAAAGAAAATGTGGAATATACATGAGGGATTATTATTCAGCTGTAAAAAAAAAATGATGACATTCTACCATTTACATCAAAATGAATGCAACCGGAGTACATCGTATTGAATGAAATAAGCCGGACACAGATAAGACTACATGTTCTCCCTTATATTAAATTAAAATGGAAAAGAAATAAACGTGTATTATCAGTATTGCTGCACATATATTTTTATCAAACTGTTTTTATGTTGTTGTCAAACCAGCGATTAAGAATGTTATACTTATATAGTTTTAGTGACCTGTGATTATTTTAAAATTTACTTCATATGGGTGAAGTGATGGTCATCTTTCCATTTGATTATTGTTTATAACCCTTGCATATTACCATTTAACTAGGATCTTTTTACCCTTTGCCTGTTGATCTCTATTTAGTGGAGCACTATGCCCTGGACTATAATGTTAATTAGAAATATGTTCCCTCAAAAACTAAAAGGGAAAGAAAGGAGAGAATCAGAGAAAAAAGAATGAGAGTAAGGAAAGGGAGGGAGAGAGGGAAGGGTGTGGTAGAAGGGAATATTGTTATATTCCATGAACTACATTGAATCTGTTCTCTTTGAATTAATATTACATTCGGATGAAAAATAAATTTCAGTGAAAGAAAGGAAATACAATCACTTTGAAGTATTATAACTTTTTTCCCTAAAAATACCCTTTATTTGGGTCCCCAAATGCTTGTCAACTTAAAATTCAAAAGCAAGACTAATAACATGCATTGTTAACAGAAATACTATCCCCATCTTAATTAAATTATCTTCTAGCTGGAAGGCATTACTAGAATTCCCTATTCCCAGGTGAAAGAAGCATGAAGCTTAAGATCAGAAAATCTAGTTTTGGTGAACTCTGAGCTTCATACGAAGGACTGTCATCTTCAGCATTCACTTAAGTCTTTGTTCATATCTTGCTGTATGCATTCCTTAGTTGCCTCATATACCTAGTTGCCTTCCAGATTGTTTTAAGGATCAAATTGAACAAAAGAGATAAAAATTATTAAGAGGAATAAAACTGGAAATTTTTCATGGTTTTATGGAATTATCTGCTGATTCTATCAGTTGCTTTCATGCTATTTAGCCTATTAATACAGGATTAGTCGTTTGCTAGTTTTCACAGGATGTGTATACTAATAGAACTATTTTTAGTACAGATTTCATCCCCTTGAGAATTGCTACAGTGACTTAAAAAAAAAGAAAGTATTCTGAATTGGTGTGCTTTGTTTTCTTTTTATCATTACTTGAGGAATAAAATAAGAATTTCAACTACAGTGAGTGAATACAGGAAACTTGTTGAAGGAAAGGCTATCTAACCAAAAAAGAGAATTTCAGTCATGCTCTTTTGATAGCTTCATTAACAGCTGCTCTAAGCTGTCTAGTCTGTATTTGGACTAGCCATAGTCTCCCTAGATTCATTACTTTAGATGACACTAATAATGGGAAGGCCTGTTGAAAGTTTCCAGATATTTGAACATTGTCCATGTATACTTCATGACAAGAGGCAGGATTTCTGCTTCTTAAGTAAAGCTTCTGGATTATCTTTTCTCTTGTTTTCCTTCTCTGAATGGTATTTTTCCCCAATGATAAATGTTCACGTGACTCAGTTATGCAGTACAGCACCAGTTTTGTAGTGGACATCTACCTAATCCTGCCAAGATCTTAGTAGGATGAAGAAAAAGTGAAATTAATTCATTTAGTTATCTTTGGCCTCAGTACTCTATTTTTTTAGAAATCATTTGAAGTGTATCCTTTGGAGAATATGCATACCATAGCATTTGTGATTGTGATTGCCTGCCCTCGGTTGTCTCTGCATCTCTCTGCTCCAGCAGATGATAACCTTCTCAAAGGCTTGTTACCCTTCAAGTCCACCCTTACTCTTTGTGATATCTCTAAAACTCTACTGAGGTGCCTGGTACTTAGCAGATGCTCAATTAATATTTGTTGATTTGAATTAAGGAAAAGGTTTTGCCAGAGAATTACATCATTGCTTGCATATTGAAACAAAAATAGTTTTTGAGGTAAGAAAAAGCCAAATGGATATGGAAAGGTGAATGATTCTTGTTAATCAGTTGCCCTGTGACTAGTACAAGGCCTGGAACATATCAGGGCCTTATAAATATATATTGAATTAATCCAATAAATTTTGTCTGGTTGCTGTGCTATTATTAACATTCTGAGAGTTCATCAAAGTGACAATCATATAATTAAGAATTACAGAGTACCATCTGAAGGCTGTCATTTTTTTTTTATCTATATTCAAAGTTTTTTTTTCTCCCGCTTCAGGAGATTTTAGTGTGTGGCCATTCCTTGGAAGTGAATATAACCACAAATCTGGACTTCTTCCTAAATGTGGCTCAAGTTCAACTCTTACATCAGTTAATAGTAGCAAATATGACTGGGCTGGAACCATCAAACAAGACCACAGAGGTAACTGTTACCTGATTTTGATTAGGTTTTGTACAGTTGTGCCAACTTTACATTCACAGTAAGAAAACTATAATTAGAATAAATGCTTGTTGCTCATTATTCTGTGTTTAACTTTATTCAAAATAAGGTTGTAAGTCATTTTAGATTGATGTTCTTTATTTTTGAAACTTGCTTAGTCTCTGTTCCTCTTATTTGTCATTTGGTTTTGCAAAATTGCTGTGGCCTGACCTCAGCAAAATCTGTTAAAAACATTATTTTATTACCCTGCTGAAATTTCTAAAATACAGTGCAAGAAGCCTGGTGGAACTTTTATTTACTCAGATGCATTGCAGGAATAGGTCTCTTTTGAAAGTGAACTTCATAAAAATACGATGGGAATATCTTCAAGAAGCAGCTTGTAAAACATTTGTTTCCCATGGTCATTGGAAAATGGACACAATCCTAAAAGTTGAATGCCTGCCTAGAGTTTTAATTTTGATCCCGTGTTCACCAGAAGCTTGTCTTGTAACCACAAAGTCTCTCAGCATGAAACAAAGAAGGCCATTTATTAGGTGCTCTCCACATACATTTTTTTGTTTTTTGCATTTTGTTTTCACACTTTCTCTCATCATATCTGTACTTAAAATCACTCTTTTGTAAAAACGTGGATGAAAAAGCTATGTATGGAAAGTGTAACTTTTATTTTTGCCATAAATTATGCACAAGGGAAGTGATAGGTATTCAGTGAAAGCCAATTGATGCCAGGCAGTGTGACCAGGCCTTTTTATGGGACATTAACTCACGTGTATTCAAGCGGGTTATAATTACCCTGTGAGGTAGAGGTGAGCATTACACCTGTGTTGTAGGTGAGGCTCTTGCGCAGGTGGACTGCCAGAAATCATCGTATACACGTAACAAAAGGTGATCCATCTTAAATTTGAATTGGGAGTGTTTGAGTCAGTGCTCTTTTCTATTATGTTTGCTACCTCATTCTGTCTTCTTTATTTTTAAAAAATTTATTTAATTATGATAAAGCTTGTAACTTTATAAGGAAGTAGCTCTAGCTTGATCATCTTTTACTATATGTGATTTCTATTTATTCTGTGTCTTTATTAAAAGGGACATAAAACTGGATTCCTAAAAATAATCGCTTTTTAAATATGCATTTAGATAATCCATAAAAATCTAATTATATGACATGAAAGACAAACATTGAAAAATATTTCTCCATGCATTGTCAATGGAGTTCATAAAGTATCCTAGATTGGAAAAGAATTATTCCTCTATTATTTGTGCTGATTTTACAAATCTAATAACAGAAATCTCACAGATTACTAATCTGTTTTAATTTAAAAAATGGAAAAATTTTGAGTTATTGGGAAAGTAGAGGAAAAGATATATATTTGTTAAAAATGTGTATACTGACATTGTTAATGACTTCTATTTCATAAGAATGATGGGTTAAAAATAAGAGTCCCATTCATTAGGGACTTTGTGAATTGTAGACCACTGTCATGACTGTCCTAACCTCATGATTTGACACTATATTGATGCAGTAGTTATAGATATGTAAAAAACACATAGTTTAATAAGAAGATATCATGTATATGTAGTGTATTACCTTTTAATATTTTCAGACAACCTTGGCTAAGGTTTCACTTGAAAGATTAATTTTAAAAAATCCTTCAAGAATGTGATAAGCTAATTCTTATTAGTGGAAAAATCTATACTATAGTCAATTAGAAGAAAAAATGAACTTTTCTTTGGAAATAGAAGTGAAAACAATAGTGCAATCTAAGGATTATTGCTAGAGACAGTATTTAATATCAATTTTAATTAAGTGGATAGCTAAGATGTAATGAAACTGTTAACTTTACAGCTTCAGGGACCCATTTCTGGATAATAAAAGGACCAGCTGATGGTTTAGGCAAATGGCATCCCATATTGAGCAAAAATTTTTTCATGTTTTTACTCTGAAAAATGTGCTGTAGATGGGATGAGGATACTGGACCAAGAGGCTTCTATTTGTGTTCTTTGATTTTCACTGTTCCCTCTCAGCATTATTACTCCATGATTTTATACTCCTAGAATATCCACCTTTTATAGATTTAATTTATTTATTTGAAAAGCAGAGTGATGCAGAGAGAAGGAGAGACAGAAAAAGATCTTCATTCATTGTTTTACTCTTTACTCTCCAAATGGCTTCAATGGCCTGGGCTGAGCCAGGCAAAAGCCAGGAACCTTGAAATTCATCAGGGTCTCCTACATTGTGTGATAGAGGTCCAAGTACTTGGACCATCATCCACTGCTTTCCTGGGAGCATTAACAGCAAGCTGGATTGAAAGCAGAGTAGCTGAAACTCAAACCAGCACTCCAGTACATGATGAAGAGGTCGCAGGGGGCAACTTAACCTATAATTATTTTTTAAACAATGAACATACTTTTCAAATGAGCCACATAGAACAGTGAGAAGGTTAAGATTGTCCTGGGTTGGGCCAGCACCATAGCACAGTAGGTTAATCCTCCACCTGCAGCACCGGCATCCCATGTGTGTACCGGTTCTAGTCCTGGTTGCTCCTCTTCCAGTCCAGCTCTCTGCCGTGGCCTGGGAAGGCAGTAGAAGTTGGCCAAAGTGCTTGGGCCCTGCATGGGAGACCAGGAAGAAGCTCCTGGCTTCAGATCAGAGCAGTTCTGGCCGTTGCGGCCATTTGAGGAGTGAACCAACGGAAGGAAGATCTTTCTTTGTTTCTCTCTCTCTCACTGTCTGTAGCTCTACCTGTCAAATAAATAAATAAAGAAAATCTTAAAAAAAAAACGATTGTCCTGGGTTATGTTTGACTATAGTAATTATTGCTAGTCCTGAATAGCAAGTAATTATCATATTAAGCCTCCTTCCAGAGGTAGTATATGTAAAGAGTAACACATGCTCATTTTCAGATCAGTTTTAAAGTAAATAAACTTATGTAGCAAAATATAAACCATGTTTTTCAGAGCAAAAAATAGAACCACATTATTGAAGATTTGATGTGGGAGTACTTTGATCCACACACTACATGTCCTGAAGGAGAATCAACACAGCTTACAATATTAATTGAGCATCTCTTCCTATGCCTTCTCTCCTTCCTCCTCCTCCTCCTCCACTTAACCACTTTGTTTTGGGCACTTCCTTTTCTTTCTCTTTAATTCCCAGTACAGACTCATTTGTTAACCTGTCCCATACATGCATGGTGCCTGTTTGTACACTCTTTTTGATAGCTAAGGATTATGTTTTTAAGGCAGATCTCACTTGTGAAACAATTCACTTTATCACATCATAAAATATACCATATGATGCCATGTTTCTTCAGTATTTAGGAAGTAACAGATATTTCTGCCCAAAGTGACATTTCTCTTTCCCCAGGCGCAGACTTTTTACTATAATTTATTGTATTTGGCTTCTCTACAACTATTTAAAGAATAAATTACATAAACTGCTGCATTCAGCTCCGAGGTAAGATAAGGTTACATTTTTAAAAATGTTATAGTCTAACTGGTAGGAGAGGTCGAAATGCCCTTCTCCTGCTACCTGTCCTCTTCAGTCAGCCCCTGGCCTCTGAAGGCTACTGTCTGCCCTCATCCCTCTTTAGTCACCTCCCATCTACTCTTCTGGATTTGATATTTCTTCCTACTTCATGTTTGGTTAAATGTTTTCTCTGAAACTGAATTCGCTCTTTTCAGTAATTATGCCTTTCTCATTTGTTTTTCCCTAATTTCCAATGCTGTCTTTTTATGTTGTTGTGACCCACAAAAGTACTTGCATATAAGGAGGAAAGCTGTAGGAAAGTAGGTTGTGACTAGTTCATTATTGTCCCTTTTGAGTAAAACTGTTGTGAACTAGCTGTTCAGAGTAACTGAGGACTCATTTTTTTTCCTTTTTTTAACTTTTATTTAATAAATATAAATTTTCAAAGTGCAGCTTTTGAATTATAGTGGCTTTTTCCCCCCATAACCTCCCTCCCACCCGCAACCAACCCATCTCCCGCTCCCTCTCGCATCCGATTCACATCAAGATTCATTTTTAAAAATCTTTATATACAGAAGATCAATTTAGTATAAACTAAGTAAAGATTTCAGTAATTTGCACCCACACAGAAATACAAAGTATAAAGTACTATTTGAATACTAGTTATACTGTTAATTCACATAGTACAACACGTTAAGGACTGAGATCCTACATGGGGAATAAGTGCACAGTGACTCCTGTTGTTGATTTAACAATTGACATTCTTATTTATGACGTCAGTAGTCACCCAAGGCTCTTGTCATGAGTTGCCAAGGCTATGGAAGCCTCTAGAATTCACAAACTCTGATCTTATTTAGACAAGGCCATAGTCAAAATAGAAGTTATCTCCTCCCTTCAGAGAAGGGTACCTCCTTCTTTGATGGCCCATTCTTTCTGCTGGGATCTCACTCACAGAGATCTTTCATTTAGGTCATTTTTTGCCAGAGTGTGTTGGCTTTCCATGCCTGAAATACTCTCATGGGCTTTTTAGCTGGATCCAAATGCCTTAAGGGCTGATTCTGAGGCCAGAGTGCTGTTTAGGGCATTTGCCATATTATGAGTCTGCTATGTATCCCACTTCCCATGTTGGATCATTGTCTCCTTTTTAATTATATCAGTTAGTATTAGCAGACACTAGTCTTGTTTATGTGATCCTTTCATCTCTTAATCCTTTTTTTTTAACTTTTATTTAATGAATATAAATTTCCAAAGTACAGCTTATGGATTACAATGGCTTCCCCCTCATAACGTCCCTCCAACCCACAAACCTCCCCTTATCCACTCCCTCTCCCCTTCCATTCACATCAAGATTCATTTTCGATTCTCTTTATATACAGAAGATCAGTTTAGCATACATTAAGTAAAGATTTCAACAGTTTGCTCCCACACACAAACATAAAGTGAAAAATACTGTTTGAGTACTAGTTATAGCATTAAATCTCAATGTACAGCACACTAAGGACAAAGATCCTACATGAGGAGTAAGTGCACAGTGACTCCTTTTGTTGACTTAACAAATTGACACTCTTGTTTATGGCATCAGTAATCACCCTAGGCTCTTGTCATGAGCTGCCAAGGCTATGGAAGCCCCCTGAGTTCACTGACTCTGATCATATTTAGACAAGGCCATGGTCAAAGTGGAAGTTCTCTCCTCCCTTCAGAGAAAGGTACCTCCTTCTTTGATGACCCATTCTTTCCACTGGGATCTCACTCGCGGAGATCTTTCATTTAGGTTTTTTTTTCCCCAGAGTGTCTTGGCTTTCCATGCCTGAAATACTCTCATGGGCATTTCAGCCGGATCCGCATGCCTTAAGGGCTGATTATGAGGCCAGAGTGCTGTTAGGACATTCGCCATTCTATGGGTCTGCTGTGTATCTCACTTCCCATGTTGGATCATTCTCTCCCTTTTTGATTCTATCAGCTAGTATTTGCAGACACTATTCTTGTTTATGTGATCCCTTTGGTTCTTAGTCCTATCATTATGATCAATTGTGAACAGAAATTGATCACTGGGACTAGTGAGATGGCATTGGTACATGCCACCTCGATGGGATTGAATTGGAATCCCCTGGTATGTTTCTAACTCTACTGTTTGAGGTAAGTCAGCTTGAGCATGTCCCGAATTGCACATCTCTTCCCCCTCTTATTCCCACTCATATTTAACAGCAAACACTTTTCAGTTAAGTTTCAGCACTTAAGAAGAATTGTGTATTGATTACAGTATTCAACCAAAAGTATTAAGTAGAACAAACAAAAAAAATACTAAGAGGGATAACATATTAAGCTGCTCATCAACAGTCAGGGTGAGGGCTGATCAAGTCACCATTTCTCATAGTGTTCATTTCACTTTAACAGGTTTCCTTTTTGGTGCTCAGTTAGGTGTCACCTATCAAGGAGAACAAGTGGTATTTGTCCAATTGGGATTGGCTTATTTCACTCAACATAATGTTTTCCAAATTCCTAACAGGGATCACTTTTCAGTTAAAATTTAAACACCTAAGAATAATTGTGTGTTAATTACAGAGTTCAACCAATGGTACTAGAACAAAAAAAAATACTAAAATGGATAAAGTATTACACTGTACATCAACCGTGAGGACAAGAGCTGATCAAGTCATGTCGTCTCTTAATCCTAACATTGTGATCAATTATGAACTGAAACTAGTGACTAGTGAGGTGGCATTGGTACATGCCACCTTGATGAGATTGAATTGGAATCCCCTGGCACGTTTCTAACTCTCCCCTTAGGGGTAGGTCTGATTGAGCATGTGCTGAACTGTACACTTCCTCCCTCTCTTATTCCCACTCTTATATTTAACAGGGATCACTTTTCAGTCAAATTTAAATACCTAAAAATAATTGTGTGTTAATTAAAGAGTTCAATCAATGGCTTACATACAGAAATCTACCAACAACAGATGCTGGTGAGGATGTGGGGAAAAAGGGACACTAACCCACTGTTGGTGGGAATGCAAACTGGTAAAACCACTAAGGAAAACAGTTTGGAGATTCCTCAGAAGCCTGAATATAACCCTACCATACAACCCAGCCATCCCTCTCCCTTGGAATTTACCCAAAGGAAATTAAATTGGCAAATAAAAGAGCTGTCTGCACATTAATGTTTATGGCAGCTCAATTCACAATAGTTAAGACATGGAATCAACCTAAATGCCCATCAACAGAAGACTAGATAAAGAAATTACTATGTACTCTATACAATACTATACAGCAGTTAAAAAAAAAAAAGTGAAATCCAGTCATTTGCAACAAAATGGAGGAATCTGGAAAACATCATGCTGAGTAAAATAACCAGTCCCAAAGGGACTAATATCATATGTTCTCCCTGATTGGTGACAACTAACTGAGCACCTAAAAGGAAACCTGTTGAAGTGAAATGGACACTATGAGAAGCAATGACTTGATCAGCCCTTGTCCTGACTGTCGAGGACTCATGATTAACTTGGTTTCCTGTCTCACAGTTTCTGAGCATTTGGTTATAAATACATGAAAGAAATAACTTTTAAGAAATACTAACATCAGAATCATGAGAATGTACATAATTCTCATCTGCGATTTCATACATTTTTTTTAACTTTTATTTAATGAATATAAATTTCCAAAGTACGACTTATGGATTACAATGGCTTCCCCCCCATACTGTCCCTCCCACCCACAACCCTCCCCTTTCCCACTCCCTCTCCCCTTCCATTCACATCAGGATTCATTTTCGATTATCTTAATATACAGAAGATCAGCTTAGTATACATTAAGTAAGGATTTCAACAGTTTGCTCCCACACAGAAACATAAAGTGAAAAATAATAGATGATTTTTTTTAATGATGATGCAATCAGATCAGACCTATTGTCATGTTTAATCCCAGTGAGAGTCAAGTTGGGAATTGATAATTTCTTTTTTTTGTTTTTTTTTTTTTTTTACAGAAGGTCAGTTTAGTATGCATTAAGTAAAGATTTCAACAGTTTGCACCCCCATAGAAACACAAAGTGAAATATATTGTTTGAGTACTCGTTATAGCATTAAATCTCAATGTACAGCACATTAAGGACAGAGATCCTACATGAGGAGTAAGTGCACAGTGACTCCTGTTGTTGACTTTACCAATTGACACTCCTGTCTATGGCATCAGTAATCTCCCTATGCTCCAGTCATGAGTTTCCAAGGCTATGGAAGCCCTCTGAGTTCTCCGACTCTTATCTTGTTTAGACAAGGTCATAGTCAAAGTGGAGGTTCTCTCCTCCCTTCAGAGAAAGGTACCTCCTTCTTTGAAGACCTGTTCTTTCCACTGGGATCTCACTCCCAGAGATCTTTTTGCCAGAGTGTCTTGGCTTTCCATGCCTGAAATACTCTCATGGGCTTTTCAGCCAGATTCGAATGCCTTTAGGGCTGATTCTGAGGCCAGAGTGCTATTTAGGACATCTGCCATTCTATGAGTCCGCTGAGTATCTCACTTCCCATGTTGGATCACTCTCCCCTTTATTTATTCTATCTGTTAGTGTTAGCAGGTACTAGACTTGTTTATGTGCTCCCTTTGACTCTTAGTCCTTTCATTATGATCAATTGTGAACTGAAATTGATCACTTGGACTAGTGAGATGGCATTGGTACATGCCACCTCGATGGGATTGAATTGGAATCCCCTGGTATGTTTCTAACTCTACCATTTGGGGCAAGTCAGCTTGAGCATGTCCCAAATTGTACATCTCTTCCCTCTCTTATTCCCACTCTTATGTTTAACAGGGGTCACATATCAGTTAATTTTCAACACTTAAGAATAACTGTGTGATAATTACAGAATTAAACCAGTCATATTAAGTAGAACAGACAAAAAAAATTACTAAGAGGGATAATGTATTAAGTTGTTCATTAACAGTCAGGGCTATGCTGATCAAGTCACCATTTCTCATAGTGTCCATTTCACTTCAACAGGTTTCCTTTTTGGTGTTCAGTCAGTTGTCACCGATCAGGGAGAACATATGGTATTTTTAGAGCACTTATTTCTAGAATGTTAGCTCTTCACCAAAGGTTTTCCACAGCAAATAATTAAAATCCTCTCTGAGTATAAAGATCTATAAAATAAGTACCAAAGCCTAAGCCCAGTGAGCTTCCTTCTGCATTTTCTAAGATTCCTGCACTTCAGCACATGTCTCATTCAAGATTGGCCCATTCAATAAAGGACCTTTGAAAGACACAAAAGTCTACTGGAGAGAGGGAAATATATAATGATGGTGGTTACTCAGCTGTGTACATTTGTCCAAGCACATCCAGCAGTGCTTTCTTAAAAAGTGAATTTTGTTATTTACAAGTTATACATCAGAAAAGCTCACTCAATAGCACAACTCTGGAAGACACAAGATCCCACAGGCAATAGTGATTTCCATTAATGCCTGAATGCCTTTTACTGAGTCGCTCCCCAGAATATGATACCAGCTAACATTTTAAGTATTTCACTTTGTGTGAGATAATGGTCTAAGTGATTTATACAGCTTACTTCCTTTAATCCTCACAGTTCCTCTCTGACTTTGGAGCTGTGTCTTAGATATCACAGATACGGAAACTGAGTCTCAAGAAAGCCCCATAACTTGACAAAGTCACATAGCTAGTAAATATCGAAACCAGGTTCTCTTTCCTTGAGAATATATTGCTTCGAAGTGCTGTTTGAGGTGCTTCACTCACCTCATTGATGTAAAGGTGTATGTTTACAGGATGAGCTAAGGAAAAATGAGGTTTTACAAGGCCTTGATTGACCTTTCACATGATAGGCTTTTTACATTTTTTATCATATTGCAGTGGTAAGCCATTGAAGAATCAAAATAAAAATATGAGGTGATCAGATTCACTTTTGGAGTTGTGGCAGGTGGATTAGGCATGGTGGCCCAACACTGCAGACTCCTATAGTAATTCAGATAACAAGAGCCTGAACTGAAGTGCTCATTTTGGAAAGGAGAGGAGAACAAATAGTGAGCTAATTCTGCATTGGCCTGAGCTGAAATATCTCAGCAGATGTATTGAAGGTAAGATAGAGGTGAAGATCATTTTTTGTCCATCTGTCCTAAATTGAATGACAAAGGGCAGTGACTCTTCTACATGTTTGCCTACAGGCTTTAACTAATCCTAAATTAGAAGACCACAGATTGGCATCTCCTGGCATTTTGCATCTCTTCTTGAACTCTCATCCAGATCAGTATTCCCATTATTCCCCCAAATAAGAATCTTAGATTTGTTTGTTGATTTTTAGTTTCAGAAGAGGTTTATTATTTATTTCTTTATTTCTAAATATGAATAAGACAAGCAAATTTTGAAGTATCAATGAGAAGGATTATATTGAAAGGTTGAAGTATATTTCAATAAGATAGAAAAAGAAGAAAAACACAGAGTGAAATATATTTGAATAATAAGGAAAAGTAGTAACAGTATAAGTTCCTACAATATCTCTCTCTCTCAAAAAAAAAAAAAAAGGAAAAAGCAGAAAGTTGATGTTAGAATGCTGGATACTTCTAATGTAAATGAAAGCAAGAGATACCACCACAGATATAAATCAAGTTGGGAATTTGGACAATAGGAAATTGTCCAATTGATGGGATGCCCATTCGATGAGTTATTTTACACTGATATAAGGTAATCTATTAAGGAATGGTAGGTAGAATTTTCAGGTTTGAAATGATGGCTGGAACTTGATTACTGTATTGAAACTTCATCTTTTTACCTGGCAAATCATATCAGAATCTGCAAATATATATTTAAATAATAGTAAAATATAAAGATTTCTAAAAATTAGGGTCAGAAGAACAAAAACAACATAAATTCAAGCCACAAAGCCTGAACTTCAGATGTAGCTTTAAATTTCATGACAGCCCAAAAAAGAGTAAGATTCAGATTCTAATAAATTGCTTATTGATTTTACTGATTTTTAAATTGCATACATTTCTAAAAATAACTTATTTTTAGAGTAAGTATATTTAAATATTTAAATTTTAAAGTGTATTTAAAATTTAAATATTCTGTTTTTACACATAAATGTAAAAATAATTTAGAAAGTTTCACTAATACTCTGCACCCACTTTGACCTTTCATTAACATCTTTTTTAAAAATTTTGTTTATTTGAGAGAGTTACAGACTGAGAGAGGGAGAGACAGAGAAAGGTTTTCCATCTTCTGGTTCACTCCCCAAGTGGCCACATGGCTGGAGCTTGGCGGATCCAAAGCCAGGAGCCACGAGCTTCTTCCAGGTCTCCCACATGGGTGCAGGGGTTCAAATACTTGGGCCATCTTCCACTGCTTTCCCAAGCCATAAGCAGAGAGCTTGATCTGAAGAAGAGCTGCCAGGACACAAACCGAACCAGCACCCCTATGGATTGCTAACATCACAGGCAGAGGCTTAGCCTACTACACCACAGCGCCAGCCCATTATTAATATCTTACATATATGATTTATTTGCCACAACTAGTAAACCAACAGCGACACATTGTTAACAGAAATTCATACTTTTTTAGAATTTGCTCATTTTTCCTAAAGATTTAATGCTACTGTCTTTTTGTTGTTCCAGGTATACCGTGTAAAGTTGTTGTGGCTCCATGGGCTCCTTTAGGCTAAGACAGCTTTGCATACTTTCCATGTTTTTGATGACCTGACAATTTTTAGCAGTACTGTTAGGTATTTTGTAGAATGTCCTTTAGTTTGGATTTATCTGACATTAGGAGATTTGTCTATTATTCATTTAGGATGTATATTGTAAATATTTTCTTAAAAGATGTGTCTTTAAAAAAAATTCTTACATCAGTTAATAGTATGAATTGCAACAGTAGTTAAAGCTCCTCTATACTGCATGTTTCTAACTCTTAGAAACTTCACGTCTTCGTCTGTGAGATAAAAAATTGGAACTATTCTGGTTTGTCCTCACCTCCCCATCACCTTCATTAGTGCTTTTGATGACCTAATGGAAAGCCCAAGACTGACCTCCAGTGGCAACCCATGCTGTGCTTCACAAATTAAAAGCCTGCTTGGTGACTTGTGATGAACTGGAGCAATGACATAATTTTTAAAAAGTGTTGTTATTTGCAGACAGACATTTGCAACCTTATTCAGTATTTGTTTATATTTAATGGAAAGTCTCCATTTCCAGAAGTCATCCAAAAATACGTTTCACTGTTGTCCTGAAATCTGAGCCATGGGGCCAGGGTTGGGGCAAGGGGAGGGAGTAGTATAAACTCTCTCTAATCTATAGATAAATCTGATTTGTAATATAATTATTTCATAAATTTTTCTTCTTACAGATTGCCTTCCAATATTTTAGAGGAGTTTCTAACAGCCATTAATTTTAGTTCTCCTAAAACATTTTCTGAAGTTATCCTCCCATCTTCCAACATTTTTCCTCAGGCATATCTTTCCTATGAGCCGTATTCACATAATTCTAAAAGATTTCCCTCCCAATTGTTTTTTTAAAGAATACAAATTATAAATACAAAATTAGGTTCAATGCCTTGAAAATGGCCAGTGCAAGTAAGAGACCTTGAAGTTGAAACTTCTTTCATATTATAATAAATCCCCCTCAACCACTCTCAGTTGAAGACTGGCATATCACTGAAATTGACAAGTCACATCCTATCTTTTATCCTCTGAGTTTGTTTTGTTTGATTTGAGGGAGAGGGGCGGGGGCAGGGGGAAGGGGAGGGAGAGGAAGAGTGAGAGCTTCCAGCTACTAGTTTACTTCCCAGATGCGCTCAGTGGCAAGGATTGAGACGCCAAAGTCGGGAACTCAGTCGCAGTCTCCCATGTGGGTGGCAGGAACCCAATCATTTGAGCCAACATCTACTGCCTACCAGGGTGCAAATTAACAGGAAGCTGGAATTGGGAGTGTAGCCAGGACTTGACGCCAGGCACTCAAGTGTGTAGTACAAGCATTGCAACTGGTATCTTAACTACAAGGCCAAACACCCACCCCCTATTCACAGCATTTATGGACCCATGCTTATGTTGAACCTACCCAGATATGCCAAGATAATCTCTTTCAAGACAATCTGTGTTGTTCTAGCAACTAAGTTGTGGTAACTTCAATCATTGCTGCAAAGTCTCTCTGGTCATGCAATTCTGGAGATTAGCATGTGAATATTTTCAGGGGACAATTGTTCTGCGCATGCAATCACAAGGGAACCTGATGTCTGTCTTCCTTCTTCTTGATACTAACGGCCGTATTATAGTCTTTCTGATGTGAAAAGCCAGCAGTGAGCTACAAAATTCACATGATGCTAGGCATCTTGTCCATTGAGAAATAAACAAATGAGAAAACCCTTAAGTTTGTTAGGCGAAGCCATGGTACATATGTGAAATGCTCGATTGTGAATTTCAGAGTAACCATGATTTTTCAGCCACTCTTTCAAATACAAATGGTTTCCATAAAAAAAAAATAAGCTATTATAGCTGGCAGTGCAGTTACACATCTGTTTTTCCTCAAGACAACTATCATTCTTTGGTGTGCAGAGAATGCACTTTGTGTATACTTCCCATTGTATTACACTGAGTATTTAAAAGATCTTTATTGAAGAATCAGAACTTGATAAAATGAATAATTTTTATTGTTTCACTAGCAATATTCTTAAATGAAGTTTTTTTTTTAACTGCAAGTGACTGGTTGAGAAAGGTACAGTCAAAAATAACTCCATTAGATACTGCTGCCTAGATTTCATGCTAAAGCATTAACCATTGTTAAGTGCACCACCAGTGTAAATGTCATTGTGGTTAAAAGGACAAATGATGTCTCAATATTATGAAATTAGTTTTTATCCTAAGTAGTTCTTGGTAGGATCTCTAGAACCTCAAAGTATCCTTGGACCATGCTGTGAGAAATGGTAAAAACACTGCACTTTCTGTCCCTGTTTCTCTCTTTCACAAAATGATATTTCCCAGAAATGTTAAGATTAATGAAGAGTCATTTGTCATTTTGGGCAGAAGCAAATATATTTTTTGTTATTTTGGACAGTGCTGTTGTTTTGATCTTATTTGAACTGTCTTTAACAGTTTCATAACATAAAGAAATTGAGAAAGTCAATAATCTTCACACTCATTTTAGAATGAGGCAACATTAGAAGTTAATTTTTATTTGTCTAATGTTCAACAGTAAATTTGCTGAAAATGGTAAGCAGGAAATCAAGCCTTTACTGGGCTTCTTTAGTGAAAATCTGTGAAGCGTCATGATGCCTCAGACAAAGTTCAGAGTGTAGGCTTTATTTTCTGTCACATTGAATAATCTTCAAGGCTTCACAGATGATTATAGAAAAACTGTTAGAGTTGAGAAATTAGATTTGAATTATACTGACATTCTAACATTCTCAAGTTAAATTCCCTTAAGCAGTTTTCTATGAGAAATGAATTTATTTGAACAGCTTGAAGAAATATTTTAAGAATGAGATGTGCATTTATTTATAAAACCTCTTATTGCTACAAATAAACTGAATTAGTTATATAAAAGTTTGAAAGTGAACTTAAAATTCTCGGGAGTGGCATATTGTCAGTGGTGGTGAGGATGATGATGACAGCAACACTGAGGAGAGTAGTGGATGATATTCTTGACTGCTCACCATGTGCCGAGTATTTGTTGTGTTATCACACATTATTTCACTTAATTCTCAAATAACTATGTTAGAATTAACAGATCTTGGGGCCGGTGTTGAGGTTTAGCGAGTTAAGCTGCAGCCTGTGATGCCGACATCCCACATAGGCACTGGTTCAAGACCTGGCTGCTCCACTTCTGATCCAGCTCACTGCTAATGTATCTGGCTAAGCAGCGGAAGGTGGCACAGTTACTTGGGCCCCTGCCACCAACTTGGGAGACCTGGGTTTGGCCTGGTGTAGCCGAGGCTGTTGTGGCTATTTGGGGAGTAAACCAATGGATGGAAGATCTCTGTCTCTGTTTTACCTCTCTCTCTCTGTGTAACTCTGCCTTTCAAATAAATAAATCTTTTTTAAAAAGGAAGAAACAGGGCCAGCACTGTGGTGTAGTAGGTAAAGTCACTACCCAAAGCACCAGCATCCCATATGGGCGCCGGTTCAAGTCCTGGCTGCTTTAATTCTGATCAAGCTCTCTGCTGTGGCCTGGGAAAGGAGTACAAGATGGCCCAAGTCCTTGGACCCCTGCATCCATGTGGGAGACCCAGAAGAAGCTCCTGGCTTCTGATCGGCACAGCTCCAGCTGTTGCAGCCATCTGGGGAATGAATGAGCAGATGGAAGACCTCTCTCTTTCTCTGCCTCTGCCTCTCTGTAATTCTTCCTTCAAATAAATAAATAAATTTTTTAAAAAAAGGAAAAACAAATAGATGATCTTACTAAGAATAAATTGACCAAAAAAAAAAAAAAAAAAGAAGAAAAAGAAAAAAAAACCTGAAGCTTTCAGTATGGTAATCATGGACATTTTTACTGTAAGAATAATTTCACTGCCCTAATACAGCGTTTTCACCCTCTATGCAGTCATCTAGTTACCTAGTTGTGGATGTTTTGTTTTTCCTTTCTTCATCAGTTTGTTCAATCTAACTATAATTTATGTATCAACAATGGTAAAATAGATGGGTAAGTCTCTTTGCCTTTCTGTAAACTTTAAAGCATTTTCTTCATTCCAGAAATAATGTTCTCAGAGAATGAGTATTGTGGAACTTTCCCATAAAATGTACAGATGGAGGATAAAAAGCAACATCTAAAATTTTAGGACCCTTTTGAGGACTTGAAATGATAAAGCTGATGATGGTGGTGACAATCACTTATTGTATACTTACTAAATTCAGTAATGAGTATTATCTCAGTTTTCTCTATTGCTCCCTTTAGCAGTAAAAGAAACTGGGGCACAGAGATTCCAGCTGTTTTCTAGAGATTGTATAATCAGTAAGTGTTGTGGCCCTGATTCCAATCTAGATTATACGTTTGCCATTAACACTAGCAATCTGGATTCTTGATACTAGCTTTACCACTTACTAATCATGTCTTTGCGCAGTTTTCTCTTTTTTTAAGATTTATTTTATTTATTTGAAAGGCTGAGTTACAGAGAGAAAGGGAGAGACAGATCTTCCATCTGCTGGTTCATTCCCCAAATGCCTTCAGTGGCCAGGGCTGGGTGAGACCTAAGCCAGGAGCCTGGAACTCCACATGGGTCCCCTACATGGGCCATCTTCCACTGAATTCCCAGGCACATTAGTAGGGAGCTGGATTGGAAGTGGAGCAAAAAAAAAAAAAAAAAAAAAAAAAAGAAGAGCAGCTGGGACTTGAAGCAGTGCTCATATGGGATGCCAGCAGTCCCACTGTGCCACAACATCAACCCCCGCAATTTTCTTGAACTTTAAACTTCAGTTGGCTCATCTATAAAATGGAAGTAAGAGTACCAGTTCTTAACATTTTTTTTAACATTTCATTGGGCATAGATTCCTGTATGGCTTGTTGTGGGCATAACTAAGAAAGCAAACCGTTCATCACAATTTGTGGCACACAGAAATAAATGCTCAGTAAATGACAATGGCTATGGAGATGATAGTATCAAAGTAAAGACTCTGGGTGCCTTGTTCCTAGCCAATTGGCCCCTATTCCGCATTACCAAATATTCTTCTGACTCTACCTTCCATCTCATTTTAAGCCAAATTATACACAGCAGCCAGAATAATTATTCTAAAGTTAATTCAGTGTGATACAGTTTTTTATTTTAAAAAAAATTTCTGCAGTGATTTCTTTATGTCCTAGTGAGCATGTAAGAATTGGACCTGCTATGTGGGCTCCAGTTTATCTTTCTTGCTCCATGTTTTCTCCATAGTTCCTACTTGGTATAGGGGTAGAGTTGTGTGGAAATGTTTTAAATTTTCAGCGTCAATAAAGGTCTACAACCAGCATTCAGGGGTGGGGGAAGGAGGGGGACAGGAAGATCCAGGTTCTTCCATGAGTGGGATAATCTCTGCCATGAATTGTTTTGCCTAAATATGGGTAGTCAGCTTGTTCAGTCTCCTGCTCCCTGAATATCCTCCCTATATCCACACCATTATTTCTTTACTTTTGCTGTTGTTTGAACATTTCTACCTCTCATCCTAAATCTCCTTGTCATCTTGTCTAGCCTTCAAAGCCGAGCTTGAGCTATCACTTAAATTCCCACATTTCTTCCGTATCTCCCTGAACTATCATTGTTCCTTCTTTTTTTTAAACTCCTTAATATATTTACCCTTTATACCTGCCTATGAATTGTTTTCATGAAGGAGATAATTTACTATCCTTCAACCTTTTTGTTTGTTTGTTTGTTTGTTTGTTTGTTTTTATCTTTTATTTAATGAATATAAATTTCCAAAGTACGACTCATGTGTTACAATGGCTTCCCCCCCCATACCGTCCCTCCCACCCACAACCCCCCCCTTCCCACTCCCTCTCCCCCTCCATTCACGTCAAGATTCATTTTCGATTATCTTAATATACAGAAGATCAGCCTAGCATACCTTAAGTAAGTATTTCAACAGTTTGCTCCCACACAGAAACATAAAGTGAAAAATAATAGATGATTTTTTTTTAAATGATGATGAAATCAGATCAGACCTATTGTCATGTTTAATCCCAGTGAGAGTCAAGTTGGGAATTGATATTTTTTTTTTTTTACAGAAGATCAGTTTAGTGTACATTAAGTAAAGATTTCAATCGTTTGCACCCCCATAGAAACACAAAGTGAAATATACTGTTTGAGTACTCGTTATAGCATTAAGCCTCAGTGTACAGCACGTTAAGGACAGAGATCCTACATGAGGAGTAAGTGCACAGTGACTCCTGCCGTTGACTTCACAAATTGACACTCCTGTTTATGGCATCAGTAATCTCCCTATGCACCAGTTATGAGTTTCCAAGGCTATGGAAGCCCCCTGAGTTCTCCGACTCTTATCTTGTTTAGACACGGTCATAGTCAAAGTGGAGGTTCTCTCCTCCCTTCAGAGAAAGGCACCTCCCTCTTTGTCCTTCAACCTTTTTTTAATGACCAAAATCTGATTCAATTTTGAGCATCTTAAAATGCATATAGTGTTTTTTAAAGATTTATTTTAAGCTGGCCCCGCGGCTCACTAGGCTAATCCTCCACCTTGTGGTGCCGGCACACCGGGTTCTAGTCCCGGTCGGGGCGCCGGATTCTGTCCCGGTTGCCCCTCTTCCAGGCCAGCTCTCTGCTGAGGCCAGGGAGTGCAGTGGAGGATGGCCCAAGTCCTTGGGCCCTGCACCCCATGGGAGACCAGGAGAAGCACCTGGCTCCTGCCTTCGGATCAGCGCGGTGTGCCAGCCACAGCGTGCCGGCCACAGCGGCCATTGGAGGGTGAACCAACGGCAAAGGAAGACCTTTCTCTCTGTCTCTCTCACTGTCCACTCTGCCTGTCAAAAAAAAAATTATTTTTATTTTATTTGAAATAAAAGATTTATTTATTTGAAATAAGAGTCAAGGCCAGCGCTCGATGCAGTAGGTTAGTACTCCGCTTGTGGCGCTGGCATCCCGTATGAGCACCGGTTCTAGTCTTGTCTGCCTCTCTTCCAATCCAGCTCTCTGCTGTGGACAGGGAAAGCAGTAGATGATAGCCGAAGTCTTTGGACCCCTGCACCCACATGGGAAACCAGGAAGAAGCACCTGGCTCCTGCTTCAGATTTGAGCAGCTTCAGCCATTGTAGCCCTTTCTGGAGTGAACCAACAGAAGGAAGACCTTTCTCTCTGTCTCTCCCTCTTACTGTCTATAACTCCACCTCTCAAATAAATAAATAAAATCTCCAAAAAAAAAAAAGGACATGGCTGGCACTGTGGTGCAGCGGGTTAACACCTTGGCCTGAAGCGCCTGCATCCCATATGGGTGCCGGTTCGAAACCCTGCTTCTCCACTTCCGAGCCAGCTCTCTGCTATGGCCTGGGAAAACAGTAGAGGATGGCCCAAGTCCTAGGATCCCTGCACCCACATGGGAGACCAGGAAGAAGCTCCTGGCTCCTGGCTTTGGATCCGCATAGCTCCAGCCGTTGCTGCCAATTGGGGAGTGAACCATCAGATGGAAGACCTCTCTCTCTCTGCCTCCCCTCTCTGTGTAACTCTGACTTGCAAAAAAATAAATAAATCTTTAAAAAAAAAGTTACAGAGAGAGACAGAGTGGGGGGGGGGGTGTCTTCCATCCGCTGGTTCACTCCCCAGATGGCCGCAACAGCCGGAGCTGCACCGATCTGAAGCCAGGAGCCAGGAGTTTCTTCCTGATCTCCCATGTGGGTGCAGGGGCCCAAGGACTTGGGCCATCTTCCACTGCTTTCCCAGGCCATAGCAGAGAGCTGGATCGGAAGAGGAGCAGCCAGGACTAGAACTGGCACCCATAGGGGATGCTGGCATTTCAGGCCAGGGCTCTAACCCGCTGCGCCACAAATCTGGCCCCAAAATGCATATAGTGTTAAACTTCGTAGATATTTTTGGAGGCTGGAGACCTCATTTTAAATTATTTGAGCATCAGCACTATGAATTATTTTTCTCAATGCTGGCTGGTGCCTCACATAGTGCCAGACCTATATATAATCAGTAATAAATTCATGTTATGTAAATTAATCTTAAAAGACCAAAAGTTTTCTGAGGACAACTAAAGCAATCCTTATTTATTTATTTACATTCTTATTTTTCTATCCACTCAATCCATTCAAAAAGGCAGTGAAAAAAGTGGTAGGTGCAGCATCTTTAACTTCACTCTATATGTCATTAAGTAGCATTTCTTTTATGTGGTAGGTGCTTAATGTATTTTTTTATGTGGGCCTTTTAGTATTCTGCAGCATCAGGGAAAAATGAAATGTTTTCATGTCTTCATATTGTGTGGTGATAAAGTATCAGACATTAAAACACCTCAGGACCCAAGTGATTATATAAATATTAAAAGTAAGTAATAATAACAGAATTACAAAGGAGTGAATGCTCCAACATGGGAAGCAGTCCACCCAGAACTTAGAGAATGACAATCGCTTTATATAGCAGTCTGACCTCAGAATCTGCCCTTAAGGCATTCTGGGCTGGCTGAAAAGCCCACTAAGAGCATTTCAGGCATGGAAAACCAAGACCCAGTTGCAAAAAGTGTCCTACATGAAGGACTGCAGGGGGTGAGACCCCAGTGAAAAGAAGTCATGAAAGAAGGACATACTTTTCTCTGAAGAGAGGAGAGAATTTCCACTTTGCTTATGACCTTGTCTAAATACTGTCGGAGTTTCTGGATTCAAAAGGCTTCCATAGCCAAGGCAGCTCATGTCAAGAGCCTCGGATGATCACTGATGTTATATGTGAGAGTATATGGGAACTCTTAGTACTTACTTACTTTTGATTCCTCAAATATACAAGCAAAATTAACAGAATCCAGTTGGTAGGTAGACTTAGGGAATAGTTGTAGTCTGTGCACACTAATGTGATCTCACTATAGAAAAATAACTTTATTAAAAGTCTTTTAAGTTCTTTATAAAAAATCTATCAGTATGAGCAGGAACTCTCATGGGCTACAGTGATTGTTTAAAATATTTATTTATTTATTCAAAAGGCAAAATTACAGGGGAGGGGAGTCTCCCATCTACTGGTTCACTCCCCAGATGGCTACAACAGCCAGGGTTGGGCCAAGCCAAGACAATTAGTAGGGGACTGGATGGGAAGTTGAGCAACCAGGACTTGAACGGGTGCCTATATGGCATGCTGGTGTCACAAGTGGTAGCTTTGTCTGCTGTAGCACAACCTGGTCCTGGCTATAGTAATTTTTTTGAAAGCTTTTATTTAATAAATATAAATTTCATAGGTACAGCTTTTGGATTATAGCAGTTCTTCCCCTCATACCCTCTCTCCCACTCCCAAACCATCCCAACTCTTACTCCCTCTCCCATCCCATTCTTCATTAAGATTAATTTTTAATTATCTTTATATACATAAGATTTCAACAGTTTGCACTAACACAAAGTATAAAGTACTATTTGAAGACTAGTTTTACCGTTAATTCTCTTAGTACAACTCATTAAGGACAGAGGTCCTATCTGGGGAGCAAGTGCACAGTGACTCCTGTTGTTGATTTAACAATTGACACTGTTACTTATGATTTCAGTGATCACCTGAGGCTCTAGTCACGAGCTGCCAAGGCTATGGAAGCCTCTAGAATTCACAAACTCTGACCTTTTAAGACAGGGCCATAAGCAAAGTAGAAGTGTAAGTTCTTTCCTCCCTTCAGAGAGAGGTACCTCCTCCTTTGGTGGTCCCTTCTTTCCACTGGGATCTCACTCACAGAGATCTTTCATATAGGTCATTTTTTGCCACAGTGTCTTGGTTTTCCATGCCTGAAATACTCTCATGGGCTTTTTAGCCAGCTCCGAATGCCTTAAGTGCTGATTCTGAGGCCAGAATGCTGTTTAGGGTATTTGTCATTCTATGAGTCTGCTGTGTGGCATACTTCCCATGTTGGATCATTTTCTCCTTTTTAATTCTATCAATTATTACTAGCAGACACTTGATCTTATTTATGTGATCCTTTTGACACTTATTCCTATCTTTATGATCAGTTACAACTAGTAAGATGGCATTGAAAACCTGCCAACCTAATGGGATTTGGAGTCCCATGGCAAGTTTTTAGCTTTACCCTTATGGGTAAGTCTCCTCCCTCTCTTATTCTCACTCTTATTTTTAACAGGGATCAATTTTTTTTTATTTGACAGGTAGAGATATAGATAGTGAGAGAGAGAGACAGAGAGAAAGGTCTTCCTTCTGCTGGTTCACCCTCCAAATGGCTGCCACGGCTGGCACTGCGCAATTCGAAGCCAAGAGCCAGGTACTTCTTCCTGGTCTCCCATGCAGGTGCAAGGCCCATGGACTTGGGCCATCCTCCACTGCCTTCCCGGGCCAGAGCAGAGAGCTGGACTGGAAGAGGAGCAACCGGGACTAGAACCTGCCACCCATATGGGATGCCAGTGCCTCAGGCGGAGGATTAACCAAGTGAGCCACGGCGCCAGCCCCGGGGATCAATTTTCAATTGGATTTAAACACTTAAGAATAATTCTGTGTTAAGTAAAGAGTTCAACCAATGGTTAAGTAGAAGAAAAATACTAAAAAGAATAAAATAGTAAGCTGTTCCTCGACAGTCAGGACAGGGCTGATCAAGTCATTGTTTCTCATAGTGTCCATTTCAGTTCCACAGGATTCCTTTTAGGTGCTTAGTTGTCACTGATCAGGGAGAACATATGATATTTGTCCCTTTGGTCTGGCTTATTTTACTCAGCACGATGTTTTCCAGATTCCTCCATTTTGTTGCAAATGACCAGATTTCATTTTTTTTTTTACTGCTGTGTAGTGTTTCATAGAGTACATATCCCATAATTTCTTTATCCTGTCTTCCTTTGATGGGCATTTAGGTTGATTCCATGTCTTAGCTATTGTGGATTGAGCTGCAATAAACATGAGGGTGCAGATAGCTCTTTTATTTGCCAATTTAATTTCCCTTGGGTAAATTCAGAGGAGTGTGATGGCTGGGTCGTATGGTAGGGCTATATTCAGATTTCTGAAGTATCTCCAGACTGTCTCCCTTAGTGTCTTTACCAGTTTGCATTCCCACTAACAGTGGATTAGTGTGCCCTTTTCCCCACATCCTCATCAGCATCTCTTGTTTGTTGATTTCTGTATGAATGGCTACAGTAATTTTAACCTGAGGGTTCTATGGGAATTTAGATGTGATCTAATATAGAAATAGTTGTGCATTATTAATTTTAAACAGAACTTTAGGCCGGCGCCGCGGCTCACTAGGGTAATCCTCCTCCTTGCGGCGCCGGCACACCGGGTTCTAGTCCCGGTTGCCCCTCTTCCAGGCCAGCTCTCTGTGTGGCCAGGGAGTGTAGTGGAGGATGGCCCAAGTGCTTGGGCCCTGCACCCATGGGAGACCAGGAGAAGTACCTGGCTCCTGCCATCGGATCAGCGCGGTGCGCCGGCCTCAGCGTGCCGGCCGCAGCGGCCATTGGAGGGTGAACCAACGGCAAAAAGGAAGACCTTTCTCTCTGTCTCCCTTTCTCACTGTCTACTCTGCCTGTGGGGGTGGGGGGGAACAGAACTTTATGCTTCCATTATTTGAACTAAATGAAAGTTTGTTTCATATTGAAGTGGCAATCTGTGAACAAAAAGGTAGATGTATTTTGCCAGGTTTCATATTAAAAATCTACTTGCCAAAATCAGTATCAGGAAGTTTTCTGTTGTTTCAATGTAATGCTCATATTATTATTGTTAATATTATGAGTCATGTTCTAAATGAAACTGCAGCATAGTTCAAAAAACATAGGATGGTTCAAAAAGCTAAGTTCAGTTCATGGCACTACAACTCTGAAAGGTATGCAAATCATTTGATTTCTCTGAGCCCATCTCCTAATCTATAAATTTGTGATAGTACTCTAATTCTTAATCTTATTATGAGGGCTAGATTAAATTATGTTAACCCTCCTCAAAAGTATTAGTAGTTATCAGTGCTTGAATTTCCAACTGTAGATCATAAGGTTTTTTTTAATTATACCTTCTATAAAGCAAACTATATATTTGAATATGTATTAGTTTATAATGGATCATATTCTAAGTTTCTTTTCTGTTTTTGACAAATCTAAACTAAATAGAAACTTGAACACTTAGATATTCTAGAAATAAATCTAAACTTACATTAAGAGACATTTCTCTAAAATTTGCTTTGCCACTAACAATAGTATCTTGGTGAAGTCAGTTTAGCTCTCTGGCCATATTCCCTGCTATGTGAAGTAAACTAGAGGAGGAGGAGCTGTTATATGTGTATTTTAAGACCACTGTCATTTCGAAAATTCAGTGATTATTTTTGACATATTATCAGTCTAACAATTCATTCAAAAGCCCTACTTCCTTCCAATTGTTTATTATTTGATACATATATGTGCATAATTGTGTGTGTGTGTGATAGGATGTTTAAAAACTTGTGTGACCATGATAATCAGCAGGAGTATTCATTAAAGCCAGTTTAAAATCTCCTTGTGAAATTCTGATTCAGTAGGCTGGAAGTAGCCTCAGGAATCAGTGGTTCAATAAGGATTTTTATCATGCACCGATTTTAGAACTACTGTATTCTTTTACTGTGCTTTATCTGAAAGTTACTTTGGACTTTTCTACTCTTTTTAGGAGTGGCTTTCTCAGGTTCATTAGCAGAGAGCGGTATCCAGAAATGGCGTAGCTGGGACTTGAACCCACACTCCAATATGGGATGCCAGCATCACAGGTGGCAGCTCAACCGGATGCTCCATAATGCAAGCGCCCAAAAAAGAAGTTCTGTTTTTAAAAACTTATTTGAAAGGCAGGGAGACAGAGTCAGACAAAGGTCTCCCATCTGCTAGTTTATTTCCCAGATGCCTGCAACAGCCAGAACTGGGCAAGGACGAAGTTAGTAACCATGAACTCAGTCTCGGTCTTGGGTTGGTAGTAGGGACCCACTGAATCATCACCACGGCCTCCCAGAGTGCACATTAGCATCAGCCTAGAATCAGGAGCAGAGCCGGGCCTCAAACACAGGCACTGAATGGGATGTGGGCATTCCAAGTAGCGTCTTAAATGCCACCACAGATGCCTGCCCCTTTCCACTCACTATTTGAAGTTTGTACAGTAATTGAAAAAATAAAAATTTGATAACAAAAGTGGAGCAAGTTTGGAGTCAAGAATTGCATATTTCCTATATCTCAAATAAAATTGCTTACTTTTTTGAATCAATATTTAAGCCTAAAAATGTAGAATGGGTGTATAAAACTTACACAAGAAATATTGCTTTTAAATAATAAGACATTCACTTTTTAAACACATAACTTGCTTTGGATAGAGTTTGCTGTAACTCCTGTAGGGAACAAGAAGACAATATGAGGCTATAATTAGACATCCATCACACTGAAAGATTTATAAACTTTTCCACCCTCAGTTCTTCTGGCCTTTGTTATTTTAAGACAACATGAATAAATAGTGCCAGTCCCAGCTCAGGCAAAAAATTTTTTAGAAGAAATGTATTGTTCGTGCCTCTCACTCTTTCTTTTGTTGGTTACCAGCCTTATACCCAGCCCAGGCACCTGACCCAAGATCTCTTAGTGAATGAATCTGTTTCTTTTTGGTAGTGTATTCCCAGAAATGTATAGTAATATACATAATGGTAGTGTATTACCATCTTGGTAGGCGGCACTTTGCTTTCTGTTGTGAGAACTACACTTTGTTCCATCTACACCATGTTCTAACCATCTGGGAAAGATAAGAAGAAAAGTACAAAGGACCTGCTTCTTACTCTATGGTATATTTTGATAATTTTCTTATCTTGTTTCTTATATATTAGTAAATTACAAAAAGCTCTTACAGCAATGAGCAGTAGCTAACATCATATTTCCTTAACAGTAATGTATGTATTTCACAGATATTCTGACAGTTGCTCCTTAGAGCAATCCCAGGGATTTGCAGGTTTGGAAACAATCCCAGGAAGTTCAAATGGCAAAGGTAATTTGATGAAGCCTGGGCTAGAGTCTGCTGACTCCTAGTTGATAGTACCCTCAAAAGCACAAGGAGAACTAATTGGATGACCAAGTGGTTGCATGAATGTGTGGTGCTGCCAGCAAAATCACATCCAGAATCTTAAAGCCAAACTAGAATTCATTCCTTTATAATGTTTGGCGGAAATATTGGGACAGTTATTCACAAAGAATGTAAGTTCTGTCTGTGACCAAGCTTAGAAAATTATTGCTGCTGCTGCACCCAAATCTGGGAATGAAATTCCACAGCATGGTTACTGTTCCCTTAGCCTTCTCAACTCAGTAGACCCTTCATACAACTTTGTGCATATAATACTTTGATCGTATTCTCTTTTAGATATTTATTTTTCTTTAAAATATTTTTCTTTGAAATTGTTTTTCCTATCAGCTATGATGCCTGTGGTATACATAATAGAAAATCCAAAGACTGTTCTTCAGTAGGAAATGCTTGGGACCTCAAAACTTGAAGTCCAGAGGAAGGGGAGATGTCCAAGTTATCAGTGTTATACAGCTTTGTTTTCCCCTCAACTCTGCTAAGCTGAGCTTGACACAATGCTTTTGTCTTTGGACTGATTTTCTCATGGTGGTGCCATGGCTATAATAGTTTTATGTCTATCCATAACTCTGTATGTGAATGAATGAATGAGTAAAAACAATATAGAAGTCAGGTGTAAATTTTCTGCGAGCTATGGGCAGTATTTACAGCTAACATCGGTGTAACTCTTTATGACCCATGAAACTTTTCACTTCATTTATTGTAATCTCACATCATTCCTGTGAAGTAGGTATTTTCTCTATTTTATAATGTTATTAATGAGAGCCAAACAGATTAGGGTCGCACCACAGATAAGTGGAAGTCAAAGTCTGAACACCACATCTATTGGCTCAGTGAGATTAACATGCTTAAAATGGAACTCCTGGTGTTTCCCTTTCTCCAGACCTGCTTCACCTTGAGGCCTTCTCAATTTAGTCACTGACAGCTCTCTTCTTCCAGTTGCTAAAGCCAAAATGTATGAAATCATACTTGCATCCTCTTTTTCTCTTATACCTCATATCTAATCTGTCAGGAAATCCTTTTGGCTCTATCTTCAAAATATATCCAGAATTGCACTCCTTCTCACCACCTTCACGGTTTGCCACCTTCCTGTCTCAGCTCTGTTACTAAGGTCATCTTCTGTCTCCTTTTTTCATCCTCTTCTGCCCACCTCTTATTCTCAACACTACACCTGCGGTGATTCTTTTCAAAGCCAAGTCAGGTGATTGTATTATCCCCTCAAAAGCCTTCTTCAGGGGCTCCATCTCACTCAGAGAAAAGTTGGTCTCTACAAGGATGACTTTCAAGGCCCTTTAAGATCTCGCCCCTCCACCACTGTCACCTCTCCTCCCACAGCCCTCCCCATTGCTTTCTCTGCTCCGGCCATGTTGGTCTCTGCTCCTGCAGCTCCCCTCACGGGAGACCTTTCCAAAGGCTCTTTTCCAGCATCTCCTCAAGTCTTTACTCACTTTCTCCTTCTTGATGAGACTTATCATAGCCCCACTGTATAAGGTCACAGGTTCCTCCCAGAACTCTGGATCTCTGTGGCTCTGCTTCTAGCTCTTGACATGTTATAAAATTTACTTATTTATTCTTCTGTCTACCTTCTCAGAATGTAGGCCCCAGGCCGGTGCCATGGCTCAATAGGCTAATCTTCCACCTGTGGCTCCAGCACACTGGGTTCTAGTCCTGGTCGGGGCGCCGGATTCTGTCCCGGTTGCTCCTCTTCCAGGCCAGCTCTCTGCTGTGGCCCGGGAGTGCAGTGGAGGATGGTCCAAGTGCTTGGTCCCTGCACCCACATGGGAGACCAGGATAAGTACCTGGCTCCTGGCTTCAGATCAGTGCGGTGCACCGGCCGCAGTGGCCATTGGGGGTGAACCAACGGAAAAGGAAGACCTTTCTCTCTGTCTTTCTCTCTCTCTCACTGACCACTCTGCCTGTCAAAAAAAAAAAAAAAAAAAAAAAAAAAAAAGTAGGCCCCATAAGGATAGCTTTTTTGTTTGTTTTCCTTGGTGTATCTCCAGTGCCTTAAATTACTAGGCACGTAGTAGGAGCTCAGTACTATTTTGTTAAATGAATGCAAAGCTGATATAGTTCATGAATGCCTTTAAGCTTAGAGTTTCATTGAGAAGATAATACTATGCTGGTTCTGATAGCAGTTGACCAGTATAAAGCTGTATGTGACAAAACTGCAAGATAGGCTGGCGCCACGGCTCACTAGGCTAATCCTCCACCTGCGGCACCGGCACACCGGGTTCTAGTCCCAGTTAGGGTGACGGTTTCTTTCCCGGTTGCTCCTCTTCCAGGCCAGCTCTCTGCTGTGGCCCGGGAGTGCAGTGGAGGATGACCCAAGTGCTTGGGCCCTGCACCCCATGGGAGACCAGGAGGAAGCACCTGGCTCCTGGCTTCAGATCGGCACAGCGTGCCAGCTGTAGCAGCCATTTGGGGGGTGAACCAATGGAAGGAAGACCTTTCTCTCTGTTTCTCTCTCTCTCTCTCTCACTGTCTAACTCTGCAAGATATAGGTGATGAAAAAACTGCAAGATGTAGGTGATGAAAATGGTTGATGCAGTGATTATAAAGGATGCTTTGATATACCTATTCAAAAGGGAGAAAAATGAGAAGTTCTGCTAGCTTATTAAGTTAGCTTTCGAACATTGCCAGTTAGTATTCACTAAGTTTTTTCAAAGTCAGATATTCTCCACATGGAAAGATAATACTACTCACCTGTTGTCAGTGGGACATATACTTTTCCTTTGCAATAATAAAATAAATGAGGTCCAACATTTGTAAGAGTGTTAGCCAGAATTAGGAGTATAGGCTGTAACAATAAAAGACCTTTCTTTTTTCCCTGTGTGAATCTAATTTAACTGACCCAGTATCAAATGAACTAACTTGCCTAGACAATCCAAAGACTGGAAAGGGTCACCAGGGGTTATGTCTGTCGGTTGATGGCCAAAAAACAAGCTTGCTTTTTCTTATACTCTGGCCAGCTTAGTTCTTTTGAGTTAAAGCACCATTTCTCTTTTAATGTAATAAGAGCATTTTCCCCTATAAAATAGTCCATTCCTTAGACTGGAAATAGCAATTGGTCTTTGTGATGTAGGTAGTTTTTAGCACTGGATTGTTTAGTTTGTAAAAATATTTCATTTAGATGGAGCTTATGACCTGATGATATTTAGGAGAGTGCCAAAATGTAACTCAACAGAAGATGCCAGTAAAAACCATAGTTGGAAGGGGTGAATAATGGTTGCGTCATTTTCCTGGTAGGTGTAACCAGGCCTAAAAATCCATCACTGCCATTTGTAAAATGTGTTTCTAAGGCATAAAAGGAACTGGCATTCTGTGAACTACGTTAAAGTATCAAAATATCTGCCAGAGCTCAAGTCACTGTCCCAGTCTTTACATCGTTCAGAAAGCTTTGTTTCATCATTGTGTTTTACTGCCAAAAACGATAGTAATAGTCCCCCTTTGCTTTTGGTCATCATTTTTGTGCTTGAACATACCAGTTTTTTTCACTGGGATTTAACTTTGATAACAAGAAAATTCTTATGCACAAATAAGCCCTCCAAGTATTTTAAAACTTTGGTTCTTCTCTTAAATAAAATCTAAAGACTAATATAGTATTTTTAAAAAACACAGTTGGTCAAAATAAAGTGATGTTTGTGATTAATATTCAGTACTCAGATTAATACAACAAATCAAATTTCTACACTAATATAAAACATATGCAAAAAATAATAGGAGTCATATGTACTTTAAAATGTGTTTAATTCTTTTTGATTAGTGCAAGGGTACTTCTAGAAATACTGAGGATACAATTAACTCCTGCTGTGAATGAAGTATACCCCAATAACTGATAAAGTAGATTTGTTTGCCTTCAGTTGTGTTAGGAGAAGAGGTTTTAAAGGAGATGGAATTGTAGAACCATCTCCAACTCCTTGTAAATTATAGGCCGAGGGCAGAGCAGGAGACTGGCTGCTAAGTTCCAGGCATCTGATACATGGGGATACACTAACCGGGGTGTGGGAGGTGGGTAGCTCAAGAAGTGTAATCTCTGCCTTTTCTTAGATCTGGATTCTCTCCTTGAAAAGAAGGACGGTACTTCCATCTTCAAAATGGTGGCATTGTAGTGCAATCTTCACTGAGGGGAAGAGGGCATGCACGGGCATATTTGAAGAGTAGAAAACAGGGACAGAAGAAAGTCAGTAACCCCTGATCACAAGCCATTTTATTGTTTAGTAGTCCTTTAATTTCACCTACTGGTTGCACTTGTTTATAAAAGAATAAAAAGTACAGAGGGAGACAGAACAAATGAAAGTTAACCTTTCATTTTTTTGTTAATTGGTGAACAGTCTCAAAAACCTCTTTTCTGCCATTCTCACTGCAGGTGTATCTCTTTGAAATGATATTTCTGTCATCCTTACACATGTGAGCCATAGATTCAGACCAGAAGATTTTGTAACATGACCATATAATTTGTCATCTTAAACAGGAAATATTTGAGAATAAAAGTAGATGCTATTACCAAATAAATTAAGAGACTGTGTATGAAATAGAAGTATCTCAGGCCATCTCAGCCATGTGGTCATTTATATGGAAGGCTGATCAGAAAGCCAGTCATTCTTTCCTAAGCCTCACACTTCTCACTTTCTCTAAGGCCATTGTAAAATATCAGGGGGCTAGAAATCAGTGTAGAGAAAATCAACAGAACCAAAACATGGTTTTTGGAAAAGATCAACAAAATTGACAAACCCTTAGACTGATCAAGAAAAAAGACTAGAGCCAGTGTTGTGGCATAGCACTCAACACTGCTGCTTTGTGACATAGGCATCCCACGTGGGTGCTGGTTTGTGTCCCTGTGGCTGCACTTCTAACTCAGCTCCCTGATAAAGCTCCTGGGAAAACAGTGGAACATGACATAAGTACTTGGGCATTTGTCACCTACTGGGAGACCCAAAGGAAGCTCTTGGCTTCTGGCTTCTGGCTGGCTCAGCTCCAGCCAACGTGGCCATCTGGGGAGTGAACCAGCAGATGGAAGATTCATTCTCTCTCTCTCTCTCTCCCTCCCTCCCTCCCCCCTCCTTGCTCGCTCCTTCTCTCTCTCTCTCTCTCTCTCTCTCTCACTTTTAAATAAATAAATCTTTAAAATAAAAAAAAAAAGAAGACTAAACTATCCAGAGTGAAAGAGGTAATATTAATATGGACTTAGATGAAAATATAAAAATAAGTTTTTGTGACCATAGACTAGTGATTTCTTAAATATGACATCAAAAACTCAAGCAACATAAATAAGTAAATCTTTATCAAAATTTATATAAACAATTCTTACATCTCAATAATAAAAAAGACAACTTAATTGAAATTTTTTTAAAATTTTTATAAGGGGAAAGGATCCTAGTAAACGTTAGTCCAAAGAGAGTAGACAGGAGGCTGGTGTTGTGGCATAACATGTAAAGCCACTGCCTGTGAAGCTGGCCTCCCATATGGATGCTGGTTTCTGTCGCAGCTTCTCCGCTTCCTGTCCAGCTCCCTGATAATGGCCTGGGAAAAGCAGTGGAGATGGCTCAAGTGACTGGGACCTTGCCTCCCATGTGGGAGACCTGAAAGAAAATCCTTGCTCCTTGTTTCAGCCTGGCTCAGCCCTGGCCTTTGAAGCCACTTGGGGGGTGAATCAACAGATTGAAGATCACTCTCGCTCGCTCGCTCGCTCTCTCCCCCCCACCCCCACCATAACTCTGACTTTCAAATAAATAAATCTTTTAAAAATATATACAAATGTTAAACACATGAAAAAAATCAGTATCATTAACCATCAGAGAAATGCAAATTATCACCAGCTTCTGACACCACATCATACCCAGCAGGATGGCAGTGATCTTAAAGACAGTGTTGTTGAGGATGTGGACTATAAAATGCTACAAATGTTTTAGAAAGCAGTCTGATGGTTCCTCGAAAAAGATTAAACACAGAGTTACTATACAACTCAGCAGTTCCATTCCTAGTTATATAACCAAGAGAAATGAAAACGTAAGTCCATACAGTAACTTGCACATTAATATTGATAGCAACATTATTCATAATGGCTTAAAAGTGAAAACAACATTGTCTATCAGCTGATGAATGGTTGAGTAAAATGTAGTGTATTCAGGCAATGGAACTTTACTTGATCATAGAAAAGAAATGAAGTATATATTAACAGCAGGAGTGAACCTTATAAACATTTTGCAGAAGAAAAGATGCCTGTCAGTAAAGACCAGTTGTATGTGATTCCATTTCTATCAGTTGCCTGGTATTACCAAATCAGAAAACAGGAAAGTAGATTAGTAGTGACCTAGGGCAGTGAGTGAGTGGGGAGGTGGGATAATAGTAAAGCAAGTGACTGCTATTGGGTATGGGATTTCTTTTAGGGATGATAAAAGTGTCCTAAAATTGATTGTGGTGATGGCTGAACAATTCTGTGAATATACTCAAAACCATTTATTTGTACATTCTAAATAGGTGAATTATCTCAATAAAACAGACATTTAAAATTATATCATGAGGGGCCAGTGCCATGGCTCACTTGGTTAATCCTCTGCCTGTGGAGCCAGCATCCCATATGGGCACTGGTTCTAGTCCCAGTTGGGGCACCAGATTCTGTCCCGGTTGCTCCTCTTCCAGTCCAGCTCTCTGCTGTGGCCCGGGAGTGCAGTGGAGGATGGCCCAAGTGCTTGGGCCCCTGCACCCACATGGGAGACCAGGAAGAAGCACCTGGCTCCTGGCTTTGGATCGGCGCAGCGCACCGGCCATGGCAGCCATTTGGGGAGTGAACCAATGGAAGGAAGACTTTTCTCTCTGTCTCTCTCTCACTGTCTATAACTCTGTCAAAAATTTTATATCATGAGTAGCAAGTGTTGGCAAGGATGTGGAAAAGAGGGAAGTTTTGTATATTATGGGCATATAAATTATTATACCTGCTGTTGACAGTGATATAGAAAGTCCACAAAAAAAAGCTGAAAATAAGACTACCATTTGATCTGATGATCCCACTTCCTAGTATACATCCAAAGGAACTAAAATCAGTATATTGAAAGAATGTTTGTACTTCCATGTTCATTGAACCGTTATTCACAGTAGTCAAAATATGGAATGAACCTATGTATCTAGCAACAGATGAATGGATAAAGAGATAAGTATAGATACTGAATGGAATATTATTCAGCCTTGTAGTAGAAGGAAAATCATGTCTTTTACAACAATATAGATGAATCTGGAGGATGTTATGGTAAGTGGAAAAAGACAGGTACAGAAAAACTAAGACTGTATGATCTCACTGAATGTGGAACCTAAAAATGTTGAATTTATAGAGGTAGAGAATAGATTGTTGGTTACCAGAGGGAGGAGGGCATTTTGAGGTGTTGATCAAAGAGTACAAAGTTTCAGATAGATAGGGGGCATGAATTTTGAAATCTGTTTCACAGCAGGGTGACTATAGTCAATAATAATATATGTTTCAAAGTAAGAATTTCAAATGTCTCACCTGAAAAAAAATTGTAGGCAAATGATGATGTGACCGATATGTTAATTAGTTTGATGTAATCATGCCCCACTGGATACGTACATGGGAACATCACATGGTACTCCATCAGTGTATGTCGTTATGATTTGTCAATTTGAAAATTGTATCAAGGAGTGACTGACCCACCAGCTGGGCTTTGTTGCCCTCAAGTCACATGCACACTCACACACATGTCACAGTGACCTGCAGCTACTTTGCTCTTATCTCTTTTTCATGTTGTGCATACCCCTCCCCACTCCTTTCCTCAACCACTACTCCATCACCCATAAGATTTTCTTTGAAGACAGGATTCTGTAGCCAAAAAAGTGGTTTAAAGTATCTGGAAACAATGAGCTCCAGAACCTCTTGCCGTTCTAACAAGCCTTGATTCTGATGCATTGAACTCATAATTTGAATTTGGCCTAGATTATTCCATTTTAACTCCATGTCAACAAAAGGAAAGCTGTGAACAAAGACAGTTTCTTCCCACGTAGCTGGACACAGGTGTGACTTAGTGGAAACTGTGGCACTCAGCCAGGTCTTCAGCTCCCTAGAGCAGTGCTCTATCTGCAAGCCCTACTTCCTGTTCTTGAATACAGTGATTTGCCAAAATAGAGACACCTGGTCCCAGCACCTTGCAAATGGGCTTTTCCTTTCAACATTTCAAAATACATTCGTATATTGATGAAGACTTTCTCTGGGAAGCCATCTGTCTGAAATCTGTAGTGATAAAGAAAACTCCCTACCTCTTAGAAATTCGTAGTGTTGTCTGTTACTTGCCTCCACTATTCCTCTGTCCTCCCTTTTCCTTACATTTACGAAGCATTTGTTTACGGAGCATCTGCTGTGTGCCCTGCACTACATATATGGCAATGACTAGCGTTAATTAGTCCCTAAAGTTACTGATCTGGCCATCTAGTTGGGATACATACTGATAACAAAAGTTTAAATTTTGAGGCTGGTAAATTTGGGAAAGTGGGTTAAGCCACCTCTCATGATGGCAGCATCCCAGACTTTTGGTGAGTGCCTGATAAGTGTTGGAGACAGTATGTTCTTCAGGATTGTAGGAAAGAGAGTGGTTATTGTGGGCTCTATAAAGAGAAGACTTCACAGAGGAAATGAGCCCTAAAAGAGAGGGCATCCCAGGCTGGAAGGGCAGCATAAATGACAATCTGGAGGCAAAATGTGAAGAAAATCCCAGAATGGAGAGTTTATAGATTGAGAAATAGTGAGGGGATGAGTTAAAGAGCAGGGCCCAGTGAGGTTTCTCCTCACCCCAGTTAGAATAGCTTTCACATAGAAATTAATAAGCAACAAATGCTGGTGAGGATGTGGGGGGAAAGGTACCCTAATTCACTGTTGGTGGGAATGTAAACTATTAAAAACACTATGGAGATCAGTTTGGAGATACCTCAGAAATCCACATATAGACCTACCATATGACCCAGCCATCCCATTCCTGGGAATCTAACCAAGGGAAATGAAATCAGCAAATAAAAGAGTTATCTGCACCCCCATGTTTATTGCAGCTCAATTCACCATAGCTAAGACATGGAATCAACCTAAATGCCCATTAACTGAAGACTGAATAAAGAAATTATGGGATATGTACTCTGTGGAATACTACACAGAGGTTTAAAAAATGAAATCTAGTCATTTGCAACAAAATGGATGAATATGGAAAACATCATACTTAGTGAAATAAGTCAGGCCCAAAGGGACAAATACCATGTGTTCTCCCTGATCTGTGATAACTAATAGAGCACCTAAAATGGAAATTTGTAGAAGTGAAATTGACACTTTGAGAAGCAGTAATTTGAATAGCCATTGTCTTGACTGTTAAGGAACATGTTTGTTCGTTTTGTTTGTTTTTTCTTAATGGAGAATGGAATTGGAAATGGGAGAGGGAGGAGGAGGTAGGAGTGGGACAGAAGGGGTGGATATGATGGGAAGAATCACTATATTCCTAAAGTTGTACTTATGAAATTTGTATTCATTAAATAAATGGTTTCTTTGGGAAAAAAATAAAATAAAATTTAAAAAGGGTGCATTGCTAGAACTTCCCTTCAGGTAAGAAGCTTCTTGCATGGGCCATGAGAAATCTCTGTTTTGACAAATACCACAGTGGATTTTTTTTAATGTATATATTTGAGAAGCATAGACACCAGCAACGAAACAAAGAGAGCTTCCATCCACTGGTTCACTTCCCAAATGCCGAGAACCCAGAACTCAATCTGGATCTCCCATGTGGATAGCAGAGAGCACCACCATTTTTAATTTTTTTAAATGTATTTTCATTTTATTTGAAGAGCAGAGAGGCAGAAATCTTCTATTTGCTGGTTCTTTCTCCAGTTGCCCACAACAGGCAAGGTTAGGTCAAGCTAAAGCCAGAAGCCCAGAATTCCGTCTTTGTATTCCACGTGAGTGGCAGACACCCCAGTACTTGGGCCATCAGATGCTGCCTTCCAGGATGCACAACAGCAGGAATGTTGATCAGAAGCCCAGCAGCCAGGACTCAAACTAGGCATTCTGATACAGGAGGTGGGCTTCCTAGGTGGTGACTGTGGCACCTGATGTCTGCCCCGCTCCCTACCCCCGCCAGGGGATTCTGATTCAGGTGCTTCAGAGGTCCTGCTCTAAGGAAGACACATAAAACAGAGCTCAGGTTCCTTAACCTGTCACCAAGGGTCTGGGCACCCTCATCTTCCCTTATTTCCAGTAATAGATCACATCCTTTCTCAAATGAGACATTTTTCTATTGGATAAACTTACCTGTGCTCTTTTTTCCCCCTCATTGTTGTTTATGTGGTTTCCTCAGACTCAGTATCACTAGTGCCATTTCATTGAGTCCAAATGTTTGGTGGCTTCTTTTATCCCTAGTTCAAATGTGTCCAGAAATTTTCTTTAGTGAGTATAGCACTAAAATGGAGTGCAGACTCTACATTTCCCTGCTCCTTTGTCTACTCTCCCACCCAGAGATCTGAGGAGTATATTACAAATGATTCCATTCATTTGTTCCTTCCTTAATTCATCCATTAAGTATTTATTCAGTGCCTACTATGTACTAAGCATTGCTCCAGGTTCTAATGATAAAGAAGGAAAACATTCAAAAAAATCTTTTTTGTGGAACTTACATTCTTTTTTTTTTTTTTTTAAGATTTATTTATTTACTTGGAAGGTGGTGTTAGAGAGAGACAGGGAGGGGGGAGACCTTCCATCCACTGGTTCACTCCCCAAATGGCTGCAGCAGCCAGGGCTGTGCCAATCCATAGCCAGGAGCCAGGAGCTTCTCTTCTAGATCTCCCTTGTGGTTACAGGGGCCTAGGGCCTTGGGCCATCTCCCGCTGCTTTCCCAGATGCATTAGCAGGGAGCTGGACTGGAAGTGAAGCAGCCAGAACTGGTGCTCACTTGGAATGCGGGTGTTGCAGATGGCAGCTTTACCCACTATGCCACAGCGCCAACCCCAAGACATACGTTCTTACTGGGCTACTGTTTATAAGTAAATATTATAAAGTGTTTTGAGAATAGTCATCAGTCCATATTATTTAGGATATATTAGAAAAAGTAGAGACCCATGAAAGAAATTAATAAAAGAACTCTTACAAGTGGAATTTATATACCAGGGCAGGCCAGTGAGAATAGAAAATATAAAGGACACAGCAAGAGTAATTAATGAAATCAAAGTTTGACCAGCAGTGCTTGATGGGAATCATGAGGCTATATTTAATATTTGAGCCTTCTGAAGGAATTGGGGGAAAGTAGAGAGGTAGTATGTATGAGAAAAATATTTGTAAATGTAACAGTGTTTCACCTGAGTTGTGTGGGATTTTACTACTAGGACATTCAAATAGAAATGCCTAGTAGCAGTTAGAAATCTGAAGGTTGATTGGAGCTCAGGCCACTTTCCATTTTCCATTCTCCAGCTCAAATAAAAAATAGTCTGTTGGGGCAAGTGTTTGGTGTAGCAATTAAGACCCCAGTTGGGATGCCCACACTCCATATCAGAGTGTCTGGGTTTCCCTCAAATTCCAGCTTCCTGCTACTGTGTACCCTGGGAGGCAAACAGCAGGTGATGGCTCAAGTTGGGGCCCTGCCACACTCATGAGAGACCTGGAATTGAGTTCCCAATTCCCAGGCTTTTAAGAATGAACCACCATGTGGGAGGTACCTGTCTCTGTAAAAAGTCAGTCTGCCCCAGTTCCAAAATTTATTTTTCCCCAGAAACCTTTTATTTAAGGTATATAAACTTCATGAATTTCATAAATACAGAATTATTACCTAGTGATTCTTCCCACCCTACTCTCCCTCTACCCACATTCCCTCCCTTCTTCCTCCTCCCTCTCCTATTCCCATTCTTAATTTTTAATAAGATCTAGTTTCAATTAACTTTATATACATAAAATTAACCCTATGTTAATTACAGAGGTCAACAAATAGTACAGGGAAAAAAAAAAAAAAAAGCCTGTTCCTCAACAGTTGAGACAAGGGATATTCAAAGTTATTGCATCTCTAACTGACAATTTCAGTTCTATATATTACATTTTAGGTCTTCTATTTCCAGTTCCAGAATTTCTTGCCAAGAGTTTTCATTTTATGAACTCAATCTGAGATGCAGAGAGATAAACAGCTCCCACCTACTAGTTCACTCCCCAGGTGTCCATGACAGCCTGGGCTGGGTTGGGGTGGAAGCTGGGATCCTGAAACACAACTCAGTTTTCCCATGTGAGTGACAGTTCGCCAATTACATAAGTAAGCCATTGCTGCTGCTTCCCAAGATTTGCATTAGCAGGAAACTAGAGTATGGAACCAGAGCCAGGAATTAAACCTTGGTAATCCACCACAGGAGACAGGTGTCTTAACTGCTAGGCTAAAGTCAGCTCCCCAAGAAGTATTTTATGTTTCATTCAGTTGATTTTTCCCAAGGATTGAGCCATGAATACATGTCTTAACCATACTTCTTTCATCTGTAAGTATTTTCCTAGAATGAGACCTAGGTCCAACTCCAGAAAACTATCTCTGATCATAGCCTTTTCTTGAATGGTTCTTCGCTAATTAGGGGTTTGGCTTATCAGAGGAACTAGGAAGATGACATAATTGAACTAAAGAGCCCTTTAAACTTGTGTATAGTAGTGAATGTCATCTTTCTATATGAAGAGTCATTGTGGTCATTTATGATTCTTAGCAAAACAGGAAGAGGTTGGAAAGACAGATTGCGAAAGAATTGGCGTAACACACAAGATGGACAGCTGCTTTTAATGGCCTAAACAAGTATTTTTTCCTCCATTCTTGTGGTTGCTTAGACCAAGAAACTCAAGTTATTCTTGACTGCTTTGTCTCTGTCATAGAACCCAGCATCCTATTTATCAGCAAACATAAGGCTGTATGTGTGTTACACATATATCTGAGGGTACCTCAGAAATTTGAGGCAAAATATGTTTATTTTGGTCCAAAACATTCTTCAAATCCTTGCCTAAATTTTTTCGTAATACTCATTTTCTGTGACCTTTATGAAGATCTGTCATAAGCATGGATTTAAAAAAAAAAATTTAACCAAACGGAACTCATCTTCTAGTTTCATTTTCCACTGTCTTTTTTTTTTTAAGATTTATTTATTTATGTATTTGAGAGGTAGAGTTACAGAGAGAGGGAGAGACAGAGGAGTCTTCCATCGGCTGGTTCACCCCCCAAATGGCTGCAAAAGCCAGAGGTGGGCTGATCTGAAGGTAGGAGTCAGGAGCTTCTGCCAGATCTCCCATACAGGTGCAGGGGCCCAAGCACTCAGACCATCTCCAACTGCTTTCCCAGGCCATAGCTTAGAGCTTTATCGGAAGGGGAGCAACCAGGATATGAACTGGCGTCACAGGTGGAGGCTTAGCCCAGTACACCACAGTGCTGGCCCTCCACTGTCTTTTTGAAATGCCCTCATTTTATTGTGTGACCTCCTTCTAGAATGTATGCTACATAAAAGTAGGAGTTTTTTTCTGCTGTGTCCCCAGAACATAGAAGATGCTTAATAACAATTTGTTGAATGAATGATATGAAAAAATATAATTCCACATTTTGTTAATTAGATTTGGCATTGGCTCTGACTTCAGGAAACTCAGGATATATTTATCACAATAAAATTATTGTAGCTAAAGCCCAAACATTCCAGTATGATTAATCAAATAATATTACAAAAGATAGAAACTATTTATTCTTTTGTATACAGGGTTTATTTATTTATCTATTTGAAAGTCGGTGTTAGTGAAAGAGATCTTCTAGCCATTGGTTAACTCCCCAAATGACTGCAGTAGCTAAGGCTGTCCCAGGCCAAAGCTAGGAGCCTGGAAGTCCATCCAGGTCTCCCACAAGGGTGGCAGAGTCCCAGTTACTCCAGGCATCATCTGCTGCCTTCCCAGGTACATTAGCAGAAAGCTGGATATGAGATGGAATAGCTGGAACTTGAGCTTGCCCTCTGGTATGGAATCTGGGCATTCCAACAGGCTACAGCACAAGACTTGCTCCAGAAACTTTTTGTTCTTAACTAGTTTAGGGAAATGTCGGTAAAGTTTAAAGGATGAGAGCACTTCTCTTTAAAGATTATTTATTTTTATTTACTTGAAATAGTGACACAAAGAGATCAACAGAGAGAAATCTTTGATCTGCTGATTACTTCCCAGATGCCTTCAATAGCTGGGTCTAGGTCAGACCAAACCCCAGAGCCAGGAAATCCATCTGACCCTCTCATGTGGGTGGAAGGGATGCGAGTACTTGAGCCATCATCTGATTCTTCCCAGGCATTAGCAGGAAGCAGATCAGAAGCAGAGGCAGAGGTGGACCTTGATTCCTGGCACTCTGATACAGGATGTGGGTGTGCCAGCTGGCAGTTTATCCTTCTGTACCACAGTGCCTGCCCCAGGCTAATAGGACCCTTCTGTAATAGTACTAATTTTGTAATACTTCCATCATATGATCTTCTAAAATATAGCCTTAATAAGGAACATTCTGATAAGATCAACTGGTAATCATATTGCAGGTAGGATTAAAATTTAAATTCCAGGGTCAGGCTCTGTGGCATAGCAGATTAAGCCTCCACCTGCAACACTGGCATCTCATATGGGCACTGATTTGAGTCCCACCTGCTCCACTTCTGATCTAGCTCCTTGCTAATGTGCCTGAGAAAGTAGTAGATGGCCTGAATGCTTGGGCCCCTACAACCCACATGGGAGACCTAGATGAAGCTAGACCTAGATGGCTCCTGGCTTCAGCCTGGCCCAGTCCCAGCTGATTGTGGCCATTTGGGGAGTGATCCGGCAGATGGAAGATATCTCTCTGTGTCTTGTCTTTCCTTCTGTCTTTCTGTAACTCTGCATTTTTTAAGAAAACTTTTATTTAATAAATATAAATTTCCAAAGTACAACTTTTGGATTATAGCGGGTTTTCCCCCCGCCCCATAACCACCCTCCCACCTGTAAGCCATCCCATCTCCTACTCGCTCTCCCATCCCATTCTTCGTTAAGATACATTTTTAATTATCTTTATATACAGAAGATCAACTTAGTATATACTAAGTAAAGATTTCAACAGATTGCACTCAATAAATAAAAAAATCTTGTTAAAAGAATTTTAGGGCCGGCGCCGCGGCTCAATAGGCTAATCCTCCACCTAGCGGCGCCGGCACACCGGGTTCTAGTCCCGGTCGGGGTGCCAGATTCTTTCCCGGTTGCTCCTCTTCCAGGCCAGCTCTCTGCTGTGGCCAGGGAGTGCAGTGGAGGATGGCCCAAGTGTTTGGGCCCTGCACCCCATGGGAGACCAGGAGAAGCACCTGGCTCCTGCCTTCGGATCAGCGCGGTGCGCCGGCCACAGCGTGCCAGCCGCGGCGGCCATTGGAGGGTGAACCAACGGCAAAGGAAGACCTTTCTCTCTGTCTCTCTCTCTCACTGTCCACTCTGCCTGTCAAAAAAAAAAAAAAAAAATTTTAGATTTTAATCCAGAGTTTTTTGCGAAAGTCCTCTGAAAATTTTCAAGACTTGGTTACTACTTTAATGCCGTAAAGATGTGGCTTGATATTTGGGAGGAGGAAATCTTCTTAGCCTTCAAACCTTTATTTAAGCAGTCCCACAAGACCAGAAATAGCCAAGCTTAATGTTTAAGTTGGATTACCTTCATCAGTGTTCAGAAACTTGCTTTCTTAGAACAGCAAGATTTACTTAGGGGCATATCAGCATATAATAATATGCTGCTGTTGTGAGGCCTGCTGACCAGAACTGCTGTTAGGAATTTTTGCCTGATTTAAAGACAATTTCAGATTTCCAGGTACTGTAGGAAGAAGTGTTCCAGACCATTTGTTGGAAGGTCGTTTTGCTGTAGTGATGATTTTCATGGAATAACAGAGAAGAAGAATTTTTTTTAATGGAAAAGAAGAATTGACAGCAGGGTGTAAACAAATGTTTCTCTCTCACGTCTTGGCGATTTTGTATTTCAAGTCCTTTGCATCATTACTTTTTAATGTATTGATACCATATGACAGAGAAAGAACCAATATGTGGGCTTAGTTCAATTTAGATTTGATCTGTCATCATGAAGTTTAAGGGTGGCCAGTGAAAGTTTTCAGATGGCCCTCTGTTCTCTTATGTCTTGATATGTTTCAGGGAAACCTGGTAGAGAACACTGAGATTTGGATTTACTTTGAAGAGAATCAAGAGTTAACTGAAAAGAGTTATCATAGAATATATAAATATATATATATATAAATCAGCTTAATAGGTTGTTAAATAGCTGTATTCTGTTTGACAATAAAAACCAGCTACAGAATAAAATTAATTATAGCTATGCTTGGCCATATTCATCATTTTCCAACTTAAACTGAATATTGGGAAAAAGTTTTAAAAGTGTGCTCTTTTCTTGCTGTTGCCATAAGCTCTGCATAATTTCTTTAAAGGGGTGTGTGTGATGAAGGGGATGAAGTATCAAATAAAGATTTGTATATATTTTATCAATTGAAATTTCTCAATTCAGCTATGGTTTTCTTATCAGAAAATTAAGTTTATAGTTATAAAGCAGAAACCCCCTAGAAGAGTTGATAAGCATAGTTTACCTCTACATTGCTGCAGAAACTTAAATGCAACTTTTTCTACAACTCTTATAGAGAATGCATAGGCTCGGTAAACTTTCATCTGCTTCAGGGTCAGGGCTGATTCAATCTTAAAGCAAGTTTATGAGAGTGGTTGATGTGATACAGTTGTTTCTAGTAAAATCAGACTAGTCTAAGGAGCCAATCTAAGTCAGTCTTGAGTAAAATTCTATGAGAAACAGACTCCAACTCAGACACAATTGTAAACCCTGCTATAATGAGGACTTGCAGCTGATTTAATCCTATTGAAAAATCTTTAAGCAGCCATAGGACAAAATGGTTTCCACATTGACCTCAGTGAAATGAACCTTGAATTTCATCCGTATGAGGAGTAGTTACCTTGAACACACACAGTAGCCACTTTTTGAGAATTAACATCATGGCCATTTCAAGGTAGGTTGTTATTTCTGATGGAGAGGCCCAGACTGGGCCAAGATTAATTTTTTAAAGTAATGCATTACAAAAAGCAAATGAATCAAGCTTAAACACAAAATTTAGTATAAATCAGTTAGTTCTAGTATCCTTAAACAAGAATGGCCAGCCTACTCCTAATTAGTGTATATGTCAGAGACATAGAGTAAGAGTGGAAAAGAATGAGAACTGTTCCGGAGTTAAAACCCTGTATGCAAAGTTTTGCCTTGTTTTTTTTTTCCCCCATGAACTTTTAGAAGCCCCTGAAAATCAGCTTATGCTGTGAAATGGTGTGTGTATGAAGGCACATGTAGACACAAAGTCTAAAGGTCAACACTGCACATAAAAATCTCCGTGGACAGGACTTGAACTTACTTGTGTGTGCCCATGTGATTAGGTTGGTGTGTATGCTTGAGGCCAGGGGTGGAGCAGATCTATCATTTTGAAACAAACACTGATAATGATCTAGGTATTATAGTGAGTTTAGCACTAGTCCTGATCCCTTTTTGTAATACACAACCTAAAATAGAACAATAGACCAAACACAGACTGCAATAAAACACAACCTTGACTGAACTATCTCCATGCCTCTTTTATTGCACTTTGCTCTGCTCTGGAAATGTGAATATTTGAACTGATACTTAGCAGGCAGTAGTGGCCTCATACTGTTACTTCAAAGAGCCGGAAAAGTAACTTCATGAAAGGGAAAACTTGAAACTGGAGTACTCTTTACCATTCTATCTGTTAGGCAGTGATGGGTATCATTAGTTCTGCTCTTTTGCATAACTACAGCAGTATTGTGAAAACTTTTTTTGTGGTCCAACTGGGAACAATTATATTATGGAGGATCTTGTATAACATTTGGCCTAAAGAAATAAAATATAAAAAGGCCTTGTTTTCTAGCGCTCAGTATCTATAATACTCAACTTCACATAGTGCTTGTTCAAGTTTGGTTTCTAAATAAAACATAACATTGATTGTTGACATTGAAGGAGGTGTTTCACACTGAAGTCAATTTGTGCTTTTTAATGCTTTTTAAAGTTACTTTAATTTGCTAAGATAAATTCTAGCAAGCACATTACTGAGCTAAGATGTAATTTAAACATAAAATGATAAAAAGTTTATGATCTATAATACTCATACCAACATCACTGAAAATCTGGAGTTTAAGAATGTCCTCTTTCTATTTCCTTGGCCAAAATAACACGGTTTGCCGGAAGCTTCCAGAATAGGTGATGTCTGAGTTAAAAGCATGCCTCATCCCCTTTCCACCCCACTGTATTCCACAAAATACAGTTAGGAGTACTTTTGCAAATGTTTAGACAGTGAGACATGTAATTTTTTCAAGTAAAAATTCTCCTTTATAGTTCAAGTATGTGAAGCTGTTAAAATACTGTAAACCTTTTTTTTTTGCTTACTGCCTGTGATATTGTAAGACAAAATGTTTACTTCCTTGAAAACAACTACATTTTAATAAGGGCAATAAAATTAGGATGAGTGTCACTGTGATGTACAGATGTGATTGTCACTTTGTGGCTTTATACTTGGCATTTTTAAATTTACAAAATGTGAAAAATGGTCTCATAATTAGCAAAGAATATTTTGAACAGGGTTAAGGTATGGCTGTTGTCTAATAAAGCTATTAGTGTTGCTATTACATAATCACAATTATGATAAGAAGGTAGAAAATTTATGGATGTGTTTATGTTTGATATATAATACATTTTCCCTAAAAAAGAAACCAGAAACTTAAAGAAATAATGTGAATTAAAATACTGAAATAGATGCTGAATTTCCTTTTGTTAGCCATTTAAACAAACATTTTATTTTAGTCCTTATCAATTCTCAAAAAGTTTGTTTCTATATATTCTTTAAAAATTTAAACATCCATTTATCTCAGTATTTTTATTGAGACTGACTTTTGAATATGCTCATAAAATATTAATATGATTGAACAAGAAGTTTTATTCAAACTTATCTTTCCCCAGTCTAAAAGGCTACTGAGGGAGGGCGGGTAGGGTAGGAAGTCTCATTATGCTCCTGAACCTGTGTATGAAATTTGTTCAGCTTACATAAATAAAAAAAATTTTTTTAAATTTCATTTGAAAAATGTTACTGAAAGACACATAATTAATCTGAAATTCTTTTAACACGTTCCTTGATATTGTCACATTTCTCAAATGTGTTTTTTCCCCTACTGCTGAGATACTGTAACTCTCACCAGACTCCAGGGTGAACTAGTAAACTTACCTATCTCAGTGCTTTAAAAAGAGGAATTAGCCACAGTTCCCTAACTACTACCACAGCTTTCAGCACCTCCTCCATAGAGGCTAGTATCTGTACCGCGTCTAGCTGTGAAAGGAAGAGAAAATGCGCTGAAATGGTCTAAGAAGTAAACTGTCAACTTGACATGTTTTCCTGTGATTGGAAACCTTCTCATATGGAAGCCCATTGATAGTGAAACTGTAGAATTCCTCTGATTTAAGTACCATCTGGTTGTGCTCAAAGCCTTAAAACTGTTATCTCCGCATAAAATTTCATAGTCCTAGACTTTTTTCTTCACCAAACTATTCATTTTTAAGCCACAAATATTTTTCCAGTTCTTTCAGATTTTATCTAAAAGTATATTTTAACAGTATTTAAATAGTTCTTAAACAATAACAATTTATCTTGATAGATGGCATGCTGTGTTTTTTCATTTTATTTTAATTAGCCATTGTGGAACCAAATTCCCTTTTGTTTTAGTCTTTTGAATATTGTTTAATTATTGTTATCATGCCAGATATCTTAAAGGTTATTTTACCAATACAGTTTCATTTAACATAACCCATATGGAATCAATAGTCCGGTTTCCTAAAGTGAATGCTTGGAAAATCTTACATTCATATGTTAAGAGTACACATCCTTTCCTCATTAGTTGGAAAGTACAGGGATTTTGGCACAGGTTCTGTGTGGAAGCATTGTGCAGCTTTTATATGGATTTTGTTTTTAGCCTTTGATGACACTGTTTAGAATAGGAAGTATCTAATAAGTAAAGCATTTTGTCTCAAGTGCTGCCAGTGTGTTTAATATATGCCTGGAGGTCTGAAACATTATCTTCTTCACTACAGTAATATGCATTTAATTCTCTGAAAGCAGAAGGTCGAACTTTTAAAAGGGACTCAAAGTACATTTTCAAACAGAATAATTCAAAACATATGGAACAAGGGACCAGAGTAATGTATAGTTGGTTTTTATGGTTTAATCATGATCATGTTAATGCACACCAGTAGCTAATTAAAGAAAACTTTTATTGTTCATTTTAAATAAGTTAGGTAAAGAGTGGGAGAGCTGATGTAACAGCACTGCCCAGAGATGCATGGTCCTGCTGCCCTCACTAGCAGCAAGCAGATAGTGCTGTGTTTGACAACTTAAGCTAGTAGCCTCCTTGGACAATAATAAAACAACAGTTACTTTCAGAGTAACATTGTGAACTTTTCGCTTTCCACAGAGGAGTGGTAAATTCATGCCCAAGTTCAGGGTGCAGCATATACAATTAATTGTGGAAATTTTTTCGCTAGGGGGCCAGATACTCTTCAGCATATCAGATAAATCTGCAGTGGACTAGAGACAAATCAGTGGATTTTTACATATGTCTGACACTCCTCGGCTTATTTATTTCAGGATTGCAAATAGTTTGGAGACTTATGGAGGAAATACTGGCTTTGAACAGTTTCAAAAATTTAGTTTTCTAGTACTGGGAAAGTTACACTTTTTTTTTTCTTCCAATGCAAGTCAGATTCTTTCATCTCTAGGTCAATGGTTCAAATTCCATTGTGCTCAGTAGTGACTAGAATTAGTTAGCGTCTGACTCTGACTTCTGTTCAGTAACCTGCGTGACCCCCGCTGATAGCTGCCATCCTGCCCCTGCCAGTTGTTTATATCTCAAGATCACTCCACTTGACATCTGCAGAAGTCTAAGGCGACAAGCTCAACACATAATAAGGCTAGACACTCAATTTCTTTATCTTCCCTTAAAGGTGACTCGGTTTTTCATGTTAACACCTATGGGAATGCTTATTTCACCTTAAAGCAGGAGAGACTCGAGTTTAAATATAAATCTATAAATCAAAGGAAGAAAATGCTCTCTGCGTAGAAAGTAAAGTCTCCTGGAGTTAGCTGTGGTTGACTTTCCTGAGTGAGGGAATAAAAATTGTTCATAAAGCTTGAGTTCTTGATTTGAGCTTGCTGAGGAACCCAACCTGAAGTACTTTTTTTACCCCTGTGCCTCTGCCCCAGGGCCTGCTCTTCTCTTTGTCTAGTGTGAGTTGTTTTTTCTGCACTTACTTCATTAGAAAGCCGTTAATAAAAAGATTTATTTACTTATTTGAAAGGTAGAGTTATAGACAGAGAGGGAGAGACAGAGAGAAAGGTCTCCCATCTGCTGGTTCACTCCCTACATGGTCACAATGGCCAGAGCCAAGCTGATCTGAAGCCAGGAGCCAGAAGCTTCTTCTGGGTTTCGCACATGGATGCAAGGGCCCAAGCACTTGGGCCTTCTTCTGCTGTATTCCCAGGCCACAAACAAAGAGCTGGACCAGAAGAAGAGCAGCCAGGACTCAAGCCAGCGCCCATATGGGATGCTGGCGCCACAGGCAGAGACTTAGCCCACTATGCCAGAGCACAAGCCACCCTCAAGGACTTTTTACTCAAATTATTTATAGATATTTATAATGCCTCAAAACATGTACAGTATGCCCTGGATTATTTAAGTTATATATTTGATTTTATTGCATTTTTGCTTGTTATTTGGGAATTCTTGATTGGTAATGGATTTGGAGATATATTTAAAAATTTGTAATAAGGATAAGTAAAACTTTAAAAGTAAACTCTTACTTTGATCACAGTTACCTTTATTTTCATTTTATTGAGTTTTAAATGAAATCTTTTTATTCATATATTCAGTCAATACACAGTTATTAAGCTCTCCTATATGACGAACAGAAAGGTATGTTATCGAATGCTACCTTTTACCCATAGCCTACTTGCTATCTGACCTTGGACCTATGGATTAATACATTTAACTATAAAATGGTATAAGAGTGCTACCTCTCAAAGGGTTGTAACACATAATAAAGCGTACATGAGAACAGCAGTGAACATACTCAGTGCCATCTACTTTTTCTTCAACTGCTCAGAGACAGAATGCCTTATGAATAGTGCTATGATAATAGTAGCTAGTTATGGAAGCAGGAAAGACTACCACTACCTGGAAAAGTTGCTGAACTCTGCACAAACAGGAAGGATTTTATTTTTGTTTTTGTTTTTTGCTTTACCCTTTATTGAGTACCTGTGTGTACCATACACACACACATACATATATTCAGTACATTAACATATTTAATGCAGCAACCATATGGGATGGATATCAATGTACTAATGTCAGAATGAAGACCTAGCAGAGACTGAGTGGATTTCTTGAAGTGTGGTCATCCCACAGGTAGAGGATGCAGATCAGGAAGGACTCCTCTCTCAGACCCCAAAGAATGCGGTATTGGACTTCACCCACATATATTTACATCTTTACAGTCATGCAATTGTAGTCCACAGGGCTTTTTGTTTGTTTGTTTGTTTTTTTCATTTAAGACTCTATTGGGGCCAGCACTGTGGCACAGCCGGTTAATGTCCCGGCTCGCAGCACCAGCATCCCATGTGGGCGCTGGTTCAAGTCTTGGCTGCTCCACTTCTGATCCAGCTCTCTGCTGTGGCCTGGAGAAAGCAGTAGAAGATGTTCCAAGTCCTTGGGCCCCTGCACCTGTGTGGGAGACCCAGAAAAAGCTCCTGGCTCTGGATCAGCTAAGCTCTGGCCGTTGCAGTCATTTGGGGAGTGAACCAGCAGATAGAAGACCTCTCTCTGTCTCTCTCTCCCTGGCTCTACCTCTCTTTGTAACTCTTTCAAATAAATAAAATAAATCTTTAAATAAAAAAGACTATATAAGAAACAAACATGTCCAACATTTATGGCATCTGTTCAGTGCTCTGCCCTTTAGCAATACACAGAAGCAGAATGGAATGGTTCATTCCCTCTAGCAGTTTTCCGCTAGACACGTAATAGCTACCTGTTGTTGAGTGTTTTCTGTGTGCTAGGCACTGTGTTGACTTCTTTAGCTCACTGATCCTCTAGTAACCCTGTAAGGTAGGATTTCTTATCCCCGTTTTACAGCTAAGATGATGTAGCCTTGGAGAGGTTTGTAATTTGTCCGAAGTCACACCATTAGGATTGAACTTCAATCATGTACCTCCCAGGTCTGATGACAAAGCTGATATTTTGCTTTAGCACTGTCCCAATACTATCACCACAGAGCGTTTTAGTGGAATATAATGCATCCTATGATAGAACCACGAATGAAATACTAAGATCATCAAGAAGGAAAAGAGAGAGCAATTCTCGATGAATGTCATTTGTCTTGGGTGACTACGCCAGCCCAGAGGGACGCTGCAAACAGAGAAGGAGCGCAGAATAGACAGAACACTTTAAGAGAACACGCTGTCTTCCAAGAGCAGGGCTAAGTTGTTTTTGTTTCAAATAGCTGAGGTTGGGATGTTTTAGCAATGAGTCTTCATCAACAACTGTAACAGCAGTTAGAAATACTTGAAAAAACTCTAATGACTTCTACATCATTTTTGAATTATTAGTTCTTTATATTTTCACCAAGAATCCATTATAAGTAGCTTATACAAATCTGAGGCATGTAGAGAATTGACATTTTTACCAAATTAAAAAGGATTTGAAAAATGATAAGCTATACCCAGTTACTCAGTACTGGGGATATTTTTCCATTTGTGGTAATAATGTAAATTAGTGAAGCTTTTTGAAGAAAAGTAGGTGATGATATTCAGTAAATGTCAATTTTTTCTCACCATTAATTCTACTTCTAGGATCCTGTCCTAAAGAAATATTACCAGATGCTTAGCATTGATGTTTGTTGACAAAAATTTAAAACTTGATTTTTTGATTATATGGGAATGGTTGAACAAATTGTTCCTAACAAAATGAAGTATTGAACAGTTTTTAAAATTATATTTATAAAGAGTATATTTAGTATGTCAATATATTGAGTTTCAAATGTTGTCTCCATGTTTTAACACCAAGGGATATGGCTTTGGGGAACCCATGCATGGGTAGAGAAAAAGGACGGAAAGAAAGTGCACTAAGATATTACCATTGGCTACCTTTGGTGATAAGATGGTGATGGGGAGGATTTTGAGTTTTTCTTTATTCCTACAGTTTTTCCATGATTCTTTCAATGATTCTCTATTATGTCACTGAAGGAGCAAGTGAATTATATCAGTGCTGAAAAATACTGGTTGGGAAAGGTCTGAAGGTCGTGGAGTCTCGCTGCAAGATGACCCTGGTCGGTCTTTGTCCTCTACCTAGGGAGGCATTGATGGGAAATGTTGAGAACTTTATTGCATGAGGGAAAAAAATTTGCCTTCAAAAATTTTAATTGCTTAGTTCATTACTGGCTTGATTTAACTTGATCACTTATATTTACGCTTATTTTCCAAATCCTGTTGTGGTAGGGAATACAAACATCTTTTTCTATGGCATGCATTTATTTTAGTTACTTTTCATTGTATTGCATAATTTAGGATTACTGAGTTTTCCTTGTCTTTCTTATTATCCAAAAACCTGTAAGTCAGTTTTATAAACAGGCCAAGTATATAATATAAACAACTCCTACATAAACTATATTTCCTTTTTTTAAAAAAAAATTATTTGAGAGGCAGAGTTACAGACAGAGAGATCTTCCATCACTCCCCAAGTGGTGGCAACAACCAGAGCTAGGCTGATCTGGAGCAAGGAGCCAGGAGCTGCTTCTTGGTCTCCCATGTGGGTACAGGGGCCCAGGCACCTGGGCCATCTTCCACTGCCTTCCCAAGCCATTAGCAAAGAGCTGGATGGAAAGTGGAGCAACCAGGACTCAAATCAGTGCCCATTTGGGATGCTGGCATCATATGCAGAGGCTTACCCTGTTATGCCAACAGTGCCAGCCTCAAACTATTTTCTTTTGAGAGGCAGAGCTGCAGACAGAGAGGTCTTCCAACTGCTGGTTCACTCTCCAAATGTCCACAATGGCCAGATCTGGGCCGATCTAAAGCCAGGAGCAAGGAGCTTGTTCAGGGTCTCCCACGTGGGTTTAGAGGCCCAAGCACTTGGGCCATCCTCTGCTTTCCCAGGCCGTTAGCAGGAGGCTAGATCAGAAGTAGAGTATGAACCAGCGCCCATATGGGATGCTGGCACCACAGTAGGATGCACAGCACCAGCCCCCCAAACTATATTTTCAGCAACAAAAATCATGACTTGGAAACAATTTACTGCACTGCTTAGAAAATTACTATAAAGAATATTAGCCAAGGCACCCCGGGTTCTAGTCCTGGTTGGGGTGCCGGATTCTGTCCTGGTTGCTCCTCTTCCAGTCTAGCTCTCTGCTGTGACCCGGGAAGGCAGTGGAGGATGGCCCAGGTCCTTGGGCCCTGCACCCGCTTGGGAGACCAGGAAGGAAGCACCTGGCTCCTGGCTTTGGATCGGCACTGCGCACCAGCCGCAACAGCCATTTGCGGAGTGAACCAATGGAAGGAAGACCTTTCTCTCTGTCTCTCACTAACTCTGCCTGTCAAAAAAAAAAAAGAATATTAGCCAAAATAATTTTTAAAGAGGCATTTTAAAAAATATGTGCTACTTCTATTAATCCAAAGAAAGAAAGTCTGGAACTCGTGTTATTTTCATGGAAGAAATGCACATATCAGGCTTTTTTGCTAGTAATTCTTTGGCATTTTAAGGTGAAATCTTTTTTGAATAGGCACTTACTTTGTTTTTGTGATTACTATGTTAAAAGTTATAGTAGGCCGGTGCCGCGGCTCACTAGGCTAATCCTCCGCCTTGCAGTGCCGGCACACCTGGTTCTAGTCCCGGTCGGGGCGCCGGATTCTGTCCCAGTTGCTCCTCTTCCAGGCCAGCCCTCTGCTGTGGCCAGGGAGTGCAGTGGAGGATGGCCCAAGTGCTTGGGCCCTGCACCCCATGGGAGACCAGGAAAAGCACCTGGCTCCTGGCTCCTGCCATCGGATCAGCGCGGTGTGCCGGCTGCGGTGGCTATTGGAGGGTGAACCAACGGCAAAGGAAGACCTTTCTCTCTGTCTCTCTCTCTCACTGTCCACTCTGCCTGTCAAAAAATTAAAAAAAAAAAAGTTATAGTAGACCCATTTTTTAAATTCCCTTTCCAACAACATGGTTATGACATTTTTCTTATAATAACACTTGGCATGCAACTAGTTTGAACTATTTCATTATTTTTCCTTACAGATTTCTAAACAAGAACAGAAGAAAATGGATACATTTGATGGAGGCATGGCTGAAACCTCATCTCGGTACAGTGGTGCTCAGGATAGTGGAATTGGCAGTGACAGTGTTAAAATCAGAATAGTACAAATAGAGCAACACAGTGGGGCCAGTCAGCACCGCATTGCCCGTCCTTCACGCCAGTCATCAATTGTAAAAAATCTAAATTTTATTCCCTTTGACATATTTATTACTGCAAGTCGAATCTCACTAATGACCTATTCCTGTACCGCATTACCCAAACCGAAATCACCAGAACAGAAGGATGATGAAAAAACAGACAAGAGTTCATCAGATCTCCCAGAAGTTGATTCCAAAGTTATGAAGCCCAGCCAGGCATGTATTTCCACCGTGACAGCAGAAGATCTCTTGAGCAGCAGCATATCTTTTCCATCAGGGAAAAAAATAGGTATCCTCTCTCTGGAAAGTCTGCACGCATCCACAAGGTCATCTGCTAGACAGGCGCTTGGTATCACTATCGTCCGGCAGCCTGGTCGAAGAGGAACCGGTGACTTAGAGCTAGAACCTTTCCTGTACTTCGTTGTGTCCCAGCCTTCCTTGCTTCTGAGTTGTCACCACAGAAAGCAGCGAGTGGAAATATCTATTTTTGATGCTGTCCTTAAAGGGGTAGCCTCTGATTACAAATGCACGGGTAAGTGACTTCAGACTCACTGCAGTGCTAGTCATTACCGCTACATCATAAGTTTTATTCTCATAGTTCCAGAATTGATCAAGCATGAGACAGCTGGCAGACCAGACAAGATTTCTTTCTCTACAGAATATGTAAAGTTCATGTTCCATGGTTTAAGTAAGTTTTTGGATTGTGTTGGGATGTATTTAGCCTGAGTGTTTTCACCGTGCTACTGAATATTCATTTTTGTTTAGGAGCTGAATGAAACAGGGACTCTCTTGGCTCTAGAGAAGCTCAACAATTTGCATTGTGTGGGAAGCATAACCTTTTTCATATAACGATCCAGAGGTATGCTTTCCAAGTTAGTGCCACTGTTCAGAAACAAAATGGTGGACTGTACATGATGTGCATTGTTTTGGTGGTCTTTTGATTCAGTCATCTTGCTGCAGCAGCATGAAATAAGTAATTAATAAGTTCTATTAATAAATTAAGATGATTTTAAGATTTTTTTATTATAAACACTTTTATTTAGTGAATATAATTTTCCAAAGTAGTTTATGGATTATAATGGCTTTTCCCCCCCATCACTTCCCTCCCACTCGCAACCCTCCCATCTCCTGCAGATTTTAAGATTTTTGTACATCTGCAATGAAGCTGTTTATTAATAGTGTTGGCTAGGTGGCTCTGGCTCTCCCCTCCATACCTTCCCTAGAACTAGATTATACCGCAATCCTTTACTATAATATTTATATAGAACTTTTGAAGCTTCATGCCTGTTGAGACTGGGGAAGTAAGCAGAACTTCAAATTTGAGACCATCTGTTAAGTAACAAGGGCCAATGGCAGGAGGATCAAAGAAGGTATGAGAGACCTTTTTCCTGAGTTGGTGAAGACTAGATGATTTGGCTACAAAGACTGGAGATGGTAGTTGCGTCAACTAAGACTCAGTTTTGGATAAGGATCCTAGCCACAGGCCCAGGTATAGTTCAAGCATTTTATTACTATCAGGCGGTCCCATTTAGGAGCTGGAAGCCATCAGTGAAGCATTGGAGAATTGGTCTAACTGGGAAGTCTGGGTGCTTCATTCTGAGCTTCAAGGTGAACGTTTTACACAGTAGGAACCTGGAGAGTAGATGGCAGATATAGTGATCAGTGTTCAGCTCAAAGAAGTGGGAAACTCTAGGCTCTTGCCAAGGTGTAATACAAGTCTCCTGCTTTAGAATGCGGTAGTAGACCATACTGCTGACTGGCCATCCAGTAGTGTGCTGGAGCTGGCTGGCACTTAACTGGCTCAGAAGGCTTTAAGGAGCTTTGTAAGACTGTAGTTAAACTACTGGTGGCTTAAATGGACCATGGTGAGAGTATTTACACCACATATGCTGTAAATGCCCTCAATCATCTCTCCCATTGTGAGAGCATGTTGTTAAGCATTGACCAGCAACCCCTGCCACCCTTCATCAAACTGCACTCACTCACTGAGTCCTATAACATAACAGACACTTCAAGGATACTGGAGATGGGGTGGTGCTGAGCTAATAGAACGCTCCATTATGTCATTCAAGGACTCATGCCCACATACCTGTTGGAAATCTGCCTACCTGTTTTGACAGGATGCAAGGTTTGAAAAATTCATCTTAATTCTTAAGTCCTAAATCTTAATTAGGTTCACTCAGCTGAAGTTGCTCTATGGGTGGATGGCTTCAATGACCCTTGCTGGGAGATGATAGAAAAGGCAGAGGAAAGGAGGGGAAGGGGCCTCATATGAACAGGTCAGCTATGACCTGTGCCTTTATAGATGTATAGTGATCACTGTCTGCTTTAAATGCCTTGCCTCATTTCATCCTATTAACGAATCTATAGGGAATGTTACAGTCTGTATTAGAGATAGGGAACCTGGGAACCTAAGCTTAGAGAAGTAACTTGCCCAAGGCCACAGTCCTAGCAATAAACAAAGCTTTTTTTTGGAATGGAGAGAAAGGTGAATCCATATTTCTGGCATGTGTATGGTCCCTCTGTAAGTTTTATTTGGTGAATTTGTATAACTTAAATGTGTTCATCATGTGACTACATAGTGCAGCCTCTCTCGATAGTATGGCAAATCTGGGTTTGTCACTTATGAGATGAATATTAATTTCATAGTGTTGAGAAAATGAAGAGATGACTCATGAATAATTCTGAAGTACTTAATATTGAGCCTAGCAACTAGTAGGCCATCATAAATGTTTGCTGTTATTGCTTTAGCTGTTATTATATAATAGATTACCAAACTAGTAAGCAGAAGTTAGGATTTCATTACTGGCCTTCCCTTTAATTGGCAAAGTGATCTCGGCCATGTAGTTCTACTTTTTAATGTTTCTGTTTCCTTATTTATAAAATGTGATGATTATAATAAATATCAACAAGGTCCATTTCAGCTCTAAAGCTTTATTATATAATTCAGAATTAATCTCCCACCCTTACCTTTCCAAAAATATTTAGAGTTACTGCTTTGGCCTCAGGGAATTGACATCTATAAACCACCACCATACCAGGTTAAAATTTATTTTGAGGGCCGGCGCCACGACTCACTAGGCTAATCTTCCGCCTGCAGTGCCGGCACCCCGGATTCTGTCCTGGTTGCTCCTCTTCCAGTCCAGCTCTCTCCTGTGGCCCGGGAAGGCAGTGGAGGATGGCCCAAGTGGCCCAAGTGCTTGGGCCCTGCACCCGCATGGGAGACCAGGAGGAAGCATCTGGCTCTTGGCTTCGGATCGGCGCAGCACACCCACCGGCTGTAGTGGCCATTTTGGGGGTGAACCAACGGAAAAGGAAGACCTTTCTCTCTGTCTCTGTCTCTCTCTCTCTCTGTCTGTCTCTCTCTCTCTCTCACTCTCTCTCACTGTCTAACTCTGCCTGTCAACAAAAAATTTATTTTGAAAATGCAGATTTTCTTTGATACTTCAGTGGAGCATTGAGGGGAAAGGGCTTCATGAACAGCTATAACCTCTTTCCAGATGTGACTTTATAGCCATGTGCTCGATGTGTAGATATGTAGTGATCACAGAAGACATTATTCAGTGTTTAAGTACGTAAATGCTATCAAATTTAATAAAACTTAGTTATCAAAGACTGATTGAAATTGTCCAAATCCCAATATCAGTTGGTTATCCAGAAACACTTTGTATAGCACTCTGCATCCTGGGAAAAGCACTGTTCCATGTCCAGTAGTCTTTGGAAGCCCTGAGAGAGTAATATTATTGAAGAAGAAAAAATAGGGGGTGGCACTGTGGCATAGCAGGTTAAGCTGCCACCTGTATGACTGCATCCTCTACAAGCACCAGTTTAAGATCCAGCTGCTACATTTCCAATCCAGCTGCCTTCTAATGCACCTGGGAAAGTCATGTGGAGACTTGAATGAAGCTCCTAACTCCTGGCTTTGGCCTGGGCCAGCACTGGCCATTGTGGCCATCTAGAAAGGTAACCAGTAGATAGCAGATCGATCTCTCTCTCGCTCGCTCTCTCTCTCTCTCTCTCTCTCTCTGTTAACTCTTTCAAATAAATAAATACATCTTTAAAAGAGAGAGAAATTTGAATGACTATGATGTTAACATTCGTGAAAGGAGAGGAAGTGGTAAGGTGGAGGTGGCTAGCCCCATTTCTGAATTCTAAAGAGAAGGTGTCATTGTGGTATCTTTTAATTGAAAAGACAGAAGCATCACTGTGAAGCTAACTTTCTGAAAAGGGTCAAGGAAAAGATAAAGTCATCATAGTTTTAAAATGAAATAAGTAAAATAGTATGTCTGTCTATACTGTTGGCCCATGCCCTCTGGTGCTCTATAAGGTAACTCAAGTGGCAGCCAGGCAGTAGCCATTCTAGCACATCTCAAAATGTGTATCTCAATGATTACCTCTTCTCAATTTTGTAACATGCCTGATTGTGTTACAGAGATCAGAGACATTGGGTGTTTTTCTTAGAGCACAACATTATTTAATTGTTAAAAAAAAGTCCAGCACAATTTAGCTTATAATTATTTATTTTCTATGTAAAGTATAAACCATTATTACATGTGCTCATGTGACTCTATATGAAAATCATGTGCAACAAAAACATGTCAAAGATTTCTTTTACCTTATTAACTAATGACTAATTCATTTTACTAATATGTGAGATTTTTACAACAGGTTTTGTATACAAGCAGCCTGGTCATCTCAAATATTTGATTCTAGAATGCATTATTCATTACATGAACATTGACTTTTTTATTCTAAAAGCATAGCTCTGAGTGAGTCTAGAGGGATGGAAAATCTTTGACTTTAATTATGAATATTTGGTTTCATTTGACATAGTCATGAGACTGTAATAAAGACCCTGACAGCAAATGCTAAAGATCCTTTGAACAGTATAGGAGTATGGTATGTACCTCAAGGTCACCATTAAATTAATCAGTGTAATCTTGATTTTTTTAATGTGTTTATTTATTTGAAAGGCAGAGTTACAGAGAAAGGGAAGGACACAGAGAGAGAAATCATTCTTCCATCTGTTGGTTCACTCCCAAAATGACCACAACAGCTGGAGCTGGGCCAAGCTGAACCCAGGAGCCTGAAACTACACCCAGGTCTCTGGTGTGGGTAGCAGGGGTCCAAGTACTTGGGGCATCTTCTGCTGCTTTCCCAGGCACATTAGCAGGAAGCCGGATTGGAAGTGGAACATCCAGGACTTGAACCAGCACTCATACCAGAAGCCAGTGTCGCAGGCAGCAGGTTAAACCATTGTGATACAACACCGAACCATATCAATGTGGTTTTTAAAGTTATATTTTCGTCCTGTCTTGTATAATCACCTGACTTAATATTTTAGAATGCATGAACCTCTGATTTCTATTAAGCTTCCATTCCTACAGTCATGTATTGGGAGAAGTCATTCATTTGTTCCATTTCAACACCTTTTGTTTATCAAACTGGCACAAAATGCTGAGGAACCAGTAATAAATAAGACACAATTTCTGCCTCAGGCACCTTGTTTCATTTAATAACCACACTCGCTGTGATGCATGATGAAAGTTTCGCAGACTATAATCCTCCTGACATGGAGGGCTGTGAAACACTTAAATGGCTTAAGTCAGAGCTGTAACCTCTACATCCGGAGAAGCAATTTACAGAGGCTAATATCAGCTGTGTGGGATAGTCTAAGGAAAACTGCTTGGTACAGAGAACTGTTCTTTAAATTTAATTATTTTTTATTAGTAGTAGAGTCAGCTCTACCCACAATTTAGAATATTTTTTAATATTCTGTTTAATTGATTTGCTATTTGGCTTTTTTTCCTTTAATATGTTTTAATGGTTGCCCTGAGGTTTTCAGTATTTATGCCAGTTCTATCCTAGTCTACTTGGAGGTAATATTTTAGCATTTTTAAAAAAGTAGAAGCCTTACAATCATACAGATTTCTTTATCACCCATTTATAACTTTTACTGTATGTATTGCTTCTGATTATGTTGAAAACCCGACAGGAAGACTGTCTCAGGAATGCTACATATTTTTAAAAGCCGAATACTGGAAAGTAGTCTTACATTCCCAGGTATCACCCTGCCCAGTGCTTTTCCTGCAGTCCTAGCATACAGCTTCCCGCTGGTACATTTCCTTCTGCAGGAAGAGGTGTCTTCTGCATTTCTCTCAGAGCAGGACTGCTTGCAGTGGATTTCCGTACTCCTCCTTCACCCGCAGGTGTCATTTCTCTGTCATTCCTTAAGGATATTTTGTTGGGTTTTCATTTCTTTCAGTGCTACAGGGGTAGCATTCCACATTCTCTCTGTAGCTTCTATCAAGAAATTCATGTCTGTGGCCATTGCTGTTCCCATATATGTAATGTCTTGTTTACCCATTTTCAAGATTTTTAAAAAATATTTGGCTTTCTTTAGGTTGATTGTGAGGTACCTGGATTTGTTTTATTTGAATTTATTCAGTCTGGGGTTCTCGGAACTTCTTGATTCTGTAAATTTGTGGGGGTTTTCCCCACTAAATTTGGGCAGTGTTTTGTCCATTATTTGTTAAAATATTTTTCTACACCAATCTTTTTCTTGTCTCCGTCTGTAACTCCTATGTTAAGCTTTTTAATATTGTCCTACAGATCCTTGAAACTCTTTTAATTTTTTTCTTTTTTTCCTTCTCATTTACAAATTGGATGATTTCTATAGAATTTTTTTGGCTCTAAAATTTCCATTTGGTTGTTTTTTGTACTGTTTCTCTGTTTACAACTTCTGTATTTTCATTCAAGTGTATTTACTTTTACCTCATGAAATAGAGTTTAACAGCTTCTTAGAGTCTTACATATTTACATCACTACTATCCTAGCACAGCCATCACATCCCTCTCTCACCCCCAGCACGGCTGCATGCACACTCACCACACAAATACACACTGGCCACACTCTCATGCAGAGTCAGGAGATATAAAAGAAAAGGCAAGATTTCCTCCACACTCTTGAAACCACAATTCCCTTGGTTTCTGTTGGATTTTCAACTGTGTCCTTCCTGTCACTCTCCACTACAACTTAGAGTTCACTCTCAAGTCAAAGTTAGAGAAAAGCAAAAGTAAATCTGGGAAACTTACCACTGTATGAATCATAGGCACATGTTTGCATTGTTTTCTCACTTTTCAGAATGGTATTTATTACTTTCTAAAATGTTTTAAAATTTATTTTCATTTTATTTCAAAGGCAGAGTGATGGACCCAGAGAGATCTGCCACACACTGGTTCGCTCCCTAAATGCCTGCAGCAACCAGGACTGGGCTAGGGTTAAGCTAGGAACCCAGAGCTCAGTACAAGTGTCCTGTATGCAACCCAGGTTCTTGACCCATTATCTTCTGCCTGCCAGGATGTGTTTTACCAGGAAGCTGGATCAGTAGTTGAGGAGCTGGAACTCAAACCAGGCATCCCAAAATAGGATGCAGGAGTCCCAAGTGGAGACTTAATCACTGGGCCAAATGCCCACCCCATATTTACTTGCTTTTCATAAGGTTTTTAATTGCATGCAACATGAGCATTAGGTTGCAGTGAGCTTACTCCATTTTGGTTGACACCAGAAATTCTGAAATTTTAAAATAATATTTTCTAGTCCATTAACCAGAAACTGATTTTCTGAGAAACTTTAATATAGGATTTCCTGCAACAGTGATTCTCTTACCTCTGTGAGTTACAGTTCAGTTAAATATATTATAATGAATAATTACTATTTCCAGGGAGTTGTCAGCATTAGCTGGATTCTTCCCTTGTCACCAGTAAGCAAAGAATACACTCAAAATACTCAAAGGACAGCAGTGGTGTTCTGGGCTTTCCTTTCATATATTATAAGATCAAGTTAGAAGAGGAAAAGCTGTGAAATTCATTGCTCCTCTTGTCAGCCTGCCTGCCTTTCCCAGAACATGACTGATACATACATATTTAAAATTTTGAAATATAAAGGTAGAGTTGAATATATGCAGGGGCTTCAAAAAGTTCATGGAAAGATGGAGTTAAATGACAACGTGAGGCAGGCATTCAGATTGAATAATAAGATGCTGCTTGAGACACAAACATCCCAAAACAGAGTGCCTGGGTTTGAATCCAGATTCCAGCTTCTTGCTAACATGCACCCTGGGAGGCAGCAGGTGATGACTCAAATAGTTGGGCAGCCTATGAGCAAGTCTATAGGTGCTCTCTGCCTGCCTGCCTGCCTGCCTGCCTTTCTCTCTTTACCTTTCAAATTAAAAAAAAAAAAAAAAAAGATAATGCAAAACTTTTGTGAACTTTTTGAAGCCCCCAGTAAGTGCATTTTATATGTACATATATTTAAAACCTAAATTCTGTAAGATGGTAATCACAGCAGATTTTAAATTAAATCTAGATCCATGCCTACATTGTTGTAGCAAACTAAAATAAAAGTGATGACAATTACTGATGATTTATAAAGTATCACTAATAAAGTATAATCCCTGATCTGCCAACCTAGTTATCCCAAATTACTCCAGCTATATCTGAAAAAATTTACATGCATAGAATTTAAAAAGTTTTCACCTAAATTTATTTTTAAATTCTGTTTTATATGAGCTTTTTGAAGGACCCTCATATATGCCCCATGTTTTACCTCAAGTTTAAGTGCTAACAGATCAAAGACTGAGTTAGCTGGAATTTCTTTTTAGACTGTTAATATTAATAGTGTACTTCACAAAATTTTCCATGTAGTTCAAGTAGATAATACATTTGTAGGTTAGCAGATTTCTTAAAATATTATAATAATATGGAAGTAGTCTTTCCCATGCCCTTCCCACCTGGAGCAACCTCTAACAGCAGTGAGGTCTTCTGCCAACACCTTTATCTGTAGCAGCTGTATTATTGGCAATGCTCATTTAAATAAAGATGTATGTACTTGTTTGTAACATAATCGTATTAGCTGTGTTTATAAATATTTAAGAATTGGTATTTGTTTTGCTTGAGGTAATGGAGTCCAGATTTGAAATTGCCTCATATCTGGACTGTGCAGCCCAAGGCAGCCTCAAAATGTCATTTTTCTTCGCATTTGTTTGGGGCCTTGTTTGTTTTTGAGGAAATTACTGTGCCATCTGGTCAATTGTGAAGGAGTCAAACCCTTCGCAGGGAACTTCAGTAACTCTGGTACTTCTTAGTACACAGTCCAGTATCTTATTATTCATCATGTGTGCTAGGACCTCACAGCAAAACCAGTTGAAAACAATTGCTCTGTCCTCCTGCAGCCTCTTTACCTGACTGTAGTTATTCAAGCATTCAGCTAGACTAAAACATAGAAGTCACATTTACTAGAATGAGTCCTACTGAAAAAGCATATCATAATAACACACTTTTCTGCAAGAGGTGTGATAATCCTGGTATGGCACACTTCATGCATTTTGAAGTTTTATAAATGCTTTAAATATGGCTTAAGGTCCAATTAAGAGAAAAACAGAATGGAGTCCTATGAGGTCTTTAGATTGGGAGTTGATCAGTCCTCAGTTCTAATACCAGTTCTGCTACTTCCAGCTGAGTGACCGTGGGTCACATTATTTAACCTTCCTAAGCCTCAATTTCCTCATCCATAATATGCTACCTCCTGGGATTGTTATGAGGATTAAATGATGTATATGAAGTGCTCAGTTAAGTGAGTGTACAAGACTCAATGAGTGTTAATATTGTTTTAATGTTGTCAATATCTTCAAGTCTGGTTAAAATAGTGATTTAATTAGGCAGAAGAATCACATCGCATCAGTGTAATTATAGCTGTTGTGTAGTTTGAAAAATTCCAATAGCAGTAACTGGCTTTTTTTACCCTTTCATGAGTAGGACTGTAAAAAATGTGCCAAAGACATATGAGTAAACCAACTGTTGGAAAATCATAAACTGGCTTCTTACACCTCATAAATCATATCTTGATTTCATTTAGTTATTGTGACTTTAAGAAAAAGGATTGAATTACATGTCTCTTTAGAATTAAAGGTTTTGTTAATGTTCCTGGAAAGACTTAGAATTAACCTGTGACTTCAATGTCATAATGATCACAACTTGAACATTTATCTGAAAATTTAACTGCTGGTAACATTTCTTTCTGGCCCATAATGTGTAATGAAATTATTACTTTGACAGGAGTCAGCAAGTAAGTAGATCTCTTAAACGAGAGGCACCTACTGCCTCACTCAAGGAGAAAGGCGCTGAGAAGTTTAAATAAAAAATGACCCAGCCAGTGGGGGTGGAATTAATGTTATATGGGGAAGGATATTGGAGCAGAAATTGTAAAGCTTGGCTTTTAGTCATTCTTTGCAGATAACTAAATTTCTTGATGCTTTAGTTTCCTTATCTCTAAAATGGATATAATGATATCTGTTCTTTGTACATTAATGGGTCAACTCAAGCTCCAAATGAAATATTTTTGAAATGCCATTGATATATGAAAAATATTTTAACTATAATTTGGGACTTCTGCAATTTCTAGCAGTAGAAGGGAGTACCTAATGAGTACCTAATGATCTTTGTTTTTGGATATGGTATTCCAGACTTAGAAACACCCATTTTAATGATCAACATTTACTTGAAAACGGGAGGAATCATTTAAAAGCACTAAAATGGCTTTAATAGTACAGAACCCAGACTTTGCTTAGAGCAGAGAAGAGGTTTCCAGCAGGGATTGAGTCAGTTTTCCTTGGCTACATGACCATGCTTTCAACTGGACAACACTCTGTGTTTACTTGAACTTGATTTTGATCAAATGTTGTCCTGTAAAATATATGAACCTGACACTAGAATTTGACATTCAAGCAACAAATACGAAAGAGTTTTAAAAAACTGCAGAAAGGGACAGAAAATATATTAAAAGGAATTCATTGATTTGCTAAATCATGGGACTGATATTGTGGAGCAGGGGATTAAGCCACCACCTGTAATGCCAGTATCCCATATGAGTGCAGGTTTGAGTCCCAGCTGCTCCACTTCCTATCCAGCTTCCCGCTAATGAACCTGGGAAAGCAGAAGAAGGTAGCTTAAGCATCTGGGCCCCTGCCATGTATGTGGAAGACCCTGATGGAATTCTAGGCTCTTGGCTTTTGCCTTGCCCGGCCCTCGCTGTTGCAATCATTTGGGAGAGTGAAACGGTGAACTCTGCCTTTCAAATAAAGACAGAGAGAAAGAAGATATGTCTTTCTTGCAACATATGGAAAACTTAGTTCTAAGATTAAGAGCCATCAGACACTGAAGGTCAAACATCCCAATAGCCGCTTTTTTTTTTTTTGAAAGATTATATATTATTTATTTGAGAGGCAGAGTTACAAACAGAGAGTGGGAGAGACAGAGAGGTCTTTCATCTGCTAATTCACTCCCCAAATGGTTGCCATGGCCAGAGCTGGGCTGATCCAAAACCAGGAGCCAGGAGCTTCCTCCAGGCCTCCCATGCAGGTGCAGGGGCCCAAGCACTTGGGTCATCTTCTGTGGCTTTCCCAGGCCAACAACAGGGAGCTGGATTGGAAGTGGAGCAGCTGGAACTTGAACCGGTGCCTATATGGGATGCCAGCACTGCAGGCGGAGTCTTAAACCTACTAAGCCACAATGCTGGCTCCCCCAATAGCCACTTCTAGTCCCTTCCTCTTCCTGTTCCTATGGGCTGCAGACCTGGGGTTTTAAACCGGAGAATTCCCTCTTGCTCTTCCCATATCTTATGATATACAGAGTATGCGTAATACAGGGCATGAGGAAAAATATCCATAGAATTGGCTAGCTGTCCTGGTATCCACAAGGAGATGGTGGCACTTACCTCACATCTGAAGTGGTTTGGGATTGGTTTGTTGGTTGTTTTGCTGTACTGACATTAAATTGTTACGATGTTTGATGGATGTGAATTCCTTCACACTTTAATATTCTGTCATTGTAGTGGCCTTGTGGGCTACATTTGTAACTTGAGTTTACATTAAAAAAAGAATAAATGTAATGTCATTTAAATGGCATATCATAAGTATTTTGAACAAACGGAGGGAGGACCTTTCTCTCTGTCTCTCTCACTAACTCTGCCTGTAAAAAAAAAAAAAAAAAATCAGTAAGCTTCACCTTTTACATGTCCAGTGGCCAAGAAATGACTGCTCCCATGGTGACTTCTCATTGCATGGGGTTGTCTTTCAGGCCACCAAGCATAGCCAAAACCACGCTTTTAACCAATGGCTGTTGGGAGCTTTAGCATCCATTTCATAGAGGGAGACAAAGGGATTGGTCTTCCCAATGATTTCCTTTAAATTCTCTACAATTTGTTGTGGTTTTTTTTTAACGTTTATTTATTTACTTATTTGAAAGGCAGAGAGAGGGAGAGATAGAGAGAGATCTTCATGTGCTAATTCACTCCCCAAATAGCTGCAATGTTTGGCGCTGGGCCAATACGAAGCCAGGAACTTCTTCCATGTCTCTCACCTTGGTGCTGGAGTCCAAGCACTTGGGCCATCTTCTGCCTTCCCAGGCACATTAGCAGGGAGCTGGATTGGAAGTGAAGCAGCCTGGACTCTTAACTGGCACCTGTATGTGATGCCAGTTCCACAAGCAGAAGCTTTACCAGCTATGCCACAGCACCGACATCCAGTTTCTGTTGTTAAAACATCTGCTCTGTTGTTGGATGGGCCTAGAAGGATTAAGCTAAAACACCATCAAGGAATATCTTGTTCCAAGGAACTATGAGAAGGAAGGGAGAGTAGAGAACCTCCTAAGTGCTCAGCTGGTACACTAATTCTTCTTAAGGTATTTTCTTCCCCTTCTAGTCTGGCTAGCTGTGAACACTGCTTGCTTTTCCTGAAAAAAGAAATCTCTGTAAACTTGAAACCTTGATGCGCTGACGATAGTTATTTGTAAATTAGATGTCTTTTTGACATCTCAGTTCAGTATCTTCTTTATGTAAAGGTTGAAATACTCAGATGACTTTGGAAAAGGAGTCACTACTCTAAGGTCTGGTTTAGAAAACAGAAAGTAGTCTGTTTTTCCTTGTGGATTATTTACTTCCTTGATCCATATGTAGGCCAAAGACTTATAAGGGATGAGAAAGGAGGTAAGAATATCATTTTGATAGTTACCAGAACCAAAATCAAAGACTATTGTCAGAACTGCAGTTTATTTTTTTTTTGCCAGTTACTAATAGAGAAATAAAATAATCTGCCTATTTTGTTAAGTCTCAAAAATCATGCTTGTTTTTAAAATTAAATATAAATAAGCTTAGCAGTTTTTAAGATCAAAATTGTATGTAATTACTATTAATGAACAAAGTTTTCTTTAACTTTTATAATCCTCTATTTTTAGATAGGAAATAAACTTTAAAAGTATTAAACAAAAACTAGGACAAGCAGATATGTGATTGACATACCATACACACAGGCTCATTTTGTTTACAGTTTGGCTATAAGAAGCAACATAGTGACTGTTTATTGAAGTTCTACCATAATGAGTCCATTACAAATATATATATACATATATATATATAATCTAATAAATATCCTCCTCAATAGTACTACAAATTGTGTTTATTTTCTCCATTTTGGAAACAAACTCTGGATATTCATGAAGTCATATTTACCCGGTTAAAGGGATTAGGATATACAACCAGATCTGAGAACCTCCAAAAATCAGTGTTCCATTAGCCCACACTCTTCCAGTTATAAACTCTGATGCAGAGCAGTATGTGAGAAAGTGCAGAGAAAGCCCTGCTCCTGGATCAGGGACAGACTTCTTCACGAACCTCTTCTATAGGACAGGATTCTGTTGTCTTCCAGCTTCCCCTCCAAAATTCACCAGAAGTCCCCTCAGTAATGTTTCATGATATGAGAGCCCCATGTACATCGGGCCAAAGAGGAATCTGTCTCCCTATGTGGCCATAAATGTGCCTTGTTTCTATGGCACACTAAGACTGGCCTGGGCTCATTAACTGTGGTAGACTAGAGTCTGCTTGTAACCCCTAATAACAGTTCACTGAAACTTCATGAAAACATGAATAAAACATATAACCTGTTATTTCTCTTTTAAAAAATCACAGTACATCGATCTTCTGGACGTTCTGGAACTCATAAAATGGAGACAGAAGTAAATCTTCAGGCTGTTTGCAGTGCTACATCACACAAGCATTAGTTTTATTATGCTTCTGAGGAGCTGGTGATGTTTCTGTCTTATGCTGATATCAGAAAGAAAATTCAGCGTAATTTTATTTGACACCAAAGCAGGAGGTTACTGAAATGTGAATCTACAGTAATAGTAATTTAGGAAAAAGATTAGTTTTAATTACATTAAAGCCAATGCTGAACCACTCCATTGCAGGCAGCCCCTTAACCCACTGTGCCACAATGCCTGCCTGAGAGTTGGTGATACTGAGCAAGGCCGTGGTGCTCAGGATTGAAAGCAGCAACAGCATCCAACTAATACAGCAAGCATCTAATACCTGGAGTAGGCTGACAGTTTAATTTCTTGCTGAAGAAAGCATGATTAAAATGAGGAGCACTAAAACCCAGTTGATCAAAAGTTTATTTAAGGGGGCTGGCATTGTGGCATAGCAGGTTAAGCCAGTTCCTACATTGCCAACATCCCATATAAACACTGGTTTGAGTCCTGACTGTTGCACTTCTGATCCAGCTCCCTGCTAATGTGCCTGGGAAAGCAGTGAAAGATAGCCCAAGTTCTTGGGCTCCTGCACCTACATGGGAGACCCACGTGGTTTATGACTCCTGGCTTTGGCCTGGCCCTACCTCAGCTGTTGAGGCCGTTTGGGGAGTCAGCCAGCAGCTGGAAAATCAGTCTTTGTGTGTATGTGGTCCATGTACCCTCATCCCTGTTTCACTCTGTATTTCAAACAAATAAATACATCTTTTTAAAAAAAGTTTCTAATTTTTTAAATCCCCGATTTAATTAGTTAGACTTTGTCCAGTAGCACAAGAACTTTCCACCATAGGGAAATTTAGTTTCCTTGACAGTGCTTCGTATTTAATGTACTATCCATGTCCATAGAAGTTGAAAACCTAGGGAATCCTAAGGAAATCAAGTCAAGGGAATGAAAACATTAGTGTGGCTATAGTTACTTGGGTATCCTACAACAAAAAATTTTGCATGGGGACTTCCAAGGAAAATAACCATTGGACTGACTTTCTCTCGGCCATTCCTTAACCAGTCCATTTCTGGAGGTGCTATTAAGCTAGGCGAAGTAAAGGGAGGCACAGATTATCAATTCCATTGTAAACCGGTGGTTGACAGAAGTAACTGTTTAGAGAAGAAAGGGAAAGAGTAAGGAGAAAAATGATGCTGGTAGAGTCTCACTCTAGTCACTTTTATAATACATATTTAGCTTTGAAGTAAACAGATCTTTATGGTGCTTGGCTTTTAAAATTCAGAGTTCTTTTTTCACACTGTAAAGACTATTGAAATGATTTGTATCTGTTGGATAGCCTGTAGAAGTAGTCAGTGTAAAAGTAATTGCACTCTATTATATATTCGGTGTCCCATAAATCTTAAAATGAAATAGTCCTTACTGAAATCTGTGGGAAAATGTTTTCTTTAGGACCTTAGTAAAAATTCACCTGTATTATGAAAAAAAAAATACCCTGTAAGAGTAGAACAAAGCAGAAAATAATAAAACCTTTAAAAATTGTAGCATTTAGCTGTTCCGTGTGAGCATTGAAAACAAACGTTCTGATAAGTAGAAGATTGCAGGGTTTCATTTTGAGTTGGCTGGACTGAATCGTGTTGTTGGTTATGTAATTCAAATGGGTAGCAAAGATAGACTTTGTGAATGTTTGCTATGGATTAAAACAAAAAAGTGAGCAGCACTTCAAAAGGCCACATTTATCAGATTCAGGAAGCCCTCCGAAGCAGTTAAGTGAAGTTAAGGTTTTTCTGCAGAAGAACAGAATAATCTACAAACACAAAGAATAGAGTCTTGATGGAGTGTTTTTGAAAGCCGTAACTTTTTATTCATCTGGGAAATGAGTTAAAGCTTCCGAATCTCCACTTTAGCTATTCGTTGCAACATGGTATGAGGAAGTGAAGCCTAGATCAACTCAGAAGAAAAACAATTGTAATAACTTTGTCAATACCAGTGTCTTGTTTCAGTGAGTTCTATCTCAAGTTGCAAAAGATTTACGGCTGTGAGCAATTTGTCTGTTTGGACCCACTTCCCAGCTTCTGTGTCTCTTCATAAGATAGAACTTTGTCCTGTTTCCTAGACTTTGGGACAACAGTATAAACGTGATCATTAACAAAAGTAACAATGTATTCCTTTTGAGAGCTATTGTAATTGCATAAGTGAGTGTTTACTAAGTATGGAGAAGTGTGAAAGTTTCTAATATGAAACAGTAGTCTGTTTGTCACTCCATTTATACATGTGTTTTTACAGGCTCTTTTAATCTTAGTTTATCTGGTCTTTTCCCAAGTATAGAGACCTTAAGGAATGTGTAATATGAATCCTGTTTTTGAGACTTGATGATGGAACTTAGGAGAAGTTCAGCTGAGAGAAAGTCTAGAAGTCAAGCCACTGATCATCTCACCTTCAGAGCATAAGAGACTTAACTGGTTACTTTTGAACTTGAGCCATATCTTTAGGACTCTGACATATCTATCCTTCTGCTACTAGTACTGCTGCTTCATCTAACCACAAAGACTAACGGCATATTCAGAGTTGAAATTTTAGTCAAAATGAAAGAGAAGCCATTAGCCGTATCATACGTGTAATGTTCCTCAACCATGAAACCTGTATTGTTCTGGATATCCCTAATTTAAATCACTCTATTTTATCAACCCTCTAAATTCAGGAGTACTTTTAAAACCAGTTGGCCTAACATTTTGTTGAAAATAAAATGGAAATTTTGGCTTCTTTGGATAGAACAACTTTTATAGTTGTTATAATTTTAATTCTTAATTCCTATTCTGTTTCCTATTAGTGTCAGTTGGTTTATTTTATCTCCTATTAAATCATCTCCCCTTGCAATTGCTCCAGGGAAGACTCCTGCCAGATGGTCCCTCTAACTTCAACCAAAAAACAGGCACCTATACAAAACACACCTCACCGAACTGGAAAACTCTCATTTATGATATCTGACTTTTCTATTTTCTTAGTTTATACCTTGGTGAGGGAAATCAAAGGATATCAAGTACCCATGGTACTGCTTTTTTACCCTTCAATTTTTGAAAATTATTGGTAAATAGACCTGTTTTGTCTTCAGCCTTGAATAGTACTTATTGGTCTATATATCAGCAATATTTACGATCATCTGAAAAAATGATTGTCCTCTAATACTTTGAAGAAAATGTATGTATGTATGCAGATTAGTTCTTTACATTTGAATTCGATAAACATAATATCCTGCTTGTTTGTTTCATTCACTGAACAATCCATTATGAAGGTCTGTATCAGTACACAAAATTCACACCATACTGTTTTTAAACAGCAGTATTCATAGTGCGTTTTTTTTTTAAGATTTTTTTTTCTTTTTTTTAACTTTTATTTAATGAATATAAATTTCCAAAGTATAGAATATTGATTACAATGGCTTCCCCCCCATAACGTCCCTCCAACCCACAACCCTCCCCTTATCCACTCCCTCTCCCCTTCCATTCACATCAAGATTCATTTTCGATTCTCTTTATATACAGAAGATCAGTTTAGCATACATTAAGTAAAGATTTCAACAGTTTGCTCCCACACAGAAACATAAAGTGAAAAATACTGTTTGAGTACTAGTTATAGCATTAGATCTCAATGTACAGCACACTAAGGACAAAGATCCTACATGAGGAGTAAGTGCACAGTGACTCCTGTTGTTGACTTAACAAATTGACACTCTTGTTTATGGCATCAGTAATCACCCTAGGCTCTTGTCATGAGTTGCCAAGGCTATGGAAGCCCCTTGAGTTCACTGACTCTGATCATTTTTAGACAAGGCCATGGTCAAAGTGGAAGTTCTCTCCTCCCTTCAGAGAAAGGTACCTCCTTCTTTGATGACCCATTCTTTCCACTGGGATCTCACTTGTGGAGATCTTTCATTTAGGTTATTTTTTTCCCCCAGAGTGTCTTGGCTTTCCATGCCTGAAATACTCTCATGGGCTTTTCAGCCGGATCCGCATGCCTTAAGGGCTGATTATGAGGCCAGAGTGCTGTTAGGACATTTGCCATTCTATGGGTCTGCTGTGTATCTCACTTCCCATGTTGGATCATTCTCTCCCTTTTTGATTCTATCAGCTAGTATTTGCAGACACTATTCTTGTTTATGTGATCCCTTTGGTTCTTAGTCCTATCATTATGATCAATTGTGAACAGAAATTGATCACTGGGACTAGTGAGATGGCATTGGTACATGCCACCTCGATGGGATTGTATTCAAATCCCCTGGTATGTTTCTAACTCTACCATTTGAGGTAAGTCAGCTTGAGCATGTCCCGAATTGCACATCTCTTCCCTCTCTTATTCCCACTCTTATATTTAACAGCAATCACTTTTCAGTTAAGTTTCAGCACTTAAGAAGAATTGTGTATTGATTACAGTATTCAACCAAAAGTATTAAGTAGAACAAACAAAAAAAAATACTAAGAGGGATAACATATTAAGCTGCTCATCAACAGTCAGGGTGAGGGCTGATCAAGTCACCGTTTCTCATAGTGTTCATTTCACTTTAACAGGTTTCCTTTTTGGTGCTCAGTTAGTTGTCACCTATCAAGGAGAACAAGTGGTATTTGTCCCTTTGGGATTGGCTTATTTCACTCAACATAATGTTTTCCAAATTCCTAACAGGGATCACTTTTCAGTTGAAATTTAAACACCTAAGAATAATTGTGTGTTAATTACAGAGTTCAACCAATGGTACTAGAACAACAAAAAAAAATACTAAAATGGATAAAGTATTACATTGTACATCAACAGTCAGGACAAGAGCTCATCAAGTCACTGCTTCTCATAGTGTCCATTTCACTTCAACAAGTTTCCCCTTTGGTGCTCAGTTAGTTGTCGCCAATCAGGGAGAACATATGATATTTGTCCCTTTGGGACTGGCTTAATTCACTCAGCATGATGTTTTCCAAATTCCTCCATCTTGTTGCAAATGACTGGGTTTCATTGTTTTTGACTGCTGTATAGTATTCTATAGAGTACATGTCCCATAATTTCTTTATCCAGTCTACTGTTGATGGGCATTTGGGTTGATTCCAGGTCTTAGCTATTGTGAATTGAGCTGCAATAAACATTAAGGTGCAGACTGCTTTTTTGTTTGCCAATTTAATTTGCTTTGGGTAAATTCCAAGGAGTGGGATGGCTGGGTTGAATGGTAGGGTTATATTCAGGTTTCTGAGGAATCTCCAGACTGACTTCCATAGTGGCTTAACCAGTTTGCATTCCCACCAACAGTGGGTTAGTGTCCCTTTTTCCCCACATCCTCTCCAGCATCTGTTGTTGGTAGATTTCTGAATGTGAGCCATTCTAACTGGGTGAGGTGGAACCTCATTGTGGTTTTGATTTGCATTTCCCTGATTGCTAGTGATCTTGAACATTTTTTCATGTGTCTGTTGGCCATTTGGATTTCCTCTTTTGAAAAATGTCTATTGAGGTCCTTGGCCCATCTCTTAAGTGGGTTGTTTGTTTTGATCTTGTGGAGTTTCTTGATTTCTTTGTAGATTCTGGTTATCAACCCTTTATCAGTTGCATAGTTTGCAAATATATTTTCCCATTCTGTCGGTTGTCTCTTCACTTTCCTGACTGTTTGTTTTGCAGTACAGAAACTTCTCAATTTGATGCAATCCCAAATGTTAATTTTGGCTTTGACTGCCTGTGCTTCTGGGGTGTTTTCCAAGAAGTCATTGCCGGTACCTATATCTTGCAGGGTTTTTCCAATGCTCTCTAATAATTTGACGGTGTCAGGTCGTAGATTTAAGTCTTTAATCCATGTTGAGTGGATTTTTGTGTAAGGTGAAAGGTAGGGGTCTTGCTTCATGCTTCTGCACGTGGAAATCCAATTTTCCCAGCACCATTTATTGAATAGACTGTCCTTACTCCAGGGATTGGTTTTGGACCCTTGATCAAATATGAGTTGGCTGTAGATGTTTGGATTGATTTCTGGTGTTTCAATTCTGTTCCATTGGTCTATCCATCTGTTTCTGTACCAGTACCATGCTGTTTTGATTACAACTGCCCTGTAGTATGTCCTGAAATCTGGTATTGTGATGCCTCCAGCTTCGTTTTTGTTGTACAAGATTGCTTTAGCTATTCGAGGTCTCCTGTGTCTCCATATAAATTTCAGCATCATTTTTTCTAGATCTGAGAAGAAGGTCTTTGGTATCTTGATTGGTATTGCATTGAATCTATAAATTGCTTTTGGGAGAATGGACATTTTGATGATATTGATTCTTCCAATCCATGAGCATGGAAGGTTTTTCCATTTCTTGGTATCCTCTTCTATTTCTTTCTTTAAGGTTTTGTAATTTTCATCGTAGAGATCTTTAACGTCCTTGGTTAAGTTTATTCCAAGGTATTTGATTGTTTTTGTAACTATTGTGAATGGGATTGATCTTAGAAGTTCTTCCTCAGCCATGGCATTGTCTGTGTATACAAAGGCTGTTGATTTTTGTGCATTGATTTTATACCCTGCTACTTTGCCAAAATCTTCTATGAGTTCCAATAGTCTCTTAGTAGAGTTCTTTGGGTCCCCTAAATAAAGAATCATATCATCTGCAAAGAGGGATAGTTTGAGTTCTTCCTTCCCAACTTGTATCCTTTTAATTTCTTTTTCTTGCCTAATAGCTCTGGCTAGAACCTCCAGAACTATATTGAATAGCAGTGGTGAGAGTGGGCATCCCTGTCTGGTACCAGATCTCAGTGGAAATGCTTCCAACTTTTCCCCATTCAATAGGATGTTGGCTGTGGGTTTTTCATAGATTGCTTTGATTGTATTGAGGAATGTTCCTTCCAAACCCAGTTTGCTTAGAGTTTTCATCATGAACGGGTGTTGTATTTTATCAAATGCTTTCTTGGTGTCTATTGAGATAATCATATGGTTTTTCTTCTGCAGTCTGTGAATGTGGTGTATCACATTGATTGTCTTGCGCACATTAAACCATCCCTGCATACCAGGGATAAATCCCACTTGGTCTGGGTGGATGATCTTTCTGATGTGTTGTTGCATTCTATTGGCCAGAATTTTATTGAGGATTTTTGCATCCATGTTCATCAGGGATATTGGTCTGTAATTCTCTTTCAGTGCTGCATCTTTTTCCGGCTTAGGAATTAAGGTGATGCTGGCTTCATAGAAAGAATTTGGGAGGATTCCCTCTTTTTTGATTGTTCTGAATAGTTTGAGAATTGGAGTTAGTTCTTCTTTAAATGTCTGGTAGAATTCAGCAGTGAATCCATCTGGTCCTGGGCTTTTCTTTGTTGGGAGGGCCTTTATTACTGTTTCAATTTCTGTCTCAGTTATGGGTCTGTTTAGGTTTTTGATGTCTTCCTGGTTCAATTTAGGCAGGTTGCATGTGTCCAGGAATCTATCCATTTCTGATAGGTTTCCCTGTTTGCTGGCATACAAGTCCTTGTAGTAATTTCTGATGATTCTTTTTACTTCTGTGGTGTCTGTTGTTACGTTTCCTTTTTCATCTCTGATTTTATTGATTTGGGTCTTTTCTCTTCTTTTTTTTAGTTAGTTGGGCCAATGGTGTGTCAATTTTGTTTATTTTTTCAAAAAACCAGCTCCTCGTTTGGCTGATTTTTTGTAATTTTTTTTGGATTCAATCCTGTTGATTTCTTCTCTGATTTTAATTATTTCTCTTCTCCTACTAGATTTGGGTCTGGTTTGCTGCAGTTTTTCTAGATCCTTGAGATGTGTTGAAAGCTCATCTATTTGGTGCCTTTCCAATTTCTTGATGTAGGCACCTATTGATATAAACTTTCCTCTTAACACTGCTTTTGCTGCGTCCCATAAGTTTTGGTATGTTGTGCTGTTATCCTCATTTACTTCCAGAAAATTTTTGATTTCTCGTTTAATTTCTTCTATGACCCATTGTTCATTCAGGAGCATGTTGTTCAATCTCCATGTGTTTGCGTATGCTCTAGGGATTCCTGAGTTGCTAATTTCCAACTTCATTCCTTTTTTTTTTTTTTTTTTTTTTTTTTTTTTTTTTTTTTTGTATTTGACAGAGTTAGTGAAGGAGAGAGACAGAGAGAAAGGTCTTCCTTCTGTTGGTTCACCCCCCAAATGGCCACTACGGCTGGAGCTATGCCAATCCAAAGCCAGGAACCAGGTGATTCTCCCTGGTCTTCCATGCGGGTGCAGGCGCCCAAGCACTTGGGCCATCCTCCACTGCCCTCCCGGGCCACAGCAGAGAGCTGGCCTGGAAGAGGAGGAACCAGGACTAGAACCCAGTGCCCATATGGGATGCCAGTGCCATAGGCAGAGGATTAACCAAGTGAGCCACAGCACCGCCCCCCATAGTGCAGTTTTAATTTGTTTTACCTTTTCTCTATAGATAAATGTCTACTTTTATTTTTCCAAATTTAATGTTTCACATGATTCTGCAGTCAGTTTCTTTGGATATCTATGTAAGTATGTCTTTAAGATAAAATTCTACAAATGGCCTTTCTTATTCCAAGAGCAAACATAGTGCATGTACACACTTACCCACCAAAGATGTGAGGATCTATTTCTCCTCCTACAGTCCCCACACGAGATTATATTGCTCTTTTTACTTTGTGCTATTTACCAGATTGTATTTCTTGTTTTAATTTTTATATTCCTGGTTCACAATGAGGCTGAGCAGATTTTTCCTATTTTTTCATGAGGCGGTGCTCTCCAGATGGATTAAACAACTAAAAGTTAAAAACAAAAAAGTCTTAAAAGTGTTTCAAGAAACTGCAAAAGTATATAGTAACCTAAGGATAAATTCATAAAATAAAAGTTAAAATTTTTTACCACATTTATTAAAAAATAAAAGTATGCATGCCATGAGCGTCGTAATAGTTAACCAACACTCTGAGAGGAAACATCGGCTCTATGTAGCAAACCAGACATTAAATACTCAGAATACAGAAGGGGCTCTTGTACATCACTAAGAACAAGAGACCAGTGGGAAAATGAGTGAACAAACACATTTTCAGATGAATCCTGAATGGCTAATGAATGAAGATGCGTAGCATGCTTGCTTTTTTTTTTTTTTCACTATTAACAATATAAAGTAGCTATCTTATGTCAGTGCATGCAGATTGTCTCCTAAACAGTTGTGTGGGATACCATTTTTATTTATTTGAACATTAATCTGTTGATAGATATCTAAGTTATTTTCTATTTCTTTCTATGGTATTTCTACAGTGAGTGTGCATTCTTACACATTTATCTGATTTCTTCTTTGGAATAAATTCTTACAAGTTAATTTGCTAGATTAAGTGATATGATACATTTAAAATTTGTTATACATTACAAAATTATCCTCCAGAAAGGCCTACTACTACTGTATAAGAGCAGTCTTGTCATCAGAAACCACTAACAGAGATATTATCAATTATTATAGTCTTAATCTGATAGGTGAAACATTCTACTTTATTCTAATAGATTTGTTTCTTTGATTATTGCTAAAATTTAGTATCTTTTAATGTTTATATTTTGAAATGTTTATCATTTTTTCTTTATTGATTTTTCTATCCCACACTAATTTTTCTATTGGTATTTTTGTATAAAGGTACTGAAAGTTTGTGGAAAACTGGAATTAAAAGACATGTTTATTTTTATGGAAAAACGTTTTAAATACATGCATAGTTTTCTCATCATATATACTTTCTATGAACTTTTTTTGATGTGTTTTCATATTGTGATATACCATACCTGTTATTTTAATACATGTTGCAGTTTTGTCTTTTTTGATATTTAACTTTTTACTATATTTCACAGTAGCATTTAATAAAAGTTTTATATGGTCCTGTACATTATGGAAAGCTTTTATGTTCTGTGGTCTTACTGTTGCTGTCATCAGTATACAGTATGACAGTTAATGACTTACATTCCCTGAGTATACATTATCCTGCTACTTGAAATCATATCCCTAGAAAAGTTTAGAAAATGGATTATGTTTTTTAAATGGCACAAGGATGATGATTCTTCCAAGTTAATACAAATCTGAATATGCAGTTCTTGTATCTTGTTTTAATTATCCTTTTTATTTCTAATGGACATATAGACATTGTATGTATCTATATGGTATAATGCAACAGTCCAATACATGTATACCATATGTGATGATCAAAGCAATTAGCATAACCAGTACCTCAGACGATTTTAGTTTCTTTGTGTTGGAAACATTAAAAGTTATCTGTGCTAGCTATTTTGAAATCTATAGATATTAGTCATAGTTATCTTATTGTGCTATAGAATATTAGAAGTTATTCTTCTTATCCAACTGCACTCTGTGTCCATTAACCACCTTCTCTCTATCTCCCTTCTTCAATCTTAAATTTTACTTGCCATTTTCATATATCACATTAATATTTTATATCAATTTAATTCATCTCTTCAATATTTATTCTGTTAAACCACTGTTTTCTCTTCAAAATGAAGAATTGTGTGCTTGTGCAGATCTAGCACAGTACCACCTGACTTGCTAATAAGCACTTTTGATGACAGCTGCATAGATGAGATTCTAGAAATAGATACCCAGGCCCTGGCAGGTTACACAGTTCCTATAACCCGATTATAGAACCTACCAGGAACAGACTGCTGTCATCCAGACTTGACCGTTACATGTACAAGAGAAAATAGTATAGTGTTACTATGTAATGGGTCTTCTATGCGTATTCTCACTGCTTTAAATTCACTGATCATATAAAAAGGGAAGAATGCACTAGCTTAGTGTTTGATCTTTACCACATAGATCTAACGTCACGATCAATTGCTTTCAGTATTTTCTTTGAAATCACATAAAGGTTCATATGTGCCAAATTTCATAAGGATCACATGATAAGGTCAAGAAATACAAATTCCAATGCAGAATTTATGTGCCCAGTTCACATATGACAGTAATACTACATAACCATATGTTGACTATAATACACTGTATGTAAATGCTATTCTTGAAAGCAATCCAATCAATAAAAGCTAAAATAAATAACACTTTAATAACACATTGCAAATCGACTGAAAATGGAATAGATGGGCTTTATGGCAAGAACATCCCTATAAAATTGACATTCAGAGGCTATTAAAACAAAGTAAAACAATCATGAAACTAAAGAAAAACTGAATATTTAGAAGTTTCAAAAAAGCCTATTACACTATATGCCAAGATACAGCAATCATTTTTATTTAAAGAGCTATTTCAATAAAAACCATAGATTTCCAAGCATTAAAAAGTAATTTAACTTTGCCATCACCAATAACCAATAAATCTTTTTTAAAAAAAAAAAATATACAATATTGACCAGAAAAAGTATAGAATACATAATGTTAAAGAGAGAAAAAGTCAAAACAGAGAAATTCAAATTGTGGTCATAATTAGTTCTGTTAAACGATTGACCAATTTTTATCATTAAAGGAGGTTATAGGGAAGCTACCGAAGTGAACTTCAAAAGCCTAGCAGTAAAAGTGATTGTAATGTCAATAAAACTCTGAAACATATCAAATAACTGCTAAGTAGTACAAATCCACTGCGTCTTTGAACCTGTATATGCCTCTTTAAAGCTGACAAGGTTTTCCCCTTTTTCCTTAATTTAGTTCCAACATCACTTTTTTTAAGTCCAGCTGTTAAACAGCAGCTCAAGAGTACAGAATCGTTACCTTTAACCGAAGATGATATAAGTTAAGGTTTGAAATGTCTTTTCTTCTTTGTCCTGGTTCTAGGAAACCTGGTTTCATCATCCCACATTATACGGAGAGAGCTTCTGTCTTTTTTGATACAAGTACTCGGGTACCATATGTATGTGAACAAATGAAACAATGAAGGTTCTATGCCATTATTTAACCACTTTTCCTCTTGCATAGCAACTCAAAATGCTGATACCAAAATGAGAGGTTTGTGATGTAATTGATGTTTTTCATTTCAATTTTGTCACTTTAGATCCTGGGAAGACCCTGCCAGAAGCCCTTGATTATAGCACTGTGTGGCTGCAGACAGTGCCTGGAGAAGTAGACAGTAAAAGTGGGATCCCACCTTCCCTCATCACGCTGCAAATCAAAGACTTCCTCAACGGACCAGGTGAGTCTGCAGTCAACTGTGTGCACATTTATTTTTCCTATGAGTAATTTTGGCATTCGTTGCTGAAAAGGAATAGTTAATTTGCAATAGTTTGCTTTTAAAAAGTTTAGACTACCCAGTCTAGAGATCAAAGGGGAAATATAAATCTGCATTAAAAGTTACCATTAGCCTGACAAAAAGTGATTATCGTTTAACCACTCTGGAAGCCCAAAACCCAATATTTTATTTCTGCCTTTTCTGTTAGTTAACTGTGTGCTCTCCTGTGCGTTAAGTTTCCTCAGCTGTCTATGAAGAGAATAAAGTGGAAGGATGGATGGGATACATGATACACATATATAAATTACATGCAGAGTAAATTCGATAAGTACATGCTTTCAAATTCTTCGGAAAGTGTTTGAGACATATAGTAAGCACGCAGCTTTTGCTAGATGTGGATATCAAAGAGTATTGAGTGCTTGTTTTGTCTCAGGCAGAAAACACTTCAAATTCATATAGACCCAAGGAACAGGCCCCGTAATTATCACCATTTTATGAGTAAGGAAGCTAAAACTTAGAAAACTGAATCCAGTTGAATATAGTCATAGTGATAAAGGAGCCATTCAACCCTAGGACTTTATGACTGCGAGGAGTAGCTATTACATGGGTGCCGCCTTGATCTTAGCATGACTGAAGATGTTCCAGCCTCTTCTCCTCACCCTCCTCCTTCTTCCCGTTTTTTCTCTTCTTCCTTCAACTTATGTTCCTCTTCCTCTTCTGCTCTTCTCCCATTACCTCAGTTTGGTCTTCGCTGTGTATTTAAGCAGAAATCGCTGCATTTCAGTTTTCTTTTGTCATTTTACTCTTACGGTGTTTCAAAATGTGTTAGTCATCAAGGGAATGTTTGTTTCTTTATTAAGAATTTAAAATTATGATGTGATGCTGTGTTAATCTCTCTAGCTGTACTCTACAAGACGTGAATGTGGGGGTGGGGGATATCCATCTGTGGACCTCACCGGGAGTGTGGATTGTGGCAGCAGTGTGCTCACCATCCACAACCACAGAGGGAGAAAAAGGCCTGCATGGAACTTCCTGCCCTGGCCCCTTCTCTGGGGCCCAGTTCAGCAAGTCTCTCCAGTGCTAGGCTTTTGAAAGACATGGAAGTATGAAGAACCATTTCCAGCCGTGATAAATATCTAGACATGGGGTTTTAAAGACTTGAGGGGAAGTCAGAAACTGAGGGTGAAGGGTAAGGGAGTCCTTATAGTGTTGGAAGTCTTTGGGGTGAGGACGCGGATAAACTGCAAGAGTGTGTGAAGCAGTATTTCACTGACTCCACACCACCATCAGTAGAAGGGAGCAGCCTTCAGTGTACAACACACACATTTGGTGTACCATTTACACCATGATGTAATGCTGCACCAATTGTAGGGCACTCCCTAGTTTCAGTGCTGTACACATATGAAAAACTGAATGCAATGGAATGGATGAAATAGGATGAGAACATGGTTAGTTCATGGAGGAGTGATGAGGAATTGAGTTTACCTCTTCACGTTTTAGTTTCAGGTTTCTGTTGTTGTTAGGCAGTCTTCACTCACTTTGGCTACAGAGTCCTTTGGTGGTTTACATTTGATTGATTGATTTATTAAAGGGACAGAATCTGCACCAATGGTGAATTGTGTACCATGTTATCAAAAGATTGAATTTTAAGAGAAGTACTGATGAATGAATAAGAAATTGTGTACTTAAAATTCTACCATTTAAGATGCTTCTGTAGTAAAATTGTGATTTTTAATTAGCTGTACATTTGGGAAATAGGAAATAGGTTGGGAAATAGGTCTGTACCTTCTCTGATTTTATATCCACTCAAAAATAGTGATGATATTTTTGGAGAGTCGGATCTTAACAGTTATTTTACAGCAGTGCTTTTCAAAGTTGAGCCTGCATTTGAAGCATCTCTAGGGAGTTTGTTAAACTGCAAATGTTAACTTAGCAGCTTTGGATGGTATGGCTTGAGTCTATATTTTTAACAAGCTAGTGGGTGAAGTGAATGCTTTTGATTTAGGGTTTGTACTTTGGTAGAAAGGTTTTTTATGACTCATCAAAATTATTTTTTAAAATATTGATTTCTTATATGCTTTCATTAAAGAGCATCAGTCACAGATTTTGAAGGGCAAACTCTAAAAGTTTTGAGGCACAGGAGAGAGATAATAGAAAGATGAGTTGTTTTCAGAATGTTGCCTTTATTACAGAAAATCAGTGTCCAATGAATGATTTAAAAGTCAAAGTCAAAGCATTTAAAAATGTTCTTTAAAGTCTACAACATTTTAACCCAAATACATTTTCTATTTGAGTGAAGATTTGATAGGTCAGTTATGTAAGATTTCTACTAAAGCACTAACCTAACAGCCTTGAACTGCTCCAGTAGTTTTTATCTCAAAAATTTCTTTACCTTAAGCAAATTATCAGAGTAAATAAGTTGATGTGATTCCATGGAACATTTATATTCTGTCACTACATAGATTGCTACTGTATATCAATTTAGAAATCAAAAAGGTATAGCAATTACTAAGACTAAATGGGAATAACAGGACAATTAAGACATTTTTTGCCATATGAATGTATTATTTTCTAGATTTTTCTCAACTCAAGAAAATTGTATTTAAGTGTAGTATCAATTACACTGAGACTGGAAGAGGGCAGGGAGACAAACTTCAGCTTTATAACATTCTAATATTCCTTCATACTGAGTCCTTCCCTGAAAAATAAAAAGAAGCATTAAAAGTAATACTTCTAATTCTTAGGCAAGGTCCTCATTAAATGTTATTAAGAGTTTTTTCTGCCTGTTAGTGTAGCCTCAAGCTACATCTCTCTCCTTGTTCTTGAGTTTAGGTTGCACTAACAATGAGAGTTATAGCCCTCAAAAATAGAGGACATACTGATTGTTAACTGTCTGCCCTTAAATGATACCCAAAACTTGCCAGCTTTTGAATTTAGCCTTTTGGATTTTTTATCAAGGATTATTTCCTCTAAGCAAGGTGATACAAATACTGCTCTTTAGCATTTGTTTTTGGACAAATAATTCAGAGTACTTGAGTATTCCTTCATTTCCTCTGTTCACTTAATAGTACCTCAGAGCAAATGGTAGGCTCCAACTTCTACATCAAAAACCCTTCAAAGCTTCCCAACCCCCCACCGCCTACCTTCAGAGGCAACAATCATACCCATTAGCAAGGTCAGTGGCTTGGAGAAACCTGGAGAACAGCAGCTACCAGAAACCCGCTAGAATAATATCTCCAGCAGGTGATAGATTAGTTGGAACAAATTGGAACCATTGCAGTTCAGCAGTCCTGGTTTCTTTCAAGCTGTTTTTAAAATGTCGTCATTTTAATACACAATCTAAGCCCCGCGGAACAGTCCACAGCAGGTTAATTTGAATCATATGATGTGTCACTGCCCTCAGCTGACATGAGCTCTATTCCATGTGTGAAGCCATAATAAATCCATTCCCAACCGAGGAAAATTCCCCGTGAGAAGGTGAACTAATCCAGGCCTCACACTGGCATGCTGGCCCCTCAGTAATTGAAAGCAGGGCCACCTGTTCCCCTCACAGTTAGCCTAGAGAGAAAAAAATTAGCGATAGATCAGATACTGCTTACATTGAAAACTCATTCATACTTGCAAATTCAAATTCAGCTGTGAAGTGTTTGGTGTGACATCATACAGAAATGCAGGAATGTGCCCACTTGATCCTAGTTAGAAAATTTTGCTAACCATAGGATTTCTTAACTTTGAAATGAGATTTTTTTAAAAAAATTAATTTAATGAGAACTGACACGTGAGAAGAACTGGTAAGGGTGCAGATTTTTCTAATTAACTCCGGGTCATTTGCAAAAACATTTGAGCCCCCTGGTATTTTTTTCATTGTTCTTTTGCAGACAAATTTTTGAACCACTGTCACTGTAATGGTGAAATGACATTTAGATGACAACAAAGAACAAAAGTGCCAAATTAGGAGAACATTCTCAAGTCATTTCTGTTTTGTTATAAATTAATGATATGCATACCACATTCATCATATAATGTAAATACCATGGCTATATCAAACACAGAGCTTTGAATGCAGCGTCACATTTAGTTTAGTGTACGTGGTGTTGTAGTTGAGTCATATTGCAACTGATGTCTTTACCTAATAAAATCACCTCTTTAGTTTCATCCTGTTTCACTTGTGCACTTACCAATGTAGTTTTCAGTTTTTCTGATTTCATTCTAGCATTGCCTTGGTTTTATATTTGGTTTTTATTTTTGCTTTAAAAATTAATTTGACTAATTAGCTGTAATTCTGTTTTGAATGCTGTTTTCTTTTTATATTTTACAGATTAATTTAGTGTCTTATAGGTTACCATGATTTTGATTTGTACTTCTAAAAGATTCCTAAACATTCTAAACTATTGCATTTCCACAAACCTTTTTGATTTGAATTAAAATATATACTAAAGTGCTATAAAGTATTCAAAAGACTTTTCAGATAAAGTAATACATCATTCAAAGAGGTTTGTTTATGTGACTATAAAGTAGAAATTTACATGTTACCGCAAATATGTATATTTTTAAATGTCTTTATTTTTCTCAGTGAGCTCTACTTTTATGTTGTGTATTTATTGAATTCATTACTAATCAGGGAATAATTTAAGTAAGTCTTGAAGGTGAGTGATTCAGGGGAATTAAGATAACCTTAAACTCAAGATAACCCTTATAGGCTCCTGACATTTTCTGGAGTTGAAAATGAAGATAACTAAGATGGTTTTTAAATATAAGAAAATTTAAAGTGGAAGTAAAATTTTAGGAAGTGAATTTTAATTAATATGTTTTTGGGAACTGGCATCGTGGCATAGCAGGTAAACCTGCCACTTGCCATATGAGCACCAGTTCAAGTCCTGGCTGCTCCACTTCCAATCCAGTTCCCTGCTAATGGCCTGGGATGATGGCCCTGGTGCTTGCACCCTGCACCCACATGGGAGACCTGGAAGAAACGCCTTCAGCTTGGCCCACCCTTTGCTGTTGGGACCATTTGGGCAGTGAACCAGCAGATGGAAGGTTCTCTCTGTCTCTCTTCCTCTCTCTGCCTCTCCCTCTTTCTCTGTAGCTCTGACTTTCAAAGAAGTAAATAAATCTGTAACTATACATACATACATAAACACTCACACACATATATTTATTTTTCTTACTGTTGTCTTGATATCTGACCCTTTGTCCTCTTTCTCTTTGCAGAATTAGAGCAAAGACCCAATTCTAATTACTGGAGTCCTGCCTCTAGGATAATCCAGTTTTATAGCTACAATAGCAAACTATCTTCTACATTTAAGAAATGTAAACTAGTTAATAAAACTGTAAGAACCTTCAATTTTACATTTCCTGAGCTTTATGGCTTCCAATTTCCAGCATCAGCATTATATTATCATAGTTTATTTTTCCCATGATTTATCAAAATTAAACAGTAAACTTGATGTCAGGATGTCAAATAAGGAATAGACTAAGAATTTTAAGATGCAGTAGTCTTTCATTACTTCTACTTTAGTTTTTCAACTGTAACTTGTATTTTAGGAATAAAAACGGATAATTTTTAATCTCAACTTTTAGATAAAACTTTGAATTTTATTCAGATTTAAATATTGCAATTAAACAGAATCTGTAAGTCATGCTAAATATTTTCCAGCCCTGCTGAGTGAAGCGACTTTAGATATTTCAAGGTCTGACTAACAGTGGTTCCTCCTGGGGACTAATGTCTCCTCAGCTGCTTGGAGAAGGGATGGAAACCCAAGAGTCCCAGAAGGTGGGGTGCAGGCGGCAGGGTAGAAGGGCCAGCACCAGCTCTCATGTGGGAACATCAGTGGACTGACAGTTAATTGTTTCTTTGACCTAATTCTGTCAAAATTGTTAACCTCTGCAGAAAAGAATGAGGATAATTTGGGAGTGTCCTAGGAACATGTAGTAGGCTAAGGCTGAAAAGAAAAGGAGGGGCTGGCACTGTGGTGTAGAGGGTAAAGCCGCCACCTGCAGTGCCAGCATCCCATATGGGTGCCAGTTCAAGTCTCGGCTGATCCACTTCTGATCCAGCTCTCTGCTATGGCCTGGGAAAGCAGTAGAAGATGGCCCAAGTCCTTGGGCCCCTGCACCCATGCAGAAGACCTGGAAGAATCTCTTGGCTCCTGGCTTCAGATTGGTGCAGTTCCAGCCATTGTGGCCATCTGGGGAGTGAGCCAACAGATGGAAGACCTCTCTCTCTCTGCCGCTCCTTCTCTCTGTGTAACTCTGACTTTCAAATAAATAAATAAATCTTAAAAAAAAAAAAAAAAAGAACGTAATATGGCTTCTCTTAAGTCTCCAACTCCAACTTTCTGTTTACGTAAAGCATTTTCCCTATACCTCTCTAGGTCCGTGTCTTCCAACTGACACAGTCTTGGGCCTTCTGTTATCTGTGTACTACAGCCCCTCTCTTTTATGAGGACAAATCCCAAATTCCTAGCTTTGGTTTTGACTTATGTTCCAGGCCAAGACTATTTCTGCCTCTGCCTATTAGATGTGTCATGTTATTTAAACATATTCACATAAAATTAAACCATTTTTCTTCTCAAAGTTCATTCCTTCTTTTAGTATAAACTTCACATTTCTTTATAACTGCATATAATAACAATATTATTCCACTCATATTTTCTCATGATTTTGTATCCTCTTTGATTCACCTTTTTTTAAAAAATATTTATTTATTTTTATTTGAAGGGCATAAAGACAGAGGGACAAACACAGAGATCTTCCATCTGCTGATTCACCCCCTAAATTTCTGCAAATGCTGGGACTGAGCCAAGCCACAACCAGGAGCTAGGAAGTCAATCTAGGTCTCCCTCATAGGTAGCAAGGACCCAAATAATTGATCCATCATTCCTGTGGCCTCCTGGGGTGCATATTAGCAGGAAACTGGAATGAGAAGCTGAGCAGGAACTTGAACTCAGGCATTCCACTGTGGGATGTGGGCAATATATCTGGTGTCTGAACTGCTAAACTGAACACCTACACGCATCCTTTGTATCTTGAGTCCTTTTAATTACTCCTTTGAAATCCTCCTCTGTATGTCTGCCACCTCTGATAAAAATCTATACCATGATTGCTTCTCATTTGGTTTACAAATGGCCCCAACTTCAAATTTTCCTTTTACTCAGTCCTGTCCCTTATTCCTTTGCTAGATTTGTCTCTCTGCCAAACTCAAATGAATCCCTGCTACCTACCTCCTTCAGTTCATTGAGTCTAAACTTTCCTCAGCCCCTACCCTCTGTGCCCCAGTCCTCTATAGTCCTACATAGAGGTTGTTCTTTGGCTTAATCTGATTCAGATTTGTTTATATATTTTTTAAACAAGACTTTTTTTTAAAGGTCTTGTATTTTACCATCAGTAGGCATATAGTATTTGATGGTCTCTCTTTTTACAATTTTAGCAACTCTTGATATGCAATGCTAAGTTCATTGGAGGGTCAACAGTAATGTTATCATTCTAGCACTCCTGTTTTCGTATATTAGCTGCTGGCATAAATTTATAAAGAGAAACATTCCCTCATGCACTATTGGGTTACTCAGTAGTATTGGTCCAAAAGGCCAGGGTGAATGCTTAATTCTTTTCCTTTATTTACCCATTTTCAAACAGGAGTTGGTTTTCTGGCATATCCCAGTGGTGGTCAATTAGTGGATGTTGAACTCAATATTTTTAACGGTCCTCAAATTGTCTCATCAATGGCAGTGGAGGCCTTTATAAGTTGAGTTCTCTGTATTTTAAACCTTGTTCTCTCAGACTGGAATCTTGGCTCCATTTTTCTCTGCCCACCCTTATTCTGAGCTACCATTAGGTTTAGCCCAAGTTCCATTTCCTTAAGTAATCTTTTTTCCTTCATGTTTGTTGACTCTTACAGCACAGTTATCTTCCTTTTTTATAGCAGTTTGATAGTATCATTTTCACTAAACTTATCTCAAAAAAACATTTGATTCTTCGCAAAATTTCCTTCGACTGCCTCCAAAGATGAGTAAATACTACATTAAGAAGAGCAGGAAAAATAAACAAAAATGACATCGATACCTGAAATGCTGCCAGGATTCTTGGAGCAATTGAATTTATTTTACCATCTATGGTTACTTCATAGAGGAAGAAGAGCTCATTTAGATGATGTCCATTCACTACATTCATGTTAGAAAACCAGTGCAATTACCCTGTAGCCATCTTTTACATTGTGGTTTTGGGGAAACAGTGAAGTAAAAGGTGAGTGCTTGATCATAAAAAATAAAGTGCCTGAATAATTTTGCTAGTAGTCATGATGCCCACATCCCAGTGATGGGCGCCATGAACTGCTGCTGGCTGGCTCAGTTCAAGGACCTGTGTTGGTCTCTCTCTAAGCCTCCTCATAGTACATGGGACAGCATATACCTACTTCTTCTTGATGAGCCATCTTTAATTAACACACTCATGCCTGCCACCACTGGATGTCTTTATGCTTCACACATTTAATAAAAAACACATTGATTTCATTATCATGGGCAACTTTCCAGGTCTTCTAGCTCTCCCACCTCTGAATACTCAGTCTTCCATATTACCTGTCATAATGAATCTCTTTACCTGGACACTGTAACAGCAATCTGAGTTTAAATCATTGAATAAGAGAAAAAAAGTACTGTAACCTAGTAATAATACAAATATTTTTATTAAAGTTATTGTAATCCACAAAGTCTGGCTTGATTATGGATTTGTTACTTCTGTGTTTGTCATTGACCATTCTAAGATGAAGAAAAAAACACCATCAGTCCTGTGTCTGAATAGAACCACCCATGTTTTCACTGAATGTTTTCCAAGTAAGCCTTGCTTGTCTTAAAAAAACTGTCTTTTACAAATAAATTCCAAAGGAAGAAACTCTTAACAAAGAAGTTTTCTTTCATATGTTATGATATGAGTGTAACAAGCCATATTGAATCCATTGGGTTTTTGGTAATAGATTTCATAATACATCATAAATGTAAGTAATATGATGACTAATGGGTCAAGAAAAGTTGGAACATTTTAAATGAGAAAATAGCTGGAACGGTTTTCAGGAAACTTTTCCAGTTGATGTTTGGTCCCCCACAAGGTGTGCATTAACATAAACTTAGGGGAATCACCTCTGGGGCTTGAACTCCCTCTCTGATTTCATTATTACAACATAATTCTTTTCCTTTCACTATTAAGTCATCTTCTAGGGTGATGGGAGCATAAAATAAGTGTAATTTATTTGTATTTGTCTAATCTCCTTTTAGCTCAATAGTCATTCCATCATTCTGCTTCCTGGTAGCTATTCAGAAAGTTTTGAAGGGTAATTAGAATCTAATAATTGACAGGCATGGGTTTATTTGGTAACTTAAAGATATGAAACACACGTATGTTCTAGGGATGGTGAGAAATTATATCTGGCAGAGAAGGAGATGACTCAGCTGGGAGATTCTCTGTTACTGCATATTTCTGAAATCTAAACTTGGAAAATAATCCATTTTTTAAAGTTTAATGAGGATTATGAAAAAATTCAAAACTCTGAAACACAAGAATCTGATAATAATTGGGATAAAAATTCACATTAACAATCTGTGCCTGGTGCTTTATCCAGTTATACTTCCAATTCTTGTATCACAGGCAACTGTTTAACCTGTGCCACAATGCTGGTCCCCAAAATGCAAAGCTTTTTTAAAATTCACTTCATTTGTTTGAAAGATGGAAAGACAGAGATCTCGCATATGCTATTTCACTCCCCAAATACCCACCCACAACAATTGGGACTAGGCTAGGCTGAAGCCAGGAACTATGAACTTAATCCAAGTCTTCCACACAGGTGGCAGGGACCCAGCTACTTGGATTAAGTTCATAGTACCTGCTTCATCCGGTGGCACTCATTAACAGGAGTTGGAGTTGGGATTGGAGCAAGGACTGAACCCCAGGCGCTCACCATGGGATGCAGGCATCCCAGAGGCATCGTAACCCCTACGCCCAATGCCTGCCCCTGCCCCGCTTCATTTTTACAGTGTTTTCCACATTTCTAAATATAATCATCCTGTCATTATGAAACTGAAAATATCTGCAATTAGCACTAACTTTCTATGAGAAAAATGACTGGGCAGTTCAAGGATGTGAAAGTCTGTTGACTCTGAGTAATAATAAAAAAAAAATTGTTAAATTATCAGATGGAACAGCAATGTTAGGATTTCAAGTGAAGAAATCACTTTGTTGGTGTACTTTATACAATCATAAGGTGCTGTTTCATTTGTGGTGCTGCTTATTTTGATCTGTAGTTCCTGTCTCTTTGTGGATCTGGTTGTTTTGAAAGGAATACTTGGCATTACAATGTAGCCTCATTTTTTTTTAACTTCTGTTCAGTTATTTATTTATAAACATGTTTTTCCTTTTTAAAATTTTATTTCAAGGCAAACAAATTTCATGCGTTTCACATATACAGATTTAGGAACATAGTGATACTTCTCACCCCACCCTCCCTCCCACCTGCACTCCTCTCTTACTCCCTATCTTAATTTTTACAGTGATCTAGTTTCAGTTTACTTTTTTTTTCAACTTTTATTTAATAAATACAAATTTCCAAAGTACAACTTTTGAATTATAGCAGCTTTTCCCCCTATAACCTCCCTCCCACCCGCAACCATCCCATCTCCCACTCCCTCTCCCATCCCATTCTTCATCAAGATTCATTTTCAATTATCTTTATATACCTTCCAGTTTACTTTATATTCATAAGGGTAACCCTACACTAAGTAAAGCATTCAACAAATAGAAGAAAAAAACACTGTTCCATAACAGAAGAGACATGGGCTGTAAACAATCATGGAATATCAAAATGTCACCTTCACTCCTATACATTAGATTTTTGATGCTCTGTTACCACAGATCAGGGAAAATATGATATTTGTCTTTTTGGAAAAGTTGATCAGAACTACATTATAGTGTAGCCTCATTTCAACTCTTGATTTTCCAGCTCTTTGACATACAATTCTGACCAACTTTCCCTAGTGGGATTGTCCCAGCCCCTCAGTTTTTACATAGAATATGATGTATAAGGAATGAGGCTCAGCACTTTTTCTTGTAGAGGTGGCAAAGGAGAGGGACTTGATCCAGGTATCAGTCCAGACACCCCAACTGGCAGCTTACCTGTGAGATCAAACTCCAGCCCTGACCAAAGCTTTTGACTTTTGCTGGTTTAACTGACTCTAGGTGTTTCAGTAAAGCCCCTAATTTTCATCTACCACAAACTTTGGCATTTTCAATAGCAGGAATGTTCTTGTGGCTCTCCTGACACTAGGGAATAGTATTCCATCTTTCTCACCTTCTGCAGAAAGCCGCCCTGATCTGACCACTAAAGGGCTCAGCATAAATCTTACATTACCTTATTGAAGAGGCTGTGGAGAAAGACAAGTCTACATGAAAGTGGCACTGAGACTCTGGGGTCCAACTACAGGAAAGAGTATGAAACTGGTTAACACTTAAGCCTACAGCAGTCTTCCTCTATGTATACAAGTCAGGAGCACATCCAAGCCTGAGTTTAGCCTTTTGAGAAACATAAAAGGGCAAAAAAAAAAAAAAAAAAATTCAGTAGAGTGGGAAAATCTACCATGTCACCAATATGACAGAGTCATTGAAATACTATTTTTAGATTAATAAATAAGAGTAAAGTTGACCTTTTTGGTGTACAGTTCTGTGAATTTTAACACATGTATAGAGTCATGTAGCCACTATCACAATTAGGATATAGCCATTCTGTCACCCCAAAATTCTTTCATAATACTATATTCTCCCCTAAATCCTAGTCACTGGTACCACTGCTTTACATCACCTGTGTGTTTTTATTTGTTTGACCTTTTCAGAAGTAAACACAAATGAAATCATGCAGCATTTCATGCTTTCAGATAGACTTTCCTCGCTCACCTACTACTTTAGAGATTCATCCAAGGTTTTCATTCCTTTTGATTACTGAGTACTATTCCATTGTATGGATATACCACAGTTAAATAATTTATTTCTTGAAGGACATCAAAGCTGTGTCTAACTTTGCTGATTATGGATAGAGCTACTTTAAGCATTTGTGTAAGGTATTGTGTGAACATAAGTTTTTATTCTCCTATGGTAAATGCATAGGCCTGTAATTGCTGGGTCCCTAAGAAACTGCTAAAATATTTTCCAGAGCAGTGGTGTCATTTCACATTCCCAACAGCCAGAGCCCTAACAGCTGCTGTCCTCTCCGGCACTTTGTCTTGCCAGTATATTTTGGTTTACTCATTGTAACAGGGTGTCTCATTTTAATTTGCTTTTCCCTAATGACTCATGATGTTGAGTGTCTTTTTTTTGGGCTTACCTGTCATTCATAGGTCCTTTTTGGTGAATTGTCCAAGTATTTTTTTCATTTTAAAATTAGGCTGTTTTGTTGAGTTTTAGGGATTCTTTACATTTTTTAATAGAAATCTTTTGTCAAATGTGTGATTTGCAAATAGTTTTTCCCATTGTATGGTTTTATTCTCCTAACTTTACCATTTGTTCTCTTAACTCACTCTTTCATTTTCTTACCACTATATGTTAACACTCAACACTATCTTTTATACTACCATTCTCTTAACCCTACCTTTTACAAAGCAAATGCATTTTAAAATTTTGATAAAGTCCAATTTATAATTTTTTGATAGATCATACCTTTTTGATATCATATGTAAAAACTCTTAACTACATGGCTTAAAGATTTCCTAGTATTTTTCTTTAAAAGGATTTTATAATTTTACATTTTGCATCTAAATCTATTGTTCATTTTGACTTAATTTTTTTGTGTAAGGTATGAAGTTGAATTCAAGGTTCTTTTTTTCTTTTTGCTTATAGATACCCATTCATAAATGATGCTATCCTTTCTCCATTTAATTGCATTTGACATTTTGAAAAACCATTTAAAACTATGTTAGGGGCCTTCAGAAAGTCCATGAAAAATTTATATTCTAAAAAAAAACTATGCATTGAATTTTGAAAATTTTTATACTAAAATGAACTTGTCTTTTAACTCCATTTTCTGTGAACTTTGGAGTACCCTCCTTTTTCTAGACCCTCTGTTATGTCCCATTGATAGTCCTTCTCTTAGATGACATTACCTTGATTGTGGTAGCGTTATAGTAACTTAAAATCAGGTAGTTTGAGTTCTCTAATGTAACTCTTTTTCAAAATTGTTTTGGCTATTCTAATTCCTTTGTTTTATTCTATAAATTTTAGAATCATCTTCTCTAAAATAAATACTGTTGGAATTGTTATTGGAATTGTATTAAATCTAGAGACTAGTTTAGAAGGAAATATTATGTGGAGTTGTCCAACTCATAATATGGGTTGCATATAATATGTTTCTCCATTTAGTTTGGCCTTTTTTAAATAAGCATTTTCTAATTTTCAGCATACTGTGTTTGATTAAACTTTTACCTAAGTATTTTTTATTTAATGCTTTTGTAAAGCTGTTTTGTGTTTTAAGGGTTTTATTCTGACCGCACATTATTAGCTTGTGGAACCTCAGTTGATTTTTGTGTGGTGGTCTTGTATTCCAAACCTTGTCAAATGTCCTTATTAATTTTAGAAGTTTACCTATAAATTCCTATTGGATTCTTTATATTCGTCTGTGTGTAGGCTTCTTTTTATTTCTCCCCTTTTAATCTGTGCTTTTTCTTGCCTCAGTGCAGTTTGTAATTTCCAACATTATGTTGAATATAAATTAGTGAGAGTGGGCATCCTTGTCTTGTTCCTGATCTTAGGGAGAAAGCCTTCAGTCTTTCATAATTATCATATTAATTGTAGGTTTTCAGGTACGGCCATTAGAAGGTTAAGGACGCCACCTCTCTATTGATAATTTGCTAAGAGTTTTTAATCATTGAGTAGATATAGAATTTTCCCAAAATGTTTTTCTGCATCAACTGATGTCTTTTCCCCCCACTATAAATTATCAGTATTGGTGTATTGCCTGGTGCAACTTTGTAGTTCCAAGATAAATCTTGCTGAGTTGTGGTATGTTATTATTTTTGCATGTTGAGGATTTGAGTTATTACATGTATTTTGAGGGATATTGGTGCATAATTTTGTTATACTGTCCTGGTTTTGGTATCAGTAATGATTGTTTTATAAAATGAATTGAGATGTATTCTTTCCTCTTTTGCTTTCTGGGATACAAATAGAATGAAGAAAAGAAAGAAAGGGAGCTATGGAGATGGTATATAGTCTCTCTATGTGTTTAGGGTTCCTGCCACTCTCCTCCAAGCCAGAAATATATTTCCCCTATCTGTACATGATGCCCACTTCTGTATTTGGATCAGAAGAGGCTCGAGGTTACAGGAGGAAAAATAAGAAACTCACCCATTTTGGCAATTGGTAATATTTTGAATTCTAGTCTTCTTCCCCAATCTATTTGTTGTCTTTTTTTTTTTTTTCCAAAAAGCCGCTCTGTGTAGCTTTTATGACTGTATACTCTCTGGTTTTTAGAGTTTCATTTAGTGGGAGAGATAGAGTCATCTTTCTTGGAATCCTGAAATAATTTTTAGAGGGAATAGGCAGCTAAAAAAAGATAGGAGCATATAGATGTTTTTTCATTTAGGGAAAAGTTTAAAAAAAGCTGAGACAAATACTGTTAAGGCCTTGAAAATTCACTTAGGCTCACATTAGAAACTGGAAATGCCACGTGGATGTATGTACATAAGGAATTTCTGTTAGCTTTTTATGGGTACATAACAAGTTAAAACAAATGAAGTGACTTACAGCAATACACATGTATCATCTCACTATCCTCGAAGTCTGAAGTCCAAGTGGGTTCAGCTGGCCTGTCGGCTCAGAGTCTAACAAAACCAAAATCAGTGTGTCCATTGGGCTAGACTCTAATCTGGAAGGATCTACTTCCAAACTCGTTCCCTTTGTTTGCGTTATCTAGTTCGTTGTGGTGAAAGGATTGAGGTCCCCCACTTCTTGCCAGTGTTG